>NC_139512.1:275727406-276327406 GCF_947247035.1 Vipera ursinii | reverse complement strand
AAAGAAGACAAAAAGAAAAGTCGTGTTCATTAATGTTGCAATTGCTGGTGATGCTAGGGTTGAGGAAAAACAATAGGAAATTATTACAAAATACCAGAACTTGCTGATTGAAGTTGAACACTTATGGAATAAAGTAATTTATTGCTATATAAATAGTGAACTAAAGAACTTCTTTGGTATCTGAAAATAGTGAATTTAACCTGAACAACCTAATTTTATAAAACACCACCATGCCTATATTCTTAGATGCTACTTTCATCATTCTTAGTTTTATGGTTAGGATGCCAATTATGATATTGTCACCAGTCTTAAACTATAAATCTAACCATAGATTACTGACAAATAATAATAGCAATAATAACAACTACACTGATGTGGTTCTGAAGATTAAATGCTCTGAGGAGGATGAGATCTATGCCAGAGGTTCAATAATACTAAGCAGGTCTCATCAGAGGAACTAGACAAATAAACCTTTCCAATAAACAATATGATGAGATATAATTTACAGAGGGGTCCTTGGTGCTCTCCAAGCTTGCTTGTTTTCTTACAGACATTTCATACCCAAACTATGTAACATCATCAGTGCACAGTGATGATGTTACCTAGTTATAATGAAACGTCCGCAAGAAAACAAGCAAGTTCAGAGAGGACCAAGGACCCTCATGTCAACCCTGAGCTACGAATATTCTCCTTTATTAATATAATTTACAGATTCCCATATTGCATCCATCATAGCACGGGTCAATAAGACCGTGCTAGGTGTTGGATTTCCTGGTTATATGGTGAGAAATGGGCTATAGGATCAGGACTTTTGGCTGAGCAACCATGGTCAGAAACTATAGGTCACACTCTACTTACCAAGGGCCTAGGTGAGGGTGGATTGTGCAAATAAATCAGGCAGCTGAAGAAGAAAAAAGGGCATTGAAAGAATGTCTGAAGGGCAGTGAAGATGATGAACTGAAATTAGTACACCATAAAGGCAAAGTATAACATGGCCAGTATAACACACACACACAGTATAACAGAGAGAGAGAGAGAGAGAGAGAGAGAGAGAGAGAGAGAGAGAGAGAGAGAGAGAGAGAGAGAGAGAGAGAGAGAGAGAGAGAGAGCGTGCGCGAGAGAGAGAGAGAGAGAGAGAGCGCTGATGACAACAAGACCTGCCAATGGCTAAAAGAAGGAAAATTGAAGAAAAGAGATTCTGGTTGCATAAGACCAAGCCTTAAGAACAAATTCATACAAAACCAAAATTAAGAAGACAGCAGCAGATAACCAATGCTACTTCTGCAAAGAAGCTAAAGAAACAGCGGACCATTTACTTGGTTATTTACAAGAAGATCTTACAGTCTGACTACAAACAACAGCAAGACAAAAGTACCAACAATGGTGCATTGAAATATTTCTAAGAAATACCATTTGTCTGCAAACAAAAACTAGTGAGACCACAAAGTAGTGATCAAAAATGGAGAAGTTAAAGTGTTCTGGGACTTTTGAGTTCAAACAGACAAGCAACTGCCACATATCACCCCAGACTTAACAACTGTTGATAAAAAAAGATTTCTAAAAAAGGTTGGGTAGTAGATGTAGAAGTACTCGAAGAGAGCAACAGGGAAAGAAGGGAAAGAACTGAAAAATCTCAAAATACTAAGACCTGTAAATAGAAGTAGAATGACAGTGGCAAAAGAAAGCAAAGATAGTATCAGTAATGATAGGTATCTTAGGTGCAATCCAAAACTTCTGGAGCACCATTTGAACACTACTGGCATTAACAAAATCACCTCAGTCAATTGCAAAAGGCAGTTTTACTTGGAACAGCTTACATCCTATGATGATACTTTTTAACATCATCAAACAACATCTGCCTATCACAGGTCCTTGGGAAAGACTCAAGATAGGTGGATAAAAATGCAAAATACAGTCTAAACATCTGACTACGTGATCAATCATAATAAGAAATAGTCCATCAATCCATCAACACTGACCACTTTGGAGAACTCTGGTCTAGGGTATCATTTCCCACCTATTTGAAGAATTGAGAGACACCAACAGAATGGCACTCTCAGGATTTGGGGAATAATTAACAAGTGTGACTGTGCCAGCAGTTATCCATGAGAAAATACAAGTGAGTCAAAAATACCAATTCAGAACAACCATCCTGTTCAAGAACGCACCAAGAGCTCCAGAAGGTAGAGCAGAAGATGCTATGCTGAGTTCCTTGAGAAATAAAAGTGCAAATAGGTTTAGCTACACCACTCGGCCTATAAATGAGCAAATAGCAGGGCTGATTCCTTCACTGGGATCAACCTCTGTAACCTTAGCTCCATCCTCTCATATTTATAATTCCAGCCTGCTTCCTGAATCTTAGCTATTTGGTCCAGGATCAACTGCTCCATGTGCAAAAGGAACTATTCACATATAAAGCTGCCTCCCAATTTCTACTAATTCCCAACAAGAGTTCACAACACAGTCTACATTGTTATGGGGTATGGGGTCAGATGGGGATCAGAACTTTAGAAACCAAAGGAAAGGCAGAGGTGATACACCTGCACTATGAGCATCTACGATGGGGCATATAAATTTAAATATTGAGCAATCTAAATGGGGGCAAAATATCCCCCTCCCCATTTCAGATACAGATCAATAAGCTCTGAACTGTCTGATTTCCATCAGAGAAGATTTTTTTATTGTGATGGATAATTTAGAGAAAATGGCAACTCAAACTCTATGCACAGATGAAAAGGCAAATTTCATCTTAGATATTAAAATAACAAACAACTCCCCATGCACATTAATTTCTTTGAAATATATCATAGTTAGCCTTCCATACATTTTAACTTTAATTTTCCCCAGGCCAAATTACCAACTAATGGTTTTATATATGACAGACTGCTATAATGCCTTCTCTTGAAATAATAAGGCCTAAAAACAAATATCCCTGGAGGAATTATATACATAGCATAACTTCATCATTTCAGTTTATCATTAGTTAACCTTTCCAAGATGTGATTTATTTTTCATATTCCTTATAGTAGAAATTGAATATTAAATGTATGTATATGCATGCACACACACTGTTAAAGTTCAGTATTGCAGATGACAGCCGTAAAGTCTATACAATTATACTCCAGTGTAATTGTTCAAAGTAACTGTAGTATGAAAAAGTATTTTTATTTCTCATGTCAACAAATTTTCAATATACCGAGTTTATAAACAAGTTTGCTAATCTTCATGGTGAGAGTCAAATAAATAAATCTACTGCGAGAAAACAGCCAATCATTTCTATGAAAATGTAATTTCTCTTTCCATGAAAACACAACTACATTGTCATGAACTGATAAAAATTGTCTTATGACAAATACCGAATGTCATTACAAACTATTTCTTTTTCTGACCGAATGAAAAACAATACTCGTTCTGTCATGCATTCATAAATAAGGATATCTGACCATACCACCATCTTCCTGAATGGAACTTTATTTTTTATTTTTAAAAAAGGAGATAATATACCTCAAGGGTTGCTGATATAGTGTCTGTGGTTTCAGATTGCGCCAAGATAATATCTCTGAGACCCAAAATTGCTAAATCTTCATGACAAATCTCTTAAGAAATCAAGCACTGAAAGCTTCAGCAAGGGGCATTTTCACTACAGTATTCTGCAAAACTAAGAGGTGGTAACTGACATCTGAAGCAGCAACCAACTCTTGATATAATTAGTTTAGAATTAACTGGCTTTCTTTACATTTTTGTTTTCGTCTACTAAGAAGCTAAATTTCACCGAGCTCAACAGGCCTTTCTTTTCAAATATACAAGTATAGTATTAAAAAAAGCAATTAAAGTTTGATGTTCGAAATGTGAAAAAAGTGTGTGCATGTGTGTGTATCTGTGCCTCTTTGTATTAGCAATATGCTAAAGGTATCAGGATTTCCATGTATCCAAAAGTATCTGGTATCTTCTCCATCGTACACATAAAATGTTATCCATCTATTTAATGGGTGCTCTTTTAATTCACAAATTGGTTAAGCAGTTGGTATATGCAGTTATACTCACAATAAAAGAGTTCATTCTCAGTTACAGATAGTGTTGAACTCACTTACAAGCATGTAAAAAATTAACACACAAGTGTATAATTGTAGTTTTATGCTCAAGTACCCTAATTATGCACTTTAAAGCACATTCAAAGGAGCCATTGAGGGCATTCGATACCTCAGCTCGATGAAGTCTACACAACACTTTCTAACAAGACAGCTGCATAAAAGGAAATAAAGCAAACTTTAAAATTGCATTCAAACAAAGATGAAACTCAGCAAACAAGATTGTGTCGTACTTTCAAGTAAGGATCCAGCTCTCTAGGTCATCACACTATACACGTGAAAATAAATTAATTTCTCCTCAGAACAAAAAATGCTTAAGTCACAATATGGGATTTCTAAGAATATACTACTCTTTTTCTTCAACATTTGCAGTGCGTTAAAAGTTTCAGACTTAATTTTCTATGAATTTTCTGTGAAAGTGTGTCATTTAAAGCATTTTCCTAGGAGCTGCTATGTTTTTAATCAATGATTAACACTGAGAATTATTCAAAGGAGGATGTTTTTATTCCCCTAGATTGGATAGTAGCTCAAATCAGGACACAGATGATGTGGGCTCAAGTAGATCTGAAGCCTTATCTGAACATTACTCAACAAAACAGCCAAGACCAGCAGCCAAGGCAATCAAGTCATCAGCTTGAGCCTCCTGACTTGCTCACTGTTAAAAACTCATATTAATCATTTATATTTTATTTTATTTCAGAGATAATTATTTCTAGCAAAGAGCAATTATAACTCAAATACACACAAAATGTTTATAAATGGATTTCCTTTTTATGTGCAGCCTTCAGTCATTAAATCCAGCTACTGGCAAGATATAGCTGATTTTGGTTGATCTTGGAAGTGAAACTGAGTTGTACTTGATGAGTACTTGGATGTATCAAGAAATACAACTTGATGAGTACTTGGATGTATCAAGAAATACAACTTGAGAAAAATCTGGAAAAAGGAAGTGGGAAACCGCTTCCATGCTATTGTGAAAAAAACCTCATAAACGTTTCTATGAAGTCCAATGACTTGAACTGAATAAGACTTGGCATTTTATAGATAATAAAAGTAATTACATGATGAAAAATCAAATGCTTCATTTGCAAACAGCAATTTTAAATATCTTCCCTACAATAGAAAAGAACTGCAGCAAGAGACATTATTTTTTCTAATTTCTAACTGATACACTAAAAATGTCTTTATTGCTATTTAAAAAAAAACAGTTTAAAACACAGGAAGATGGAGACTTGGGTTCTCAGGTATCCAGGTAGTCCTCAACTTACAAGGCTTCATTTAGTGACTGTTCAAAGTTACAATGGCACTGAAAAAAGTGTGACCATTTTCCATGCTTATGACCCCGGCAGCATCCCCGTGATCACATGATCAAAATTCAGATATTTGGCAACTGACTCATATTTATGACAGTGCCAGTGTCCCCCATGGTCATGTGATCACCTTTTGCAACCTTCTGACAAGCAAAGTCAGTGGGGAAGCCAGATTCACTTAATAACTATGTCACTAACTTAACAACTGCAGTGATTCACTTTACAACTGTGGCATGAAGAGTCGTAACATGGGGCAAAATTCACTTAAGAAATATCTTAACAAACTTACCAACAGAAATTTGGGCTGAAATGTGGCCGTAAGTCGAGGATTACTTGTACTGAAGTCATCCCACTGTTTTCTCCCTTTGATGAGCAATATGAATTTAACAAAATAGTTCACTCCTAGCAGTTCTTACATCTTATTTGGGATAAGAACATATGGGGTGGGGGGGGGAAGCTGCCCTCTGCTTCATTCAGTTAACTACATTGTCCAAAATTCTTTCCCATCATTTGCCACTTGAGAAGCAGCTGCCAGAGAGGAACTTATGATCTTCGTGGTTTGCTACTAAGGTGTGATTATCCCTTAAAGTCTACTTTTCTACCAAGCAAACCCCAAAAGGAGTTTTTATAACTGGCAATGTTTTGCTATATTATACATAATAAAACTCTTTGCCTCACTATTTATATGTATGAGAAGCAGTTTGGTGTAGTGGCTTACAGTACTAGGCTAGAAACCAGGAGTCCGTGAATTCTAGTCCCACCCTAGGCACAAAATCAGCTGGATGACGTTAGGCTAGTCCCCCCCCCTCTCTCTCTCTCTCTCTCTCTCTCTCTCTCACACACACACACACACACACACACACACTCAGCCCTAGAAAGGAGGCAATGGCTAAGCACTTCTGAAAAACCTTGCCAAGAAAACTGCAGGGATGTATGTATTCAGGCAGTTGCCAAGATGTAAAAAAAAAAACTGACTCAAAGGTACCAAAAAAAAGGGTCCCCCCCATTTGGGGGACCCTTCCTGCATTTTCCCAAAGAAAAACTGGAGATGGTAACTACAAACAAACCCAGGTATCTTGTCTACTAAAACGAGTAACACATTACTCAAAGTGTGCAATATGAAAATGTTTCTATGCTATAAGAAAGCCTTGCATTTCCTAATGTAGATGTTCTTCTCTTTCTAGACAGTGCAATCATCTTTACTGCTTATGTACCAGGGAGAAAATCAGCAACAAAGCCATTTTTTTCCCCTTGAATGGCCCTCTCATATTTGCTTTTAAGTTGTCGTTATCAGCACAGGACACTATTCCCTTATTTGCAAACTGCTGATGGTGAAAAAGGAGTTGGATGGCTGGCAGAAAATGGGTTAAGCATTCAGTTCCTCCTTGTTGATGCCGTCTTTTTGTCCCTTGAAGGCAGGGCAAGGAAAAACTTTTTGGAATTTTAGTAACAAATAGCTATAGTGTTAATTGCAGTCTGCACCTTTCAGATGGATAAAATGTGCACTCTTAATGTACATTTTATACAACAAAGAAAATTAAAACTGTGCAAGGCCAATGTAGAATGCAGTTATAAATACTTATCAACATTTGTTAATAATGCAAACAAGAGCTGGGCTTTGATGAGATACATGTATGTAGGATTTTTGTTTTCTCTTTGTGTGAGAACAAGTGTCTGAAGGAATGGCAAGTGTCTACTATATTATGCTCTTAGCAACCTTATTACAAAAGCTGTCAGTCAATCCTATGTTATCAAGCGGAAAAGTAGACCATGTAGTTATGATTAGAAGGCATCAAGGTATCAACAGCACAGTTCCTTCCTGATTTATGCTGATTTTCTTATGTAACTCTACTGACACTCAGAGGGAAACATTTTATCGGTACTGTATGGTTCTGTCAAACGAACAAGCAAGAAAAGCATCAATTCTCCAACAGGTTCCACCACAACTTACTGGTAAAGTAAGAAAAGCTTTTATCTGTTGTGCAAGCAGATTCATCATTCACACATGAAAAAGTAACAAATTCCACCACAGGGAACTACAGATCAGATTTTACTTATTTACAATAAAAACAAGGAGTTGTAAGCAATAATGCAAGATGTGCAGGAAAAAATGTAATCATGTTAATTTTGCCATCATTCTCATTAGGAAAGGCTTGCTGTAAGGCTTCAAATATTAATCTTCTACATTGTCCCAAGTATCATAAATTATTTCTTGGGGAGGGTAGGCGGAAAGATAGTTTAGCACAAACGTTGAAACTGAAAATCTGGATGATATGATACAATTCAATACCCAGGGGGCAATACTTACACCTAGAGTCAAGGAGCAGAACTGATACTTAATTTAATGGAACACTTACAGTGGCATTGAAGATAATATTGCCAACATATTTTGCCAGCAAATGTTTTCTAATGATAGAATAGCAAAAATAGCAAACTAGGCACACTCATGAAAACTGGAAAACATACTTACAGTTTCCTTTATTTCCCCAAACCGCATTTGGATTCAAGATTATGCTGGTCTGAAACTTAACACAAGTGCTGCTGACTACCAGCAGGAAAGAGAATAGGATATGGTTAAGCCAATACTTAAAGCACACACCATCATCATTTTATTCATTCATTCATTTCTATCCTGCCTTTGGTGGCGTGATGGCTCAGCGGTCCGAGTGCCGCATGATGGGGTGAGACCCGATTACCTGCCCCAGCTCCTGCCCACCCAAGAGTTCAAAAGCATGCAAATGCAAGTAGATAAATAGGCACCACTTCAGTGGGAAGGCAACAGCGTTACATGGATTTCGGCATACAGCTATGCTGGCCACATGACTACGGAAGTGTCTTCAGACAACGCTGGCTCAATGGATAAGCACCACCCCCTAGACTGGACAGGGGAAATCTTAACCTGTCTTTATTTTTATTATTATTAATATTACTGTTGTTGTTGTTGTTATTTGTTGTTGTTTATTATTTTTACAAATAATTCAAAGTGGTGAACATATCCAACAAACCATGTAAACACTACACAGGAGAGTATAACTGCGAAGAAAAAGCATGTGGATATGTAGAATACTCAACTGTGCATTTTTAGATGTTTTTAGTGAACATCTCTTCTTAGTAATCATTCCTCCCTGGGATTCCAAACTGTACTCTACCCCAACAGCAGCAAATGACAAATCAGAGGATATAACACTATCATAACAAAGGAAATGAGAACTGTCGACTATTAATGTCTTCACTGTCCACTCCGGTTCCTTTGCCATACAGAATTGAAGGACTGTGAACCCTTTAGAACAATGGTGACGAACCTATGGCACGCGTGCCAGAGGCGGCACTCAGAGCGCTCTCTGTTGGCACGCATGCTGCCGCCAGCAGCAGGTCTATCAGGACGCCGCCACCGCCCAGAGCAGGAACCCCACCCAGCACAATGGAGGTGAAGCGGCTGACTAGCAAGCTCAAGTAGAGAAGAGGTCACCAACCATTGTCGATTGGTGGACTGGAAGAAAAGGGAGGGGGAAGCATTTTACATGTGTACGTGCGTGCACGAGGCCGTGAGCATGCAGGTGCTGCAAATGGGGCGGGGCTAGTGCCTGCGTGCTACTCACTAAACCTGCCTCATTCTTGCGTGGTGCAGCGCCTTATATCTGCACTCCGTGGTGCCCGTATTTGTGTCTTGCAGCACGGTGGCCCATTTTTGCGTCCCTGGGTTTTGTGTGCCAGAGGTGACATTCAGAGGCACCTCCCTGCCCCCCACCGAGGGCACCACAATGCTGCTGCACCCCTGGCACTTTGCAATAAATAAGTGGGTTTTGGGTTGCGGTTCGGGCACTTGGTCTCTAAAAGGTTCGCCATCACTGCTTTAGAATGTTCTGTAATCCTGCAATATTGTGACCATCATCTAAGTCCTATTAATAGACAGGGAGATTTTGGTAAACAAGTAATACACAAAGCAGAGTGTCATTTTTTCACTGAACATCCTGAGAATTAAGATATACAAGCAGAACAATCTGCTATCATGATGACAATTCCTCCACCAGAACACAGGATTACTGACCAGAAGGGACCTGAATGCTCCTGGCAGGTATTTAGTCTCTTCTATTCTGGCACACTCAAGAACAAGCTACACCACTATCAATTGAAGCATCTACTTATGATAAGTGGTAGGCAATCCGTGCATATACTTCTGTTTCAGAATGTGTTCTGTCCTAGATGCTATTCAATAAATGCTTTGCTTTTGTGTTGTGGTTGCACTGATAGCGACAAGAATCTTTTGCCTCACCCCACAATAGGATCTGGCTACAGAAATCTCAGGAAGTCAGGAGATTAAACAGAAAAGCTGATAGAGTAAAAGCAATACCTCTCTTCTACCTGATTGTTCAAGGTCCCAAGACTATAAGCTTTTGCGGAACATCCATGCAATGCAATTAGTGATAGAAGAAAAAAGGTTGAAATGGGAAGGACCATCTGGGGAAGGAAGAATTGCTGAATACAACTGAGAAAAAAATAGAATATATATAGTCA
Source organism: Vipera ursinii (assembly GCF_947247035.1). Lineage (NCBI taxonomy): Eukaryota > Metazoa > Chordata > Lepidosauria > Squamata > Viperidae > Vipera > Vipera ursinii. The sequence goes on along the minus strand of NC_139512.1, from coordinate 276,317,493 downwards.
AAGGGTGCAGGCTAAAGTACCATAAGCAGCAAGTGTATTTTTTATTTTTAATAATACTCCTAACGATTTTTACCTAATAGATACTGGAATACAGTGATACATCTCAAAGTCATTTTTATTTTTGACAGGTATGTAGCAGAAGACACACAATTATATTTTTATACTAATTTTTATACTAATAAAATGAGTCAAGATACCTGAGATTCACGTTTTATATGCAAAATGCAAAAGCAAACAAAAAAAAGGAGATCTATGCAAGGGAAAATAAGTTGTCTTATTTTGACAAGTCTTAAATCCTAGAAAGTCAGTGTCTGGAAGCCAATGCATGGCAATATAATATTTAGGCGCATAAGGGAAAAATGCTTGTGAATTCTACTGGTCCAGTGAACAGAGACAGTTTTCATAATTTTATCATTGTATTCCATGGCTGACTGACCGTCAGACCAGTGCCAAACTACAAGCTCCCACTTGAATGACATATGGATTCAACCAACCAAAGATATGTTAGAACATTAAATATCACAAACAGACAGGAGAAGAATACAAAATGCCAAATTAGCACTCATATAATCGTATACTGTATGTAGTCTAGTAAAGACCAAGGATTATTCACTAAATCTTCGAGCCTTTTGCAACATAATAAATGATACTTCCTCGAGATAAACAATTTCAAACTTCAAATTAATATATTCTGAGAAACCAAATCTCAGAAGGAATTCTGCAGAAAAAAGTACTAAGAATGTAACAGTCTTTGAGAATGACATATCTATTACAGCATACAACATTTCATTTCATTTCATTTCATTTATTATATTTGTATACCGCCCTTCTCCCGAAGGACTCAGGGCGGTGAACAGGGCACATATAAAAATACAGAATACAAAAATGAAAAAAGAATTAAATATTTTAAGAGCCCGAGCTAAAACAATAGAATCATATAAAAATCCACAATAAAAACCCCAGCACATCCCCCATCAGGCCAGGCCGGCTTGTTCAAATAGATGGGTCTTCAGACCGCGTCGGAAGGAGCGAAGGTCAGGTGCCGTCCGGAGCTCAACCGGCAGCTGATTCCATAAAGCCGGGGCGCCCACAGAGAAGGCCCTCCCCCTGGGGGCCACCAGCCGACATTCTCTGACCGGTGGCACCCTGAGGACAATTGTGTAAAATTTAAAATATAAATTCCCTTTTAATCTATTTTATCACTAACTGCAATACACTTGATAAAAAAAAGAAAAGAACCAATAATTTAATTCTAGTTGCATAGCTTTTACCAAGACTAGAGTTCAGAGAAGGGAGAATGCGTAAAAGAGAACTAAAGAACCTGTGCTATATTACCTAAGTCTCTTGGCCCTTTTGCATGTCAAAATTTTAACAGCCACTTGTTCTTCTCTGGAAAATAAGGAATACAGCCCTTATGAAACCTCTCATAGTAGCAGGACAGACTCACTATGAAGTGAGGTGTATTCTTGATTCTAGACTTTTTAAAGGGAAGCTACAGTACTTAGTGCAAAGGAAAGGGTATCTGTTGTCTGAAGCCACCTGGGTAAAAGCTAGCGGTGTAAAAGCTGACAGACTCATTGATAAATTCTATAAGAAACACCCTAACAAACCAAAAGGCAACCCCTAACGGATGATTTTGTTTCCATTACAGGATTTGTACTTTTTGTAAGGGGGGCGGCGGATGTCGACACTGCTAACATCGGATGTTCTTGCTTTGACAACAGATGAAAATTCAGCCATTTTCTCTATGCTTTCAGAATTAGTTGGTGCTGGGAGGGGGGATTGGAAGGAGAGTTCAGTTAGTCATAATAATAATAATTCTGCTGTGGGAATCCAAGGACAAACTGGGTCCAGAGCTGATAACATTTTGGTGTGCTGGAGAGCTGGGGAGAAAGCCCGCGCTTCAAGCTAATTGAGGAACATGCTTTATGATTGTTTATTGGAGGTGGGACTTGGACGTTGTTACTTTGTATCCAGGGGAGGGGAATTTAGTTTTGGGGTTCAACTATGTAGTGCCGATACTTTGCTTCCCGAATAAAAGATTCTTGAAGGAAAACAATGCCTCGAAGTTCTTTTGAAGGGTTTCATCTGTCGGAAGCATGACACTTAACCCGAGAGCATACTTCAGATGACCTACAATATGCAGCTAAATGAATGGCTACTGGAGAAAGGGATAGATTATATAAAAAATGAAGTTATGTTGTAGCCATAGAGCAAGAGGTAAATTTATAATTGTATTAATAACTCTGTAAAGAAAATCAAAAGAGTCTTGGTGGAGCAGTGGGCTAATGCCTCCTTAAGTAACACCAGCTGCCTGCAATTAGTGCAGGTTCGAGTCCCACCAGGCTCAAGGTTGACTCAGCCTTCCATCCTTCCGAGGTAGGTAAAATGAGGACCCAGATTGTTGGGGGCAATAAGCTGACTTTGTAATAATGCCGCTTGGGGTGTGTGTGTAAAAGCCCTAATAAGCAGGCATATACATAGAATGAAGGCTACTGCTAAGTTTGTAAGCCGCCCTGAGTCTTCGGAGAAGGGCGGGATATAAATGGGATAAAAATAAATAAATAAATAAATATTTTCAGGGGTATTATTTATTTATTCAACGTATTTCTGTGCCCCCACAATCAAATGACTCTCAGCAACTCACAGAGAAAAAAATATGATATCAAATCCAAACATGAAAACACAACAGTGGTACAGTAATACAAAAGGGGGAAAAATAACAACATCAAGTCAAAGAAAATAAGGGGAAGGCTCTCAGAGAGATCTCACTTTTCAAAGGCTTTCAGAAGACCAACAAAGAGGGAATAGACTTATCTCCACAGGGAGGCTGTTCCGCAATGTCAGTGCTGCAACAGAAAAGCAGCACTGCTTCCCCTCAGTCTTCAGAAATGCAGAATCTGTAGCAGTTTTTCTCTCTGAACTGGTCAGGTGAAAAGGCAATCCTCAAGATATCCAGGTACCAAGGCCTTTCTAGGTCAAAACCAGCACCTTAAACCAGACATGGAAATCAAATAGCAACCAATGTTGGATCTGTAAAAATGGTGTTATGTGCTGCTAATGTATGCAGACTAGTGCATTTTGAACCAACTTTAGTTTTCAAATGTTCTTTAAGGACATCCCCCAAAACAGCATTTTATAGTAGTCTAGATAGTCGTAGAAGGGACGCGGTGGCTCAGTGGGTTAGGATGCTAAGCTTGTCGATCAGAAGGTTGGTAGTTTGGTGGGTCGAATCCCGAGTGCCGCGTAACAGAGTGAGCGCCTGTTACTCATCCCAGTTTCTGCCAACCTAGCAGTTCGAAAGCACGTAAAAATGGAAGTAGAAAAATAGAGACCACTACGGTGGGAAGGTAACAGCGTTCCGTGCGCCTTTGGCGTCTAGTCATGCTGGCCACATGACCACGGAGACGTCCTCGGACAAGCGCTGGCTCTTCAGCTTTGAAACGGAGATGAGCACCGGCCCCTACAGGTGGAAACGACTAGCACGCATGTGTGGGGGGAACCTTTACCTTTTTACCTAAGATAGTCATAAGGACATCAGTTATTACCTAGGTAAGATCACAACTTACTGATGTAGCAGGAACTGTGAGTCCAAAAACATCCTCCAATATGCACCTGCTTTGTGATCAACATTGCCTGCCCATCAAGAAATGACACCAGCAGGATGCTGATGTATCATTAGCAATGCCAATTTGCCAGGTTGGAGCTCACTCTATTATCTCATATCTAGACCCTGAGAGTCTCCAGACACTCAGAAACAAATCTGACAGCATTGTCTTCATGGCCTAGAGTGGTGATATACAATTGGATATAACCAACCTACAGGTAGTCCTTGAGTTATAACTGGTTGTTTTATGACCATTTGGAATTATGGTGACCTCCAAACAGGTGCTTTATATCCTGTAAATCACCTCCAGCCAGTTTAAAATATCACACCTCCTCATGGTCACATGACAACATTCTAGGTGCTTAACTAGGTCACTTTACAACCAGTTGCAGGGTCCCATGTTCACATTACTGCAATTTGTGATTTTATATTTTTTAGCTTTTAAAATTATTGTTTGCATTTTGTTTTTCTTATGATGACCTATGACCATAATAAAGAATTTTACTGTTGTTGATATTGAACCCTGAATTATCTAATTAGATCTGAATCTGTGTGGACTTGTAGAATGTCTTTTCCCCACTGATTGTTAACATCAACATCTGAATTATCTAATTAGATAATTCAGATGTTGATGTTAACAATCAGTGGGGAAAAGACATTCTACAAGTCCACACGTCTCCCCCCATCAAGGTAGATTGGAAGTCCTTGCTAAGGGAGGAATAGAACCAATGCAAACAAAGCCTCCAAACCCTGACCCTCATGGGACTCCTAAAGGATGGTTGATGGTATAAAAGCTGCCACGAGACTTAACAAGAGAAGGCGGGACACACTTTCCACATCCAGGTCACCCAGGAGATCAACCACCCCAAAGATAGGCCTGAATCCTAACTGAAAAGATTCCAGAAAATCCACTTCCTCCAGAATGCTAGGAAGCTGGTCCATCTCAAAACAGCCTTCCCAAAAAAAGAAAACTAGAAACTGCTTTTTGATAGTTGTTTTAACACTGTTTTATCCAGAAATGCCCCTTCATGGATTACTGCCTTGTCATGGTGAAGGGGCTTGCGTAATTCAATGAAGCTATGAGCTATGCTGTGCAGGGCCACCCAAGATGGACAGGTCATAGCAGAGAGTTCTGACAAAATGTGATCCACTGGAGAAGGAAATGGCAACCTACTCCAGTATCTTTGCCATGAAAACCCTATGGACAGTACCAAAAGGCAAAACGATATGACGCTGAAAGATGAGCCCCTCAGGTCGGAAGCTGTCCAATATGCTACTGGGGAAGAGCAGAGGGCTAGTATTAGTAGTGCCAGAAAGAATGAAACGACTAGGCCAAAGCCAAAAGGACACTCAGCTGTGAATGTGTCTGGTGGTGAAAGGAAAGTCCGATGCTGTAAAGATTTTTTCTCCATAGGAACCTGGAATGTAAGATCCATAAAGCTGGACATGGTCAAACAAGAGATGACAAGACTGAACATTGACATCTTAGGATTCAGCAAACTAAAATGGACAGGAATGGGTGAATTTAATTCAGATGACCATAAGGTATACTACTGCGGGCAAGAATCTCTCAGAAGAAATGGAGTAGCCTTCATAGTCAATAAAAGAGTAGGAAAAGCAATACTGGGATACAATCCCCAAAATCACAGAATGATCTCAGTTCGAATCCAAAGCAAACCATTCAATATCACAGTAGTACATGTCTATGCCCCAACCACCGGTGCTGAAGAGGATGAAATTGACTGGTTCTATGAAGCCCTACAGCACCTTATAGAACTAACACCAAAAAATGATGTCCTTATCATCATGGGGGATTGGAATACTAAAGTAGGAAGCCAAAAGATAACCGAAATAACAGGCAAGTTTGGCCTTGGAGTACAAAATGAAGCAGGGCACAGGCTGATAGAATTTTGTCAAGAGAATACGATGGTCATAGCAAACACTCTTTTCCAACAACCCAAGAGATGGCTCTACACATGGACATCACCAGACGGTCAGCACAGAAATCAGATTGACTATGTGCTGTGCAGCCAAAGATGGAGAAGCTCTATACAGTCAGTAAAAACAAGACCAGGAGCTGACTCTGGCTCAGACCAGGAGCTTCTCATTGCAAAGTTTAGGCTTAAACTGAAGAAAGTAGGGAAAAGCACTAGGCCACTCACATATGAAATAAATCATATCACTGTTCAATATACAGTAGACGTGACAAATAGATTTAAGGAATTAGATCTAATAGACAGAGTGCCTGAAGAACTATGGACAGAGGTTCACAACATTGTACAAGAGGTAGCAACTAAAACCATCCCAAAGAAAAAGAAATGCAAGAAAGCAAAATGTCTGTCTGAGGAAGCTTTGCAAATAGCTGAGAAAAGGAGGGAAACGAAAGGCAAGGGAGAAAAAGAAAGATACGCCCAATTGAATGCAGAATTCCAGAGAATAGCTAGAAGAGATAAGAACGCCTTCTTAAATGAACAGTGCAAAGAAATAGAAGAAAACAATAGAATAGGGAGGACCAGATATCTCTTCAAGAAAATTGGAGAGATGAAGGGAACGTTTCATGCAAAAATGAGCATGATAAAGGACCAAAATGGCAGGGACCTAACAGAGGCAGAAGAGATTAAGAAGAGGTGGCAAAATTACACAGAAGAACTATACAAGAACGAGCTTAACGTCCCTGATAACCACGATGAGGTGGTCACTCACCTTGAGCCAGACATCCTAGAATGTGAGGTGAAGTGGGCCTTAGAAAAGCTGAGCAACAACAAAGCTAGTAGAGGTGACAGTATTCCAGCTGAGTTATTCAAAATCTTAAAAGACGATGCAATAAAAGTGCTACACTCAATTTTCCAGCAAATTTGGAAAACTCAACAGTGGCCACAGGATTGGAAAAGATCAGTTTACATTCCAATTCCAAAGAAAGGCAGTGCCAAAGAATGTTCAAACTATCGCACCATTGCACTCATTTCACATGCTAGTAAAGTTATGCCTAAAATCCTACAAGCTAGACTCCAGCAGTATGTGGATCGAGAACTACCAGAAGTACAGGCAGGATTTCGAAGAGGCAGAGGAACTAGAGATCAAATTGCCAACATACACTGGATCACGGAGAAAGCTAGGGAGTTCCAGAAAAACATCTACTTCTGCTTCATTGACTATGCTAAAGCCTTTGATTGTGTGGATCATAACAAACTCTGGCAAGTCCTTAAAGAGATGAGAGTTCCAGACCATCTTATTTGTCTCTTGAGAAACCTATATGCGGGTCAAGAAGCAACAGTGAGAACTGGACACGGAAACACTGATTGGTTCAAAATTGGGAAAGGAGTCCGGCAAGGCTGTATACTGTCGCCCTGTCTATTTAACTTATATGCAGAGCACATCATGAGAAAGGCAGGGCTAGATGAATCAAAAATTGGAATTAAGATTGCCGGAAGAAATATCAACAACCTAAGATATGCAGATGATACCATTCTAATGGCAGAAAGTGAAGAAGAACTAAAAAGCCTCTTGTTGCGGGTGAAGAAGGAGAGTGCAAAAGGTGGCTTGGAACTTAACATTAAGAAAACCAAGATCATGGCATCTGGCCCTCTCAATTCCTGGCAAATAGATGGGGAAGAAATGGAGGTAGTGACAGATTTTATTTTCCTGGGCTCCAAGATCACTGCAGATGGGGACTGTAGCCAAGAAATTAAAAGACGCTTGCTCCTGGGGAGGAAAGCCATGGCAAATCTAGACAGCACACTAAAAAGCAGAGATATCACCCTGTCAACAAAAGTGTGTATAGTTAAGGCTATGGTCTTCCCAGTTTCAATGTATGGCAGTGAAAGTTGGACCATAAGAAAGGCTGAACGCCAAAGAATTGAGGCCTTTGCTATGGTGCTGGAGAAGACTCCAAGCAATGGGAGTCCCTTGGACTGCAAGGCGATCAAACCAGTCAGTCCTAGAGGAGATCAACCCTGACTGCTCTTTAGAAGGCCAGATCCTGAAGTTGAAACTCAAATACTTTGGCCACCTAATGAGAAGGAAGGACTCACTGGAGAAGAGCCTAATGCTGGGAAAGATTGAGGGCAATAGAAGAAGGGGACGACAGAGAATGAGGTGGCTGGATGGAATCACTGAAGCAGTAGGTGTGAGCTTAAATGGACTCCAGAAGATGGTAGAGGACAGGAAGGCCTGGTGGAACGTTGTCCATGGGGTTGCGATGGGTCGGACACGACTTTGCAACTAACAACAACAACATCCAGAAATGGCTTTCTCAGGAAAAGGCACACCACAATCACTTTCAGGACTGCTCTCTTTCTCAGCAGGAAATGACAATTATTTGACTCATGTGATCACCTCTCTCCCATTCTTCATACAAGCCAAGAAGGGCAATGACCTAACCAAGAGTCCTTTGAGGTACTCCAGATCAGGAAACAAAAGTAATGGGATCCTAATAATGGATCCTAATCCTAATATTATAGGGTTATAGTAAAAGAATTTTGAAACTCTGAATGCATTGCTCCTCTTCCACCCTTCATGTTCAAGACATTAAGTCTGAGACACTTTCTCAAAATGCAGTACATTCCTCTGGACCTAAATTTCTCCTATCTAACTATTGTCTTGGTTTTGTCTCTTCTTCCTGCTTCTCAAAGTTATTCTCACAGACATCAACATTTCTTTGGAGGTCACAGACAAAAAGGAATCCCAAATAACAGGGCAAAACAAAATTCCAGGCACCACTAAAAACTGTTGACACAGAGTCAAGGCTACAGTTGAATGTGAGAGGCTTTAATCAGCAATACTGTATACCATGTAAATGGTCACAGTGACTGAGTGGGGATCAAAAATTGTTTCCTTCCCAATAGGGAATTCACCACCCTACACAAGGCTGCTGAATGGCAACCACTTAACACAATAAGGGAGGAGATATAAACTTGCTTTGCCTCTCTTGCCATCATGGTATAGGCCTGAACATGGGAATATATATGTGCTTGGTCAGATTTGCTTCTAGACTTTGGCCACTGACACTCCAGATGTCATTTCTGGTGCTTAATCTCCTGAAGGTCAGTAAGCCAAGGTGTCATTTGGGATCACATCAAAATGAAGCTCTTTGGGGAGGGTTCCTACCTATGCCCTGGCTTGTTTCTGGATATCAGATGCTTACTAGACTTTGAAAAGCACTGCCCATTAGAGAGATAAGCAAATAACTATAGTTATACTCTATCAGATGAGTAACATACAACCACAACACAGAAAAGTACAAATCCACAATTTGCAACTACCCCTTTTTCTGTTCACCATCAACTTGGAATGCTGAAATAAGAAGGAATTCAAGTAATCTACAGCATATTTTATTTCAGTATTAATAAACAAATGGGGAGGTGTCCAACTAATTCAATAACGATTACATGGTGGGACATAAAGAATCTCAGGGATAGCAATAACTATGAAAGACATACTAATAAGTTGCTGTGAGGGGAAAATTACTCCCCCAAATTTTTCCCATTTCTTTTTTTTTCAGTATATAGTTCAAATGCATTTCATAAGATCTATAAAAGGATTATCTAAGAAGAAGGCTAGCACGAAGCATTTATTGCAAAGAAAAGAAATCTAGGTTTTCAGAGAGAATATCCACTGAAAGTTCAGAATATATAGAATAACAATACTTCCACAATATTTGATTGTATAGAAATCACTGATTATTTTTAAAAAGCTGGAATTTTTTTTAGACAAACATTTTACGTAAGTGCCTATCTCACTGGTTTCTAATTATTATAATGACTGGATATATCTTCAGCTTGAACTTTTTAAAAGGAATTCCCAAATTCACTAACTTCCTTTTATTCCTTGTATACACTACCTTCCTTGTAATAACAGCATATTACTATATGCTGTTATTAGTAATTCCAGATCTTTAACAGTTTCATATATAAAATACTAAGTTGACTATCTATAAAACCTCACCACACAACTTTGCTGAGTACCTCACAAAAATTTAAACATTTTTCAGTTCCATTTAGCACTATATCCAACATGCAGAACAAGAGCATTTATTTAACCACAGTAGACCAACTGAGAGAAGTTTTCGATTCCTGCATCACAAACAGAGACTGAAATTAGATTAAAAACTTAGGTAAAAGGAAGTAAATTGCAGTCTGAATGGTAAAATGAATGAATGAATGAATCTTAATATTATTATTTATATAATACTTTACATTAGGGTTAAGAATTCATGATCCAGAACTTTCTGCCCTGCAACCCATTCCCAAATGCTTGATCACAGTTGTGAACAACAACAAAAACGTATTCAATTTAAGCACTGCCCAACTCAGGAACTATTCTGGACGGCTTGCAAAAGAACAGACAAAATACATTACAAAAAAACAATATATATAAGGGGGGGAAATGAAAAAAAAAAAACCAAAATGGCAAAACTGGCCAACAACATACAAAATATATAGTAATACAGCCCACAAGGGGCTCCAGCCATCCCTAGGGCCAAGAAAAATAGCCAGGTTTTTAAGCAACTTGAAGGATTACCTCTGGGTTTTTTCCCCTGATATATTAACACACATAATTTCAGTGTAGTCCAGAAATCTGGATTCAGAGTACGCGTAAGTATACACATTGCACCTACTGGAAACTTCCTGAAGAAATTTTATTTTCCTGAGTTCAAAAAGACATATTGGAGGTATTGACAATTTGATATGTATGTATGCCCATGCATACCACCAAATCAACTGTTCTTTTATTATAGATTGTGTGACATATAAAATACAATTTGATGTCTAAGTTACGATAATGTATAAATGTGATAGATCTTCTTTCTTTTGCATTTTCTGATTCCCTCCTCCATTGGAGTTACTGTGATAGCTAAAGTTTTCTGTGAGGTCACATAGTGAGCAAAAATGATTATGGTGAAACATAATTTGCTGCTAACAAGAATTAGAAACCTGAAGAATCGCCTTTCAAAATATTTTAGTATGTCAACTTAGTTAAGCATATTTCAGGAAATTCTTTCAAAATGTACTCAATAATAATCAGAGAGAAAGATTCTTTTTCCAATATTTTTCCTGACAAAGAGCTGCATCAGCTTAAATGTTTGGAGTTTCACTGAATGCTTTTGCAATGAACTCCCCCTCCCGCCCCGCTCTTTTCCCTTGAATAAACCGTCTGTTCGTTTGTACTATAGTATTGTTCTTTAGTTGTGATTAAAGTTAGAAATAATTCATCTAACTTCAAACCAAAATTATTCCATATTGCATAAACTGATATACTGTGTCATAATAATTGTACGATTTTGCATTGCCAAAGCTGAATTGCACCATTAAATGCTCAGTAATTATAACTATGGTCAATCAACATTGTGTGTTTTTCCTCCAAGCCATAGCAAATAGTGGAAATAAATTAAAAAACAAAAAAGATTACTACAAATACATCACTTTTTAGCAGTACATTTAAAAACATTTGCTGTCTCCATCTGTCCTCGCTAAAAGCAAGCTTGCTTATATTGACTCATAATTTCGTCATTACTTCACATGATATACTGAAAGAGAAAAAATATTGGAATAAACTATGCACAATGCTTTTCAATTAGTATAGATATAACAACAACAAATTTATTTATTTATTATTTTATTTTATTATTTTATTTAATATGCTACCCATTTCCTATCATGAGCAACTTACTTACAGAATATTTTTTTAATCCCGTTTCTTGTTGGGACTAAAAAAACAGATAATTAGAAAAGAGTTACAAAAGATTGTTTTTAAATATAATTGCTGCAAGATTTTTACATGGATAAAAATGGGAAGACTCTGAATACCCACCATGGAAGAATGGCTGGTTAATAGGGCAGAATTAGAAGATATGGCAACATTGACTTTTTGATTACAGAAAGGGCAATTCATTACATTTATTAGTAACTGGAAACCATTTTGCTAGAAAAAAAATGAACTTGTGATTCATGGGTTTGATGGTAGAAAGGATAATTGTAGAAAGAAGGAAATTGGGTTGTAACTTTAGAGAGAGGAGGTTGCAATATAAATGTATTTTTAACTATATAATTTTTTTCTTTTTCTCTACAGGTAGTAATTGATTCATGTTCACAATTGGAACTGCAATTGCCATCATAAGATGGTAGTCATAATACAAGATGCCACGTGACCACATTGACTTACAAGAGCATTCCCAGCTATCCTTGTGGTTATTAATGGAGAATCGCGGGTTGTTAAGTGACTTCCCACCTCAATCCAAGCCATTCGGGCTTGGTACCTCCCAGGCCTGAGCCTCAATAAAGTGAGGTACTGCCTCGACCTGCATACCTTCCTCCCATCTCTATCCTTTGGCCAACCTGCACCCTGCCTTGTGGAGCAGCAAGCAGCCCCCATCCTACCTGGCTCTGGGACTGCTTCCTACACCCTGGGAAGCCTCAGATGGGCCAGGAAGTATTCATTTGTCCAGCTTCTTCTTTCCCAGCTCCCCACACCAATCTGCCTTTGCTGTCTCCTTTTTAGACCCAGCTTTTCCTACATTTGGCTGCCTGAACCTTTGGAACACTGTGCTATCTTCACAAAGCTGTGCTGCCTTTGGAACTGTCAGCCCCGCCTCCCAGGTAAATCAGGCAGGAACGCAACAAGATGAGCAGATTCTACTTAACAGAACTAAGAATGGAATTAATACTGTTAACAGAATCTTGCAAGTATAAACATATAAACTTCCCTCCACCACTTTTAAGTGCTTGATCCACTAGAGTGGCTCCTTCCTAAGTTTCTTTCTCTGACCATTAAGCCACTAGGGCAATGGTGGCGAACCTATGGCACACGTGCCAGAGGCGGCACTCAGAGCCCTCTGTGTTGGCACGCGCGCTGCCACCAGCAGCAAGTCTATCAGGCCACCACAATTTGTGCCCAGCACAAATGAGGCGAAGCGGCCAACTAGCAAGCTCAAGTAGAGCAGAGGTCACCAACCATTGTCAATTGGCGGACTGGAAGAAAAGGGAGGGGAAGCATTTTACATGTGTGCGTGCGTGCATGAGGCCATGAGCATGCAAGTGCTGCAAATAGGGTGGGGCTAGTGACTGCGTGATACTCACTAGCCATGCCTCATTCTTGTGTGGTGCAGCGCCTTATATCTGAACCCGGTGGTGCCGTGGCAGCCGTATTTGTGTCTTGCAGCATGGTGGCCCATTTTTGCGCCCCTGGTTTTTGCATGCCAGAGGCAACACTCAGAGGCACCTCCCTGCCTCCCCTGAGGGCACCAGAATGCTGATGCACCTCTGGCACTTTGCGATAAATAAGTGGGTTTTGGGTTGCGGTTTGGGCACTCGGTCTTTAAAAGGTTTGCCATCACTGCACTAGGGGCTCCTGCCTCTCTTGTCTTATTCTTTCCTAAGCAGAAATTCTTTCCCCAAGGTTATCCATACATTACATCAACACTGTACTGTCTTCATAAGGAAAGCTGGAAGATGTTGGAAACCATGTGTACAAAACATTTGCAGGGGAAGATAAGTTCAAAAAAGAAGGCAGAAAAGGTAGTAAGGCCTTAGCAGTTGGGAGCAAAAGGTGAAAAGTTGGCGCATGGAAAAAAATCTGTAATTTTAAAATCAAGCAGAAATGAATTACACTCCTAAAATTAACAAATATGATAATAAAATATGATAAAATACTACAATTCTATTAACACATAATATCCTACACATACAAGAACATCAAAAGCAGATTCCCTTTGTTTAGAATGCCAGATCAAGATCATCAGAGTGATCTCTTGAGGTAGTACACATTATTCCTGATTTGCCCATACTTCCTCACTATAAACACTTTTAAAGAAAACAAATAAAATCATTAAAACGTACAACACGATCATGTTTCATATAATTTATTTAGAATGACAACTTCTGTTTGATTTATTAATTTAAAAGCTAGTACATCCTCACAGACAGGAGCTCATTGATTCTCTCTGGATTGGTTTAGCTGTAAAAGCTTCCAGGTTTAGTTTTACATATATATGATTGCATCATTGCTGTCTAGACAGCTGTATCTTGTCTGGGGGAAAAAGATTCTTAGACTCATACAGATGAATGTTGAGAGCAGTCATAGAGCAACAGATATTCAAGCAGTATCATTCATAAGTAGAAGGTGACTGAATACTGCAGAATTCCATGTGGACATGAAAAGAATCTGTGTTTGAGTCCCATACGGACAAATGCATCTGCAGAGACCTATCCACTTTGGACAAACGCATCAGCGTAGAGACCTATTCACTGTAAGGTTGATCTTATATTTCTTTATGTGTGAATCATCTTTATTACAGAATGGCATCCCAGCCAATTTTTGCATATCTTTTTCTTCTTAAACTTGTACTCCAAGAATCCATTCTAAACTAAAGTACTGTATACCGTGTTTCCCTGAAAATAAGACTTAGTCTTATTTTATTTTATTTTATTTTATTTGCTTCCAAAAGTTTTTACTTTCGTGGGATGTCTTTATTTTTTTTCCTGACACCTGCTTTGCCTCACAGTGGCAGCACCAACAGCCCCGTCCAGCAGGAACCGTGTGGTCACTGGCCCACTTCTATGGCTGCTCGTGGCCGTTTGTGGCAGGAAGCTACATAGCTACATACTGCTAAGCTTGTAAGCCGCCCTGAGTCTTCGGAGAAGGGCGGGATATAAATGGAATTAAAATAAATAAAATAAATAAAAATAGCCCACTGCACCATGCCAGTGCCACAAGGTGAGGCAGGTGGGTGGGTGGAGCGGCCCCAAGTGACCCATAGGCACCCACTTTTTCCCTAGAGGGAGGGAGACTGGAAGCTTCATCTGCTTGCAAACGGGACACTTGGAAACTGAGAGATTCACTCCATTTCCAAACCCCTCCATTTACAAGCAGATGAAGCCTCCAGTCTCTGTCATTTCTCCGCCCGGGCGAAAAGTGTTTGGGCTCCCAAACACTTTTTGCTCAGAGGGAGACTGGAACCTTCGTCTGCTTGCAAATTGGGCAGTTGGAAACTGAGGCATCTGCTCTGTTTCCAACCGGCCCATAGGCACCCAAACACTTATTGGCCAGATAGAGAAATGACAGAGATTGAAAGCTTTGTCTCCTTGCAAATGGGGTGGCTGGAAACAGAGCGAATGCTTCGGTTTCCAAGCACCCCATTTGCAAGCAGATAAAGGTTCCATCTCCCTCTGGGTCAAAAGTGCGCAGCGCGTCCTGATTGTTTGCCTCCTCCCCACCTCTGCCTCTGTGCTGGACTTAACTGTGCTACATCAAGGGGCCGGTATGTGTAGGGCTACTTCCAGACACTGTTGGCCCCTGCGCGCTTGCTGACACTTCTGCTGGCCACGCCTACCCCCTGGCTTATTTTGGGGACATGGCTTATATTAGGTCCACCCCAAAAAATCAGGCTAGCTAGGGTTTATTTTTGCGGTGCATCTTATTTTCGAGGAAACATGCCAGTTCTGCTATGGCCATAAGAGTTCTCTGCTGGACCAAAATCATGTGTATTTCAGCTTGTTCTCTTTAGCACGGATGAGAAAAATGTCCATTAAGAAAACAGAATAGTGGCGTGCAGTAGCCAAAACCATCTCCTGATAGTCGTTCTCTCTTCTAGAAATCAGGGGCAATTCTATTGTTAGCTACTATTAGTGAAATTTATTATTAGCTACTATTAGGTGAATTAAATAGTTACTACATTTTTTATCAACCTCTAACAAATTCATGCTATATCCATTTTCAAATCATTTTAAAAAGCCTGGTACATGGTGGTCCATCAAAGAATTTGATAGTAGTAAAATTCCACGTGTGAATTAGACACAATTTATGTCTAATTTGGGTTTTAATCCTTGTTATTACTTGGAACAGACAGGAATCTCACCACTTTATTCATATTTCTGTTAATTGTATAAATTTAAATACTGAACCATATTAAAATTAATAAATAATAAATTATACTGAATATCTATAAAACTTCCAGCTAATAAGAGACATTTTTCTTTGCAACTAGTCCTATAATTTTAGCCTTTCCACACTAACTCCAATCCCCTAATAATTTTATTTCCTCTTTCCATGGCCCCATCACAACACACAATAAATGTGCAGATATTGCAGGGTTTGTTTTTTTTAAATGGCATGACAATCTTTGATATGTATTGAAATCCCCAGTTTTTAGTCACTGAGCTAATGCAGTCTATGAGTCACCAAGAATGACTAATATCTATTTCAGCATCATGAACATGGCTTGAAATCTCTATGTGATACAGAGTTTGAAATGAGCTAAGTACGCAAGAGTCTTCTCCCTGTGGTAACACAACTAAGAGGCAGTGGTGAAACCTACAGGCATTTCAGACAGCAACAGATACACTTAAGTAGGATTCTTCTGCGCTGTGCAATAAAGAAAGTAAGGAATTAATTCTGTTTAATATAAGACAAAACACTTAAAAATATAAGTTTAATAAGGAGAAGAATATAATTATTTGCCTGCTACTAATTTATGGATGGATGGATGGATGGATGGATGGATGGATGGATGGAAGGAGAAGGAAGGAAGGAAGGAAGGAAGAAGCAGTGGGTACAAAGGTTCATTTTTTACAACTCAGATCCACTGCAAGACTATCAATTTATCTTACTATCTTTTTATTGGCATAAATCTCACTTTCTAATGGCTGCTTTGTTCCTACTTGTGAAGAATTATTAGATAGTTTATACTAACTGCTTTCCGTCATGTTTCATTTCAAAAGACCATCTTTTGTCAGTTTATTCCAATCAAATCCAAAATGGATCATTAATGTGAATAAAAAAGAACTGTCTTCCAATACCATTAGTAATATAATTCGAAGAATACTTTCAGTCCCTCCTATCTGATTCCAGAAATTTTGTATTTATTTACACTCACGCTCACATACACACATCCCTGTATTTTGTTTTTTTAGATAATTAATGCAAGCAGCACAAGATACAGGTAGTCTTCGACTTACAACAATTCATTTAGTGACCGTTCAAAGTTACAACGGTGCTGAAAAAGGGACCTTATGACTGTTTTTCACACTTGCAACATTGCAGCATCCCTATAGTCACGTGATCAAAATTCAGTTGCTTGGCAACTGGTTCATATTTATGACAGCTGCAGTGTCCCGGGGTCATGTGACCATCTTTTGCAACCTTCTAACAAGCAAAGTCAATGAGGAAGCCAGATTCACTTAACAACCATGTTACTAATTTAACAACTGAGGTGGTTCACTTAACAATTGTGGCAAGGAAGGTCATAACATGGGGCAAAACTCACTTAACAAATGTTTAACTTAGCAACATAAATTTTGGGCTCAATTGTGGTCGTAAGTCGAGGACTACCTGTATTATCTGAAGAAATGCCTTCTCCCATCTTTATCTGTCCATCTGATCAGACTGAGGTAACAATTCCTTTCTGGCCTCATTTACAGGTAGTCCCCAACTGACAACTGTAATTGAAACCATAATTATAGTTGTTAAGTCGTGCTGTTCATTAAGAAGGTCATTACTTGGGGGGCGGAGCCAACTGTCAGAGCGGGCGGCTGTGTGAACGGAGCTCTCTCCTCGCACAACCTCTCACCCAGTGTTCGCGGGGGCTTTTCGGAGCTTCAGGAGGTCCTGTAGGGACATCCGAAGTTGCAGGCAGCCCGGAGAACCTTCATGAGCGGCAGTTCGTGTTGAAGATCCGGAGAAAGTCTGATGCGAGCGAACCGGGGAGAAGGAGGCCAGTAATGGCCGACATGAAGATCTGACAGAGGGACGGAGCTAGCACGTAAGCAGCGGGACAACGGTAGAGCGGAGCTGACGGAGAGTGTATCCGAATATTAAATAGGAAGCGCTTGTGAAAGAGGTACTGGTTCGAAGTGGGAGCCTCACGGAGAGGGAATAAGCGGCGATAGAAGTCTTGAGGGAGGCGTTTGGCAAAAACAGCAAGGGAAAGAAAGCCGAAGACTATATGACTGTATTCTAGCTGGAGAAAAGCTACAACAGGTCAAAGTCTGAGCTTTGGAGCCTTAGAGACTGAACTCTGGATTGTCGGGCGTGGAAAGCGATCAGCTTGGTCTAGTCTGGTCTATCCTGGTAAATTTTGAATTTGTGAACTTTTGAAACTTTTGAAATTCTACTCTACTTGTCACGGGCGGCCATTTGATATAGCAATTTAGTAACTGGAGGTTTGTTTAGTGGGACACCTACTGGTCTTTGACAGCAGAGGAAGACGGAAAAGGTGCCAATTTCTGCGCCGGAAACGGGGGGGGGGGAAAAAAGAAGAAGAACGTGACTTTGATTATATTCATACTATAGAATTCTATTATATAAATTGCTTAGTTGGTAATAAGTATCTGGTGGTAACTGTTTTATATATCTTTTGTCATAGAGTTAAAAGGTTTATATAAGACTCAGGGTATTACACATTGATAAAACGCTGTTATAATTGGGGAAACATGACAAGTATCTCGGGAGCAACTAAGCCTAGCGCTGGCAAAAAGGCAGCAGCACAGGGACAGGGGATGGCCTCAAGTCCCTCCAATCAGAAATCTATAGAGGATATGCTGCAAAGGGAAAGATCTAACTCGAATTCCTTTAAAGATTTACATGCCCTTTTGCAAAACCTACACGAGGCAATGGCCAAAAACCACGAGGAGATGAAGAGAGAAATAGGCCAAATAAGAAACGACACTGGTGAATTAAAGGGGAAAATCCAAGCAATAGATGATAAATTTGAAGGGATTCAACAGCAATTAGTCAAAAATGAACAAAGACTTCAAGATATGGAAGCTAGAATGGAAAAAGAGGAAAAGAGAGTAGATGATTTAAATGAAACACTCCTTCAGGCTAATAAGGAATTAGAAACAACAGTCATTTTTCTGGAAGCAGAAAAGGCTGCTCATTATCTACGCTTCCAGAACGTTCAAGAAAAAAGAGGGGAAGATCTGTTGGTCATGATGGCAGAACTGATGGCAAAGGCACTCAGTGTAGGGAAGGAGGAAATGCTGGCGGAAATTGATGAAACATACAGGGTCCAAACTAATTATGCGAGAAGGCACAACCTCCCAAAAGAAGTACATGTAAGGTTAGTTAAAAAATCAATTCGGGATGAGCTTCTGCATAGATCTAGAGAGGAACCATTAGAATTTCGGGGCCAACCAATCACCATCCTTAAACAGATACCTAAAAGGATGAGGGATCTGAGACGCGGCTATCAATTCTTAACATCCAAACTAATAAGAGAAAATGTAAACTTTAGATGGCTAACTCCAGAGGGTATTCTTGTTACGTGGCAGGATAGAAGGCATAGACTGGACACGATAGAGAAGGCAGAAGATTTTTACAAACGCCACTTCCATAGCCAAGAGGAAGTAGATTTAGAAGATCAAGATGGAAGGGAGGTAAGAGAAAGAGATACAATACGTGTGGCAATGGATGGGAAGATCTTAGCTACAGAGGATAGAAGGAACAAATCCGGTGAGTTAACAGAGAAACATGGAACTAGAGACAAGGAAGAGAGAGAGCCCCGAATCACGAGATCCACAAAAACCAGAAATAAGTAAGATGAAGGGAGGTGAGTGTAGTATTATGTCTGTGAATATTAATGGATTGAATTCGCCAGTGAAAAGGCGGAAATTTTTTAATAGGCTTATTCACCAACAATTGGATATCGTGGCAATACAAGAAGTCCATATAAAGGAACAACAAAAATATTTGTTAGTACAACCAAGAATAGGGAACCTATTCGTTTCCTTAGACCGACACAAGAAAAAGAGAGGAGTGGCACTATATGTAAACCCAAAATTGACTGCAAAACAAATTTATAACGATAAAGAGGGTAGAATACTGATAGTCGAGGTTATAATAAATCACAGGAAGGTCATGATGGTAGAGATATATGCCCCAAACCATAACCAAGAACAATTTTTCAAAACACTTCACAATAAGATATGTAGCATTGATTATGAGGAGATTTGTTTAATAGGAGATTTTAATGCTATCCTAGATATAAATTTGGATTATATGGGAAAGACGCTTAGGAAAAAGAAGAGAAGAACTCTACCGAGATCTTTTCTTAACTTGGCTGAGGAACTAAATATCCAAGATGTCTGGAGGGAAAGAAATCGTAAGGCTAGACAATATACATATTACTCCAACCGACATAACTCATGGTCTAGAATAGACATGGTATGGATGACGAAAGAAATTAGTTCAGAAATAGACGAGGTACATATAGCGACAGGTACTTGGGCAGATCACAATCCTATTAAACTTATCTGGAAAGGTTCCAAAAAAATACCCAGATGGACGCTTCAAAGAGCAATTTTAAAAGAAGACGAACTCAAATCTAAGATGGAGAGAGAACTAAGTTTTTTCTTTAAGGAAAATAAAGCTATAGACACCTCAGTACAAAACAATTGGGATACAGCTAAGGCAATGATGAGAGGGGTAGCGAGGGCATATATGGTATATAAAAATAAGGGGAAAAGACAACAACGGGAAAGATTAGAAGAGGAATATAAGAGCTTAGAAGTTATACTCCAACAAGATCCACAAAAAGAGAATATCAAGCAATCTATGGATCTGATTAAACACAAACTTAACATTCTAGACAAAGAGAAATTGGCACAACAATTGAGAAACACGAAACAAAATTTTTTTGAAAATGCAAATAAACCGGGCCGGTGGCTCGCATACAAATTGGGAAAACAAAAGGGGAAAAACTGGATTCACGAACTACGAGATGAGGAAGGGAGAATATTCCACCAGGAGGAAAAAAAAAAATTATAGCCCAGGAATTTTATGAACGTTTATACAAAGAAGATAGCCAGGCAAGTGTGGAGAAAATGGAGGAATATTTTCAAAGAGCCAAACTACCTAAGGTCACAGAAGATACCAGAAATATGTTAAACGAGGAAATTCGACTATCTGAGGTGATAAAAGCTATTAATGCACAAAAGAATAATAAAGCATCGGGACCCGACGTTCTTCCATCAGAGATTTATAAAGAATTACAAAATATCCTAGCTCAACCCCTAGTGGAGGTATTTAACGCAGTATTAGAAGGCGCAAGGACGCCTAAATCTTGGCTAGAGGCAAACATAACCCTTATTCCGAAAGATAACACAGACCATACATTAATCCAAAATTACAGACCCATATCACTTCTTAACTCGGACTACAAGATATTTACATCAATTATAGCGGAACGATTGAAACGATTTCTGAATGATTTCATACACGCAGATCAAAATGGTTTTCTCGCTAAGAGACACACTAAGCACAACATTAGAATAATATTAGATACATTGGAGTACTATGAATTACATAGCGAACAACAGATGGCATTACTTTTCTTAGACGCCCAAAAGGCATTTGACAATGTTAAATGGTCTTTTTTGTGCCAACAGCTTAGCTTTATGAATATGGGAGAAAAGTTTATAAATATAATTAGGGCAATTTATGACAATCAGGAAGCAAAAATAATTATTAATGGGGAAGCATCTAGCAAGTTTCAAATTCAAAAGGGAACACGGCAAGGCTGCCCCTTATCACCGTTGCTGTTTATATTGACTCTTGAAGTATTAACGAGAACTATAAGAAACGACCCAAAGATAAAAGGATTAACCATTAAAAAGGAAACCTTTAAATTGCAAGCTTTCGCGGACGATCTAGTTTTTATTATGGAGGATCCATGTCAGACGGGACCAAAGCTATTGGAAGAATTATCTAAATATGGTGAGGTTGCCGGACTGCGAATAAATAGAAATAAGACCAAGATGATTGTTAAAAATATGACCAATAAACAAAAAGGTAATCTGGCCGAAATCACGGATATAGAAATAGTCAAGAAAATAAAATATTTAGGGATTAACATTACGGCTAGATGCACTTCACTCAAAAAGGATAATTATGATAGTGTAGTGAATCAAATAAAAGGTGACCTGGAAAGATGGGGAAACCTAAAACTCTCATTATTGGGAAGAATCGCTGTCATTAAGATGAATATTCTGCCTAAAATCCTGTTTTTGTTTCAGAATATCCCAATTCAACTCGACTCTAAATTTTTTCGAAATTTGGATAAATTATCACTAAATTTTATTTGGCAGGGGAAAAAACCAAGAATTAAATTGAAATATTTACAAGACACGAAGGAAAATGGGGGTTTTGGATTGCCAGACTGGGAATTATATTACCACGCCGCGGCCCTGAGCTGGATTAGAGAATGGGTAATCTTGAGAAATAGAAGACTATTAACTTTAGAGGGTCACGATTTGCAATATGGCTGGCATGCTTTCCTATGGACGGAGAAACAAGTTCTTTTCTCGCATTTTCAAAGACACCGGATCAGGCAAGCGCTATTCAATACTTGGAAAAAAATTAGATCTCACAATTACACCAAAATACCGGTCTGGCTATCCACCCTTGAAGCGATAGTTTACCCAAATCTGTTTGATTTGGGTAACATAATCTCATACAAGGATATTCTGAATGAGGAGGGGGAATTGAAACTTAGGAATGAACTAGAATTACAAGGTATAAAACTCGATTGGTGGGCCTACTTACAAATCCAATCGAGATTTAGGAAGGATAAAAATGAATGGGGGATATATACCTCTGAAACAGCATTGGACAAAATATTATTGGGACCGGACTCTAAACAAATAAGGAATTTTTATAAATTACTTTTGGGATATAAGCTGTTTGAAGAGCAAGTGAAAGACCCCATGTTGATCTGGGCTAACAATTTAGGACATAACATCGACCTAGATACTTGGCAAACAATTTGGGATAGGAATAAAAGGATAACACTGGCCTCATCGTATAAAGAAAATTTATTTAAAATGTTTTACCGATGGCATCTTCCCCCAGCCCGCTTAGCAAAAATGTACACAACAGCATCTCCCAAATGTTGGAAGTGTTCTGAAGAGATAGGCACATACTTCCACACGTGGTGGTCTTGCAGTAAAACACAAAAATTTTGGAGAATGATTTGGATTTGGCTGAAAGAAATATTGAAACAAGATCTGGAGTTTAGTCCAGAACTTTTCTTGTTGGGAATCACGAAAGAGAAATATCCTAAAGATGTGCTATACTTAACGATCCATATTATCACAGCAGCTAGAATATCATTTGCGCAAAAATGGAAAAAGAATGAGATCCCAGGACAAAAAGAGGTTATTAGGAAAATTTGGGATTGCGCTGAAATGGACAAATTAACTTTGGAATTAAAGAATAAAGATCAATCAGACTATTATAGAATTTGGAACAAATTGTATCTTTGGATGGATAAAAAGAAAGGTCTCTATTAGGTTTTACAGACTAGCTCACTGTTTTAAATATTGTGGTATTTCACCGATTTGTAATCTAAGTGTATTTAAGGGTATTTTTGATGTACATATATACATGTATATATATATATTTAAACATTGTAGACAAAAAGGTTTGTCAGCTCGCTGGTACTGTGTCCAATGTTTTTAAATAATAAATTTAATAAAATTTAAAAAAAAAAAAAAGAAGAAGGTCATTACTTGATGAACCTGATTTTATGACATTTTTGAAGCAGTCATTAAGTGAATGCAATGGTCATTAAATGAACCCTCTGTCCACAAAGAGCACTTTTGCCAGAAATTAGAAATAAACCCCTGTATCTGGAGGGGGGGGGCAGAGAACAAATCTTGTAACTTGCAGTCATGTGACTGTGGGACGCTGCAAACAGTAAGGTGGTTGCCAAGTCCCCGAAATGTGATCATGTGACCTGAGGGGGGCTTGGAAACTTAGAATCCAGGTCTAAAGTACCTTTTTGGGGTCTGTCATAACTTCAAATGGTCACTAGCAACTAGTTGTAAGTTGAGGACTAATTGAATACAAGACTTTTCATCTAGCAGTGAAAGCACTGTTTGATCATTGTCCCTAATACTTTGGAATTCCCTCCCTGCAGAAGTCTGATAGGTACCATTCTTCTTGGGTTTCAAGAGAGCAGTAAGGCTTATTCGTAGTGAGGAAAGCAGAAGGAGGGCAAATGGTGAATGCAGGCTGGAATCTGACAGGCACATGACTTCATATATTTTATGTTTAATACCATGATTCTGTCAATGTGTTTTACGTGATGGGTAGACTTATAATCTTTGAGACTGTTTTTGTTTTATTTTTGCCAGATGCAAAGAATCTGGACCAGGCGTTAAGTTCAGGTTAAGCTCATTTATTGCTCATTCTTACATAAAAGAATTTAGTCAACTGAGAATCAATACTAAATTGGCTCTGGGGGGCTGGACATGGACCGCTTATGGGAACATAATGATTCTAGGCTGATTCCTCTCTTTGACTCCACCCCGACTCTGCTCTGCCTCTCTCCTTCTCCTACAATTTTGATTGTAGGTCAGGGATCCCCAACTCCCAGTCCGTGGACCAGTAACGGGCCCACAGCATGCCAGCAACTGGCCGCACAAACAAGCAAAGCCCCTTCTGTGGGATGCAAGCAGCACACAAAACCACGCCCCTCAGCTTACAAAGAAAATTTATATAAGATGTTTTACCGGTGGCATCTCCCTCCAGCACTATTAGCCAAAATGTACAAAACAATATCCCCTAATTGCTGGAAATGTTCCGAAGAACTAGGTACTTATTTTCATGTTTGGTGGTCCTGTAATAAGACGCAAAAGTTTTGGCAAAGAATATGGACATGGCTAGAATATCAGGATGGAGAGTAGATTACAGACCAGAATTTTTCCTGCTTGGCATAACAACAGAGAAACATACCAAAGAAGAGTTATATATAATGATACATATCATCACAGCAGTGAGAATGACGTTCACCCAGAAATGAAAAGATAGTGAAATACCTGACAAGAGTGAAGTGATAAATAAAATATGGGCGTGCGCAGAAATGGACAAGTTAACTTTGGAAATAAAAAATAAAGATGAGTCAGATTACGGTATTACAAAATTTGGAATAAGTTTTACCTATGGTGGGAACAGAAAGGAAGGTCTCAATAGAGATATACAAGATGCTGATTTCACATATTACTAGAATAAGGTGGTTGATAAGATTGAATATGTTGATACCCCAGCTGATGATACCCAGCTTTTTATTTTGACCCCAAACCACCCCAGTGATGCCCTCGACGTGATGTCCCGTTGCCTTGAGGCGGTCCGGGTCTGGATGGGGAGGAACAGGCTTCGGCTCAACCCTGACAAGACTGAGTGGCTGTTCGTGCCGGCATCCCGGGAAATTCAGATTATTCCATTTCTTTCCATGGGGGGGGTGAGCTATTACCCCCCGTAGATAGGTTGCGCAACTTGGGGGTCCTACTAGACTCACAGCTCTCTTTAGAAGAGCATATTGGAGCTGTGACTAGGGGGTCTTTGCCCAGGTTCGCCTGGTGCGCCAGTTGCGGCCCTATCTGGACCGGGATGCCTTGCGTACAGTCACTCATGCGCTCGTGACCTCTCGTCTGGACTACTGTCATGCTCTCTACATGGGGCTGCCCTTGAAGACCACTTGGAGGCTCCAACTGGTGCAGAATGCAGCCGCGAGAGTTGTGTTGGGAGCCTCTCGATACTCCCATGTTACACCTTTGCTCCGTGAGCTGCATTGGCTGCCGGTTGCCCTCCGGGTGAGATTCAAGGTGTTGGTAATGACTTACAAAGCCCTACATGGCATGGGTCCGGATTACCTATGGCAACACCTGCGGCCGGTGTCAACTTCCCTCCGTCCAGTGCGCTCCCACAGAGAGGGCCTCCTCAGGGTGCCTCCGATAAAAGAATGTCGATTGGTGGCCCCTAGGGGAAGGGCATTCTCTGTGGGCGCGCCAGACCTGTGGAACCGCTTGCCGGTCGAGCTCTGGATGGCCCCCGACCTTCGTTCCTTCTGGCAGGATCTAAAAACTTATTTATTTGAGCAATCCGGCCTGGTTTGATGGGTTAAGGGTTGGGGTTTTAACATGGTTTTTAATTACTGTTTATATTCGGGCATAATATTTAATTGTTTTTTTAACTTTTGTACTTCGTTTTTATATTTATTGCCCTGTACACCGCCCTGAGTCCTTCGGGAGAAGGGTGGTATAAAAATTTAATAAATGAAATGAATATTATATAATTGTATATAAATGATATGTATATAAAATGTATATAAAACACAAAAATGATGTAAGACAAGAAGGAATGTCAGACCGTTAACACCTTGTCCAAAGTTTTAAATAATAAAATTTGTAAAAAAAAAAAAAACACCACACCCCCTCCGGTCCACGGAAAAAACCTCTCTCTACGTAACCGGTCCCTGGTGCCCAAAGGGTTGGGGACCTCTGTTGTAGGTCAAATGGATTTAATGGTAAATAACTATTAAGAGCAGCTGTGCCTTTCCCCTGGATTGTGTGATTATTGTGTGACAAGAGACTTACAACAAGAAAAGTCTGCTGAAATTAATGAGATACCTCCAATGATATGCCACTATTGTGGCCATGTTTTCCAATATTAGCACTCTGTTCCCCCAACCCTAAAATCTCCTACCTTAAATTATCAGACAGTCTTTATACCTTTTGAAAAAATGTTTCCAGGCAATTAAAATGTCCAAAGTTCAAATACTGATAGTTTAGTTCTCTTGCTTCTCTTTGAGAAACTGGTGAGATTGTTATTATTGGCAGAGACATGACTCAAAAACTGTCCCATATTTTTCGATTAATAAAAACATCAGAAATATTTTATTTACCATTCTGAGGAAAAGCAGAAACACAGCAATTACAAGGGAAAAGATTGTTCCGTAACCTGTTATTACCACTTTGTACAATTCTGAAAGACGGGTTAGATACAGCTTACGTTTGAAACTTCTCTTTATTCCCAAAAAATAGAAAATGAAAAATCATCTGGTAAAAAAAAATTGTCCATAGTTAAATTACTGAACATGCAGAAATATTTAGCAGTTTATGCAATGTCTTCTTATAATAAATGAAATCTTTGCTAGAATATCACCAATATATATATGATTTAAGAAAATGTTTGCAAATAAAAATTGATTTCTAAATGTTTCCTCCCTTTTTATTGTGTTATTACAAATCTTGATATATTGGATTGTTTACCTTCATAACCATTAATCTTTAATTTCTTCATACAATAGCAATAGTTACCCTTAGTGTAAAGGATATAAATCAACAAAAGATTAATACAGAAACTTTTAAATAACGACATAGTATGGTGTAGTGGTTAAAGCGCTAGGCCAGGGCTTTTCAACCAGTGGTACGGGTACCACCTGTGGTACACTGGCACCTGGCAGGTGGTATGCGACCATCCTAGAAAAGTGGTAGCGGGGGAGGGGAATGAGCTGAACTGGTAGCAGCACCGCACAAGACTGAGCGAGAGATGGCTGAAGCTGCAGGGTTGTCAGGGCTCAGTGGAAGTGCCAGGATCAGCGCCAGGCTCCAGCTGGAGCTCGGCACTGATCCTGGCACTTCTGAGCCCAGAAGAAGCGCTGATCAGCTGGAACGTTGCAGCACCTCCAGCGTCTTGCGATTTACATTCAGATGCTTGACAACTGATTCATATTTATGACGCTCACAGTGTCCCAGGGTCATGTGAAGTGACCAAAACCTGCTGCAACCACCCAGCAGACGGTTGGAATAAAAACCAAACACCCCCCTACCCCACCCCCACTGCCAATCCTCAACAGAAATGCTCACAACAATGAAAACCTCAGACAGGAGGAAGAGCGCTGCCGGGTGGGCAGGCAGGTGTCTTGCTCGGCTGTGGCTTGGGGGGCACTTTTTCCAGTGCCATTGGAATTTCGAACAGTCACTAAGCGAACTGTTGTAAGTCGAGGACTACCTGTACTTCATCACTTTTTTCCTTTTTTTTTTTTTGATTATCAAGTTTTTGATACCTTGCTAGGCGACTGGTGGTACTTGGATGTTGCCATATCCTAAATGTGGTACAATGGGTGAAAAGGTTGAAAAGCCCTGCGCTAGGGTAGGAACCAGGAGACTATGAGTTCTAACAAGCCTTCAGGCATGAAAGTCAGCTGAATGAGTTTAGGCCAGTTACTCTCTCTCAGCCCAGCTAGCTATATAAACATAATAAAAGCAGAATATAAACCAACAAACAAAAGCCTACTTCCCCATGTGGCTATTACACATACACACATGCTATACAAATACAAATTTATTTCAAAGAAATATCCACTGTGGTCAAAAAGCTTACTCAACTGTAGTCAACTACAGTTATTAGGGGAAAAAATGGAATGTAAACAATACTCCTTAGCTGGTCATCTCAACTTCCTTGAATGAACTCCAGCTAAACTGGGTTATTTCTAGGTCACTCTAAGGTAACACAGTTGCTGTGTCACTGTTATCAATGCCAGGCCCAGAAATAAACCAAGAGGTCTACATACACTTTCTGTTCTATTTGTACAGCTGTAAGGAGATTAATTGGTCTTTGGATTCTGGGATCCTGTATCGTAGGAGAAAAAAGTGAAAGCACACTGTAATTAAATCCAGCAGGTTATGGACATAGTGGGTTTGTGTACATTGTGGGATAGTGAATATAGTGATACCTTAAAACATATAATTCTCTGCTAGCAAAACCATTGAAAAGCACTAGTCTAGGGAAGGCTGGATTGGATAACCTAACAGTCTAATTCAATATCAAGCAAGTTTACCAATCAGATATGAGGTTCTGATACATCACACAGCAGGACATTAATTACAAAATACTTACTCTAACCAGAATTAGATAGACCTAATGGTGATCTAAACTACTCTTAGTTACCCACATTTCAGATGTAAAAAGGACCTGGGGCCAGGAGACACTGCTTTTTCACAGCACACAAGTTCTGTGGAACAATCTCTCAGCACTCATCAGACTGGCCCTGTCTCTGAGGGCAATTCAGGAGGGTGCTGAAAACCAAATTCCTTCAGAGGTCATTCTAAGCATTTGGCTATCTTTTCATTCCCCCCCCTCCTTTCCTTTGTTCTATTTGGATCTCTGCAGCTATGATACGTTTTGTTTTTACTTGTTTTTTATTTGTACTACTTAGCATGCAATGAATTGAGATGGTGATGGTGATGGTGATAAACAGAAGTAGTAATAAATAGTATATAAGGTTTTAGCATAAGTAAATTGCCAAAAAGCTTTTGAATTGTGGTGGGATATAAAAAAAATAACAACTAACCATTGGATAATCATTGCATCAAGAAAAATGTAATGCCTTTGATGGATGGGCCAATAGAACTAGGCTGCAAAAATCTGGTTATCTACTAGATTGCAGCAATTGTTTCTCTTTGCTGCCATTAATGGCCATCTCTAACCAAGATCTAGTAGCTCCAATGATGTTGTAATCTTTGTTTTTTCATAAGTACGCCACTGACCTGAAGACTTGGCTCTTTGAGCTCTCTGACCCAGGCTGAGAATTTTAACTGGGGTTTTATTTTCACGGATAATTTAATCTTTTAATTCTCTTTTAACTTTGTATTTTATATTGATATGATTTTAAAATGCCCTGTAAACCGCCCTGAGTCCTTCGGGAAAGGGCGGTATATAAATCTAATAAAATCTAAATCTAAATCTAAATTTTCCCCCAAATGTTTTCAAATAGCCTTTTGTTTTTGAAATGCATTTAAAATTATTAAAATATTTAAAGTTAATTAATTGAAATCCAGTTATATAATGCCATATATATTCCTGTTTTACATACTTTCCTTGCAATTCTTCAGGGCATTATTGAACATTTTATATATAAAACAATAACAAACAAATTAGCTTAACAGTAATGTTGCAACTGATTATTTTTTTATTTTTATTTTAATTCCATTTATATCCCGCCCTTCTCCGAAGACTCAGGGCGGCTTACAAGCTTAGCAGTAGCCTTCATTCTATGTATATGCCTGCTTATTAGGGCTTTCACACACACCCCAAGCGGCACTATTACAAAGTCAGCTTAATTGCCCCCAACAATCTGGGTCCTCATTTTACCTACCTCGGAAGGATGGAAGGCTGAGTCAACCTTGAGCCCGGTGGGATGCGAACCTGCACTAATTGCAGGCAGCTGTTGTTACTTAAGGAGGCATTAGCCCACTGCTCCACCATGAGCAAAGAGTTGTACAATCAGATCCAAAAACTACAAGGGTTCTTTGCTCATATTATGAATACTCTCTATGTCTTTTAGGCAGTCGTGCCTAACTATAATAATACTCATTTCCCCCAAAACTCCTTCAATTCTCTTCATATCATCATGCCTTTCCCTTCAAAATTTTGACAGTATTCCATTCATCATTTTGACCAAGTTACCTATATTGTAAATATTCTTATATTTGAATGATGACAAATGATCACTTTGACTAGGAGAATCCAAGGGTTTTGAGTATGCCAGCAAGCTTTTATTTTTGTTTAATCTTTTTTTATCTCTTTAAATATCATGCACTCCTATGAAAAAAACTGCCAAGGAATTTTAAAGGAACTAATTTAATCAAGCCAGAGTTCCATTTATAGAAACATTGTTTTATGTTTTCCTTATATGTTTACATTGCCAGAGAAACCTCACCCAGCCATGAAAAGTAATTAGCACACAAGTCTTTTTAACAGTAAACATATCCACAAGTTTTCATAAACAACTAGCATCCTCTTTCTCATTATAAATCAAATTCTGTTAAGCCTCCTTCTTTGATCACATAACATGACTTTTACTCAAATCAAGCTGATTATTTAAAAACCTCTCTACTACATAATGATTCTTATGTCTTTGTTTAACTTATTTATAATAATTAATCTCCATACATATATGCCATTATTAATGGTAGCAGTAGAGGGTGCCTTTTATATTTGCCCATAAGCCTTATAAGAAGTTTAAATTATGCATTTGTATGACTACAGTGTATAAACTTGTTTGCTTGTTCTTTGCTAATGTTGCACTTTTTTTTAAGGGCATTGAACTTGCCATTTCAGTGAGGTAAGACTTTAGAGATAATTAAATCTGGGCTGTGCTGGGAATGCAGCAGTAAACACTCAAAATTGGCAGACTTCCTGTATTATTCCTACAGACTTCCTCTTTTCACATGAAATATGATAAAAATGGGGGCAGGAAGAGTGAGATGAAAGCTATTATCATTATCAAGTTCATTATCAAGAACTACTCTAGTCTTCAATCCAACATTAATTTTATCTCTCTGGTAGTTTATATAAATATAATATAAATATAATATAAACATAAATATATAGATACACAGAATTTAATAGACCTGCACAGATTTTCCAGTGATGATCAAAGCGCCTCTCTGGATCAGCAGAAGGAAATCCATCCTGGCTAGCTTTGTGGAAGGATCCTACCGTGTTTCTCCGAAAGTAAGGCCTACCCCGAAAATAAGCCCAAACTTGATTTTTCGGGATGGTCCTAATATAAGCCCCACCCCAAAAATAAGCTGTAGTTTTGGCTTCGGTGGAAGTTGAAGATTTGATCTGTATGTGTTGCCTTTCTATACACGGATATTAGAAGTTGGCCATGGGTGGTTCTGGTTACAAGGACGTCACACAATCACCAGGCTTGGAGATCAAACCAACAGCCCTAATATTGACTAAATTAACATTATTTAAATTTCTTAATATAAAAATATCTGAACAGTTCTTGCCAAAATCCCAAAAAACTATTGTCCATGAAGGTAAATGAGTGGGCAGGGACTCTTGAATAAAGATCATGGCTACAGGGTGGGAAGCAGAGCTTGCCATAGAAATTGGGCTCCATATAGAAATTATTTGGACTGCATTTGAACTTCTAACTCCCCATAAAATGGGAAGGTCATTCCAAGCTCAACAGCTTTAAATTCTATTAATAATGGTGTCCTTCTAGTCTAGCTATGGGATAGGGGGAAATCATATCCATGGTGCCTCGCTTGTGGAGTGCCTCAGGGCCCAACTCTCTCACTCCTTCTATTTCATATCAACATGACTACACCACTGTCTGAAGTCAACCATTAGTTTAGAGTCTGTTATTATCAGTACATAGGTGATATTTAATTATATATCTTGACCCTACTGTCCTAATCCAGTATCTGTTTGGATCTTGATGGGGACAAACAACTACACTTAATAGCTTGACAAGACTGAGTAGCTAAGATTATCTGGGCCCCTGAAAACTGAGAGTGGTTCATCTTTGCTCTAAAATGGGCTTCACTTCTCTATTCAAGACTGGTCTGGAAGTTGAGCCATGGCAACTGGACTTTTTTCTTCTTGGTTCAAAACATTTCGTTGCTTATCCAAATAGCTTCTTCAGTCTGAGTACCTCCTGATAAGCAACGAAATGTTTTGAACCAACATGAAAAGAAATCCAGTTGCCATGCTTCAACTTCTAGACAACTCTACCTAGATCACTGAGAATCTTCATCAACATATTTAAGACTAGTGCATAATATGGAAGTAATTCTGACTACAGCCATTACTTGAAGAATGGATGGCAGCTGTAACAAAGAAGGCCTTTTATACTGGTCCATCTGCACCATTCTGCAGTGATGTGAATAGAATCTGGCAAGCCATATTACACTCATATAAAGCCACTGCTTTGCAAACTGACTCATTGCCAATTATTTAAATAACACCTATCTCCAACAGTTTTTACTTGCCAAATAGGCCTAGGAAGTATACCTTCTCTATAGCAGCAGTCCCCAACTTTCTGGCTCGGCGGACCAGCAGAGATGGCAGTGGTGACAGTGTGAGGGAGAGAGGGGATGGTTTTTTGTGTGTGCGTACCGCTTTCGCAAATGCAGCTACACATGCATGTGCTCATTCACCACTCCCACGACCTGTGCTTAATGGGCTACAGCCTGGCACTAGGTCACAGCCCCGGGATTGGGCACCCCTGCTCTACAGCAGCACTTGTCCTTTGGAACAGAATCCCCTTAGAAATGGTTCCCTCTATACCTACTTTACAACTAGCCTGCAGGATGGGTGGCTACTACTGCGCGTTCTTTCTTTCTTTTTCATTTTATTATTTCCTACTTTTGAGATGTAAGCAATCTGGCCTCTAAATCCAATAAAATAAATAAAAGTAAATCACTACAAGATGAAAAACTTCATGAAGAAATCTAAGGACAAAATAAATATATAAATAGAATACAATTATTCTTACTTTGGATCTGCCTTATTATTTTATTTATCAAAACTCTATATCATTCATCACACTTGCATGCCACACTTAGCAGTTTTTCTACAAACCCCTCCAAGAGACTTTAATTTATCCATTTACAGGAATTGGGTATGCCTAGTTTAATGAAAAGAAGGACTAGGGGTGATATAATAGCAGTGTTCCAATATTTGAGGGACTGCCACAAGGAAGAGGGGCATCAATCTATTCTCCAAAGCACCTGAAGGCAGGACAAGAAGCAATGGATGGAAACTAATCAGGGAGAGAACCAACCTAGAGGTAAAAAGAAATGTCCTGACAGTTAGAACAATTAATCAGTGGAATTAATAGTCTCCAGAAGTGGTGAATGCTCCAACACTGGAAATTTTTAAGAACAGATTGGATAACCATTTGTCTGAAAAGGTATAGGGTTTCCTGCCTGAGCAGGGGGTTGGGCTAGAAGACCTCCAACATCCCTTTGGACTCTGTTATCCCGTTATGTAAAAATAAACAACAACAACCAAAAAGCAATAATGGACAGTTTCAAGTGTCTCATTTTTATCTGTGAGAATACACTGAATCTATTCATTGCACGTTTCTTTTTCTTTTTTTACTTTTATATGATGGCAGTCTAATGGGAAATTATAATTCCCAGAAATGACCAGAATAATGTGCACAATTGCACATCAGCAGTATAGACTTTGATATACAGCACAAGGCTAAAAGAATGAGTACTTTCTTACTTCAAAGTAATACCGTGTTTCCCCCAAAATAAGACCTAACCAGAAAATAAACCCTAGCATGGTTTTTCAGGACACTCGTAATATAAGCCCCACCCCAGAAATAAGCTGCAGTTAAGATTGTCTGTCAGACGGATGTATTTAGTACTGTGTTTCCCCCAAAATAACACCTAACCAGAAAATAAGCCCTAATGCGTCTTTTGGAGCAAAAATTAATATAAAACACAGGAATGGGCATGCAGATATTCCTTGGATGTTGATTCCAAGAATGGCAAATAAGTATTTGCTATAAAACTACTATCCTTAGTAACCCTCACACAGGACTACAGTAAATGAATACTGAACTAAAGAGTTTGTATATTCAAATAAGACTTATTTGAAGTGACAGAAATCTTCCGAATGTATCTAAATCTGATTCTTTTCTAAACTTTGAGGGAAATTTGGAGGGATACAGAAACACAAAGTGTAGAAACTGACTACCTAAAGAAAATGCTAGGGGCTACGGAAGATAGGAAATAGGAGGAGATAGGAGAGTAAATGCTGATTGAATTTTCCAGTCATGGAATAACTTTACCAGGTTTACCAGGACTTGCTGTACGCTACAGTTATTTGTAGTATAAATGTAATAGATAGCTTCAATATTTACTCTGCACTTTGTGACTGTTTCATGATTTCTAAAAAGTCTGCCTGATAGCAGCCTGTATAAATGTCCACACACTAATCCAGGAGAGGGAATGGAGAAAAACTATTTTCTCTTTTCCTGCTAGAAGTAAACAAAAATCTGCACATTTGTTCTCTGCTTTAAAAAAAAAAGGAAAACGTGGATTCTATAAACAAATAAGGTTTTATGGTTGCACCAGACACTCCTCTTTCATTTCTGAGCGAGACACTGCATTTCAAAACAACAGAATCTTTCGAAGTTCTCCTTGCATTATAGTAGCATACTCTGCATCTTACTTTCACACAATTTTTCAATACGTATTATGCATCTTTACATTGTTTCTAAGGGGTGTATCCAAGAGATCCTAGAAATATCTGTATTTGCTTTCAAAGACTGGACCAAGCGCTTTTGAGCTTCAGGTGGAAAATCCAGCTTCTAAAATAACTTATAGAGAATGTTCCCCCCACCCTTCTTGCTGTTGTTGTTGCACAG
Organism: Vipera ursinii; assembly: GCF_947247035.1. Taxonomy (NCBI): domain Eukaryota; kingdom Metazoa; phylum Chordata; class Lepidosauria; order Squamata; family Viperidae; genus Vipera; species Vipera ursinii. The sequence goes on along the minus strand of NC_139512.1, from coordinate 276,282,931 downwards.
GTCTCTGTCACTGAAGGATGCAATTGAAGAAAAAAGTGGATCCGCATTCCCATTGCTTCCTTGTAATAGACATGCACTCACCCCAAAAGCAAATGACTTTAGCCTTGGAGCTGGCAGAATAGGTATCTTTCTACAGCTGACTTTTAGCTGTACCAGACTTCTACTGCAAATCTTGGCTGAATATTGCAATGTAGAAGCACTACAAGTTATTTATAATAAAACCATGGAGCTTGGATACACATCTTTGCAAACAGATTTTTTTTATCATCGGCAAGTCATGCTCCCCGTGTCCTTTTATGATAATTTTGTTTCATCTTGGACCAAGCAATACCAAGAAACTGGAACCTGTAGGTTTTCCTTAATTCAAGAGAGCATGCAAATAGAGGCAATGAAGCAATGTCTTACTGATGCTCAAGGAGACCTGATGTCCCTCTCTAAATATATATATTTTAAGTAGCTCATGCACACCTTCCAAACCTATCCGATACCTAAATTAAATTACTATACTGACATTCAGGAGGGCCCTAACCTGGGCACAGCATAATGTGCTCCCATCCACTGACTGAGTTGGGAGATGTAAAGACATTCCATTGGAATACAGACTTTGTCCTTGCAGAAAAGGAACCAGTGAAACCTTGAGACACATCTTATTATGCTGCTTGTTTTATTTGCTGAGAGTGAAGCCTGGACTTTTGGATTGTTGAAATGAATAACTGTTCCATCATCCTTTATCATATTCACCTCTTCAATGCCAGCAATATTGTTTACTGCCAATTTTTTGAGTGAACTCTGAAGTTTTTTATCATCAGCTGTTGCTGTTCTGTGGACTACCTTCTTCTTTCTACGAGATGTACCCTTTCCACCTATTCGGACCTGAGCCTGAAGTTTAGCCAGTTTTTCTTGATTCATCTTGCTTTATCTCAGTCCGACGAGCCTTCCAAAAGCAACACGCGGCAACAACAAGATGGCGGAGAGGTGAAGGGGAGAGAGGGGTATGCTGCTTGTTTTATGCTGACATGCCTTGAGCTGATAACTCCATACCAAACCAAATTCCCCAGTCATTTTAACCAGCTTCATTTCTATCTGTTGCTTTCAGGCCATAAATTTATTTCTTTAAACGTGCCTGAATTTTGTCACAACGCTATGTAAGGTACAAAGCATTTGGATGAACATGATTAATTAATTTCATAATTAGCATTGGTTTCATGTACATAATACGTTCTACTCTTTAGCTGTTGTTTTGCAATTTTTCAGGTTTTGTCAAACTGATGCGCTATATTATTTTTATAGTGATTGCCCCCAAATCTGGTAGCTAAAAAAATCTATTTTAAAAAAATTCTTCACTGAAAATAATTTTCTTACACCAAATCCTCCTATGCCTATATATTTTGGTGGAGTTTTATCATTTAATCATGTGAACAAGCAACAATGCCTATATTACCCACCTTTCCTGAGAGCTGCAAAAAAGGGACTGCTCTTATACAAAATCCAAAGACACCAAGCACTAAATACTCTGCTTTTTATGTACCGGTAATGCTAATTAAAGTGTATATGGCCACTGATTTCCCAGAACAGTTGTGCAAAGCAGCAAAGTTTTAATTCCATAGCAAGATTTGTGTTTATTCCCAAGTTAAGCATGTAGCCAAACAGTGTACTGAGCATCAGGATTCATACAAAAACTTGCTACTGGTCATCTTTTCTCCATGGGACGCATTCACAAGTTCCAGATTCCATTCCTCACATAATAGCTAGTGCTAGGAAAAAATTACCTGAAATACTGGTCAGCCACTACCAGTCAGTATTAAAAAAGGATCAGTCATCTGGTAGAAAGCTGTTTCTTAAGATTCAATGTGAAGACATGAGAATGTGAATAATCTACAAAGCTAACATGTTGAAATATTAATAAAAGAATAGGAGGGTAATTAATATCTAATGAACCCTTTAGATTTCTACTATTTATACATCTTTTAAATACTTAGTAATTTTATGATTTTTATCTTGGGCAATACAAGGATGGAGTATATGCTGCAGTTCAAAACAAAAATGGGTTCACTTTCACAAAGATTGTGAAGATTTACATCTCCTAGATAACTATAGTTTGCTTTAGCCTATTCAATGTTTCCCACTGCTACCTTGCTTTGTTCAAAGAATATCTGCAATGATTCAAGATGGAAATTCAGTAATTACTTACAGCCCAGTATTTAAACTGCAAAATGACTGGCAAACTTTGAAGCAGATCAGCTTAGATAATGCAAGTAAGGCATTCTTTCTTAGTGGTAGGTGGTAGCATGTCAAGCAACTATGTGTTAGAACTTGTCCTGTGCTATATGTTCAAAGAGAACTGCACAAGAGTATTTCAAGCTCCGACACATACTATCTGCAAAAAAACATCCAGAGGAGTATTATAAAAAAGACAGCAATGATGTTTCAGCAAATTCTGTGTCAAAGGAAAGTACTCTTTTGCATTTTCTTCAGTAGGCATAAAGTGAATGATCATGTCTTACATAATCAGTACCAGTAGCATTAATACCAATTTTCAGCTCTGGTATTCAGGATTCTGCCTAATTCTTGTAGATCAAGATTGAAAACTTCGCAACACCATGGGCTTGTCTCCAAAATGTCTAAACCAGGGGTCGGCAACCTTGGCTCTTTTATGACTCGCGGACTTCAACTCCCAGAATTCCTGAGCCAGCTATGCTGGCTCAGGAATTCTGGGAGTTGAAGTCCGCGAGTCATAAAAGAGCCAAGGTTGCCGACCCCTGGTCTAAACCATGTCAGTATCTTTATTCCTCTTCTCTAAAAGACTTTCTCTCAACCACCAGCTATTTCAGTCTTCCATACAAACTCCTGAGGTTATAATACAGGTAGTCCTTGACTTAAAATAGTTTGTTTAGTTACTGTTTAAAGTTACAACAGCACTGAAAAAAGTGACTTACGACCATTTTTCACACTTATGACTGTTCCAGCATCCCCATGGTCACATGATCCAAATTCAGATGCTTGGCAACTGATTCATACTTATGACAGTTGCAGTGTCCTACAGTCATGTGATTACCTTTTGCAACCTTCTGACAAGCAAACTCAAATTGGGAAGCCAGATTCATTTAACAGTAGTAATTGTGTTGCTAACTTAACGACTGCAGGGATTCACTTAACAAATATGGCAGGAAAGGTTGTAAAATGGACAATATTCACTTAACAAATGTCTTACTTAGCCTCAGAAATTTTGAGCTCAATTTTGGTCATAAGTTGAGAACTACCTGTACTACCATTCTAAATTATAATTAACCTTAATGTCCTCTTAACACTAAAATCTAGAACTTTCAAATAGTTCTCTTGGTTATGTTAATATTTTTCCCATTCTTCCCTTAAAAGCAGAAGAATAGCCAACAGATTTGGTATAATGCTAAGGCTGGTGAAGTGGGAATCAACAATCCTCAGGCCAGGCAAAAATTGTTATGTTATCATGGAACAGATAACCCTGTCGCATAAGAGTAGGAAAACAACAGCCAATTTTATCACCTTGAAATGCTGGAAGGAAAAGAGTTATGATGTCCTTCCTTCCTTCCTTCCTTCCTTCCTTCCTTCCTTCCTTCCTTCCTTCCTTCCTTCCTTCCTTCCTTCCTTGATTTATAACCTATATGTTACTTCAATCATTCTGACTTAGGATATCATATGAATTAAAAATTGAATGATATGAATAAAAAAGGGATGCGGTGGCTTATTGGGTTAGGACGCTGAGCTTGTCGATCAGATGACCACAGAGACATCCTCGGACAAGCGCTGGCTCTTCGGCTTTGAAACGGAGATGAGCACCGGCCCATAGAGTTGGAAACAACTAGCACGCATGTGCGGGGGAACCTTTACCTTTACTATGAATAAAAGACAGAACTTCTGCCATTATGATGATACTTAGTCAGAGGAACATTTTATTCACCCTCCCAACCACATAGAATCGCCAGAATATCCAGGTCTCAAAAAAGGTCCAGAACACTGGTAGAGATGGGCCCTTCCTTATCTGGGGGTCATTCGCTTGCTCTCAGAATCCTTGAAGTTGAGACTCCATTGGGTTGTGACTCACAGCAAACTTCTCTTCATTGTCTTGCAGTAGTCAGACAGACTTGTCTGCATGTAGATTTTTTTTCTCATCTTAAATAAATCAACTTATATGACTATACCAAATTTGTGGAGTTTCAGCTATTACTGCATGCAGGGGTGAGTTTATGGAGAGTCAGAATTTACTGTCATGCCACTTGCTAGACACTACTGAAGGTTCATAATGATCAACCGGATTCCTGTATTGTATATCTATTATTGTGAAAATGATTCAGAAGTGCTTCAGACATCACATGAAAATGAGCACAGCACCTCTCTGCTCTTCATTAAAGTTTGACACATTTTTTTCAGACTTCTGAACCAGCCTGAACAACAAATAACAGCTTCTATAAGAGTCAAGTGTTCAACGTTAATGCAGAACTTAAAAACAGCCACCATTTCTTTATAAGCTGAAGCATGAAAAAAGATGGGCTGCTTTAAAGAACACCACAGAGGAGCAGTGCTCATGGAAGGTCCAAAGTGCTTCTACCAAATATTTTCATAGTCTTATCAGATTCCTCTAGGAAGCTCTCTCTCCTACTGTTCATCCCAGCAGATGGTATTGAGTGGCATGTTGCCTATAAACATAGGAGGCTCAATAAAGTATTCCTGACTAACAGCAATCTATGGATTTTGTCCAATTCTCTATTAAAGCTATCAAAGCTGGTGGGCCTTTACCATATGGCAGTGAATTATGCAAAATGTGAATGAGTTTCTTTTTGCCTAGGCTCCATTCTACTGAACTGGATGATCTCGAGTTCAGGTACCGAGAGCAAGGCTTCTCTCAGAACATTTCATCTTACAAAGACCACTGTAAACTTTCGTGTTCTTTACCTTGAGCCTTACATTTTTCCAAATGCAAAAGATCCAGGCTTCTTAATCTTGTGACAGAAGGGAGTCTCCTTATCATTTTTGAAGGATGGCAAAAGAAGACATAATAATGGAGAAGAGGGGATGAAAGATAACGTTCTCCCTCCTTACTCAAAAGGAGGGAAAGTAATAGGACAACCACAGTGTTACAAGCTTTAGGAATTTGAAGTAGGATGACTTACTCATGACTAGTTCTCTTTAAAAAATACATATTCAGAAAGAACAACCTAGCATTTTAAGAGGTGGGTGTGTGAGAGAGACAGGAGGTGGGGTGGGGGAGAGATAAATTTTAATATTTATAGCACCAGCTTCAAATGCTTGGAGTTAAGACAGTTTTGTTTTTCCTTTTACAGGTGGTCTTCGACTTACAATCATTCGTTCAAAGTTACTACAGCACTAAAAAAAAAGTAACTTATGACCAGTTTTCACACTTATGATTGTTGCAATATCCCCATGATCACATTATTCAAATTTGGGCATTTGGCAACTAGCATGTATTTATGACAGCTGCACTGTCCTGGAGTCACGTGAGCAGCATTTGTAACCTTCCCAGCCAGCTTCTTACAAGCAAAGTCCTTCGGGGAAGCCAGATTCACTTAATGACCATTTGATTCACTTAACAACTACAATAAGTTTGTAAAATGGGCAAAACTCACTTAACAACGGACTTGCTTAGCAATGGAAATTTTGGGCTCAATTGTGGTTGAGGACCACTGGTATTTTGAAAACTTTTATTAAGAATGGCTGCATATGCCAAAATAACAGTTTGGGACTTTTCTATTAAATGGAAGGTAAGTAGTAATGCCATTAGTAATTTATGTAGCCCTAATTTCCAAGTTTATGTTATGTGCTTTCCTACATGTGAGCCAATAGTCTATTTCAAAACAAAGGTGATGGTAAATTTATTTATTTATTTATTTATTTTATTGGATTTGTATACCGCCCTATTCCCATAGGACTCAGGGTGGTTTACAGGGCAGTTAAAACCATGAATACAAAAAATAAAAACAATTAAAACAAATTAAATTCAAGCCCCAAGAGTGAATCTAAAATCCAGTTAAATTAACAACCCCACAGTCTGGACCAAATAGATCGAAGAGCCAAGTTTTCAGGTCCCGGCGAAATGAGCGAAGGTCGGGGGCAGTCCTAGGTTCTGTGGGTAGTTGGTTCCATAGGGCAGGCGCACCCACAGAGAACGCCTTTCCCCTGGGAATAACCCACCAGCAATCATTAACCGGCGGTACCCTGAGAAGGCCCTCCCTGTGGGGGCGCACAGGACGATGGGAAGATGATGCTGGCAGCAGGTGTTCCCTTAGATATTCCGGACCCAAGCCATTTAGGGCTTTATAGGTCATTACCAGCACCTTGAATCTCACCCGGAGGGCAACTGGAAGCCAATGCAGCTCACGGAGAAGAGGTGTTACATGGGAGTATCGGGAAGCTCCCATCAAAACTCGCGCGGCTGAATTCTGCATCAGTTGAAGCCTTCGGGTGGTCCTCAAGGGCAGCCCCATGTAGAGAGCGTTGCAGTAGTCTAACCGGGAGGTCACAAGCGCATGAGTGACTGTACGTAAAGCATCTCGGTCCAGATAGGGACGCAACTGGCGCACCAGGCGAATCTGGGCAAAAGCCCCCCTGGTCACAGCTCCTATATGATCTTCCAAACTGAGCCGTGAGTCCAGGTGGACTCCCAAGTTGCGAGCCCTATCAACGGGGGGGTAATACCTCATCCCCTATTTTTAATGATGGAGAAGGCTGGTCAGCCCGAGATGCCGGTATGAACAGCCACTCAGTCTTGTCAGGATTGAGACGAAGTCTGTTTCTCCCCATCCAAACCCGGACCGCCTCCAGGCAACGGGACATCACAGTGAGGGCATCACTGGGTTGGGTTGGGGTGGAAAGAAAAAGTTGGGTATCATCAGCGTACTGGTGATACCCCACCCCGAAACCACGAATGAGCTCACCCAGTGGCTTCATGTAGATGTTGAACAGGAGGGGAGAGAGGACTGACCCCTGAGGGACTCCACAAATGAGAGATCTCGGGGTGGACCTCTGTCCTCCCGTCAACACCGACTGCGAGCGGTCCAGGAGGTAGGAGGAAAACCACTGTAAAACGGTGCCTCCCACTCCCAGCCCTCTGAGACGCCGCAGTAGGATACTATGGTCGATGGTATCAAAAGCCGCTGAAAGGTCTAATAGGACTAGGACAGAGGAACAACCCCTGTCCCGAGCCCGCCAGAGATCATTCATCAGTGCGACCAATGCCGTCTCTGTGCTATGCCCAGGTCTGAAACCCGATTGGTACGGGTCGAGATAATCAGTTTCCTCCAGGAACAGAGGAAGCTGATGCGCTACCACACTCTCAACAACCTTCGCCAAAAAGCCAAAATGTCAAAATAAAAACTTGAAAGTGAAAAGAGAAAACATTAAATGGTGAAAACAATTAATCTACTGCTACATTATTGCTCTTAGCAATTCAAGGCCCTAAGCCAGGGGACCTTAACCTGTGGGCCATGGCCTGGTAGTGGGCCACAGCCTATTGGCCATCGGGCTGTAGGACAGGCTGGCCAATGCACCCACATGTGCACGCACACCCCCTCACTTTTGCTGACATGGCAGCCGCGGAGCACAAAAACAGGACGCTGCACCACGGGGTGCAAAAACGGTCTGCCACCATGCCTCAGGGTGCAAAAGCGGGCCGCCGCTGCACCACAGGGTGCAAAAGGGAGCCGCCGCCATGCTGCAAGGTGCAAAAACAGACACCGTTGCAGGGCACAAAAATGGCCAACTGCCATGCTACATGACACAAAAATAGATGCCGCCGTGCCATGGGGCACAAAAATGGGCGCCGCTGCACCACAGGGCACAAAAATGGGCCGCTCCCACGCTGCAAGGTGCAAAAAACAGCTGCTGCCGCACCACAGGACACAGAAACACAGCGCTGTGCCACACAAGAATGGGGCAGAGCTAGTATCGTATGCACATGCTCGTAGGGAGGGGGCAAGCATTTTATATAAAATGCTTCCCCCTCCCTTTTCCTCCGGTCCACCAACCGACAAAGGTTGGTGACCTCTGCTCTAAGCTATGGAAAACTGCTGGGTCTGTGTGTTTGTTTTTGTGTGTTTGTTGGCATTTTCCAAGTTATAGGACATCTGAATCTCCATTATATGAATTTTCATCAAGATGATTCTGTTCCTAATGTCTACAGAGACTCCATCCAAGATTCAGAAAGTAAAATTCATGCAATAAGATGCCTACCTCCTCCTCCTTTTGGACCACCTTATCCCAATCTCATATGCAGGAAGTTCTCAATTTTTCTCCCCCCTCAAAAAAAGAGCAATAAAAAGGAAAGGGCAAATCCATTCTGTTGGCCCATATTGGTGGACAAACTTTACTCTTTGTTGTTTCATCCTGTTTTTTTCCTATACATTTTTTCCCCCAAATGCTACATTCCCCCCAAAGGCTACATTATGTGACTTGAGCCAGAGAGGTTTTATGTCAATTAAAGGAACTCAAAGCAACATAAACATATAAGCTACAACTCTTTAACACATTATGTAATTAGAGATATAATTTTGGATTTAATCTCCAAGCTGATGTTGACAGCAATGCTAAGGTTTAAACATGTTATGTTCTATATTCTGATTCAGTTTATTCTATTTTAGGATACATTAACAAGCCTGATCATAGAATTACAGAGAAAGCAATATTATTTGTTGCCTTGTCATAAATATCACAAGCGGATCTAATTTATTTTTCCCTAGAGAGCATCACTTTATACTGAAAACTGAAATTTATTTTCTGGTATAGAGTATGATATCCTTCAACTTGTAATATTTAAGAGAACATCTAATACGTATTTATGATTTAACCCTTACAGGTAGACTAATATTGCACAAACAATACAGGAAACAATACAGACAATGTTAAAACTTAACAAAAAATATAAGCTGACCACTGGGGAAAATTAAATAGAAAGAATACCTTAAACAAACAAGTCACTCAATTTAAAACTGATGACGAATTTTAAATAAAGAAACTGACCCTTTTGCTTACATTCACTCTGAAAAGGAGAAAAATCAGCAAAAACACAAACCTAAATATGTACTGCTCCTTGACTTGTGATTGAGCATTACAATTGACCTGGTTCGAGAAAATTATTTTGCATAGGCAAAAGAACCCAAACATACTTCCACTGATGTTGTTCTTGCCTTCTCAAATGGATATAAAATTCAGTGACAAAAATGGATCTATCAAGATATATGTTAACTCTGACTTACTGCTACTAATTGTATGCTTAATTACCAGGCCGAGATCTCCACAGAATGTTAACATATTAATTCTGCCCGTCAGAAAAGGGAGGAAATCTGAAGGTCAGTTTAACAATTGCAGGTCCTGATGATATCCATTAATGGCATCATATGGGGTTCTTCTGCTGTCATATGTACTGTGTGAGTTTCTGTTTGCAACTGATCACAATTCTTTAATAAACACAATGATTTAGTTTTTGGAACATAGATATTTAATGCAATAATTTCAACAGCTGGTTTACTCAAATGTATATATTGAAAGACACAAGTGTCAGCTCTAACTCTAATGCTATTTCTTGATACTATTATGTCATCTAATTCAAACAATATTACTCTCTCAAGACAGCAAGCATTTTCTGTTTAACCGACAATTCTCTACATCAGTTTAGAGGAAGAAATCACTGTACTGTTTCTGTTTTCCATAATAATTCAATTGTACTGCTTTTGGGATTTTATTCAGTAAACATTGTCAATGACCACAGTTAAGATGTAGAGCTAAGCTACCATAAAGTTTCTTTCTTGTGTCAAATTTGATTCTGTGATTATCCGTAATCTATGCTCACCTCCCTCCATAGAGCGAATTATACTTAATGGAAAGGATAATTCCAAAGGAGACAATACAACATAAAACCTTATCCTGCTATGAGCAGCCTTTTTCAATTTAGTCAATGAGGCTTAACATCACACAGAAAGGGGGAAACACTAAACATTTCCCAGCAGTACAGACAGCATTAGTAACATACCCCTACTTAGAGAATCTTATACATAAAAATTTATAAGGCTGTGTAAATTCAGGCTTCTGCATAAGCCATGGAACAAATAGGGTAATTCTGTGATTATGTGAAATCTATGATTGCACAATTCTTAAGGTGGCCTTTTAAAAAGTCTTGTCCAATAATCACATTATTTCTCTTTGTATAGCCTCATTTTTCATTATGATGAACCTTTGACTTGTTAAGACAGATATCTTTAAGTAGACAATCTGCATGGTTGAAGCAAACACTCCTCTCCAGCTGAGAATGTGGTATTTGGGATCTACATTACAGCACAAAAATCATCTCTCTGTAGTCTATTAAAGTAGAAGTAGCATAAACCAGATCCTAAGAAATTGAATACTTTTTGATTTTTTTAAAAAAATGGATTAGATATTAAATTTATTTTTATGAAGAAAGAGCCTTTAAAATTAAATGCTATTTCAACATTGTGGAAATGATATAATCTTATAAGAATGAATAAAAGGCTGTGTTATGTATATGCACACTGTGCAACCTACCAGCATGGATTCCTATTTCAGTATTGCATCTTGTGAAAATCATTCACTTTTTGAAATCCCCAATTGTTATTTTTATTGAAATAAGACAAAAAATACACATGCTAACTAAGATAGCTGTAATTCTAAAGATTATATAAATATGTTGCATTTTGTTCTAAACCTAGCAAACAACTTTGTCTCCCAAAAAGTAGAGAAGGGAACTAGGGGATTAGCCATATTGGATCTAATTCTCACTAACAGAGATGAAATGATAGAAGATGTTGAAGCCACAGGAACCTTGGGGGAAGTAATCATGCAATATTGGAATTCAACATTATGGAAGCACAACCAATAGAACACAGTCAAACTAGAGTCTTGGACTTTAAAGAGAGCTAATTTCAATAAACTTAAGAGAGGGCTTGGGAAGGATTCCATGGATGAGAATCCTCAAGGGGAAAACAATTCAAGAAGCTTGGGAAATTTTGAAAAGTGAGATAATAAAAGCCCAGTCTAGCACAATACCAACAAAGAAGAAAAATAACAGCTCTCAAAAGAAACCAGCATGGCTGCATAAAGAACTCTCTGATAAATTGAAAGATAAAAAGGACAAGTATAAAAAGTGAAAGAGGGGCACATAACTAAGGCAGAATATCAGCAAATAGCCGAAGCCTGCAAAGATGGTGAGGAAAGCTAAGGCTCAAAATGAACTAAGGCTTGCGACCAAAGTCAAAAATAACAAAAAAAGCTTCTTTCAACATTTAAAAAAAAATTAAGGAACTGATTGGTCCATTAGTGGGAGAAAGTGGCAAGAAGCTGACAAGCAACAGGGAGGAAGCAGAACTATTTAACTCGTTTTTTGCATCTGTCTTTACACAAAGGGAAAAAACAGTCCAACCTACCAAAACCAGTGCCATAAAAAACAGAATAGAAACACAAGTTAAGATAGGCAAGAAAATGGTTAAGTGAGCACCTGTCCAGCCTAGACAAGTTCAAATCACCAGGACCAGATGAATTACACCCCAAGGTTCTCAAGGAACTGGCAGACGTGATCTCAGAACCACTGAACTATATTTTTCAAAGATTCTGGAGCACTGGAGAACTACCAGAGGACTGGAAAAGAGCTGATGTAGTTCCCATCTTCAAAAATGGGGAAAAATGGATCCAGGAAACTACAGACCTATCAGCCTGATCTCAATACCTGGGAAGATTCTGGAAAAGATAATCAAACAATGAATCAGCGAACACCTAGAGGCAAAGAAAGTCATTACTAAAAAGCCAACATGGGTTTGTCAAAAACAGATCATGCCAGACAAATCTTATTGCATTCTTTGACCAAGTGACAAAATTAGTGGCCCAGAAGAATGCTGTGGATATAATTAACTTGGACTTCAGTAAGGCATTTGATAAAGTAGATCACAACCTTCTACTTGATAAGATAGAAAAATGTGGGTTAGAGAGAATCACCACCAGATGGATTTGTAGCTGGCTGACCGGCCGTACTCAGCGTGTGGTCCTCAATGGTACTGCATCTACATGGAGGGAAGTGTGTAGTGGGGTGCCCCAGGACTCTGTTCTAGGCCCAGTGCTCTTCAACATCTTCATCAACGATTTGGACGAGGGGATAGATGGGGAACTCATCAAATTTGCAGACGACACCAAGCTGGCAGGAATAGCCAACACTCCAGAAGACAGGCTAAAGATACAGGAGAATCTGGACAGACTTGAACACTGAGCGCTATCTAACAAAATGAAATTCAATGGTCAAAAAAGTAAGGTTCTACACTTAGGCAAGAAAAACCAAATGCACAGGTATAGTATACGTGGTATCTTGCTCAATAGTAGTAACTGTGAGAGGGATCTCATAGTCCTAGTGGACAATCTCTTAAATATGAGCCAGCAGTGTGCTGCAGCTGCCAAAAAAGCTAACACAGTGCTAGGCTGCATTAACAGAGGGATAGAATCAAGATCACGTGAAGTATTAATACTACTTTACAATGCCTTGGTAAGGCCACATTTGGAATACTGCTTCCAGTTTTGGTCACCACGATGTAAAAAAGATGTTGAGACTCTAGAAAGAGTACAGAGAAGACGAACAAAGATGATTAGGGGACTAGAGGCTAAAACATATAAGGAACAGTTGCTGGAATTGGGTATGTCTAGTGTAATGAACAGAAGGGCGAGAGGTGACATGATAGCAGTGTTCCAATATCTCAGGGGCTGCCACAAAGAAGAGGGAGCCAAGCTATTCTCCAAAGTGCCTGAAGGTAGGACAAGAAGCAACAGATGGAAACTAATCAAGGAGAGAAGCAACCTAGAACTAAGGAGAAATTTCCTGACAGTCAGAACAATTAACTAGTGCAGGGGTCGGCAACCGGAAAAAGGAAAAGAGCCACTCAGAACCGGTTCCATCACACAAACAAAAAAGTGGGAGCCGCAAAAAGTGCGTGTGCGTGCGTCCACTCACGTGCATGCACAAAAAACATTTTGCGCATGCGCAAAATGGGAGGCACCTACGCGGCAACGGGTCTCCCCTTTGGAGAGGTGCACGCCGTCCCGTTCGGAGACCTGCCGCGTTTGTTAAACATGGACGAACGCGGCAGCTGTGCAAACGGGATGGCGGCAGTTTGGAGAGTGCGCGGACACCTCTCCTAAGCCGCCACCGTCCGGAGACCTGCCGCGTTCGTCAAACACTGACGAACGCGGCAGCTGTGCAAATGGGATGGCGGCGGTTTGGAGAGTGCACGCGGCCCTCTCCCAAACTGCCGCCATCCCGTCTGCACAGCTTCCGTGTTCGTCAATGTTTGACAAACGCGGCAGGTCTCCGGACGGGATGGCGGCGGTTTGGCGAGTGCGCGCGCACCTTTCCCAAGCCACCGCCGTCCGTCGGCAGGTCTCCGGATGGCGGTGGCTTGGGAGAGGTGCGCGCACACTCTCCAAACCACCGCCATCCCGTTTGCACAGCTGCCGTGTTCATCAATGTTTGACGAACGCGGCAGGTCTCCGGACGGGATGGCGGCGGTTTGGAGAGGTGCGCACGCACTCTCCAAACCGCCGCCATCCCGTTTGCACAACTGCTGTGTTCGTCAATGTTTGACGAACACGGCAGGTCTCCGGACGGGACTGCAGCGGCTTGGAGAGGTGCGCGCACACCTCCGCCCTTCAGAAAGGTGCGCGCGCACCTCTCGGAACGGGCTGTGCCACTCTCCATTTGGAGAGGTGCGCGTGCACCACTGCCCGTTCGAAGAGGTGCGCGTGCACCATGCGGCTGGGAGCCGCAGGAGACGGCTCAAAGAGCCGCATGCGTCTCCGGAGCCGTGGGTTGCCGACCTGTGAACTAGTGGAACAACCTGCCTCCAGAAGCTGTGAATGCTCCAACACTGGAAGTTTTTAAGAAGAGACTGGACAGCCATTTGTCTGAAATGGTATAGGGTTTTCTGCCTGAGCAAGGGGTTGGACTAGATGACTTCCAAGGTCCCTTCCAACTTTTTATTATTATTATTAGTAGTAGTAGTAATAGTAGTAGTAGTATTAGCAGCAGTAGTAGTAGTAATCAGAATCTTTCTTTAAATCATTATCAGTGGAAAAGATTTAAATCTTATCAGTGAGTTAAATCAGCATTTTCGCTTGGTGAGTTACTAGAGCTTTTACTCTTAAAATTACCATTTCTGTTACTTAGAACTGGGTTTAAGTCTTATTTTCAGACTATGTTCAACATAGTTGTTATCAGGATTATAACTAATTTAGGCCCAAATTACAAAATTAGGAGATGTATCCTTGCAAACTGTATATACAGTACTCACTTATTTCTATTTGATTAAAAAAGATTAAAACAACTGCAATTCTTTATAGTTTTTCAATCTATAACAAATTAAAATTATTTTGCTAATTTTTAAGAATGCATTGGATTTCCAGAGGTAGAAATCTTTTTAAAAATGTGCATGTCTTGAAACAATCAATTACTTTTTAAATATTTTAATGAGATCTGCTTTTATTGCATCTTTATTTTAGATTATACTCTGAAGAGTAAACCAATATTTTTTGTTTGAAAGTAACCATTGTCATTTCACAGAAAACATCAAAACTGAAAAACAACATGTCTTTCTTTAGCAGATGGATAGTATTGGGCAATATGTCAAATTCTATTAAGTAGGCTCACAAATGTTTGGTATCCTTATTAAATGCTGATAACAGCACTTTTGAAGCATGCTTCCATATCACAAATAAAGAATTGTGGGCTTTGCTAAATACAAAAATACAACATTTAATTTGAAAAGCACACATGCATACAGAATATACTGTAAAACATCAGCTGTATTCTGACAGTTCAAAATATACTACATGTGTAAAATGAAAGACTTCAAATTCCATTCAGTTTTGTCATAATCCTTTTTTGCTCCACATTCTGTATATCAGCCACATCTTTTGAATTTTATATGCTAGATTTATATTCTCACTGACTGAAGGAGCTCAAGGCTCAATATGTCCCTTCATTTTATCCCGTAACAAAATATGATATGGGTTAGGCAATCACTGAAGGGACAGGGAGAGAAAAAAATGATTTCTATTCTCATTTCCAATCCCTCAATCTCATCTGAAGTTTCAGCCCCTTGATTTAGGCTAGTTTCTTTATATGTCAAGTAAAATGCAATAGAATAAGGCCTATTCTGCAAAAGTTATATTGGCTGCCAACTAGCTTCCAAACCATATTCAAAGTGAATGCCTTATACAGTCCTATGTGGTATAGCAGGGGTCCCCAACCCGCAGGCTGCAGCTCGCTACCAGGCCATGGGCAGTTTGTAAGTGAGTAGTTTGGAAATGGATGGTTTGGCCAGTGCATGCACATCTGCAGCTCAAGTCACACGAAAGGTGGGCCGGCGCACACAGCTCAAGTCACATGAGCAGTGGACTGGCATGTATGTGCATGAACACATCAGCCCACTGCTTGCACGGGCCAGTTTCCCTCTCCCCCCTCCCCCCAGGCGACCAAGCTATAAAGGTTGGGGACCGTTGTGGTATAGGGTCTCCTTATCTTTATGAACCACATGCTTCAGATGAAATCTGCTCACCCAATGAGTTTTAGCTGGGAGGGGATCCTATGTATACCTACTTCTTGAGTATGAGGTCCATATAGTTTTATTACTGCAATCTACCTAGAATCTTTTGAACATGTAACATACACATTATCATAAACACACACACACACACACACACACATATATATATGTAATTTTTTTTGCATTGCTAAAAATTTACACAAATATGAGCTGTCACTGCTGTGACTACTGCCTGTTGATGGCCTTGGGTTAGGCTGAAACAGGAAATAAGATTTGTCCCATGTTTGGGGCCTAGCAAGGTAATCTAAATACTTAACAAACATTTAACATATATACATATACATATACATATACATATATATGTATATATATATATGGATCTTTGGTCATTCGGGTTTTTCCCCACATAGAGTTGAAGGTGTAGGAGCAACGTTTTGACGGAATCCCATCCGTCATCCTCAGGCTGGTGGCTTCAGCTTCCTTCTTCTGGGAGAAGCATGTAGTAGTGGCTGTGAATAAGTGCACGCATTGAAGAACACAAAAACTCACTCAGAAAGGGAGAACAAACTTCATCCCTGGTCCAACACTTTGAAGCCACGGGACATGAAATTGATTTTAAAAAAACCAAAACTATTGCCAAAATTGAACATTTTAACAACAGAATAATCAGAGAAGCCATTGAGATAGAAAAACGCCCCCACAGCATGAACAAACGAGATGATACCTCTCGCCTACCAGCCATTTGGAAACCCGCCTTGATTGACAGACGAGTCCCAACCACCAAGAATGATACCAGACCCAAACTCATGATAACATCACATGACACCACCACCACACAACCATTCAAAAAGCAAATCCGAACCCACAATGATAACGACGCACAACCACAAAACAGAAACCTAACTACAGCTGCAACATCAGCCACTTTAAACCCCTCCAAACCACACAATAAGCAAACTGACACCCACTATAAAAACATGGCACCACCACAAACACGAAGCCGAACAAAAGCAGCACAACTCACCAGCTCAGGTCTAAGGCTGGCAGCTGAGACCAGCCCATCCACTCAAAACACACCCCCACCCAATCAGAACACACCCACCATTCAAAACACACCCCCACCCAATCAGAACAGACTTAATCACCCACCCAATCAGAGCACACCTCCACCCACAGAACACACCCCCTCTGGCAGTTTAAAAAAGAGGAACAAACAGCCACTACCACATGCTTCTCCCAGAAGAAGGAAGCTGAAGCCACCAGCCTGAGGATGACGGATGGGATTCCGTCAAAACGTTGCTCCTACACCTTCAACTCTACGCAGGAAAAAACCCGAATGACCAAAGATCCACATACAAACACCCACGAAAACCTCAGAAAACAAATATATATACAGGGAGTGCAGAATTATTAGGCAAGTTGTATTTTTGAGGATTAATTTTATTATTGAACAACAACCATGTTCTCAATGAACCCAAAAAACTCATTAATATCAAAGCTGAATATTTTTGGAAGTAGTTTTTAGTTTGTTTTTAGTTATAGCTATTTTAGGGGGATATCTGTGTGTGCAGGTGACTATTACTGTGCATAATTATTAGGCAACTTAACAAAAAACAAATATATACCCATTTCAATTATTTATTTTTACCAGTGAAACCAATATAACATCTCAACATTCACAAATATACATTTCTGACATTCAAAAACATAACAAAAACAAATCAGTGACCAATATAGCCACCTTTCTTTGCAAGGACACTCAAAAGCCTGCCATCCATGGATTCTGTCAGTGTTTTGATCTGTTCACCATCAACATTGCGTGCAGCAGCAACCACAGCCTCCCAGACACTGTTCAGAGAGGTGTACTGTTTTCCCTCCTTGTAAATCTCAGATTTGATGATGGACCACAGGTTCTCAATGGGGTTCAGATCAGGTGAACAAGGAGGCCATGTCATTAGATTTCCTTCTTTTATACCCTTTCTTGCCAGCCACGCTGTGGAGTACTTGGACGCGTG
This sequence comes from Vipera ursinii, assembly GCF_947247035.1. NCBI lineage: Eukaryota > Metazoa > Chordata > Lepidosauria > Squamata > Viperidae > Vipera > Vipera ursinii. The sequence continues at coordinate 276,265,335 of NC_139512.1, read as the reverse complement.
TGATGGAGCATTGTCCTGCATGAAAATCATGTTTTTCTTGAAGGATGCAGACTTCTTCCTGTACCACTGCTTGAAGAAGGTGTCTTCCAGAAACTGGCAGTAGGACTGGGAGTTGAGCTTGACTCCATCCTCAACCCGAAAAGGCCCCACAAGCTCATCTTTGATGATACCAGCCCAAACCAGTACTCCACCTCCACCTTGCTGGCGTCTGAGTCGGACTGGAGCTCTCTGCCCTTTACCAATCCAGCCACGGGCCCATCCATCTGGCCCATCACGACTCACTCTCATTTCATCAGTCCATAAAACCTTAGAAAAATCAGTCTTGAGATATTTCTTGGCCCAGTCTTGACGTTTCAGCTTGTGTGTCTTGTTCAGTGGTGGTCATCTTTCAGCCTTTCTTACCTTGGCCATGTCTCTGAGTATTGCACACCTTGTGCTTTTGGGCACTCCAGTGATGTTGCAGCTCTGAAATATGGCCAAACTGGTGGCAAGTGGCATCTTGGCAGCTGCACGCTTGACTTTTCTCAGTTCATGGGCAGCTATTTTGCGCCTTGGTTTCTCCACACGCTTCTTGCGACCCTGTTGACTATTTTGAATGAAACGCTTGATTGTTCGATGATCACGCTTCAGAGGCTTTGCAATTTTAAGAGTGCTGCATCCCTCTGCAAGATATCTCACTATTTTTGACTTTTCTGAGCCTGTCAAGTCCTTCTTTTGACCCATTTTGCCAAAGGAAAGGAAGTTGCCTAATAATTATGCACACCTGATACAGGGTGTTGATGTCATTAGACCACACCCCTTCTCATTACAGAGATGCACATCACCTAATATGCTTAATTGGTAGTAGGCTTTCGAGCCTATACAGCTTGGAGTAAGACAACATGCATAAAGAGGATGATGTGGTCAAAATACTCATTTGCCTAATAATTCTGCACTCCCTGTATATACCAAATATATATATACACTAGAAAACTAGTAGTATATATACTACTGCGTACCTTTATCAAAATAAGTATCCCATTGATTTCATCTGATGTTGCCACTCACAACGGGCATCACAGATGACAGAACAACTACCATCACCTGGGCCACACTCCCCTACATCCACGGCGTCTCAGAAACAGCGGCACAAATATTATCGGCTCATAACATTAGAGTGGCACAGACCTAATCAGACCTTTCGCAGATAAATAATGCGCCCCAAAGAACCCCTATCCACGGGCGAAATGTCATCAGTGGTCTACCAAATTAACTGCAATGATTGTCCATGCAATTATGTCGGGGAGACCACAAAATGCCTCTGGACAAGGCTCCATGAGCATGAGCATGAACTGGCCATTAAACGTCAAGAGAAACGATCCCAGGTATGGGCTCACACCACTGAGCACAACCACACTTTCAACTTCACAGAAGGCCAGAGTCATTGCTCATGACACAACCAAGGGTGGCCGCTTGTTAAAAGAGGCTTGGTTATCCAACCAATATTCCGTGAATTGGCACACTGAGCTATTACCAGCTTACCAGATGCTACGCCGGTATGAATCATCATGCAGGATGACTGAGAGGATGAACCAATGACCGTCACACACACACACACACACACACACACACACACACACACGTATATGCAGTGCTTTTTTTGTTAAAAGAAAAAAAAGGTGCCGGAATTCACACACATCATACTACCCACCTTGTCTACCCTACAAGGTTCCATCCAAAAAAGGTGCCGGAACTCCATTCTGGACGTTCTATGACAAAAAAAGCCCTGCGTATATGTAAATATGTATATGTGTCTGTGTGTATATGTATGTATGCACACACACACACGTATATGTATATATTTGTGTATATGTGTGTATACATATACATACATACATACACACACACACATATACATATATATATTTAATATATATATACACACATACACACACACATACATACATACATACATACATACATACATACATATATATATAAAGTTGAATTCATTTATAAATCCCACCTAACAATATCTGCACATAATAAAACCCACTGAAGAACGGAATTCTTAAGCAATTTCCAGCTCAGTTTTACTTATAGACAACTGTCTCCATTGCAGATATCATTGGCAGGTCTGCATTCTGAAATTTTAACACTGTTTATTTTCCATTTTGATATATAAGATACAAGCATTAAAGAGAAGAACTGGATTTACAAGCTAAACATATGAAACTCTGGAGCCTGTCCAAACAAAATTATCCCTGGGTGTTGATGTCCATTTAATAAAAATTCAATGTTGTAATTATCTTCCTACTACTTCCCCAAAGAGTATTAGTACTCATAACCATATTTCTCATCCAATTATTTTAATGCTGCAAAAAGACAGATAGGGACAGTGGCCAATTGCTGCATCAGATCACTGCCTTCTGATAGATTTATTTTTTAAAAAAAATTAGCCTTTTTCCACAAGTAAAAAAAAATGCAAACACTACGCTTAAGATAGAAAATAGCAATACTCCTTCCCAAAATAAAGAGCATCATGGGATAAACCAGTAATAACTTTAATTAAATTAAGAAGTAAATGTTGTCTTCCTCTTTGTTTCCAAATAACAACAGTCATGTTACTGTCTTTTAAAATCCATCATTTGCAATTGCACTATTAAGAAACACCAAAATAAATTTCTTGCCACTGTTTAGTGACGCTAGCCCATCTCTCACAAAATTGTCACCTTTACAGCTATATTCTTAGCAATCTAAAGCTCAAGCAACCTTGTACGGTAAGAGATTTATGAATCACGTGTAGTCAAACAAAAGTGTGAATGCACAGCTAATTACTGAATATTCCATGCTAATGCAATAAATATGCCTGCCTTCCTGCCCGATCATTATTTTCCATCTTTGCCATATTTAAAATCAAGAATGTTTTAAAAAGTAATTCTATTTAGCCCTACGCAGAGACAGTGCTCTTTTCTCAAAAAACAAAACAAAACAAAAACCCTTGCATTTGTGAACAGCACAGTCTTCAATAAACAGCTTAATCAGAGATTTACCAACGTACTCTAATCTTTTGATAGCTTTCATCCATTCTGCCATTTCAAAAACACAAATGGCTTTACCCAGGCTATCATATCATGAAAATGTAAGTACAGTAATTGACCTTCTTGAGATAATGGGAAAGAAAAAATTGACATCAACTGCAAAACTCTAACCCTAGATTAAAATGAAACCATACAATCTACATGCTTCTTGTTGGAAATAAGGAAAACCTTTCCCTGCTGTTTGAGCTGGAGGAAGAAAGAAGTATGCTGTAATGCATACACATGTAAAGCCTATACTACTACTACTACGACGATACTTTTTATGTCTTCCAACAACTTTATTGTAGATTTCAACAGTTGTTGTGCTGACCAACAGTATATTCATTTCAATCAATCTGCCCTCCTCAGTTTATTATTTATGATGAAAAAAAAATGATTAGCAGCAGAAGGCTTATGGCAGCTGAACAAATGAAAAAGTTCACACATCCAGAGAATGCATTTGATGAATAATATATCCTCTTTTTAAATGGATACGTTCATCACTGACAAAAGAAAATTAAATCTAAAAAAGAAAACTAATAAATCACAAATTTCCCAATCCTAAAATGAAGGATATGCTGAGAGAGATGTTGTGGGCTAAGTATTACTTTACAGAATAAAATCAGAAAGAAACATTAACCAACCTGTTGCTGTGGATATTGCATTCCTCCCATGGAAGCAGGAGTTCGGCTCTGCATTCCCATTGGAAAACGCTGGGGTCCTGGTGGTCCATATGACTGCCCTGGATATGGACTGCCGGGCTGGGACTGGGCATGGGGGTTGTTGCCAACTGCAAACAACTGAGGTCTTTTCATTACCATTGAATCCATTGGGTTGCCCTATGGATTAGAGGAGGAAAATGACAAAAGCACATTTCAATCCGTGTATGAATAATTTTGAAAATCACTTGGTGCACTTTCAAACAGTCTTCATTCTGAAATGAAATCTACTAACATATATTAAAAAAAAGTTTAATTTTTAAATTTCAGTTTAGGTTCAAGCATTATGTAACTTAGTTCCAGAGAAACATGTTCATGTAAGTTCCAACTACACAAGGATGAAACACCTTAAGGATGCATTGTTGGCAATGGGAAAATCTTACCAGACAATAGTTCATATAAATAATCTAATTGCTCCATCTTTACCACTGTTCGCAGGGTTTTCTTTCATTTTCTATTACAAGTCAATAAGCAAATCATACAATATAGTTCACCTCAAAAGTTTTGATTTTTGTTTCGAGTTCAGAAAATAACGATGATATCCTAGTTTTTGTTGGTGGCACATATAATACAGTTAAAGCAAATCACTACTTCCTTTTTATTTATATATCTCACACAGCAAGTCTGGGCAGCTCACAATGGGTAAAAGCAATGCAAAAGCATGGTGCAATATGCAGTAACATACATATCAGCTAATATTACTCAATATGTAGTAAACAGCACAAATATTTTTAAAGTTTTCACATCTCACAAAAAGTGAATGACAACATCTATTCCTTTCTATAGACAATTAAATTATCCACAGTGTTTCTTAAACTGAGGAATGAGCTGTTTCTCCTTTTTTTTTTGTACGGAATTTTGTAATTCAGCAAAAGTCAATATGTCTGGAGGAGAGTACCAGAACAAATGTGCATATCCACATACTCATATAGATTCATATCTACAAACTCTATTTTTATCATTACTATAGCTGTTTTTAATAGCAATGGATTTATAATTTAATGTGACTTTTAAGCAGATCACAATTTTCTTTTATATGCTTTTTGCTGCAGAGGTTTCAACATAAGCAAATATTCAAAAACTGATTTTCCTGTTTCTAATCAGTCTTGCTATCTGAAACTTATTCAGTACACTTCAATATTGAATTCTTTCAGGATTTAAGTTACCAATACAATTATGATGTGCTATTTTTCCTTGGACAATTGATTTCTGACTACACCTGGATACAATCCAAAATTTCACTATGTAACATTTAATGTGCACCACTAAAAGTATGTTTTAATCATCTTGGATAGGTACAACTCCAGGTACTTTCGCACAGATCACTGGCTGCCCCTTTGTTCTGCCCTTCACATCATTGACTCCCATTAACAATAGGTCTTAGACTTATATAACGCTTCATAATGGCCTTCTCTAAGTGGCTTACAGAGTCAGCATATTGCCCCCAACAATCTGACAGTCCTCATTTTACCCACCTTGGAAGGATGGAAGACTGAGTCAACCTTAAACTGGTCAGGATCACACTCCTGGCAGTGGGGCAGAGTCAGCATGCAATAATGCACTCTAAATACTGCACCACCACAGCTATTACGTCTTATTTGGATTTATAGTGGTGGCTTTCCAGAGCAGCCAGAGTTTAAGAATTAAAGTTGACAATTTCATACCCATCTTGATTATCTACTATAGTTTATTGTGTCTCATGAAACAGGAATTTAAATTAATCCTATATTATTACTTCGTTAGGAATTGGATTCAAATGTATGGGACTTGCATACACTTCTAATAGTAATCTAAATTTAATCATCCAAACATGGTTTTGCTTTCTTGTCCTCCTTAGTCTCATCTATGTTTTCAATATTCATTTGATTCAAACTGTATATTTACCTGGGTTATTTAAATTAATTCATCCTATAGTGACATAACTATAGTCCGATACCCAATAGGAAAATGGTTACTGGCATGTTAAGAATGTGATTAAATCTTACTAGCATAGTACAGTTCATCTTAAAAATACAAAATAAGATTCTACAAAATAATAAGCAACCAAAATTATAATAGATAGTAATTATTGCAACATTTTTCAAAGACTCTATCACAAATTAATTATAAAAATTGCAACAGCAAAATGTGTATAAACATCAACACATATGTGCTAGGAAAATATACTCCTCAGAAGAGATGAACACTTATATATGAATAATTCCCTCTACTGAGAGCCAGTCTGATGTAGTGATTAAGGCACCAGGCTAGAAACCAGGAGACCATGGGTTCTGGTCCCACCTAGGCACAAAGCCATCTTGGTGACCTTGGGCCAGTCACCGTCTCTCAGCCCTAGGATGAAGGCAATGCCAAACAATCTCTGACATCTTGCCAAGAAAACTGCATGGACTTGTCCAGGCAATGGCGAGAAGCCAAAACTAACTTGAAGGCAGAAAAAAACAAAATTACCACCATATCTGTACTCATAGTGAATGCTGGGTTAGACTCATGAGTTAAAGTTATGCAAATGGTTCGTATTTACAAAATGGACTTTTCTCCCTGCAAAATCCTAGTACAAATTCTCTGCAGATCTCTCGAGATGCAATTACGGGACTTCACAGAATAGAGAGGATGTCATCAGTGATACATGTTCGGACACTGGATGAACAATGTTTCTCTAGTTCTTGACACTGCATTTTAAAAAGTATTGAAACTGGAGCGGATTCAGAGAAGGGAAACAAAAACAACGTATTAGAAACTGAAGTCCTATGAAAAGAGACTGGATGAAATACGATTATTTACCTTTGACAGCAGAAGACTGAGAGGAAATATGACACCACCTTTCAAATACATGAAAGAACATCACATAGCACAAGGTCAGGATCTGTTCTGCACTTTTCAAGTGTGCAGAACATGAAAGAACGGATTAAAGTTAAAAGAAGGCAGATCGTATTTGAATTTAAAAACACCACCACCACCTTCCTAACTGGAAGAATAGTTTGACAGTGAAACCAATTACCACGAGAAGAGGTGGGCTTCCCTTCACTGGATGTGTTCAAATGACGGAAAACCCAGGAAAAAAAATTACACTGGTTTGCTGAACTGAGCAGTGGGTTTGACTTGATGACCTAGCTTGCTTCAAACTCCAATGCTTTTGCCGCACTACATGGCCATAATAGCAATGAAGAGGTTTTGCCATATTTCTCCTGGGAGATTTAGAACTGTGGAGCAGTGGAGAGAGGTACATCTTAAAATATTAAACAGAAATATATATCTTTCCTTAGTTTAAATTGATGGCCTTTATAAAATAAAGCAATGAAATTAAATGTCACTTCCTCAAGCTGCATGTTATACATTTATTCCAATCTTACTTTTAGACTACTGGGATTGGGGTATCAACCATTCACAGGTAATTTATTATACTTTGGATAAATCTATTATGAACATAGAGCAAACAAATCACAATCAACATCTCCCATCCCTTTTTAATGAACTACACACAAGTTGACTTTTTGCAGTGCCATTGCAAGGGCACACAGAGATTGAAATAACATTTAAACCCAGTTACTCACTCACAATTTATCCTACCTGATGGCCAAGAGAATTCTACAACTGAGAACAACTAATTACAGTACTTGCTTTCCTTGTTGTCTTTAATATTACTGCATTATTTAAGAGTAAGGTATAGTATCTTACGCTTATTCCTCTATCTGTGTCCGTACTTCTAGTTTATTTTTAATCCTGACTTTTTGTTACCTTGAGCCCATCACATCAAAGTCTTCTTGAAATCAATATAAAAAACCTTCATCCATAAAGGAGCAATTATTCTATTTTTTATGATTATATCTGAAAGTTTTATTCTGGATTTCTTGTCTTATGTTTCAGGAATTTTGAACATTTGACTGTTTTTTCCCAGTTGCTCACAAAAACAATGACAAATGCTTTGATTATCTACCAGAACTATGCCAGATGCATTCTCATATCTTCCCCAAAGGCTGTTCCTGAAGATGAAGGGAATCTGTGGGAAGCTACACAATGGAACATATGGTTGCAACAGACAAAGAAACTTTGAGGAATTCTATCTATGAAGTATTAGTAGAAGTACCCAATGTTTAGATTCTGCTATAGAATACATTTTATTATTTTGACACAACATGTGCAACATGTTTTAAAAGTTCATTTTTAAATAAAAATGAAAGACAATACAGAAAGCTCCAATGGTAAATGAAAAACTCCAATAGGATTGTTTAAATATAATACATTCCACTTCAAGAGGGTAATATTCATAGTATTTTTTTTAAAAAAAAACTTTACCTAAGAAATACATTTTTCTTATAATTTATTTTGCTGTAAAACAATATAATTCAACTACTTCTAACATACTTCATAAGCTATATGAAGATAAACTGCCTAAAAGCAGCACATTTTAAGGAACTCATGAGCCCTGCCCTAGTTACAAGCAAGTTCCCCTAGGGAATGTGCACAGATTCACAATATACACTCAGCATTTTGATTTCCAGATTTAAAGTCAAAATGCTAGATGAATGTTCATAACATTTTGAATAAGAGCCTAAGTTGAGGACTTGCAAAAGATGAAAGGTAGAGAACAATTCAAATAAAGAAATGTTAGGAAATAGTTTCCAGGTATAAACTGTCTGATATGTTCTTCCAGAATGTTTCTCTATCTTTCTACCTATATTTACAATATATAAAATTGATTTTGTGCTCAAGTAATGAGCGGTGGCTCAGTGGGTTAGGACACTGAGCTTGTCTATCAGAAGATCGGCAGTTTGGCGGGTCATATCCTGAGTGCCGCATAACAGAGTGAGCACCTGTTACTCGTCCCAGCTTCTGCCAACCTAGCAGTTCGAAAGCACATAAAAATGCAAGTAGAAAAATAGGGACCACTACGGTGGGAACAGCGTTCCATGCGCCTTTGGCGTTTAGTCATGCCGGCCACATGACCACGGAGGCGTCCTCAGACAAGCGCTGGCTCTTCGGCTTTGAAACAGAGATGAGCACCGGCCCCTAGAGTTGGAAACGACTAGCACGCATGTGCGGGGGAAACTTTACCTTTTTAATAAGAAAGAAAAGAGCCTATACTCCCAGAGTTATCAACCTATAATGGAGGTGTATAAAAGAACAAATCAAAATGTACTCAGGCTGATGATGGCTAGTTGGTACTGAGATCTAGCTTTTAATTCTTTGGAAGCTGTACAGCTCAGGATCTGCAAGACTGATGTCTGTAACTGAAGAAGTATTGCTTTGCTATTGATAAGAGTAGAAAAGAAAATTGCCAGCATCCACACTATTTTCAGCTATGCTGGTTACCAATAACAATTCCAATATTGCAGATTATGTCCTTGTTTCTGCATCTAACAAGTTTTGTGATATACTCAGTGAAGAGACGGGCAACGTGTGACACTTAGATATGGTTTGGTGTCCACCAGCTCTTTCTTGTACAATCAACAGCCAAGGGATGACTGAAACTCTAATGCTACATCATCTCAATGGCCATCTGCTACACATTCCTACTTTAGCACTATGTTGACTTTTAGACCTTAATATTCCCAACCTAATGGGCACAATCAGGAGTAGCCACAAAGAGAGGGGTATGGCCACCTGATTGAGGTTGCAATCTTGACTTTGACTCCCCTGCAGATGACCCTAGGTAAGGACACAGCCTCCCTGCCTTTAATAGAATTCACATTAAGAAGAGCAGCTACCTGAGTCACTGCTGCCAATCTGGACTGTGCAAGGCAACACATTCTATTTAACGCAGCCTTGAAATATTAAAGGAAACAAATTGCTCTGTTAATATGTTTTGAAGTCAGAGGTGGGAAGAGCTTTAGAGACTAAGTTACACTGGCTTTCACATTGTGGAAGGACAGGTACAAAAATACATCCACTCTATTTTGTACAGTAAGATATTAACATAGAAAAAATGTATGCTGGCCATATATTCTCTGCATTTATGGCAAATTATTAATCAAGTCCCACCTGAAACAATTTGTTAAATTGATTTTAATCACTCGGCCTCTCATGTGAAGCTTTGTATAATCAGCATTTCATTTACAAAATTAATTGCCTGATTGATTCTCAAGAGGCAGTAGCTGTCATTACACTGCTGTCATAACTTTTGAAAAGGGGTGTCACAGCATGGAATTCTGACAGTATGAAAAGCATTGCTATTTAAAACTGAGGGTGGGGGTGAGAATACATGCAGTGGCTTTACCAAGTAGTTTTCCAGGCTGAAAGAAAGTTTTGTTTATATTATTTATTTTCCTCCTACCATCTCTCCCTCCCCTCCCTCACCCCTTCTCCATCTCTCTCTCCCTCTCCCTCCCCTCCCTCTCCTAACAGTTTTAGTCAGACTTGTGACTCCTATCCTCTACTCAGTGAATTAATTTACCAAACTACTATTCAGCATTTATTACTGTGAATCATTGTCAATTTAAGTCAATTATGGCATGCTTTTTCTGGATGTGTATAATGAGGCTGTTTGTAGATGGGGGGAGGGGGTGGCCAGCCGATTCAAAGGTCAAGTTAAGGCTGCTGATTTTGCATTTTTAAAACGAAAGTCTTCTATAACTTCACAACTTTTTATATTGATTTTAACTGCCCAGCTGTTTCCTTGTAATAAAAAGGATTGTATCTGGTGCACACTGTATTCATATGGAACTAAGCTAATTTTTTTTTGAGGCTGATTGAATCAAAAACAGGTCCCTTGAATCACCACTGTGCCGTATTAGTTCAGTTTGCAGTCCCAAACAGCATCACCCAGAGGCAACAAAGATAAAAATTATTCTATGACGACACTGCTGCTCTACTGTAACATGAAAGAAACAGGAAAGAATTTTGTCTCTCTGCTTTCCGCTACAGTGCTTCCACACACATATATATACCGTATTTTCCGGCGTATAAGACGACTGGGCGTATAAGACGACCCCCGACTTTTGAGAAGATTTTCAAGATTTCTCGTCTTATACGCCGGAAAATACTTACATGCCAGTTGCCAAGTGTCCAACACAAGCCCGATTCAGGCCCGTCTGATGCAGATGGTGCAAAGCCTCCCTTTTGAAGCCCAAAGGGGATTTCCTTCCACCCACCCTTTGGAATAAACACAAGAGCTGCGTTGACACGATGCGCTCTTCCAGGCCAGACTCTGCAAACGGCACGCCAGAAGCTGCAACCACCGCGGGAACTCCGAGTCCCCGCCTTTCGGCAGCCTGCATGGCTGAACGCAATCCGGCTTTGAGAGCACATTTGCAGACGGAGCAGCCGCCGCGTCTGGAGCCAAGCCCCGCCCAGGAGGCGGTCATCCAGGTGGGCCCGGAAGACGCGCTGGAGAGCCAGGCTTGGGGCGGCCATGCCGAGGCCAGCTGGCGAGGGCCGCTGTGTGGACTGCGGGCGAGAGGGGTGCCAGGCCGCCAAGTACCGCTGTCCAGACTGCCGGGAGAGATAGCAGGTAGCAGGGCGCGCTCTGCTTATGCTCAGATGCCCCTCCCGGGGTCTGGCGTTTGCAAGGGGGAAGGGAAGGGGCTTAGAGACTCTTGGGGGTGGGAAGGGAGAGTCACGTTGGAGGGGGGACTGGACTAAGGAGGCTTGAAGTTGCTTTGCAAGAACGGGGCGCTCAATTGATTTATGTACTATTTTCCAGCATATAAGACGACTGGGCACATAAGACGACCCCCCAACTTTTGAGAAGATTTTCATGGGTTAAAAAGTCGTCTTATACGCCGGAAAATACGGTATACATTATGCAACTTTCAAAGATATTTATGGGAACTCATAAAAAGTAAATAAAGAAGAACTGGGCTTTGTTAGAGACAACTATTGTAACTTTTACCATAATGCGGAAAGCAACAATAAAGATTCTCCTCATTACTTATGCTTACCAATCTTTACTAATTGTCCCATGCTAATTTTTACATTTTTAGGAGGCAATCTAAGTTCTCTGTTAAATAAAAGAAGCATAAAACTCTTCTCAATATTATTTGACTGCTAATTAATAACTTGCCCTGCAGCATCTAAAGGCTTTCTAAACTCAATGACCACAAAGCGAGTTTTGCCAGAAGGAATTTTTCACACTGTGTCAGACTGCTGAATCTCCAGTTAAACACAGACTTTTGGGATCATGTTTTGGTAGCAAATTTTGTTTTTGTATGTACATTTTTCATCTTTATTTCATTATCCATAAGAAATAGCTTCTGAAAACTGTTATTCAAATTATCTTTTCCTTAAAAGAAGAATAAATTTTCTTAGTCTGGATTACTTTTTTGAATATTTGTTTGAATCAATCAGCAATGAAATTAAACTATAAGCCACTTAAATAACCCAAATACAATAGTCTATAACAAACTTGGTAAATATTCCCTCAACTCCTTATCATATCATTTGCAAACACACTGAACATCACTGGGTCCAAAACAATGGCATCTCACTCAAGATAGCTCTCCAGGTTCATTTGAACCCATTTATAACTTAGCTTTTGAGTATGCTATTTGAGCCAATTGTGGATCCACCTAAAAGTTTAATTGTCACTCCACATTTAACCATTTTGTTAATAAAGAGGCTACTGGACACAGTCAAAAGCCTTGCTAAAGATAGATATTATTCATGTCCTTTCTCAAATCAACTAGTCTAGTAACTATCATTAAAGGAAATCAGGTTAGTCTGACAACCCTTGTTTGGCATAAATCCATGTTGGCTCCTGTTAATTAATAAATTCCTATCTAAATGCTCGAAGACATACTGTTTAATAATCTCCTTAAGGACCTTGCCCAGGTCTACTGTCAAGCACATAAGCTTGTATTTTCTTGGATCTTGCTTCATTGTTTTTTTTTGAAAATAGAAACATTAGGTCTCTTTCCAATTTTATGGAAGTTCACCTGTTGTTAAATATTACAGAGAGTGCTTCTGCAACTACCTCTGCTAGTTCCTTCAATACCTTTAAGGTAAAGGTAAAGGTTCCCCTGCACATGCGTGCTAGTCGTTTCCAACTCTAGGGGCCGGTGCTCATCTCCGTTTCAAAGCCGAAGAGCCAGCGCTTGTCCGAGGATGTCTCCGTGGTCGTGTGGCCAGCATGACTAGACGCCAAAGGCGCATGGAACGCTGTTACCTTCCCACCGTAGTGGTCCCTATTTTTCTACTTGCATTTTTACGTGCTTTCTGGTCCTTGAGACTAACTTATTTAGATTAGTTAGGAATTCCCTCACTTGCTCGTTGCTTATCTTGAGCTTTAATTCATTCCCTTCCATGTCCCCAGTAGCACAGTGTAGGACAGGCATGTCAAACTGCCAGCCCACGGGCCAGATGCATCATGCTGAAACCGCGCCCACCCCATTGCCAGCAATGGGGAAAAAGTCACGATATGTCATGCGACGTCACAAATTTGACATGTCTGGTATAGGACAGGGGTAGGCAACCTCGGCTCTTTTATGACTCATGGACTTCAACTCCCAGAATTCCTGAGGAATTCTGGGAGTTGAAGTCCATGAGTCATAAAAGAGCTGAGGTTGCCTACCCCGGTATAGGACAACCGAGGGCTTGTTCACCTGAGATAAAACAGATGTGAAATAGGGGTTGAGAAATCTGTCTTCTCATAATCAACATTAACTATTTCACCATTCTCTCTCTGCAGAAGACATTTGTACATTTCCTTTTTTTTTCTTTTAAGCAATTTATAAAATTCGATATGGATCCCCTTTGGTCTCTTTAGATGCCTACCATTCTTTCTTGTAGGAATTGATTGAATGTGTACCTCTAGAATTTTCTTTTGCAGAAGTTCCAAGCCTACTTGGGTATTTTTCTCCTTTCAGATATCCAGCCATTGTATTCTTCACACTATTCTTCTGAGTCCCTCAAAGTCTGCTCTTCTGAAGTCCAATGCTAAAGTCTGACTGCTTGAGTTTCTCCTTCCCAGGCTATCTGAAATTCCAGGATAGGTATGGTCACTGCCTCCCAGGATCCCAGGTAACGTTACTTCCCCAACCATTTCTTCCTCATTGGTGAGGATTAGCCATGGTACAGATCACTTTGTTTCCTCTTCTCCCTTTTGACAAATGAAATTGTCTGTGAGAGAGGATAAGAATTTCTCAGATCTATAACTATCTGAACATAGCTAAAATCCCCCCGTCACTAAATTATGCTTCCTTGATAATTGGATCACGTGGCACAGAAGGGTTTCATTCTCTTCTTCACCTTGCCGTAGAACACTATAATAAATTCCCACAACTGTATTCTTTGTATTTCTCTTTCCTTTTATTCTTGCCCATACCAAAAAAACCCTGATTTTTTTTTGTAGGTCCATGTTTTCCTCATATATAAGCCAACGCCCCTTTCTCTTTGTTGAGCCTAGTTCTGATAAGTTCCAGCACCATATTCCACTCGTATGTATAATCCCGTCATGTTTTAGTAATACCTATGACATCATTTTTATGTTCCTGGCTCTTCTTTGTTTCCTGTACTTTGCTGTTGTATAAGGCACTGTAGTCTGCAATTGGCACTTCTTACTAACCTGACTCTTGTATTTCTTGGCCATTTCCTCCCCCCCCCGTGTCCTACCCTTCTTTTTCTGGCTGTATGACTACTTCCCTGTCCTTACATGTCAGCAATATAGTCAGATCTGGTGTTTAAACTATCCTCTCCCCTTTGAATCAGCTTAAACTCTCTTGATCAGTGTGACAAGGTGCCTGGGAATATATATCCCTTCCCTGTCTTTATAAGATGTAACCCATTTCTTGCATCAGTTCTTCTGGTAGATAAATTAATCCATGGTCAAGGAAGCCAAATCCTTCTCAATGACACCATCTACACTGCCACTTGTTCTAGGATCTTATTTTCTTTTCTTGCATGTCTGTTCATTGCAAGGATAAATTTAAAAAAAAAACCTGTCCCTCCTGATCTTTCACCTTTACCATATGTTGAGGGAACAGGATGGTGAACTAACATTCAGCACAACCCAGAGGCAACACATTTATCTTATAAACAATATTATGTCTTTTGTTACCTCACAGGAGTATTGTGGATCCATTTTTGTGAAAATTATAGCATAATTGTAAGATACTAAAATTGTAAAGTAAACCTAGTAAAGTGCCACTCAAAATATATTTAGATAGATAGATAGACAGATGAAAGAGAGAGATATGATTGATGGATAGATGTAGATGTAGATGGATATAGATATAGACATATATATATCATTATATAAAATAATATGCCAGTTTTACTTGTTATTCTCTATGTATAAGGCTATAATTTGTAATAATTTTCAAAATGTTAATTTTAAGACAACATTTAAGCCACTCTGAGAAACAAAAAAGAAACAAAACATTATTCCCTTACAGACTAAATCAAAAGTATAAAAAAGTTAAAACTCAGTTTGAAAAATACATTCTACACAATTTATAGTCTGAATACCAGCCTTTAATGGATCAAGAATGAGACTAGATTTTAGACATTGTTTTAGCTCTGTTTAGCTCTTAGATAATTAGGTTTTTTTAATGCCTGGGTCAATATACTATATTAAAAGCAAAGTAAAAGAATTAGAAAATATATATCACAAGTTAAATATTTTCAAAGCACTTGAGAAAACAACATTGGGCACCTGATTTATGCTTAAGAAAACTTAATTTACAACAGATCTTCTTTGTAATGGAATTTTTCCCAAATATTATTTTACAATTCTGATTATGACTTACAAAACTTATTTATTAAATAACTTTTCTTAGACGTGCAAAGCTGTTAATTTGTTCCAACTAAATCATGCATCGTCTGGAAAGATTAAACTGCAGTGATGGAATAGCACTCTGGATAACACATTTCATATGGATTTTAGAATTTAAAAGTCTAACATTATTCAATTCAACATACTTACCGGTACTTATATAGCCATAATACTATTCACTCTTGTTGTAAGCAATGTCATGCATAACGCATACATATACAATGTTCTATCCTTGCACATAATCCATGCATCAACCACATCTGTGTACCAATTCATATTTTTTCTTTCATTGTTTAAATTTCTCACCTCCCTCTCTTTGAAGATTTCATCAGCTCAATAAAACCACAACTTCCTCTGCCTTTTCCTTCATTTCATTTATTGTTGCTTCATATAATTTGTTTTGCAATTCTTTCATGCTGATCACCATTTTACCTTCAATCCACATTTATTCAGCATCCATTCATCTTTGAATCTTTCTGTATTACCACATATACTCCTTAAGTAAACCATTTCCACTGCATTCAAGTTAATGTTTCTCCTGACATACTCAATTTTCACTTCCATATAAATAAGGAAGCAGAAGTATCAAACCAGTTTTGGTTCTTTTGAAAAACATTCATTCCTCACAGCACAGAACATACCCAGTACTCTTCTTTTTTGCATATCTTCACATTTTTCCATCTTTAGTAAATGCTGTAAGAGGAATTCATTCACATGCTCTATAAATTCATTCACATGCCCTATATTTTTCTCCTAAGGTATAACCTAAGTGCAACACACATATACCAAGTTGGAGTTGCCTTTCAAAACTATCCAGACACAGACAGTATTGATCTAAAATGCACTAGCGGCTAGTGACTAGCCCATGTGTTGGTAAATCAAAGGTATCATGTCCTTATAACCAGTGGTGGGATTCAAATATGTGAACAACCGGTTCTCTGCATGGATGCCGCTTCCAGAAGTCCATTCTGGGCCTGGGCAACAAAAAATTAGCTACCGGTTTTGCCGAAGTGGTGCAAACTGGCTGAATCCCACCACTGCTTATAACACAAATATTGCCATCACTTCAATAAGTTGCCAGTAGGTTGTGAATGCCAGTCAAGCTGCTGGTTTTAACCTATAAAGCTGCATACGGTTTAGCACCCAGATGCCTGCTATAGGATCTCTTCACAGAAACAATGTGCCCAAATCAGGTAAGAACACCTAATTAAAACTTATGAAAATAGCAGGCTGGTGAATGGGTATTTTTTGTTGTAAATCAGCAAAAACATTATAAATCATGGTCATATGAACAAAGGACGTTGCACTCCCCCAAGTTAAGGACTACCTCTATTGGTTTGTTTTTTTCTTGACTGTTTACCTAATAGTCCTATTTCCTACTTATCTGGGTAATGGCTAATAAAGGGGTTGTGTTCTAGGGCCTTTACTCCAATGTGCTTTATAGATAAGAACCAGCACTTTAAATTACACCTGGAAGCAGGTGTAACTGGTAACTAGTGCAACTCCAGAATAGGGGTTTAGAATGGCATACGAAAATAAACCCCTAGCTATCTGGACTAGACAGGTCCATGTAGAATTTGTGTTATGTTCAACTCAGCAAAAACAATGCCTGAGCAATTATTTCCAATTAGGACTATACATTAGGAACAAATTGTGATTTAAATACTTGGACTGATGGGATTGTTCACATCACATTTCAGCTACAGTATTAAGCAACGATTTGAGAATCACCCCCCCCCCCGGGGAAGGAACTATGATCCTAGAAAGAGCTGGGCTTTTCTCCCTACTTTTCTCAATTTTGAAAGGACTTGGTAGGTGACAGAGGGGAAGGCAATGTCTATGTTACATTGTGAGATAGCTAGAACTTTTTAATGGATATTTTTAGGGATTCATTTGGATAATGCTGGGAGGAAAAAAAAACCCTATCTTTAAAGACTGAGATACAGTACCCAGAATAAAATGGATCAGAAATGGATATTTTAATTGATTTTTGATATTTTTGAAGTCTAGTAAGCGCTTAACGATCAGTGTAGAAAGACAGGATGTTGTAGAGGTAATGTTGACCTATGGCAGGGGTGGGGAACCTTGGATCTTTTATGGCTTGTGGACTTCAACTCTCAGAATTCCTGAGCCATCCATGCTGGCTCAGGAATTCTGGGAGTTGAAGTCCACAAGTCATAAAAGAGCCAGGGTTCACCACCCTTGATCTAAGGGATTGAGTACATTTATGTCTTACTTCACATTTTAATCCATCTCTAATCTGCATTAGAGTGATTTTTTTTCCAATTTCTGAAGTCTTAAAATACCAAAGTCAATCAGAAATAAAAAAAATCTTACTTTTACACAACTGCCATACTCCATGATATAGGAAATGTACCCAATTATGGGGTATAGTAACAATGACAGATTATTTTGATAGTACATTACTAAATTGTTGGAATGTTTTTAATTAGCATAAAAAGAATTAAGGCATCATTTCTACAGATTCTTATATAGATGAAGTTGGATTTATTGCATAATAAAAAGGTGTAACAGCATGCGCAGGAATGAAACACAAATGCCTAACATGATCAAGAGATACCAAACTTTTTTTTAAAAAGCTAATCCATGCAGAAGGGCAGATGCTATACCATAAAATATTTTGTGCTTGGAAATTTTGGTGGAAAAATTTGGTGGAAAAATTACTAAAATTGGACTTGCTTACTTTCTTCACTTTTATCCAGTGTATCTGATAGAGCCATCAAATCCTTACAGTTTGAGAGTACTTGTGACATCTCCCATACAAATTTAGCTCCTTGTAGTATAAAGAAAAAGTGGTGAGAAACCAGATATAATGAAGCAGAAAGGTGCTGTTTACGCTTTTATCTGTTAGGCTCACACCTTTCCTAGTGTGCTGTTAGCTACGTTAAACAGCAAGTGCTGAAATAACTTGGCAACTATCCATCTGACAATTTGATTCACATCTCATTTACTACTGAAAGTAAAATATTTCAGACAACTTTGAGCAAGCAGCTCCTTCTTTAAAAATATATGAAGATATCATAAAAGCTATAAACAAAAAAAACTATAAGAAATTGGCTGTTTTAAATGGTATCTGAAGTGGCAATAGACACATATGCATTCTGATTTTAGGTTTTGGCACCACTTTGAGGCTCTTGCTATAAGAAGAGATTTTGAAAAAGTATACACGATCCCGACGTCAGTTAAATATGGAAAGGTTTGTTACTTTTATTAAATTGAAACTAGAAATGTGGAATGATTTTTATTCCATCAGGATTTTAATGCAGTAAGCCTATGCATATTCATTTCCAAACTAGCCTGCATACGAACATATGTTTGGTGAACAATATCCCACATTTCTTTTTATGTCATAAACTCTAACCCTAATTCAGTGTTAGGTGCTACTTTTAAATACATCTCCTTATGCCTTTGAATATAAGTTTTATCTGCATAAGCTTTATCTGCATCACTAGAGCAGTAGGCAATGGGTAATAGGTCAATAATAATGTTTTTATAGTAATATAAAATTCAAACCGTGCAATATCTCATCTGCAAGATGTCATATATTCAGACATAGGGTGCAGGTAGATATTATAATCTATGGAAATCTATGGCTAAAATACGTATACATTTTAGTAACTCAAAAGCAACCATTGCCATATTCTTGACTAGTACATATTTACAGATCAATTACAAGGATAAGAATCAAAATAAAACAGACACTACCATTTTTCACAGAATGAATGGGACGACTGGAAGCATCTGGTCTGCTTCTATAGAATGCAAATATGCCGAAAAATACTTTAACCTAACACATACCAGAACGTCTAAGTATAATTTGAATGCTTTATGATTGGCAGACCCACAATGGAGTGTACAGTTGTACTGAATTACAAAATTGGAAGACAATCAGGATTTTACTAATACCAATTAAAGAAAGCAAATATTTCCCCATTCACTAAATTACCGGTAGCTTCATTAATCTGTAGCCAAAATGTAATCCCATAAATCATGAATGAAAAAAAAACTATAGACTAACCTGCTATAATTTAATCAGCCTTACTACCTTCATTACGTTGTAAATTCACCCAAGGCCTTCTTTGTTAGCTCCATTCACCTCTGTCTTTCAATATTATTTTTGTTTGGTTCTCCCAGAGAAATTAACATATGAGGGTTCAGAAGACATGGGGGCAAGATAGTATGGAGCAGGACATTAAAGCCAAAACATATGCATTTTTCTTTTTTTATCCAGAAACCTTGTTCTTAATGTCTACTTTGAGTTTCTCTTTCTCTTTCTCTCCTTAATCCTCTTTCTTCTAATATGTATGGATGAGAAGGAATATGCATTTATTGGTCCTATCTATTTTTGGATTGGCCCTATTCATCATCTTCATTTAGTACGCAAAATTTTATCTTTGCAAACCCAATAGGATTACTATCAGGTAACTGAAGAGCTTCGTCATCCTAGCTCAGGGGTCGGCAACCTCGGCTCTTTTATGACTCGTGGACTTCAACTCCCAGAATTCTGGGAGTTGAAGTCCACAAGTCATAAAAGAGCTGAGGTTGCCGACCCCTGTCCTAGCTACACACTAGCAGTATTTTGAGGTAATTTGTCTATAGTTAACAAGTAATATTTTGAAAGATAATTATTGAACAGTTAATTATATTCAAAAAGAACTCTAATTTTTTAAAAGAAATTTTTTCTGAAATTCCATTTGTTCACATTAAATCCACATTTAATTTGATGGCCTGAAGTAAGGAGAAATAGGAAGCCTCAGTATCACGGCCGTTCAGCGAGTAAAAGCTGCCTAAATAACTGTTAAAAAAACAATTTACTATTTAAAAAATGAATTTCCACCTTTTCCAATTACTGTTTGCAACAGGATCACATTTCTAACACTGAATCTACTGATCCTGCTAGAAACTTTAAACAGTCCGTAACTCTTAGCTAACACTGCCCCTCAGTGAAAAAGTATCTTCCTTTCATACAGAAAATTCAAATACAGAATTGAAAACTTCAAATTTATTGAGCCTTGGTGGAGCAGTGGGCTAATGCCTCCTTAAGTAACACCAGCTGCCTGCAATTAGTGCAGGTTCGAGTCCCACCAGGCTCAAGGTTGACTCAGCCTTCCATCCTTCCGAGGTAGGTAAAATGAGGACCCAGATTGTTGGGGGCAAATAAGCTGACTTTGTAATAATGCCGCTTGAGATGCTTCATTTCTCCAAATGCAGGGTCTCATTGTGACAGACACATTGTACTCACCTTCTCTGCAGGAGGTGGCAGTTTGAGATATCAAAACAAAATTTTTTTAAAAGAGGGGAAGATATAGCAGGGCAGCACAGTAGGGGTGGATGAATATCAAAATCTCTGTAAATGAAAATGTCTTAATATTTTTGGTGCCTTATTAGGGGAATAGCAGCACTTTCGACAAATGAGATCACCACAGACTCCTATATATTTACAGGAAATAATTTTAAAGAACAAATGACATATTTTAAATGATAGCAAGCTTTGTTTCGATGCTCAGGTGCATTTGTTTTTCCTTCCTCTCTACAGCAATTCAATTTGGGCCTATACAAATGAGTGAAAGTCCGATGTTTAATTAATTCAAGCTATCCCACTGAGTTAAAGGCAAGGAGCCTCTTTATTGTAGACAGCAAGTGCTGAGATGAAAAACCCACCGTGAACAGCTGAGTCTAACAATCAATGGGGATGTCCAAATGCATTGGAAATCAGAAAAGAATTTATCATCAGGTTTGGAGAGAAGAGTTAATATCAAGCAAACAGATGAGGCAAATAAGAAGTTCCACTTGAAAGCTCGAGGAAAAGCCCAGAAATTAGTCAATGTGGGTTTCTCTCTTTGGCAGGAGGATGGCAACCTGAAGGTGAAGGTTCTAAAAGGTAGGAAACACACCTCCTAGCCAAATTACTATTCATTTTAAATTATTATATTTCTACTTCATCTTTTTATTCAACATCTCAAGGCAGAGTTCTCAAGAAGATAAGCAAAGCTGCATCTATCTGCCTAGCAGACTGATGGAAGACCACCACAAGATGCCTGTTAGCAAGAGTGGGTGGTTGAAAACACATCCCTGAAGAATGCAATGCGGGTTAATCCATTAATTAATATAGCTGCCCGTCTTCTAATCAACTCTGAATGGATTCCAATCAAATATTAAAGCAACATATAAAATTGTATTAAAATAATAAAAGTAAAGGCATTAAAATATTAAAACATTAAAAGCAACAAAGACCTGGCACTAAGACAAACTTTTCATGTGCAATTATCCCATTTTATCCCAGTGCTTGGGGGAAAGCCAGGCCTTCAAAGCCTTGCAGAAGGTTATGAAGGAAGAGGCCTGCCAAACTTTAGGGGGGCAGAATATGCCATAGAGCAGGGGCTGCCATAGAAAAGACTCAATGCCTGGCTACTACCAGATGGCAATATTTAGGGAAAGGGCCTAGGCCCTAGGCCCTAGGAGCAGGTCCACACTATCTGAACTGGTAGGATGGTTAGATGTCTTTAGGGAAAGGTGGTCCCACCAATAACCAGGCCTGTGCCTACAGGACTTTAAAGTTAATGACCCTCTTGAATTGCACCCAGAAATTGGAAGCCACTGCAGCTCGCACAACAGAGGTATTACACAGGTAAACAAAGGTGTACCTAACAAGGTGTGCACTGCTGCACTGTGGACCAGCTGAAGTTTCAGAGTGGTCTTCAAGGGCAGACCCACGTAAAGTACATTGCAGTAATCCAAATGGGAGGTGACCAAGGTATGAGTGACCATAAGCAAGTCCTATTGGTCCAGGAAAGGGCACAAATGGCTCACTAGAACAATCTGTATTCTAGTATTTTTCTAAGAAAAATACATAATATATCCAAGAAGTGAACAGTGTTTTATTTTATCAGAAGACAATATTATTGGAAGACTTTACATGATCACAATATTTTTTTTCTTAAAATTTCTAAGACTGTTCCTCCCAAGGGCTAGGCAACCCCCAGGGGGAGGGCCTTCTCTGTGGGAGCGCCTGCCCTGTGGAATCAGCTTCCCCTTGAGCTCCGGATGGCCCCGGACCTCCGGTCCTTTCATCGCGACCTCAAAACATTTCTTTTCCATCAGGCTGACCTGGACTGACGTTAGGATTTTTTTTTAAAAAAATGTTTTTAATATTTTATCACTGGGGCTTGTTAGTTTAATCTTTTTTAAACATTTGTATTATTGTGTTTTATTGTTGTTAGCCGCCCTGAGTCCTTCGGGAGATAGGGCGGCATATAAGTCCCAATAATAAATATAAGTCCCAATAATAATAAAAGGGTGCTATTCTAATAGTCTCCAGAGACTCTAGGAATCTGGAAGCCTATTTCCTACTGCTGCCCTAATCATTCTGCTGAAGATAGAAAAGGTCCCAAGTAATTGTCACAATTGTTCTTAAGGAGTCTTTCCTCCTTTTCAGAACCCTTGTAGTTCCTTGCTGACAGATGTGCATAAGAAAATGATATAAGTAAGATGACAGCTTGAGTACAGTAGTAAAAAAATACATGAAAGCAGACATACAGTAAGTCTACTTCGTGTCAACAAGAGTGGTAAAGGTTTTTTATTATTATTATTTCTGCTGCAACTTCATAATGTTATCTTGTATAATTTTTCCAGGTATGGAGAGGTCTATTAGAGTCTGGCTTAAAAGGATTGTAGAATGTGCTATCATAGAACTGCTAGACCATTTGAAGGTAAAGTGGCTCAGATCCATCACAATTTATACTTCATCTTTAATGTAATTCAGTAATGTCCAGAGAAGACACTCAAAACTTAATCTTAAATGGCCCATCATATGCAAGATGTGGATATGGTTAAACAAACTGGATAAACTACAGTACAAACATATAATCATAATGCCAAATCTAGTCTAAACATCTGGCTGACTATGCAATCGTCTATCACAGCTACAATATAGCAGTTGTAGTTACAGTGGTAGAATTGGATATCAAAATTAGAAAACCAAAAGCTAAATCAAAGTAGAACAATAGGCTGGAGACCAAGTTAAAGAAATTAAAATCAGATACAATTAATTTTAAAAAAACATGAAAGAGCAAAAAATGAAAAATGTAAGGATCAGAACAAATATTGGCTTAGCATCAAAAAAATTGAAGCTTTGGAAATTATAAAGCAATAAATAACAGCAATAGCTGGTAAAATTAAATGCTATAAGATCTTCCAAATTAAGCAAAATCAGCTATTGCAATCAGACCAGAGATTCTACCAAAATATAAATGACAATAGAAATTCTGAAAATGGAAAATCAAACAAAAAGGAAACAATCCAGTTTTGAAAAGAACTGTGGGAAACTCAAAATGGTTATAATAATAATGTTGGATGTATAAAAGAATCTGCATTTAGTAAAAATCAAATGGAAGATTATAATAATAATAATAGCAGAAATTTTTAAGAACTGAGTGAAAGGGATTAAAAATTGGACATCTAGGAAACGATCAGTTCCATGGCTTTCAGCATAAATATCCGACTAACTTAAATCCAGTTATACCTAAAGAGCTTAATGAAGTACTGCATAAAGGCGATATCAGCAACTGGATAACGATCAACAAAATGTGTCTGATTCAAAAAAACCTATCAAAAGGGACAACTCTAGGAAACAATAGGTCTATAACATGCTTGCTTACAATGTTTAAATCACTCACAGGCACAATAGCGGACCGAACAACAGATTAACAGAATTGGAAGAGACCTTGGAGGTCTTCTAGTCCAACCCCTTGCTTGAGCAGGAAAGCCTATAACATTTCAGACAAATGGTTTTCCAATCTCTTCTCAAAAACCCAGAATTTCTGGAGGCAAGTCATTCTACTGATTAACTGTTCTGTTAGGAAATTTTTCCTTAGTTCTAGGTTAGTTCTCTCCTTGATTTAGTTATCATTCATTGCTTCTTGTCCTACCTTTAGGTGCTTTGGAGAATAGGTTGGCCCCCTCTTCTTTCTAGCAGCCCCTGAGATATTGGAACACTGCTAAATAAATAAATAATAATAATAATGTCACCCTTAATCCTTTTTTTCATTAATCTAGGCCAGGGGTCGGCAACCTCGGCTCTTTTATGACTCGTGGTCTTCAACTCCCAGAATTCCTGAGCCAGCATAGCTGGCTCAGGAATTCTGGGAGTTGAAGTCCACGAGTCATAAAAGAGCCGAGGTTGCCGACCCCTGATCTAGGCATACCCAATTCTGCAACCGTTCTTCATATGTTTTAGCCTCCAGTCCCCTAATCATCTTTGTTGTTCTTCTCTGCACTCTTTCTAGAGTTTCAACATCTTTTTTATATCGTGGCAACCAAAACTGTATGCAATGTTCCAAGTGTGGTCTTACCAAGGCATTATAAAGTGGTATTAACACTTCATATGAACTTGATTCTATCCCTCTATTAATGCAGTCTAGGACTGCATTGCAGCTGCAGCCCACTGCTGGCTCATATTTAAATGACTGCCCACTAGGACTCCAAGATCCTTCTCATAGTTATTATTGATCCAGGTACCACCTATTCTATACCTGTGTATTTGGTTTTTCTTTCTAAATATAGAATTTCATTTTTCTCAGCATTGAATTTCATTTTGTTAAATAAGGCCCAGTTTTCAAGTTTGTCAAGAACCTTCTGTACTTTAAGCCTACCTTTTAGAGCCGTGGTGGCGAACCTATGGCATGCGTGCCACAGGTGGCACGCAGAGCTCTCTCTGTGGGCATGCGCGCTGTCATCCCAGTCCTAGGCCTTCAGCTAGGTTTTATAAAACCTTTTCGCTTTACGATTCCACCATGTGCAAAAAAAAATAATTCAACTTCTCGCGGTTAAAAAAAAGATCTTGCAAAGTTGGAATTGATTCAACTTTTTAGTCCCACCCAGTCTACTGTTACTACTGCAGCCACGCCCACCCAATGGGCCATGCCCACCCAACGGGCCACGCCCACCCAATGGGCCACGCCCACACGGCACCTGATGAAACATAAGTGGGTTTTGGGTTGCAGTTTGTGCACTCGGTCTCTAAAATGTTCATCATCACTGTTCTAGAGTGTTGGCTATTCTTGCCAGCTTGGTGTCATCTGCAAACTTGGTAAGTTCCCCTTCTATCCCCTCATCTAAATCTCTATGGAGATTCTCAGTCATCCAGATCATGGTTGTCCCAAAGGTGCTTTTTCAAGAGACAATTGGACTTACTTGTTTTTCTTTGAAGACGTTTCGCTTCTCATCCAAGAAGCTTCTTCAGCTCTCGGATGAGAAGCAAAAAGTCTTCAAAGAAAAAGAAGTAAGTCCAGTTGCCTCTTGGAAAAGCACCTTTGGGACCTCATCTAAATCATTGATGAAGATATTGAAGAGTACTGGGCTTAAGACAGAGCCTTGCATATTTCCTTCCATGTAGATGCAACTCCATTAAAGATACACATCGAGTGTTGTTGGTCAGCCAGTTACAAATCCATCTGGTGGTGATGCTGTCTAACCCACATTTTTCTATCTTATCAAGTAAAGATTATTTTAAAAAAAATACTCCCTTACTAGAAAAGTAAGGAAATAAAAGAAAAAACAGAAATACAAAATATCAACTTCTGATTGATAAAAGTGTTCCAGAGAATGCTGAAAAACCAATTTACATGTGATCTGGATTGGCTATATAAAGACATTTGATTCATTACTGCATACATGTATCATCAAATATTTGGAAACAAATGGTGCAGTAAAAACATTAGAATATTTATAGAAATATTCAGATCATGGTTGTCCCAAAGGTGCTTTTTCAAGAGACAATTGGACTTACTTGTTTTTCTTTGAAGACGTTTCAAAGAATATTTATGGAAGACTGAATGGTGGTTGGAAATGAAAAATATGGGTTTTCAACATTAGGAGAGGCATCTTTCAGTGTGACACATTATCACCCTTATTATTTGTCATTTCCATGATCCCACTTTCAGTGATTATGAAGAAAATATATTTTGGCTACCAAACTGCAAAGAAAATGCTAATACAACCTCACATTTGTTTTCTATGGATATTTTATGGAAAATCAGAAATCAAAATCCAATCATTAAAAAACACTTTAATTTTTTTAGCATAAATATGACAGTGGAATTTGTCCTAGAGAAATGTACAATAGTAGCAATAAAGTGGGGTAAAATCATGAACAGCAATGAAATTGAAATACCAAATGACTAAATGATAGGGTGCCATCAAGATGAGGGCTACAAGTATCCGGATATTTTACAGTTGGATGACATCAAGCATGGACTAACTGAAAATGTGAATAGTAAAGTAATACATTCAAAGAGTAAGCAAATTATTAAAGACAATATTGAACAGTGGAAACATCATCAAGCCATCAATACCTGGGCCGTTCCTGTGATAAGATTGCTAGAATTATTAATTGGACACAAGCTGAATTGAACAGTTTGGACCAAAAACAAGA
Source organism: Vipera ursinii (assembly GCF_947247035.1). Taxonomy (NCBI): domain Eukaryota; kingdom Metazoa; phylum Chordata; class Lepidosauria; order Squamata; family Viperidae; genus Vipera; species Vipera ursinii. Next base: position 276,238,398 of record NC_139512.1, on the reverse strand, counting down.
AAAATAATGACTATTTACCATTCATTATAACATCACCATAGTGATACTGATAGATTACACCTGCCCTGAAGAAATGAAGGCAGAGGTTTACTTCAGGTCAAATAAATTGTTGAAAAAGAAAAGCATGCATTGGCTGATTGAGTAAAGGACAGCCAAAAACAAGCATTAATGCAATTTAAAATTTGAAATTACTGAATATACAGGAAATAATCTAATAAACACATGAACAGAATGACAGCAAGGAAAAATATTACATGATCAATTTCTACAAAAGATCAAAGTAAAATTGGTTAAAGATAAAACCTATCAATGGTTTATAACTGGAACATTAAAACATTCAAAAAAAGAAACTGGAGGCTTGAGTTTGACTGTCCAAGAACAAGCTATTCAAACTAATGCAAATAAGGCAAAAATGAAAAATTATCAAATGATTCAAAGTGCAGACTGTGCAAAGAAGCAGAAGAAAGAGTAGATCATATACTCAGCTTGTACGAGAAGACAGCACAAACTGATAATAAACAACAATATAACACAGTTGCCAAAATGATTCACTGGAACATTTGTAAAAAATATCTGTACCAGTAATGAAAAATTGGTGGAAACATAAGAGTTGAAAAAGTAGTAAAAAATGAATAGGTTAAAATATTGTGGGGTTTCTCAATACAGACTGATAAAGTCTTGGCTCATAATGCATCAGATATAACTGTGATTGGAAAAAAAAGAAAGTGTGGATAATTAACGTGGAAATAGCAGACAATAATAGAAAAGGCAAAAGCATTGGAAAAGATCACAAAGTATGAACATCTGAAAATCAAAATTGAAAGATTGTGGCATAAACCAGTTGTGGCTGTCCCAGTGCTTATTAGCGCCCTGCTGCCATACCAAAAATCTTGGATAGCACTTAGAAAAAATGCATATTGACAAAATTTTCCTGTCAAGTGCAAAAGATCACACTGCTTGGATCTACACACATATACTACACTGATACATTACAACATCCTAGATTCTTGGGAAGAAGGCCAACACCAGATAAAGAACTGGAATCTGTAACTTCACATTGTTGTGAACAGATAACAACAACTAAAAAAGCTCAAAGCAGCTCAATTTCAGGTGAAGAAACAATTATAAATGGAAGTATTGGTCAACACTGGTTAAAGGTTAAAACAACAAGGTAAAATTTCTATTATACTTGGATGTTATATAATTTCTATAACTACATACCCAAGCCAGGCATGGGCTTCAAAGCAATTATACCAGTCTTCCATTTTGGTATTTTGTTTGCACCAAAATACTTTGCAAATCATGTATTTAAAATGCTTTTGCAAAGCCCTACTACTCCAACCTGTAATAACAGCTACTCAGCTAGAAAATATATGGCAGATCAGGAAAAATGCTAGATTAGATGGGCTTAATGATCTGGTCCAGCATCACTTTTATTAAGTTCTTCATAGGTGCATTGTAAAAATTGAATATTCTACAAATGAAAGAGAAAAGAGTAGTGAAAAGAGAATTATATTTGATCACTACCATTTGCTGACACTATCAGAATCAACAATAGCTTACTCCTAACGAATAAAATTCTCAAATATTAGTCAAGATATAATTTCTCCATGCCAGAAATCCCTCTGCCCAAAGCTCCCTTTTAATGCATATAGAGAAGAAATGTTTAAAAAAGAGAGAATGAGGTATGATCAAATCTCCAAATCCTCTCTTCCAAGTTTCACAGAATGATCAAGAAAAATGTTCAAGGATCTCAAAAGATCTAGCTCTCCTTCAGAATCTTCTACCTTGGCCAGTTCTTGCCCTTTCTAATTCATTCATTCAACATGTAGAGCTGCCCATCTCAACAAGTAATTCTGGGCAGCGAACAATATTAAAGTAAAAATATAAAAAATAACCAAATATATAAAAAATAATATGCACAGCAGTAGGGGAAAATGTTTATTTACTGAATAAATTTATAAGGCTGCCCACCTTAATAAACAATTCTGAAAGGTTGACAATAACAAATAAATAAAAAACAGACTGAAAACAACCAAATTTTAAGAAAGGACATCAATAGAATAAAATAGAGGCTTAGAACATTCAAAGCATACCACATTCAAAGCAACCATGAAATGAGCTGTTCCTCCAAGTTGACTTTGTTCACTTAACTTTTTGTCATGCTTCCAACTGTAACCCTTGAAAAGAGAGTTCACTGCAGTTGGGCAGCCAATAATTTAAATAAATTATTCTTATTATGTCACCTGCTTCCTCACAACAATGAACAGTCTCTTTGTGCCAAGATAACTTATAATGCTTTCTCCCTACATAAACGAAACTGAGGTAGTACAAGACTGATATAGAAACACAAATGGAAATGTAGGAAAAATGATACTGTAAACTATATATACGGTAAGTATAGTTATAATTTGTACCTGTAACTACGGCAATATAATCAAAGATTCTTGAAAAGAGATTCTAAAAACCCAAGTATCATGAAAAATAGAAAAAATTTCTATACGGATCTTTCACAATGAGATAAATAAATGAAATGTAAATGAGATAAACACAATAAACAAACAAACAAATAAATAAATCTATGCTTTTCTTACAGGATAAGATTAGCTGCTTTGGTCCAACATTAGATATGTTGTGAACAATCACATCTCTCTTAGATAGTGTCCATCACAGTTTTGTGATGAGGCCCCCACTACTCATGAATCACAAGTGTAACATTTTCATATATGCATGAGAGTGCATCAGTTTTCAGAACATTTGAAAATAATTTGGGGGAAGAAAGGTAGGCCCCATCACCTGAGCAGAAACATTCGCTGTATTCGTTCAATCTTATACATACCTATTCATGAGTCTTAATCTGGCAAATGGGTAATACGATTGCAATCTAAATCTCAATTATCTGAAAACGATGCTAACATTTTATTGGCAATTTAAAATGTGTGGGTGATAATATAAAACATAAAAGTTTGCTCCAAAATATTTTTATATATTTGCATACTATATTAATGTTTTGTGTAGTCAGCCAAAAACTAAAAAAAACCCGTTTTTTTAGCAACAGCTACAGCTGATTAACAAGGAATTTCATTTACACCCAATAACACTGTACAAATTTAGGGATTTTTTTCCCTTTTGGAAACAAGACTATGGAGTACGTACAGTGCTGCCTTCATTACCCTCTCAAAATATGCAAGCAAATGTGTACACTTTACAAACTAATTCTTTCATACTGTCATTTATAATCATGTGTGTGTGTGTGTGTGTGTGTGTGTGTGTGTGTGTTTTAAGTATTTGTTAAGTATTTTAGAATACCTTGCCAGGCCCAAATACAGGCCAAAGCTTATTGCCTGTATCAGCCTAACCTAAGGCCATCCACAAGATGTAGTCGCAACTGTGACAACTCATTATTTGTACACATATGTGTGTGTATGTATATACATGTGTGTGTTTGTGTGTGTGAGAGAGAGAGAGAGAATCTACCCATTTGAAGTTTTTTAATAGACTTGGCTAGTACTCAGTCGAAAACAAGAAAAGCTAGTGTGTGACCAAAAAGCAGAAAAACATAGACCACTGTAACTGTACAGTTGAATAACCAACAGCCAGAAACTATTACAGTTCTCCAAATCAACACAACATCCCCTCAAACGTCTCCCTTTGCATGTCTTTCTCACAGCATCCAAATCAGCGGCTTATCTTTGTCGGTGAATTACTCCTTCCTCTGCCAGGCAGGAGAGTGACTAGTCTCTGAATCCCCGCCTGCCCGTGCTATCTGTATACACATTCCATTGAATCCAATTTCCTTACATTACCTCTGCCCAGGTCAGGGATGAATGGCTGTCAAATTCCCCCAGGAATCAAAAGAAAACCTTTTCTTCCTGAGGCAGCAAGTTTCAATTCACAGAGCACATGGCTAATCTACATATGTGAAGGTCACAGCACTTCAGTCAAGGAGGTTAAGAATGGAACAGCTCACATAAGGGGCTGTCTTAAACATCCTGGCAAGGCGCCCAAACAGCGAAGAATGTTGAAAAGCAATAGATAGCTTCTGGCAGCACTAAGGGTAAAAATATTTTGATCATGTGATGCCAAGCAGGCAAACCCAACATGCTCCAAGTGAGAAACTTTTGCAGTCACTAATTGTGCCATATTTTGAAGTCTCCACCAACCAGCCCTTCCCCCATCCCTTTTTCACGCTCTAGGAAACTGAGCACAGAGAAACGTGGAAACACTGAAATCTTAGGGGAAGCTTTTTATTTTCTAAGTTAAACAAAAAGGACAATAAAACCAGGAATATAAATAACAGTATTATAAACACCGTAACAAATATCATCTAACAAAACAAAGGGATTATAATTTCTGCCCCGAAGTCAAATGTGTAACTTCCATTTATTAGAGGAACTACAAAGTACAATTCATTCTGTCCACTATAATAAATTGTCATTGGATGAGCTCTGCTACAGTTCTAATGCCAGACACGTTTTATATTCATATAAATGACAATTTCACATACAAATTAATTTGTAAAACTTACTGCATCGATAAATATGAATAGTCACACTTAAGGTTTCTGCTCTAGACCTAGGCTGAAAAATATCTCTCTCCTTGGTTGTCCAGGTGGCTATAAATTTAGTATGTAGGAATGTAGGTATGTAGGAATTTAAACCATTTTTTTACATTGCTCCATCTCCATTGCTCTGCTCCAAGTTTTTTCATGCTGTTGAATAAATCAGAATAAAAATGGCAACCCAGCTCAAAGTGAATGCAAAATATATTTCCAAATAACATAATTACAATAAGGCGATCTAACTATTTTGCTAAAGCCAGAAGTTTTTACAAACAAAAAGTAGCAAGTCACTTATAAACAAGATTGTGGGTACCATGCCATTAATTGAGTTTACTACAAGTTTATAGTCCTTGATAAACCGTTCTAAAACTATTGCAGTTTCTTGTAATCTATTACAATGAGAGCAATCAGGAAAATTATGATAGCAGAATCTGCTTTGCATTTCTTTTTTGTAAGACAAATATTTTATCTTTCTTATGTTTGAAAAAGATAACCTCTGGCAGCATAGTTAAAAAGTTTTCTTTCTTTTTTTTGTTAGCATGTATGAACTTGAGTTGTTTTGGAGAGACAAGCATCTTAAATTATTTGTCAATACTGAGATGGTCAGATGCTGATACAATGAGGTTTCTATGAGTGTCAGAATGTAACAATATATTAATTTCTTTTATAAGCTATTATATGATACTATTATTTTAAAACAATTCTTTGAGATCTCACCACAATTGTACTGAAATCAAACAAAATGTATTGAGTAAAAAAGCACAAAAGAAAATATAGGAAAAGTAGGAAATGATGAGATAGTTAACAATCCTTATTTGTTATGTATTTACCTATTATAAACTGGAAACTAGAAGCTAAACTAAATAAGTTCTACTAGTGGATTTCAGTCTTTTCCCCCACAATATATTTATCTGATCTATAAAAGCCTGAATAGCCAGCTTCAATATTTCTATAATCAGTAGGTAAATGATGTAATGGTAAACTGTTTTAATAACAATTGTGACAGAGAAATATATAAACACACACACATACGCACACACAATCTGTGTTTTAATGAGAAGAGATATAGAATGAATAAAGCAGAAGTGCTGAACTGCAGAAATTGGGTACAATAAAAGGACTATGTTTTTAAAATAAATAAAAGTACAAGAATCATGAAGAGACTAAAAGTTGCTTTTTCATTTCTTTTTATAGGTAAAATGCTAGTTATTTTTTCAAAACTTAATTTATCACCATTATAAAAAGTATTGATTATAAAAAATTCTATTTCCTTGCTAATTACAATGGTGAATAGAATTGAAACTGATATACAAACTGTTAAAATATGAATATACGATGTTTTATCAAAAAGTGTGATTATTTGTTGCTCATAAACTTTTCGGACTCTGTATAAATGAAATTGACAAATTTGCTTTCCAAATTAAAATTCAACTGAATCCATTTCAACTACACTGACTTAGGCTGCTTAGAAAAACAAAAACCTTTAAACCCAAAAAATGTGAAATCACTGGAAAACCTCAATCCTCTTATTATTCTTTTTTACTGTTATTGACAATTAATAAAAAAAACCAATTGTTGTTTGTTTGGCAACTCAAGCACAGTTTTGGCCAAAATAGCATTCTATCTCAGTATTTATAAGAGAAATGGGGAGGGGGGGAAGGGGCACCTCTATCATAATCTTCTAAGGTCACCATCTTTAGTAACATAATCCAAGACAGAATCTGGAATAATTCTGTGAAATGCATTAAGCTTTCAGTATGTTGGTGAGATCATATTTTAACATTAGTTTGCAATTGCTAACATCTTCAACAGAGGTGACATTTGAAAGCGTAACGTGAAAAAGCAGAACATACCTTTGTTATTTCATATTTGAAATTATTCAGATATACAAAAATAAAAAAAAATCTTGTTACACTGTTTATTTAGTTGGCTTGTCAAATGAGCAATCACAGAAAATCATAACAAGCCAGTAAAGACAAAAAAAGACTTGCACTTAGAAGACGTCCCTTTCAATTACCTTAATTGAGTTCATAAAAACATTTTTAAAAAGAAATGTAACTGATGATGCAGGTTCTGATCCATGAAAGCTTGTATCTAATAGATTTTTTTAAGTCTTTAAAATGCCACAGTCTCTCTATTATTTTTATATTTGAAGAGAATTGCACTGATTTTGAAGACTATTGAAACAGCCTGTGTTAAGCTCTAAATTATCTGACTTGAGATGTTAATGCAGTGTCATGCTTTATGATGATCTGCTTCATACAACTCATGGAATATGCCATCCTAAGCTCTTTTGTCCTGGCAAATGATTGCTTCACGAAAGTAGAAACTTTAACACATCCATGCTTCTTTTTTTAACCAAGCATGTGTGTAATCCCAAAGGAATGACTTCTGACAGCACTTCTAACTTAAAATCTTAATAAGGGAAGCAGAGATTTGGATCAGGCTAGAATGTGCAAACAGTCTTTAATTATTAAAACGAAAGGAGAAATCAATTCCATGATTACCTTTCATTAGTTCATAAAAACATTACCCTTTCCCCCTCACATTTTTGTTAATAAATGACAAAGATCATCAAGACTGAAAGTAAGCATTTATTCATGAGAAATATATTAAGCATCATAGGACAGGTGACAGCAACTTTCAAAGCTGTATTGAAATGTAATGCCCTACTGGAGCCTTACCAAGCTTGAGGGCAATTTTATGAATGACAATATAAATGACATTGCTTCATAACATGCAGTATGTGAACATTTCAGGTCAATCAGCCTAGATTTAATATGCTGAGTAAGCATAATTAACCTAAGAGTCCAAAATATGATGATGTTCATCTTATATGCTGCCTTTTCCCCAAATACACAAATATAGCTTTTCCATTTCTAGCAATATGGAAGATACAGCAGTTTGAGTAGTGGTTTGGATTTATTTATTTCCTATAAGGTAACAGATTTATCAGCATTTACCAAATTGAAAAAATGTGTTTACTTGAACTTCCTTTCTAAATCTGATCTTGCCTACTGAAATAATAAAAAGTTTGCATTTGGAACAAGGGGAAATAGATATGCATGCTGCTCCAATAGCATGCTTGTATGCACAAAATATTAGTGCAAACATTCATTTTAAAGGTGCAAGTTAAGATTCAACACATGTGGATGGTCAAATCAAGAGCAGCAAACTGCTAACATCCTACTACTTTGTACAACAATGCCAGGAGAGAGGCCTACTGTTTTAATTAAGAATTTATACATATTATGGGCAGTTTGATCTACTGATTGACCTACTACAACTGCATTTATATTTTATGTGTTAGGAAAGCATAAGCTTGCTTCTTAGAGAGTACATGGTGGAAAAGTCTATAAAACTGACTATTTAGTTCAATAGTTACCTCAAGCAAAGTTGAATGTACGTTTCATTTGAGAATTCAATATTCCAGCATCCTTAATATTTCAGAAATCAATAATATGCACTGATATCCTCACTATTAATAGTTACAATTGTAACAAAGCTATTAATTACCGTATATTGCTCCATTACCACAGAATTCATAACTGAGAATTTTAATTAGAAACTAGTAGTCAACCTATAATATAAAAAAGCATTATTTTCTCATATTAATAATAATGATCTATAGCTATAGAGCTGATATTCATCAGTGTCTAGGTGTGATCCTGCAGTTTCACATTACACTCAAAACAATGAATTACAGCTAATTTGAAAAAAAGCGAAAACAGGGACTCATTTATGGATAACTTATTCCCATAACAAGGGCTGTGACTTAAAAAAATGAACTAGCTGATTTTTTCTAATTAACTATTATCTAATGAAGTCAAGAGCTGAAAAAGAAAAAGTAACAACCATTATATTTTATCTTTTAATCTATAACATATGAGATAACCCAACATACGACATCTGAAATGTGAAATATTTCTTAAAGTAACCTGTATCATTGGCTCTTAATCTTTAGCCTGTATAATCACAAAACTAGTAAATAATCAAATTAAGTCTGAGACCCTTACATACTTCTGTCCTAATCATACTATTTTTGATCTTATTTGTAACTGCATCAATGCTGCAAAGATGGAGCTTGTATAGTTACCCTAGGCTTCATGAGATTTTCATCTTATTGTTACATTTGGTAATCTTTTTACAATTGGGAAGGGCTATGACTAAAATAATTTGTTTAATTAAACAAATGGGATGGAGTATTTTGTTCAGAACAGAATTCAACTCCTACATATTGAAAATAAAGATACCAATAAGCAATAATGACATCAAACATCCAGACAGTGCTCTGATTTCTATTTTCTTTATTTTACAGAGAAGATTAAAATGGTTACTGTATATCTGGACTGAGCATTACACTGTGCACATGTGTAGAGGTATATCTACATTTAGATACATGGGCATTTATAAATAGATACATCTCACATATGTGTTCTGGTAACCATTTTATTCCACACATTTCAAATGTACAGGACTTTTGCCCACAAGAATACAATCGAAGTATATAGATATAATTTTAAGAATCTGATCCAGAGAAAAATATCTTTATAAAATAAAAATATTATATCTATTTTGATGTTTTGCTTTTTTTAAAAAAAATGCCATGTCTATTATTAAATAATTTGAATTGTAATATAAAAGGAACAAAAACATTACTAATGAATGATATTCATTATGAACATTAGTACCAAACGCTCATATGTCAAAGAAAAAAAACTTGTCAGACTACATTTTATAAATTGCATCCACAAAATGACGGTGGTGAACAAGTATTTGCCCCCATAAGCAGGATATGCACCAGTTAAGTGTAAAATCTATGTCCAAGGGTCATGATAAGGTCATTATGATTCTGATCTCATTTTAGATAAAATTGAAAACTTACAACAATTTTCCCATGAAGAAATCATATAAAATCCAGTTTATCTTTTCAACATATTAAAACTACATGCTAGAATAATCTCTTCTTTACAGCACAGAAAACAAAGCAAATATTTTAAACTAAACTGAGATTATATATACACACATTTGGCTAATGTTTTTATTAATCTCTGAACATTGGAAGAAAAAAAGAGCTCTCTCTGAATTTTTATTTCCTCATAAAGGAAGGGAAAAAGAAGATACTAAAATATTAAACCAACAGCACGTAGACAATAAGACAAATATGTTTTTAAGTCTACTCAAGATTCAAATTATTTTTCTGATTAGCACATCACTCACTACTGCAGTCACTTTCTATTCCAGAACACAATCATTTAAATTTTATTTTGAAACTGAGCCATTTGGAATCTCCAAATAGTATATATGAAAATCTATTTTTCTTATTCCTGTCCCTCAAAACAGATTCAAAGATTTAGTATTCATAACATTGTCTTAGTAAGGGAAAAAATGTCCCGAGTAATACTAAAATATATCACACTTTAAAAAATTATTTTATTGCTAATTAAAACATAGGTTTTATCTTTTAAATTTTATCTTTTAAATCAAAGAATGAAATGAAGCACAGGAATTTCTGTTTCTAATCAATAAAGTACATATACAAAACAGTATTTTAAAAAAATAGTTTTCTGAATGTTGAATGTAATTTAGAAGCAAACAAAACAGACATTAAGCAATATTCATAAGTTATCTAATAGCTACATATCTAAGAGTGTGAATGATACAATAGTAACCAGTGTATGAATAAAATTAATATCACCCCCCCCCAAAAATCTAATGCTAAGGTAATATGAAATTCTATAAAAGATCAATGCTAAGAATTCAGTCCCACAAATACAGATCTAATAAATGCAGCACAGCACAGAAAAAAATTTCACAAGTAATTTGCTACGATTTTGTTTGTTAACAGTCCCAATGACTTAAAACTTAAAATATTTATTCATGCCATCCAAAGGAAATGTTCCAAAACAATTAACACAAAAAAAGCTAAACATAAATGTAAAACAAAGTGAAGAAGGGAATTAATCCCCCTTTCTAAAAAGACCGAATGTTTATTACCATCACCAATGTTTAATATGATAGCTATAGTGGTGTGCTAAATCCCACTTAACCTCAGCTATTATTGATGACTGCCAATTATTTCAGCTTCTTCTAAGAACATGTAACCTTGCATCTGTGAGCAAAAGTGCTCAGTTATTATTTGTGGCAAGAATTTTTGTGACTGTACTGCTCAGCAATTCTATTTACATCAGCAATGCTAAATGCCCAATGGAGAAAGGGGAGCCAATCAGATGGCAGATTAGATGTCAACTCAGAGGCAGCTGTCTGGAGACTATTACAGCCAGTTTACCTCCACAATTCAAATTCCAAACCTCGCAAAGGAGATCAAGTCACTCTTTAGGCTCAGACAGCAGAATAAGAAATACCAAGGGCACGGAGCTATTTCCTACCGTTTTAAAGATGCTAAAAAGGAAAGTTAAGCAAGCATTGTTCAATCACCATCCGATACCTATTAATCTAGCAACCTACAAGATACGTGTTATCAGAAAAGATGTATAATCTCCAAAACTCCCTGACTGATGATCTCTTGCAGCGCTCAGGCCTTTTCAAGTTAAGAAAAAGAGCTCTTTTCACTTATAATACAACGGATTTTTTAATTATTGTCCTCTAAATGCTTTCAAACTGAGCCTATGTAGACTAGAAAGGCAGGAGGAGAAACATGCAGAAAGAAAAGGTCACCCAAAGAACAATGTGAGCCTTGAAAATGATCATTGCTAGGAACACTTATACAAGCTACTTAACCTGTTTCTGCTGGGTTTTGGAATACAACTGCATCCAAGCAAAGCAATGTGTTAATAAACTTTAAAGGTCTTTTTCTGAAATAATCAGGAGAAGATAAGAAAGACAGCACGATAACTGGGCACAGCCAATAAAATGACACTGGTCCCTCCCTTTCCCACTCCAAAGTGGTTTTCCTCCGGGCCTTGTGTGTTCAGATTTCTAATAAGTCTAGAGTAAGAAGACTGGGTGGGGTAGAGTGGGTCACTTGTATTGTTCAGCCGTCTCATAAAAATGGTCTTATTTTTTCGAAGAAAAGTCATTCCCCCCCCCCGTGATGCCTCTCTAACCTAATCAGAGTCAGACATTGTGCATTATCCAATCCTGTTAGGGAGGTAGCAAAGCGGCGGAGATGGAGTAGGGGAAAAGTAAAGCAGAAAGTAAGGGTTGCATCGGACACATAATACACAAAGTTAAAACCACACAGGGCTGGCTCTTTGGGGTTCTTACGGTTACCTGGTTCCTGCTGAGGGTCTGTCCAGTGCTTCCAGGGCTCATAGCAGGGTGATTTCTTTGTTGTGCAGCTGCCCAGGCTGGGTTTGCAGTTCCATACTGGGAGCCCATATCCTTGCCCATGACTGCCTGCTGACTTCCTGGGGCGGCTGCGGGGGCTGCTCCCTGAGCCGGCTGCTGCGATGGGGCACCGCTGGGGCTGCTATAATCGGGGTAGCCTGTGCCATAGCTCCTCATCATGGGGCTGGGGGAAGTCAGCAGCTGGTTCAAGGTTGGGGTGGCTCCAGACGGGTGTTGGTTTTGCCCAGAGAATCTTTGGAAGCCCGCAGCCCCAGATGCCTTCCCCAGGCTCCCGCCGCCGCCAGGGCCCAGCATCATGCCCTGCTGGTGCTGCCTGGGGGAACTCAGCACCCCGAAAGCAGAGGACGAACCCCCATAGCCGCCGCCGCCGCCTCCTCCTCCTCCTCCTGCAGCCGCCGCCGCCGCCGCCACGGCTCCTGCTGTCGTGTTAGTGCCGCCGCCAGGCCGGCCGTAAGCGCCCGAGTAGTGGTTGTACTGGCTGTTGGCGTAGCCTTCGTGCGAGTTGGGCAGGGGGTCCATGATGTTGGGGGCCGCCGCGGGGTGCATTAGCCCCATCCCGGGGCTTTGTTGTCCGCCATGTTGATCAAAGCAAGGCCCGGCCCGGCTCGCTGAGGAGGCGCCTCCGCCGCCGCCGCTGCTGCCGCTGCCAGCGTTGCCGTAATAGCTATTAAACTCCGAGACACCCACCGCTGAGGGGCCGCCGCCGCCGCCGCCGCCGCCGCGGCCGTCTCCTCCTCCAGTGCCGCCGCCGCTGCCGCCCGCTCCCTGAGGTGGTGGCGGTGGTGGTAGCGGTGGAGGAGGCGGCGGCGGCTGCCCGCCCAAAGGTCCCAAACTAGGGTGGTCGTAGCGACTGTTGAGGTGCTGCTCGCCCATTTTGTCCGGCGGCGGCGTCGCCTCTTCCTCGTCCCCGCCTTGATTCAGCAGGGGCTGAGGCTGCGGCTGGTTCTGGGGCTCGGCCTGTCCCCCCAAGCCACGGTCTTTTCCTCCATGTTGCTGCTGCTGCTGCTGCTGCTGTTCCATGTCTGCGCTGCTGGGCTGAGCAGCGCCGCCGCCGTTGTTGTTGCTGCCGCCGCCGCCGCCGCCGCCGCCGTTGTTATTCTGCATCGGATGGTGCTGAGGCGGCGGCTGTGGCTGGAATTGATTTAGCTGTTGGTGTTGAAGTGCACGGTGGTGGTGGTGGTGGTGGTGGTGGCGAACGTGGGGGTGCTGGGCACGGAGGTGAGCTGGGTGCTGGTGCTGGGCATGGAGGTGGTGTGAAGGTGCGGCGGCAGGGGGATCGCCTCCAACGCTTTGCAACTTATGATTGGGAAGCAGCCCTGTCGCCATAGGAAAAGAAGAGGAAGATAAGCCCGACGCGCTTCCAGGGTCTTTCAGAACCAGTTCCGAGGAAGAGCTGCGGCCGCTGCTGGTCGCGTTGTTAGGAGCCGCGGCGGCGGCGGCAGAAGTTGCATTACTGGCCATGTTCACTTCATTATCTTGGTGGAGAAGATGGTGATCTACGTTATTCAATCTGCTGCTCGTCCCATCTACGACCCCCAGGAGGGAGCCAGATCCAGCAGCTTTGACGGTGCCAGCCACGGGAACCCCAGAGTTAAGATCCTGGTTTAAGTTACCCGTCAAACTCGGGGTTTTGACCTTGCTCTTGCTCGCACTCATCGGAGCCGCTGCTACTTGCGCGGCCATGATCGAGAAGACTCAATTATCTCCCTCCTTTCCTCTTTCCCCCCCCCCCCAACCAGTAGAAAAACGGGCAAAATAAATAAGGGTGTGGAATTGACAGGAGCAAGAAAACTCAAAACTGACCCTAACGGACAGGAAAACAGATTTGATGGGGGGGGGGGGGGGGAAAGCCCATAGGATTATTTGAAGGCGCGCGTGCGCGCGTTCACACGCACACAGCACGGGCTTTTTTTTTCTTTTTTTTCTTTTTTTTTGAAAAATGACAGAAAAGTCTCCTCCCAAAGTCCTTGATGGAGATTAGAAATTGTGAAGAATGCCTTACGGTCTATGGCTGTTCCTGCTGTGTGATTTCATGGTGAAAGTTTTTTGGTTTTTCTTTTAGTCTAAATAAATGAAAGTTTTTTTTTTCTTTTCCTCTCTAGCCCGGATATGGGTAAATACACGTCTGGCTGAGCCTATCAGGCCCAGCATGGCTGGGGAGAGAGAGAGAGAGAGAGAGAGAGAGAGAGAGCGGGGGAGAGGGAGAGGCGAGGAGAACGAGTTCTAACAATTATTATCCACTTCTCTCTGATTACCCTGGTAGATGTGGAAAACGCGGACTGGATTTCCCTTCCGCCTCCTGCTGCAGCTCTTACGGCCAAGACGACCTCTGGAAAAGAGAGACGGGCGATTCGCAGCTTCTTTTCGGCAAGCCTCCATCCAGGACCAGGATAGCTGACATGGAGCATTGTAAACCAGGGACGGAAGCTGCCTCTCCCTGTTTTTCTCTCTTATACAAAGACTAGTGAAAAGAGGAGAAAAAATGCCTTCAAATAATAAAAAAAAAAAGAATCCCTTGGAGTAAGGGGTTGAGTTTTCTAAAACATACCACCTTGCTATTCCGTTCTGGGGCAACCAAGGTTATTTAGAGGTGTAAGAAAGAGGAAGAAGGAAAAAAAATGAAAGGAAGGGCCTTATGGTGTGAAAAAGAACCGATTAGTTTTGCCATTAAAACTGGTGTTATTTATTTACTTACTTTATTCAATTTAATGCCACCCAACTTTCAAAAGTTTTTAGCAACTACCACACAACCATAAATTATCCCAACTACCACACAACCATAAATTATCCCATGTCTATTCTCATTAGCATGCAATGTGCACAAAACTGAGTAAAAAATTAGGTACATGAATAAATGATCAAACTCACAGAACACCAGGCTCTATAGACAGGTACAGTCCAAGCACCATATGTGATAAGACATGCATGTAAGTCTACTCAGCTCAAGATAAGCTCTTAATATATGCATAAAGGGATCTTCATTCAAAAGACTGATCCAACCTACTTTTGCATAATGGGTTTCTTTGCTGGATTAGAGAGAAATATCTGGGTCAGTAAGACAAATGTCTGCGTTCTGCAATTGTAAGGAAAAATAAAAAACAATATAAAAATGTCTTCCTTTTTACTTTCTACATTTAAAATCAGAATTTGTTCAAATGCTATCACCTTTTTCAGGGTTCGTCATTATTATAAATTATTAGTGTACATCTTTTACAGGGTAAATATATGTCATAGCCCCTGCATTTGTTTATTAAGTAGAATTTTCAGTATAACACAGGGGTCCCCAACCCCTGGGCCAACGGGCCATGGCTTATTCAGAATTGGGCCACGCAAGTGGCTGGTGGGACCACGTGTGTGTGCATGCAGCAGCTCAACTTGCACAAGCAGCATGCTGGCCCGCCACCCCTGTAAAGGTTGGAGATCACTGGTATAGCATATAACTTCAAATTCATAATTGTTTCTAAGGCTGATATTCTATCTCCATTGACCTGTTCTGCTGACTACAATCCTAATACGATAATTTTTAGAATAAATTATTCTAAAACAATTAGACTTACTTTTGAGGAATGTATTGCACGATATTTCTCTAGCAAGTAGGTTATCCTGCCAAGTTGGGGGGGTCTATTTGGGCAGCAGCCAGCCCACCGGTCAACCACATCATTTTTTGGGGTGGCCTTATCCTTTGGCATGAATGGAAATGGTATACTGTAAAAACAGTAATGGCTCTGATGAGTTGCACAACATACAAAGCAAAGCTGTCAAGTATCATTGGTATTGACCTGCTTAAAATGAACTTTAATCCATTAATTAATTGATAGATTGATTTAAAAGCAGCTCAGGCAGCTGCTCAAGTAAAATTGGCTGATATCCCTTGAAAATATGTTAATCTAGATCTTTCACCCTTTCAAGTACAAAAGGATGCTAGAATGGCCACTTAAATTATCAACATGGTCTAATTATTCAACATTGGATGCAAAGATTGCTGCTTCTGCAAATGATGCTATGTTTCCGGATACAAATAGTTGCATATTAAGTGTGTATTTATAGTACTTACATGCTACCCATAGCAGTTAGTTTAACACATTGGTAACATATAAATATTTCTTTTAGTCCAATACAATTTCTTTTCTCAATTCCCAATATTAGTTTGTTCCTGACAATAATACTGTTGCCAAGTAATAATACATTGTATATCTTTTTGCTGATTTATATCATTTTCAGCAGCATGTGTGACAAGCAGTCTGTGGCAGCAACATTTCTGCAATTGCTACTGTGTCCAGCTGTCTCAAAATCCTAATAATCATTTGCATTAATGATGCTCTTAATACAATTATTATATACAGGGCTGTTTTCCACATGTTCTATTAATTTGTATGCATAGCAAGGATTTCCTGAAGAGAGTAAAATATTTCCAGCACTATCGTTATGTCTCTTAACAATGGAATTACATTTGATGTATGTAAAACATCTTTGATGATCTAAAGAATGATTACTTCTCATTTTGTTAAATTATTAGGTATAGAAATGACTTGCATTTATATAATAACATATTGCCACTATTAGCATTAACAAATTAAGGGCTATTTTAATGCAACTAATATGCACTGTACAGAGATAGCTACTAAGACTCTGTTTCTAATCCACCAATTAAACCAACGAGAGGTACAATGTTATCTCGAAAATAAACAACAAATCTTGGTTTTAAGTTTACAGTTTAAATTATATAATTATCTACTAACTTGGAATTATAAATTAGAAGGGACTCTTTAGACTGCCAAATCCAAAACTTTTTCGGTGAGGAAATCCGTATTACTTTTTGGGTTTTCTTTTGCTTAAACACATCTAGTAAAGAAGAGCCCACCACCTGTCTGGAGATGTTTCACTGTTGTATTGCTGTTATTAGGTAGATTTTTTTTTTCTGACATTCAGTTGGAATTGCCTCTCTATAACTTAATATTTTTCCCCACATTGTTGCTCTCTGGATTAAGTGAGAACAGATCTTGACCTTTTTTCTATATGACATCCTTTCAAACATGTGAAGAGTGCTGTAATATTCTCCCTTAAATCTCAAGGTAAAGCAAAGCCATCTCTTTTAATCTCACCTCTTAGGGCTTACTTTCTATTAATGTTCATTGCTCTTCAGTTGCTGTTCCAATTGCTCTAGATCTTTTTTTGTGAAGTGTAGTGTTCAGAAATGGACACAGTACTTGAGGCAGGGCGTGACCGAAGGAAAATGAAGTGGAATTATTACTTCCTGTGATTTGAAAACTGTATTTCCATTGATGCCTCCAGAAGCTGCACTGCACTGTAAGTTTTAGGAAGAGACTGGACAGCCATTTGTCTGAACTGGTATAGGGAGTTAGACTAGCTGACCTCCAAGGTCCCTTCCAACTTCTTCTTCTTCTTCTTCTTCTTCTTCTTCTTCTTCTTCTTCTTCTTCTTCTTCTTCTTCTTCTTCTGCTTCTTCTTCTTCTTCTTCTTCTTCTTCTTCTTCTTCTGCTTCTTCTTCTTCTTCTTCTTCTTCTTCTTCTTCTTCTTCTTCTTCCTATTATTATTATTATTATTATTATTATTATTATTATTATTATTATTATTATTATTATTATTGCTGAATTTGCTTTCTTTGTAGCCAAATCCCACTACTAGCTGATCTTCAGTTTTCAGTTAACAATTATTCCAAGTTCTTTTGTCCAAGGATTATTAGTAAGCCTGATATCCCCATATTTTTTTTCCCTCCTAAGTGAAGAACTTTGTACGTGTTTCCATTAAAGTTGATACTTTTACCTTCAACTCATTTCTCCAAATTATTTTGAATTTTATTTTGGTAGTCCATTCCATCTAATTTTGGGGTCATGTGAGATTTGATATGCATTCTCACTGCCTCTTCACCCAAATCATCAATGAAAATATTGAAGAACAGAATAAACCCCAGGATTGATCTATGTAGCACACAATTGATAGTTTTCTCCAGCTAGATAAGGAATCATTATTATCATTCTTGGACTACAATTTGAGTCAATTTTAGATCTACATAATTTTCATGTCATTCAGCTCATATTTACGAGATTGTTAATTTATATATAGCAGGATACTTTGTGAGATGCTTTACTGAAGTATTGTAAACCCAGTTATTAAAAAAATCATTCTACTACATTATCACAGATAAGATAAATGTGTTCATGACACCTACTCCCCACCATTCACTCCATAGAATATGAACTTTGATTGCAAAGTCTGCAATATTAATTACAACTATGAAAGCAATCATTTGTTATTATGTGCAAACTTGCCCCGCTGAAATTGGAAGGACTTCAGAATTGACAGGGATAGAAATAAGATTGCTCTATAAAAATAACTTAAATAGATTTAATTGGAAGTATGACAAAATTCTGTTTGATTTTTTTAGTGAGACTTTACTGGTGGCTCAATTATGCTAAAGTATGCCTTTTGTTTTCAAATGCCTCTAAATTCTTCAGGTACAGTACAATTCTTATATTTCAGTCGCATTTTTTATACCACAAAAGTCAAAGTTGTTACATAGTTAGAAGCTGACAGAGTGGGGAAAATTGGTAAGTAATTCTAGAAGGAAAATCAGGTGTATACCCAAGGGTCGTTATGTTCTGTAACAACAACAAATTGGAATTCTATGCAAACTCCTAGAAAGGGTTTGTGTTTGTGTGTGTGTGTGTGTGTGTGTGTGTGTGTTAAATGCTTGTTAACTATTTAGATTACCTTGCTAGGCCCCAAACATGGGACAAATCTTTATTTCCTGTTTCAGCCTAACCGAAGGCCATCGACAGGCAGTAGTCACAACAGTGACAGCTCATATTTGTGTAATTATTTTTAGATTGCTAACAAAGAATTAAAGGGAGACTGATATGCATTTCAAACTTATTTGTTTTCATCAGTCAGCCATACCCTTCTGAGATTCGAACTGAAATGCATATCAGTCTCCCTTTAATTCTTTGTTAGCAATCTAAAAAAAATTACATATATATATATATATATATGAGAATAGCATAACTGTAACTTGAATTCATGCCAAGCAATCCATCAGCTCTTGCCAAGAGAATATTACATCTTAGTTATTGAGCCTTTTTGACATTTTCTTCTAGATTTTCTTCTTTTCTGTATTTATACACTAATTATATATGTTAAACCTCATGGGGTTATTTTTAATGCTTTCATATATAAATAGATATGTTTATTCATATTCTAAAATACAGGGCAAACTCACTTATTCATTTATTCTTTCATATATCCACACTTAAAGTGATGTGCACCTGTAATTTAAGACTCCTGATAAGAAATATTGGCTCAAACTCACTGGGGCATTACAATGTTTCCTCACTTATTTTGCAGATAGTTGCAGACAGGATTATAAAATGCAGGACACCAAGGATTAAAAGTGTTAGTGTGTTTTACTCCAAATATCTTTGTGCCCAAGCTAAAGATGGAACATTGTACATCAGTTTCCAGCACAATTAAATTAACCTATTTTACATGCCTTCCTCCCCCCCTGGCAGGTACCACACCCTAAAACCATTAAATACCATTGTAGTTTCTGAGTAACATACTAAGCAAAACAAATATCCTAGTATTTTTTCACACTGCAATACATTAAAAAATCCCATAACATAAAATTATTCCCACATAAACTTAATTTTTTTAGAATTATTCCATAATTGCCAATTGCCACATGTACTCAATTTCTTTCTGCCAATTAATCCTTCAGTCCTTCATCCTTTTTCTTCTGGTTAGTTCTGTTATATTATTTGGTAAATTTGAAAACATTCTTACATTAATCTTATCTTTAATGTTTTCTTTACTACTATTTTTTTCCAGAATAGTTTTTAACAGGTTTTACACTAAACAGGTTTAAATTACTTAACGAGTGCAATTAATATATATTTTTAATTGTGAAGCTTTATAGGGATAATAGTTTTATGGGAAAGCAGCCATCTATGTGGATTCAAAACTTTGGTAGTCCAGAAAAATAAACCATATTTGTAAAAACAAAACAAAACAAACAAAAAACAAACTACTAAATCCATCTTTTTTTCCCCAGACTATTTTTGCAAGGGTGACTTTTCATCATACTCCAGGCAAATAAAGCCTGAATAGCAAGATTACTCTCATTCATGTATATTTTTAAAGAAATTAAAGAAATCTGACACATATTTTGGACAAAGAAACACCTATACATTCAAACTATCTTAAAAAATAAATAAATCTTGGGCAATCTTTTCAGTCAGCAATATGGAAAAGCTCATATATTTAAGCACAGCTGAAGAACAACAGTTGATTAAGCAAATAAACAGGTTCCACCAGTTTTGCTGTAATACAGTCATAAGCTGAATAGTGTTTCTATCTTGCCTGATTCAAAAAAGTGATAATAGTTTAGAGGGATGTCTTTTCCCTCAAATACTGAATGACAGGTTTTTTTTTCAAAAATAGAAAATGTCAGAAGTTTCTATATGTATGAACAATCATCTTCATTCATGATTTTCTCAAATACCAGAAACAGTATGTGTAAATATGTATATCTTTAATTGGTTAAATGATGAATTTAACTGACTGTAAAGAAGAGGCAATAATTGCTTCATTTTAGAAATGACTTACTCCTTAGTTTGATTTCAGGCCAAATCAGCTTTATAAAAGCAGTTCAGCTGCTCAGTTTTGGTACAGTACACATTCTTTGTTCATGACTGATTGGAAATTCATAAAAAGAACATACTTTGAGCCCAAACAGAACACAAAGGGGTTGACTGGTCAGAGTAATGTTTTAATTTTGTTACTGTTTTCTTATTAAATTGGGTGAGAATTTGTCTTCAGTGTTTCACCAGGTGGCAGCACCTGGCTAACCTTGTCTAGGCTGAAAGAAGCTAAACAAGTTTGGGCCTTGTTAAAAATTGGATGGGAGACCACAAAAGAATTCCAGGACTGTAGGTTATTTGAAAAACATAATGGAAGGTGGTGTTGGTGAATCATTGCCAATAAAATTCCATGGCTGTGTCTTGAATTGCAATTGTAGTGCAATTAGATTTGCACGGACGATGCCTTTCCCTATTTCTTTTCAGTGCCACGAGTATTTCGTGAAATAATTTGATTCTGAGCATTACAAAGTAATGTTTTTTTTTCAATAGAAACATGCACCAGTTTCACCATTCAGTTGAAAATTTATTCAGTGATGTACAAAACATTATTTCAGACCACTTCAAAATGCTCCTGATATTCAATATGGGCTTCCCATTGATATCCACTGGAAATAAAAAGAATATTTTTTTTAATTACAGAGAACTGGACAAAATTCAGAAGAAGTAGTAGATTGTTAAAAGAAAGCTGAATCTACCAAAATCCAAAGTGGTAAGGGCGTATGTATGCACACACAGGAATTCTTAGTAACTTTCTAATTTATTGATTGAATTGGATGGAATTTTTTTGAGATTTCACTTCTGACAATCAAGAAATCTGCTTATGATTGTAAAATATGCCATTGTGGGTGGCATATGCATTTTTGGTAATAATAATAAATACCCTCTCTTCTGACAATATTTCAAGTTTATTATAGTCACAGACCAGCATCTTCTGAAAATATTCCTGAGAAGTGAACCTAACTAGGAATTTGGCAGAATTTCAGAAAGATAGCTGCTGTCAGCTGTACTAGGTTGACCAGAGAGCAAACAGGACCAGATTCTATTTTATTAAAATGTTACATTAACAGAACCTTTCAAATCTGAAAGTATTTCTCTCCCCATGTGTCTTTAACAGCCCAAAAAAACCCAGGGAGGGTCTCTTCTAAGCTTCTTGCCTTGCCCACATTCCTGTTGTGGGCTAAGCTGCCTTTTATCTGATGGTTCCCTTGGTTGCATTTTGTTGCCCAGATTTCAAGGTCATTCCCACATACTATTACAGCTGCACTGTTGTTTTGTTGAAAATGAGTCCCCAGACAAAGGAAGTTATTTGCTTTCTCTAGACCGCCTTCATTTTTAAGTTTTGGGAAACAATTTGTATGTAAATATTGAACAGAACTGAGGTATGTTTGGCAAGAAATCCTACCAAAATTCAAAGCCCAAGTACACAACCTACTTAGTTATGTTTAACGACAAACAGTTGAAAACACAGTAGGATGGAGAGATGTATAATGAGACACACTAGAAGAAACATATGGAGATCCAGGATTTTCCAGAAAATCACCCAATACCCCAGTTCCTCATTTTTCATTGGCAACCAGCTGCCTGATAGTTCTGCTCCTAAGAGAGAGAGTTAAAAACAAACTCAACAGCACTCAATACTGTAAAACTCGCAATATATTACTTTAGCACTTCTCCTCAAAGCTTTGTGGTAGGGACTCCTACTAAAACTATTTGCAATGAGCCCTCAGTTACAATCCTCTATTTTTCCTTTCTCCACTCTAATACCTTCCTTACATCAGTTCCTGGAGGAGTAATACATCAGAATTAGGAGACACATTGTCTTTGTCTCTGAATAATTTCCAATGCTAATGAAGCTTTGGAGGAGTTCAGATTCAAATTTGGGTTGCATGGGAGAAGCTCTGCTTTGATTGACCATATCCCAAATCTTTAAAATCAGCTTAATTCTCCTGTGGATTTGGAATCCTATGTTCATGTCTACGTTGCATCCAAAAGTCAATTAAGAGTTTCAGATAAGCATCCATGTTTATAACTTGTAAACATTATTTTTAAATATATACATTTTATGAATATTAAATTATATTTAAAATTATATATATTTGCAAGCCTACTGAAACCAAGTGGCTCTGGGTATTTGGGCTACCCAGCCCTAGGGATATTCCATCTTTGACCTTGGATGCTGCAGGAATTCCCCCTTCAAGGTTGGTATACAATCTGAAGGGCTTTGGACTCATAGCTCCTGCTTTGAAGAGCAGCTGTGGTGCAAAGTATTTGCATAACTTCATCTGTTGTACCAGTTGCACCATTTCCTAGACTGGGAGAGGGGGCTTCACACAGATACTTATGCCCTAGTTGGCTTGTGGTTTTGCTACTGCAATGCATTCTAGATGGGACTGCCCTTGAAGACCACCCAGGAACTTTTGTTCATTAGCAATGAACTTTCCCCAAATTATATCCTGAGAACGAGGATGGATCTTGAGGCCAGTAGGGGAGCAGAGCGTAATTCTAAAATCCTACTGTTTTCTTCTCTGTCACCCTCCTCCTCTTCATGGTCTTCTCTTGGCAGATGCCCTTCCAGTCCAACATAATATCTAGTCCAATACATCGCTCATCAACAAGCTGAAGACAGGAAAGACCCAAGTATTCCCAAACCACCAGACAGCAGTAATCTCATATGTCTTATTAAAGAGGAGAGCTGATTATTTCTCTGAAATTTTTATATTCCATTTTAGGAACTACTAACAGAAGAAACTCCATTTAAAGAAGTAGTAAAGGAGTACAATAATTTTGATACAATAGACTGATAGTTCTTAGAAACTATGTAATTGCTTTGGGTAATTCACCTATTCATGTTCATCAGTTGACTATAAATAAGATCTTATGAATGCTTGCCATGTGTGAAACTGCTGTCAAAGATCAAACATCACAGAAAAGCATCTCCAAATAAGTTAACTTTATTTCAAAAGCATTTGAAATAGTTTCTGTCATGATTGTCTGATCAGTTTGAGATGCTGTTTTATACACAGTACTGTTATCTTTAAAGGATGGCTGCAGTAGTAGTAGTAAGAATAAGTTTGATTAATCTCATCAGAGGTTTTTGAGAAAATTTGTAGTCACAGGATGAAATACTCAGCTACGATCATCAAAATGCTTAGAAAAAGCAACATTTTGGGCCTTTTTATTTAGCCTTGGCCTAACAGCGTTTAATGGGCAAAATGGACTATTTTTTCAGCAGCAAAATATGCCAAGAAAATTTACTTACACATTCTGGCATATTTGTCCTGGGTAAAACTTGACATAACATTCTTCATAATGTTAAACATTAGAAAAGAATTAAACATTACACAACCAGATTCATGTTGTACACTTTAAGCCTCAACAAATTAAAGATGGGGGCTCAGGCAGCCCTCAGAAAAAAGACAACCATTGCAAACTTTGGTTGTGGAAATGCAGAAATAGCACCCATTGTCTTAACAAAAGCACTTCCACCTTGAAAGTAACACCTTGCCAAAATATCCAAGCATTCTCTTTTGACAATAAGAGAAGAGTACTCTTCTCCTCAATGTGTGAGGATCAGACAGAGAAGAAACAAGACATACTTTATGTGCTTTGCTGATGTCTGTAATGAGGACAGTAGGGTTGCTGCAACACAAACATTGCCCTAAGGCTTGGTGATGTAACAAACAGAACCTGCCCTTTGGACTGTAGTCTTACATACCATGGGTGACCAATCTTTCTGCAGGTGCTGCTGAGTTTTCGTGAAGGCATTTTTCTACTTTCAGTGTTATCAAAGGAGAAGGGACTGGATTTTTCAGGAGTTTTTGCATTTATTAGGATTCATCTACCCAATTAAATAGAGATTCTGTTGTTTTACTGCATACTTGTAAAACCAAAAAGTGTAAAAAAAATTGCACTGCTTTAATTTGGCAATAAGCTTCTGAATATCAGTTGTGCAATCTTGAGTGACTCTGTAAGGTATAGGAAAGAGCCTGTGGGAGGCATGAAAAACTTAACAGACCACAAGTTGTCCCTCTTTGATATAAATGCTCAAGATAACACAGACATCCCTGACATATATTGTTCAGGTGTTGTTTTGTATGTTAAAATACTGAATCACTTTGTTACATGCATGCAAATCCCTACAATTTGAATGTTGCTCTCCCAAACCATCTCAGAAAGAATTGCAGAAGACTTTCCCTATTCCACACTAGTGTTTTACTCCAAAGAGGAAATCCATTTTATTTCCCATAAATAAACCATGATAGCATTTTCCTTATTTCTTTTCTTATAGGTTCAGGATATTTTCTTACAAAATCTAATGTTAAGCCTACTTGTACCAAAAGACTCCCACCTTTTTTATCCAGAAGATCTTATGATTGGGGGACTGGAGGCTAAAACATATAGGGAATGGTTGCTGGAATTGGGTATGTCTAGTTTAATGAAGAGAAGGGTGAGGGGTGACATGATAGCAGTGTTCCAATATCTCAGGAGCTGCCACAAAGAAGAGGGAGTCAAGCTATTCTCCAAAGCACCTGAAAGCAGGACAAGAAGCAATGGATGGAAACTAGTCAAGGAGAGAAGCAACCTAGAACTAAGGAGAAACTTCCTGACAGTTAGAACAACTAACCAGTGGAACAACCTGCCTCCAGAAGCGGTGAATGCTCCAACACTGGAAGTTTTTAAGAAGAGAGTGGCCAACCATTTGTCTGAAATGGTATAGGGTTTCCTGCCTGAGCAGGGGGTTGGACTAGATGACCTCCAAGGTCCCTTCCAACTTATTATTATTATTTTTAATGAATGTCAGAACAATGGAGGGATAAGTAAACCCACTGCTTTTTCTTTATTGCCCACTAAAGAAACATTTGTGATTAACCTGCAAAGAGAACTTGATTGATTTCTTCAGCTGGAGGCAGTGGCCTCAATAATGTTCTCCCTTCATATCTGGCCTTCTTTCAACTAAACTGCTCAAATTGCCACATGAAGATTCGATAATATGGCCCTAACCACTTATGAAAATGAGCAAAATTACTAGTCTTCGCTTAGGTGGGTTTTAGAGCAACTCTTATCAGCAAATGTGTTTTTCACAGGTACTGCAGGGCAGGTTATAAAATTATCCTTCAAAAGATCATTTATTTAGGAAACAGAGAAAATTATTAATTTCCTAGGATCAAGTGTGGGAATATTTTTCATCATAGTGACACCTAGCTTTAGAGATATCTCTGAATAGCAGGAAATAATTTAGAAAAATAATTTAGAAGGAAGGAAGGAAGGAAGGAAGGAAGGAAGGAAGGAAGAAAGAAAGAAAGAAAGAAAGAAAGAAAGAAAGAAAGAAAGAAAGAAAGAAAGAAAGAAAGAAAGAAAGAGAAGCATGTCAAAATCCACATTTTGATTAAGTTGCACATAGGGCTTGAGCTGCTAGGGCGGCCATCTAACTCAACATTGTCTGCATTGCCTGAATATCTTAGAGAAGTAGTTCTAGTTAAGCATGCTGGCTGAGGAATTCTAGGAGTTGAAGTCCGCAAGTCATAAAAGGGCCAAGTCTGAAGACCCCTGAGATAGATGTTTGATGGCAATATCTAAAATACATCCCACAAATGTATGGTAGGGATTTTACAATAGTGTAATGTACCTGGTTAACTCAGAATAAAATGTGTGTGGAAAAAATACATGAAAATCAAATACATACATTGTGCAAATGTATATGCCATAGAATCCTTATAGGCTTGGAATATTTTACAATACTATTAAAGAAATTACCAATAAAACTAGTAACAAAACACCAATCAGTACTGTGTAATAATGACAGATAAAGATACTACCCTTGAGTTTGCAAAGCACCATCTAGTGGCTAATATATCCAATTGCACTTTAGTGCAGGTAATTAGTGATGGGCATGTTTGGAGACATAACCATGACTGGAAGCAGGAAGCATAAGTGAGAAAAAGAAACGATCAAATATAAATTGTTCTCTTGTACATTTCTGTCTTAGCACAATTAACACATTGCTTTTGTTACCTCGTTGTAAAGGCCTTTTCTCTTCTGGGCTTCCTTTGTAGACTTATGCCTTTAATATATTTTATTTATAATTAACAAGTTATGTCAAACCATCCCATAAATAGTTCCTCTTAGCAGCAGAAAAATAAAACAGCCAACTTCCTTATAGTAAAGAGATTCCTTCAAATATGAGTCATCCCATTTACAACTGGTGAGTTGCTAGACATCATATGTAACTCATTTATCTGATTGAAAATGAGATTGTTTAAAAGAATTCACAGCAGAGGTACAGTTTACTTAAGGAGACTGATATGGAAAACAGAGCAGGTCACGGGGCTCCTTCCTCTGTTTTTATCATAATATCATTGCTCAAGACAACAGGGTTCCACTGCACGTTACTCTGCTAGCACAGAGTAACGAGTTCCCGTAAGGAAACCAAAGAATCAACTAAGAGCATATGGACAACCACCTCTCACGGGTGGTTTCCTTGGATAGAAAATTGCCCCCCCCCCAGGTTAAAGCTTTCTCTGCATCTTGGAAAAGGCTGGATTTGACCAGCTCTGTATAATATATAACAGTGAAACGAATTTGCACTAGTTTTAGTTTAGTTTAGTTTAGTTTTATTAAATTTTTATACCGCCCTTCTCCCGAAGGACTCAGGGCGGTGAACAGGGCATATAATAAAAATACAAAAATACAAAAGTTAAAATAGAATTAAATTAATGCCCAAAATAAAACAATAAAATATACAAATATTTAAAACCCAAATTAACTCCCCATCAGGCCAGGCCAGCTTGTTCAAATAGGTGGGTCTTTAACCCGCGCCGGAAGGAGCGGAGATCCGGTGCCATCCGGAGCTCAACCGGCAGTTGATTCCACAAAGCCGGGGCGCCCACAGAGAAGGCCCTCCCCCTGGGGGCCACCAGCCGGCATTCTCTGACCGGAGGCACCCTGAGGAGGCCCTCTCTGTGGGAACGCACAGGGAGGAGGGGAGTCACGCTAGATGTGCAGATTTATTAATTGTTTAATTTTTTAATTTATTAATTTTATTAGATTTATATACCGCCCTTTCCCGAAGGACTCAGGGCGGTTTACAGGGCATTTTAAAATCACACCAATACAAAATACAAAAGTTAAACGACAATTAAAAAGATTAAATTATCCCTGAAAATAAAAACCCCAGTTAAAAATTCTCAGCCTGGGCCGGAGAGCTCAAAGAGCCAAGTCTTCAGGTCCCGGTGGAATGAACGAAGGTCGGGGGCAGTCCTAAGCTCCACGGGCAGCTGGTTCCAGAGGGCAGGCACACCCACAGAGAAGGCCTTCCCCCTGGGTGTTATCCGCCGGCAATCTTTTACCGGCGGCACCCTGAGAAGACCCTCCCTGTGCGAGCGCACTGGAGGAAGGGAACTTGATGCCGGCAGCAGGTGTTCCCTCAAATGCCCTTTATAAGTGGGGCAAAATACCATCATTGAATTGTGACTATGGGGCCAAAAAACCAAACTATCCAACACATAATGATAGACTGTCAAAACGGAGCCTGTAATGGAGATTTTGATGGTTTTCTGGCTACGATGAAGTAAAAATTGTATTTGTAACCTAGATATAAGTTTGGAATCTTCTAGTTAAGATTTCAGATTTTACGTTTTATATATTTATATCCTTTTTTATAAACTGAAATATGATAAATAAATATCCTTAGTTTCCCTTATCATTGCAGAAGATTGGAATAAATTTTCCTTCCAGCTGCACAATTTTGTAATTTGCTGCCCAGTTGCAAGAAGGAGGGAGGGATATGTCAGAAAATTTAACCATATCAGTAGTTCCTTCCATATGTTCTTGTGATCCTTATATTTTGGGGGCAATGGGCAGTGGTGGGATTCAGCTGGTTTGTACCACTTCGGCAGAACCTGTAGCTAACTTTTTGTTGCCCAGGCCCAGAGTGGACTTCTGGAAGCGGCATCCACACAGAGAACCAGTTGTTCACATATTTGAATCCCACCACTGGCAATGGGGCATTGTGTAGCAACGGCTTTCTTAGCTAGGAAAGGCAATTAGGAAGAATTCCAGGGATGAGTGCTAGTTCATTTATGCATTTGGCACTTTATGATACAAAATAGTAATGCTTGAAACCTAGGTCTTCCAGTCCCAGATTCCATTCATACTTGGAAAGTTTCCCTATGTTAGATTAAATCCCATTGTCATTTGAGGCTGCTGATGAAATGATGATGATGTCTACCATTTGTGATGACTTCCCTGGATGTTTCCCTAGCTACCTCTCCAGATGTCAGCTCAGAGGAAGATGAACTAGGCACCTCAAGAAGGGTGTTGGTCAATGGCTCCAAGCAGCCATTTGGAAATGATTTGACTGAAGTACAGCTGCAGCAGGACAGTCCTGAGGCTTCAGGTGAAGAAAGCATGCAGCTGCAGCCAGTCAGCAATGAGAAAGAGGAACTGCCTTTTGCACCTGATCCAAGAACACTTAGGGCAGAGAAAAGACAGGAGCAGCAAATGTCAGCCAGATTACACATGAGGAGGCAGCCTTGCCCTTCTGGATGGACTGTACCAGAAGTTGGCTATTTAGCACAGTAGACAGAT
The DNA here is from genome assembly GCF_947247035.1 of Vipera ursinii. Lineage (NCBI taxonomy): Eukaryota > Metazoa > Chordata > Lepidosauria > Squamata > Viperidae > Vipera > Vipera ursinii. Next base: position 276,209,283 of record NC_139512.1, on the reverse strand, counting down.
GTACACAATGTTGGGAACAACGTGTTTGTTTTCTTGTTGTGTGTTCTTGCCTTGAACTTCAGATTGTATCTCTTCAGCTGTTTCCTTTGCCTTGGGAACTTGTTTTGGCCTACCAAACTGGACTTACCTTTGCCTTGAGGCCTAGTGTTGGCTTTATTTGAGTAGCTTGTGTAACTCACTGGAGTTGAGCTATTGCCGACACAGGGAATTGCTGGAGAATACCAATTCTGGTTTGGAAGCCTTAATAAAGTTTTCGCACACCTGTTGTGTGAGTGGGACAGCACACCATTTCAAACCCAGGCACCTATTTGCTGCCCCAAATCAGTTTTGAGGATATTGTACAGATGTTTGAAAGATGGATATAACCAATTCTTCTTTGGGTAAGCATATGTATTGTAGAAAAGCACTTGTGTTGTCAACTGTTTAGCAAAAAAGGCTTTCTTCCTCCTATAAGAAAATACTTTTAGGACCAAGCTCTTGATATTTCACTATTTAATATTTATTTGTTATGTATATGTAGGGGTGTGGGTCTATACATATGTTGTATATAGTATGTTTAGATGTGTGTCATGTATGTGTTTTACTTTGGGAGCGGGCAACTAAATTTCATTTTTGATGTGTGCCGTTGTGCCCACAGTAAAAAAATGACAATAAAGGTTATCTTATCATTTTAATACAGGAAAATGTTGTGATTCCTGCCTTGCTTTGGATTTGACGCCATCTTGACTTTGGACTGTGCCTTGTGAACTCTGGACTTTTCTTGCTTCATAGATCTTCTATTGTGGATTTAATTTTTTCCTTGTGGACTCATTGGCCATTCCTTTGTGGACTAGCATTCGTCTTCTGGCTGAATTCGGACAGTTCTGGGTTTTTAGTGAAGGGAACTGCTGGGGAATATGAATAAACCCACCAAACCATTATTACGTGCGCCTCTGAGTGAGCAGGACAGCACAGAAAGAGACACCTCCACAGCCCCCCCTCCCCAGACTAGACTGGGAAGTTTAAAAAAATACCCCAGAAGAAGACAGCGGCAGCCCACCTCCATATTGCTGCCAAAAAAATTCCATTGAACTAAATATATAGCCTGCCTTTCCAAAGTCAGCTGCGGGTTTACTCGAAGATGTAATAAAATGAAATCTAGTCATGAAATACAAAGTAAATAATAATGTATTCAAAACAGGACAAGTGGATTAAAAATCAATTAGAGTCAATTAAAACCACAATTAACATTCAATTGTCATCTATTTAAAACTGAACATTGTGAGCCAAGGGCTTCTATAAATCTTATAGGGTTCATTTTTACCTATAACAAACACCATCTGTAACAGAGAGCAGGTTATGCCTGGATCTGTGTTTCTCAAAGTAGGAGCATCAATACAGAAAGGGTTCTGTCAAACCCCAATAAAAGGAAAGTGGTTGTGATTCCAAGACATCAGAATTGGCATAGAATAAAGGCAACAAAGTGACACTGGATCAAACTAGTCTAGTGTTTCCCAGATTTGTTAGGGTTAAAATTCCCAGCATTCTTGGCACTTTCTTTAGCTTAAATATTTACATTATTTAAGTGGAGAAACATGATTAACCTCCAATTTCCCCACTTCTGTTATGTGCTTAGATGCTTGCTGGGTTTTTTTAAAAATCTTACCTAAAACATTAATTTGCCACCATTAATATCATTCTCTATGTGTTTGGTTTAGTGATAAAGAGCCTTGGTGGAGCAGTGGGCTAATGCCTCCTTAAGTAACACCAGCTGCCTGCAACTAGTGCAGGTTCGCATCCCACCAGGCTCAAGGTTGACTCAGCCTTCCATCCTTCCGAGGTAGGTAAAATGAGGACCCAGATTGTTAGGGGCAATTAAGATGACTTTGTAATAATGCCGCTTGGGGGGGTGTGTGAAAGCCCTAATAAGCAGGCATATACATAGAATGAAGGCTACTGCTAAGCTTGTAAGCCGCCCTGAGTCTTCGGAGAAGGGTGGGATATAAATGGAATTAAAATAATAAAAAAATATTATTTTTATTATTTTTTTTCCAAACTCCATTCTAGCTCCATTAAGCTTTAAGACAAGGTTTTCTCCCAAGAAAGGAAGACTTAACATTTTAAAAAGTTTTATTTTTTCATTTTTAGAGAAAACAAAAGAATGAATATGAAGGTTGAAATCTAGGGCACCATGCAGCTATTTCCTACATATATCTGCTTATGTTGCTACATGCCATATAGCAAATCTCTTGATGCTCAGGAGAATTTCAATTGCATTTTGTAAGATGGTGTGATAGAGTTTCTCAAAAGTCCCTGGAGGTTCAAGGAAGCCCCTGAGCATGCCTAAAGTAGCTATCCCAACTGTGGCCAAAGTTTGTAAAAAAATACAATTTCTAAAAAAGCAAATAACTAGTACATGTTAGGATGGACGTTTTTCTGTTTATTTGCCTTTAAAATGTGGTTCATTTTTCTTGTTTACAGCAAAAGGGACTTAGGGCCAAATAAGCTGTTGCAATATAAAATCCATCCATCCTTCCTTCCTTCCTTCCTTCCTTCCTTCCTTCCTTCCTTCCTTCCTTCCTTCCTTCCTTCCTTCCTGTTGTGTATGTAAATAGTTAGCAATAAGCCATAAAAGATATTGCAAACACTGTGCAGCTTTGCAAGGTTTAAAGCGGGAAAATAAGGTGCAATCATTGGACGCCACAACCAAGGAGCGGGAAAACAGACAGTTTGTATTGGTTACAGTTCAAACGCTTTCTCTATAAAAGGGTTGCAACATTTGACATTTGACAGTTGACTTTGTGTATTCAATAAACTCGTTCAGTGTTAACCACTCTGAGTCCTCGTCAATTCGAACCAAACAACTGGCGACGAAGGTGGGATTGACAGAAGACCAGAGATTAGGAAGAATTGTCGTGAAGGCGGCAAAGTCTGAGCGAGTCACAGTCAACCGAGCGGCCGCGGCAGAATAGGAAAAAAAATTCTCCGAATGGCGCAAATCGGGTCATTGAAGGAATTTGACCCTAACTTCCCCGAAGATTGGGAAGAATATATTGGTCAGGTCGAAGGATTCCTGTTAGTGAACGGAATCACCGACGACCGAAAAAAAGCGGCGGCACTTTTGACAATTTGCGGCACACCGGTCTACAGAGTCGCTGTCGGGCTGTGCCAGCCACAACCAGTCTCCAGCGTGCCCTATGCCGACCTCCTTGCAAAACTAAAGGTGCACTTTACTCCCCGAAGGTCCGAACTTTTTTGGCGGCGCATCTTCGAGAAGAGAAATCAGAGACCGGGGGAGTCCATACAGAAATTCGTCGCTGCCGTTAGGGAAGCCGCAGTTCGTTGCAAATACGATAATTTAGAAATTAGGATTCGGGACAGAGTTGTGCTAGGCTTACGCGATGAACAATTACAAAACAGAATAATCGCCAAACCTACTGGCGATTTACAGGAAGTGCTCGACGAACTCCTAACGTATGAGTCTACCGGGTATCGCGACCCCCCCGCAGTAGCATGGCGACAGCACCTGAAATTAACCAAGAGGGCTATGTGGACTGCGGGGAGGTGGATCAGCAGTGGGAGGAAGAGATCGCCGAAGTCTCCAGGCGATTTGGGAAGATGGCACCCAGACAACTTAGAAGCGAAGGGCCCGAACCCGGCCGCCGGCAACAACCCGCAACACCGCAGAGACCACCGACCGGGGCACAACGACCGTGGCGGGACACCGCAACCAGACCGCGCGACAACGACACCCAGAACCGATGCGGCAGCTGTGGCGGCAACCACCCCCGCGCTTCCTGCCGATTCCGCACCGCCAAGTGCAGGGCTTGTGGCAAGACCGGCCACATCCAGGCCATCTGCAGAAACCGCGTCCGGGACTCCCGTCTGAATGAAGTCGATGTGTGGCCAGAGGGTAAGGTAACCCCCAATGCTAGTGGCAAGGAGACCCCTAGATCCCGGGCGAAATTTTCAAACCCAGGGGAGGTGGCCCGAGTCAATCGGAAAAGGCAGGGAAGGGGGCACAATTTTCCGGACGGAAAATTAAAAATCACAGTCCTTCTGCAAGGGGTTCCTTGCAGAATGGAAATCGACTCTGGGGCTTCAGTGTCGATAATTTCCACTGAAACCCTGGAAAAAATTGAACAACTAAGTGGAAAAAGAATTCCACTTAGCCCAACAAATATTCAATTAATGGACTTCCAAAAAAGTCCAATAATCGTAAAGGGAAAGACCAGCCTTAGAGTTAATTTTAAGGGATTTAAGGGGGTCTTAGATGTGGTAGTTACGGAGGGGAATAGGACTAGCTTAATAGGGCTTAATTGGTTTCCTGCCCTGGGAATTTGGATAGGGGGAATAAATTCTGTGATTAGAAATAAGACCCTCGAATCCGTCTGCAAAGAATTTGCAGACGTATTCGATGGATCTCTAGGCAAGTACAAAGGGCCCCCCATTAACTTTAACCTAGACCCCTCAGTAAATCCAATCAGGCTAAAGGCCCGGAGGGTACCTTTTGCCTTAAAAGAAAAAATCGAGGCCGAGCTCGACCGGCTTGTAGGCCTCGGAGTTTTAGAACCCGTTGAGGGCGGTTTATGGGAGACGCCGATCGTCACACCCCTCAAACCCAATGGGGATGTGAGGATCTGCGCCGACTATAAAGCGACCCTCAACATTGGAATGAAAAAGCATGCTTACCCGGTCCCGACGGTGAAGCAGGTCCTCGCCACGATCCAGGACGCCGCCATCTTCGCCAAGCTCGACTTGGCGCATGCGTACTTACAGTTGACTGTTTCCAAAGAGGCTGCAGAGGCGCAAACAATTGTTACCCACAAGGGGGCGTTCCGAGTCCACAGACTGCAATTTGGGATTGCAGCTGCTCCAGGCATCTTCCAAGAAGTGATGGAGAGGACCTTAAAGGGCATACCTGGAGTATGCCCTTACTTTGATGATGTCCTAATAGCTGGAAAAGATGAAGGAATGTTAGTAGAGCGGCTGGAACAGGTACTGGGTAGATTTAGAAAGGCTGGATTAAAATTAAAAAAGGAAAAATGTAGCATAGGGGTTAAATCCACTGATTTTTTGGGGTTCAGGATTGACAAAAGCGGAGTCCACCCTACCCCTGAAAAAATTAAAGCAATAAAAGGGGCTCCTGAACCAAGGAACAAGGCTGAGCTACAGGCCTTCCTAGGCTTGGTAAATTTTTATCACACTTTTGTGCCACATAAGGCTGCCATTGCAGAACCACTGCACAGGCTTTTAGATAAGAAGACCCCTTGGCATTGGCAAGACAAGCACAAAGTGAGTTTCCAGACCTTAAAAGATATCCTTTCCAGTAGCTCAACTGTAACCCACTTTATAGAAAATAGACCAATCTACCTGGCGTGCGATGCTTCACCTTATGGCGTTGGGGCAGTAATCAGCCATTTAGACACCCAGGGAATGCAAAGACCCATTGCTTACTACTCCCGCACACTAACCAAGGCAGAGCGGAACTATGCTCAAATTGACCGGGAAGCTTTAGCCATAGTGGCAGGAGTTAAAAAGTTCCACGACTACCTGTATGGCAGGAACTTTACAATACTGACAGACCACAAACCCCTGCTGGGACTGTTTACCACAGATAAACAGACTCCCCAAATTATGTCTCCCAGGATGCTGAGATGGTCCATTTTCCTCTCAGCATATTCATTTTCCCTCCAATACCGACCAGGTAAAGACATGGGTCATGCAGACGCTCTTAGCAGATTGCCCCTTAGCACAACAGAGGAGGACCCTGCCCCAGTGGGACAAGTAATGTCCCTACAAGATATTCCTGATCTGCCCCTAACTGCTAAAGACATAGCTGAGGCAACCAATAAGGACCCCATCTTAAGGAGAGTAATGGCCTGGGTCATGAGCGGTTGGCCCAACGCCAACCCAGACGTAAAATACAGTCCATTTTTCCGAAGGAAGGATGAACTATCAGTTCATATGGGTTGCTTACTTTGGGGAACTCGTGTAGTAATCCCAGGAATCCACAAATCAGCCATTCTATTTGAATTGCATGAGGGACACCCTGGAATAGTAAGGATGAAGGCCTTAGCTAGGAGTCACTTGTGGTGGCCAGGATTGGACCAAGACATTGAGGAATGCGTTGCCAATTGCCATCTGTGCCAACGTTCCAGGCCTGAACAACAACACATCCGCACACATAAATGGGAGCTAGCTAGGAATCCTTGGTCCAGGATTCATATTGACTTCGCTGGACCTTTCCAGGGGTTAACGTTCCTTGTAGTGGTCGACAGCTACTCTAGATGGCTAGAAGTAGTACCGGTCAGTTCAGTAACGGCAGGCAGAACAATACAGGCATTAAGGGGCCTCTTTGCCACTCATGGGTTGCCGGATTTAATAGTGTCTGATAACGGGCCACAATTCACATCTATTGAATTTCAGGATTTCCTCAAGGCCAACTCGATTAAGCATAAGACTTCTGCACCCTTCCACCCCTCCACCAACGGATTGGCTGAAAGGAACGTGAGGACCACGAAGGACGCGCTTAAAAGAATCATTCGAGGTGACTGGCACCAGAGACTAGCTGAGTTCTTGTTGGCTCAACACACAACCCCTTGTTCGGCTACAGGGAAAAGTCCAGCCGAAATGAGGTGGGGAAGAAAAATCTTGACCAAGTTGGACAGACTACACCCCGACCGACTCCAACCAAACATTGAATTAGACATTCCTAACAGAACATTTGAAGTGGGGGACTTGATTTGGGCCAGGAACTACGCCCAAGGGGATAAATGGATTCCTGGGGTGGTAACTGAAATCTTAGGTCCCCTATCATACATCATTGAGGGGGAAGGGAATAGGGTCTGTAAAAGACACATAGACCAGCTGAGGAAAAGATCTAGTGGGTGTGTGCCAGCTGAGGGGGACCAAAGCTCAGTTAGGGCAAACAGTACAGATAACATTAGGCCTGAAAGTGGTGTAGCGGTGGGGCAAGATGACATATTTCCTGATGCCCATCAACAACAATTCAGTCCAATTGATTGGGAAATACCCCTGCGAAGTAGGCCAGTGACAACTGAATCCCAAACACAACCTAATACACAAGGCAGTACATCTGAAGCCAGTAACCCTGAGCCCAGGTCTAGTAGTAACCAGCATAGTAACCAGCAGCCAAGCAGTCAACCAGGAAAAAGGGTCCCTAGCAGCCAAAGTAACAGATACCCTTCTAGAATACATAGGCCACCAAAATACCTAATGGACTTTGTAAAGAAATGACACCAACTGGGGGGTAAGGGGTGTTGTGTATGTAAATAGTTAGCAATAAGCCATAAAAGATATTGCAAACACTGTGCAGCTTTGCAAGGTTTAAAGCGGGAAAATAAGGTGCAATCATTGGACGCCACAACCAAGGAGCGGGAAAACAGACAGTTTGTATTGGTTACAGTTCAAACGCTTTCTCTATAAAAGGGTTGCAACATTTGACATTTGACAGTTGACTTTGTGTATTCAATAAACTCGTTCAGTGTTAACCACTCTGAGTCCTCGTCAATTCGAACCAAACACTTCCTTCCTTCCTTCCCTCCCTCCCTCCCTCCCTCCCTCCCTCCCTCCCTCCCTTCCTGCCATCTGTATGTTTATATATATTTAATGGCATACACAGAATTATAACATTCTCTTTAATGCTGTTTAGCTGCTGAACAATTTTCTCACAACCCAATTTTAACTTCTTTAAGAATAAAACTTTTAAATAGTATATTATCTTGTCTTCTTACCATAGTTCCTCTGACAATGAATATAGCTAACTTGCTTGTCAGCTGTACTCATGGTATAAATCTCATAGACTCCCACTGTCTATAAAAGTTACTTCCTACCTATTGAAATTTAAAATAGAGCCATAAAAAGACCAATGAACTGGCTGATCAATGGCAAGATGTATGTAAGATATTTCTTATTATTGCAGGGGAAATTTTGCTGGACTAATTCTCTCTACATAGGCAGAGGCTAGAATGACAAAAGCATTGTTGCATGTCCGCAGGAACTTGTACTGTATGAAGAGACAGTGCAACAAAATATAATTCTAAATGTCAACCAAATCAGTTTTGCCTCTGACCATATACTGTCAGGAATCTGCAGGTGATTTTAACTATATGGAAATATAGCTTTGTGATGTACCGTGTGTATGTATCACATGTTGCTTGTTCTCAAGCAGTTCATTTTAGTCACACAGTCACATATGAGTGTCTGCCAGGAGGGGTCAAAAAAGTCAAGTTCCAACCATATGACTGAAGTTCCACCTGTTTTTTAATCTTGTATAATTATATTGAGTTTATTGACTCCCCTCTCGTAGACATCTCTGTACTGATATCATAATAATTGTCCACCAAAAAATATTGAAAGCAAAGCACGTGTAAAAAGACACCAGAAGAGTGGCACAACTACGGTATCAAGACCCGCTCCTCTTTCCCAAGAAATTCTCTTCCATCTCCTGCTTCAAATTTTGATCTACTACTGCCTTCGATGTTAAGTTGGCATATACATATTGAACTTCCAATATTCCGAATCATTTTAGTATTGGTATTTGTTATTTCTGTTATTTCTGCTATTTTTTAGTCCTTAAAAGAGCACTATACAAAAGTGGATGGAAGCATGGAGTAGCTATACCTCCCAAGATATTTCTGAGCATATTAATCCTAATAGTATACCTCCAGGATTTAATCTACCCTGACACATAGAACGAATTAGAACGACTCATGGGGTGTGTGCCGATTCTCTGTATAAATGGGGAAAGACACCTTCAGCACAATGTGATTGCGGGTCTCCCCGACAGACTATCCAACATATAGTGAGGGAATGCACTAATAGAAGATACCCAGGAGATTTTAAGGACTTCCTCTGCATAACAACGGCAGCTACTGACTGGATCTCCAGACTTGACATTAAACTCTGAAATGTTATTTCTGTTTTCCTCTTAGGTTTTATAATTGCTTCTTTTTTTAAAAAAAAAATGTTTTAACTGTTCTAACTTGTAAATATGAAGTGCTTTTAATTCTGTGTGTGACCAGCCATACGCTAAATAAATAAATCCTGCTTCAAAAGTCACACAAGGTGAATAGCAGCCTAGCCAATCTGGTCTCTCTTCCTACTCTATGTCTTTCTACGAGCTCCTTTCCTATCTCATTGTTGACTTGAGTTCCCCCCCCCCAGCACATCTTCCTTCCCCGCTGCTTACTTTCAGAGAACTTATTCAGTGGAATGCTAAGCAGTGCTTAAGGTACTGGGTTTTTTATTTTTTGTAAGTTGCCTAGAGTCTCTGAAAGTGAGTGGAGGGTCATATAAATTTCCTAAATAAAAACGAAATAAAGGTGAAGAAAGGCTTATTGCTGATACTGGGTCACCTTTTTTTGTTTGAGCTTCCTTATTCGGATATTTTGTCAACCTACACTCACCATATGTATCTTGATGACTCACTTCTGCTAGGCTGCTCCAAGTATTTTTTTTTCCAAATCCTTAGTGGCTCACAGCTCAGTTCTTTCCTACCCTTCTGAAAGAATCTGGAAAGATCAAGCAAGAACTTGTCAATATGTACATGACAGGACATGGACATTGTTTCAGAGACTGCTCCTAATTGTATATGCAGGGATTCCTGAGATACTTTAGATCAACTTCGCCTATATGCCAGAACTCCAAATTGCAGACATTCAGATATTCAGTTCCTTCAATCAGCCTAGTCTCAGAGTCCTTGCCATGAATTCTAAGCTTCCTCAGTCTCTGAATGAAATGATCATATGCTTGTTTACAAGTACTCTGTGATCACTAAGCTGAAGGATACATAGCAAAAATCACATGTAAGCTGCTTGAAATAACTTTTCTGTGTTGGTCATTCTATAAAATGTCTATTTTATGTACAGCAACTTATCTCTCCTTCCCTCCCTCCCTCCCTCCCTCCCTCCCTCCCTCCCTCCCTCCCACTCTCTCTCAGCTTAGAAATTGGAGGGCAGTGGGTTGGGAATGGCCAGGATAGTGTTTCATTCTACATACAAACCATAATCACATGGGCAGTTTCAGTGGTGGGATTCAGCCAGTTCGCACCAGTTCAGTAGAACTGGTAGCTAATTTTTTGTTGCCCAGGCCCAGAATGGACCTCCGGAAGCAGCATCCACACAGAGAACCGTTTGTTCAGATATTTGAATCTCACCACTGGGCAGTTTCTTCCTTCATGGACCCAAACATCATGAGACATTTTATTGGTTTCCTCAAATGAAATGAAAACTCTGAATTGTCTTGGGCTAGCCAGAATTTGTTATTATTTGGACACACACAACATAGAAATAACTTGAGTTTCTGAATGAACTATTAAAATTTATATGCATCTGGAATGACTGCTCCAAAAGCAAAAAAAAAAAAATACAGAAAGGCTTGTAGAAAAGCAAACCCTAATAACTGCTAATCAATTTTCCTTAATGTTAACAAATACTGCCTGGCATGAGCTATCTTGCCTCTACACTAATTTCATTGTTTGCTAATAAATCCCTTTGGGTGCCAATATATTCATCTCAATAATACTAAGCCAAGTCACTGTAGGAATAAACTGTCCTTAGCAGAACATTTCCAGTGTAAACCGCATAGCAATTAGGAACAAATCCCTTTCTGGTAACACAGCAAACATAGAAAAGGCAATAAATGGATGGCTAAATGAGGAAGAATCACACATTACATTTCTTCTGTGTATGTGTGTGTGTATTTGGTGCAGTATAACCAATTTTATACACTTGTTTTTGATGCAATTGTCAAAAGAGATAAACTTCATGAAATCTCTTAGTTTAAACATTATACTTATTGTAGTGATACTTGAAAGGCTAATATATTTTGAAAATTGTGAGGAGGTAGGGTAGATAGCTGTTCCATGCTCAGCTGCCATAATCAACACAGATTTATCTTCAAACTATGAAAGCTAAGTTTAAAAAATATTAAAAAGCAAAACAAAGAAATATAATTCCAACAACATGGGAGGAATTGCTCTTGTCTTCTTCTGGGAATTTTCCCCCCAGTTACCAGGTCTAGCTTAAAAGTTGGGATTTGGCATGGTCTCCCCTGAAGCACTCTCTAGGTTGTCTTTTGCTTAGCTTTCCAAAAATCAGCCAGGGTGAGACTCTACATATTTAGATTTCTTCCCTTTGCCTCATCTAGGCCCTATGAATGCCTCTCAGCACACATACAAAGACTTACTGTATTTCTATTTTAAGAAAAAATGGAGGTTCCTGTAGGCTAATTTGCTTTTCCCATTAATGAATTAGGATGTTGCTCAAGCCCTAAGAGACAGATATACATGTTTGGACATTATATTGGTATATTGGTTTTGGTACATTATATTGGTATAATGCATCACTGGAATTCTCGTGTTTCTTTGTTATTTTCTATGTAAATCAAGGAAGGTGCACCTTCCATTGGATGGCACCTGATTTTGTGCCACACTCCAAAGGTGATGGAGCCAGGAATTGATTTGGGGAAGAAGCCAGGACTTTAATATGGCCAGCTTCCATTTCAAACGGGAAGAACCTCTTACTTTTTTAAGAACTTGCTTTACAAATACAGTTCCAATTCATATATTTATGAAAGGTGACCATAAAATTTTTATTTTCAATAGCAGTTTTATTTTTTAAAAAAAATATGAATGTACATTTGTTGAAAAAAGGAGGATAATTGTATTTTTTCAACAGATAAAGTGATTTCGTCAACTGCCTGTACTTTTGTAAACTAAAACCAACCTTTTTCAAGATTGAATTAGAAGCTTTGACATGTTTGAATAAATTCAGTTTATTAATACCAATAGCTATCAATAATAGACATTTATAATGTATATATTCTACATATTATAGAAGGGAGGGAGGGAGGGAGGGAGGGTGATCCAAAGAAAACTGAGTAAATTGGGAATATGGAGCATATTCTATTGCTGCGAAAAATGGGATGGGACAGAAAATTATGCAGGCACTCTTTCTTAGGACTAAAAGTCCTTCTCCGCATTTTTCTGGCTGCTGAAATTTAGTTAGGAATTACCTAGAAACTTTAATATGAATCTTGATACTCACATGGGTTACAATTTTTAATGGAAACCAACAATAAAGAAGATAGAATTCATGTAACTTTCTGCATATTTTTGCAATGTGTCAAGCTCTATATGTAGAAAAAATCCCTCTGTGTAACTTAGGATGTTTGTAACCATCTCGTTGTGATTCAGCGTCAGCTTGTGGTTCTGGCAGCTGAGTTGGATGATTCTGAAGAGGAGGAGGAGGGGTTTGGAGAGCCTTTGGTGTCAGAGGGAGGTTCTGATGCACTGCAGAACTCAGCTGGCCCCTCCCGTCTTGTTCCTCCTCAGACTCAGCTGTGTGAGCATGAGGGATTGGAAGAAGATGATCCACAGCTGGCTCTGTTCAGGGATGCTAGGAGCAGGAGGCAATCTAGCAGAACAGAACAGAGGAAAGCAATGAGGCAACTCGGGAGAAGGCAATGAGAAGCCACGCCTTGGGACTGCTGATAAAAGGGGAATGTGTGGGAGGTGCTGGTTACTGAAGGCAACCGTTTGAAGATCTTCTGCTAGAGTTCTGGTCTGTTATTCTTGTTTAACTTTTGTTTAACCTTTTGGCTTTAAGTCTTGTTTGAACTTTTCATTTAACTTTTGTTTGAACTCTTTGTAAATAAATTTGGTTGGTTTTTTTTCCAGCCTGTTGATTATAAAAAGGGGTTGTCCCTGACATTCAAACAGGGCTGGTGGTAGGCTGGAACAGAACACATCTAGAGTCTAGACAAAAGTAGCAATTATCTATTAGTGCAGCAAGCAAGGGGTAAGGTGTAACTACCAATTCTCCCCCAAGGACCAAAGACTTTATATCAGCAATGAAGGACAACAGGAAGGCACGAAGTGACATTTGCTGAGCCTATTCATTCAGTTTCCTTTGAGTTTCAGTTAGCAAAATGTGATACTTGATTGTTTATGAGCCGAGTATAACTAGCTGATAAAAAGCTAAGCTAGCTTATTTTACTACAAAAGCAGTAAACAAGTTTTCTACAGGTCCTTTGTACCCTCTTTAAGCAATTATTTTCTTTGTAAAAATACTTTTAAAAAACAAAACAAAATTTTATATATTGTAGTGGTACACGTGTGTCCCAATCTAGGCAATCCTTATTGTTTGATGTTTTTGCAGATAAAAAAAATATACTAAACCTGTCTGCCAACTCATTATACAAAGACAATATATGAACAGTGCAATTTGATGGGAAAATAGAAAGTGCTTATACCATAGCTGCTAGATCTGGGCTGCAAAAATCCAATTAATTAATCCAATTGCTTCTAGAAGGCAACAAAAAGATATTGCTCTGTTGGATTTTTTGCAATGTATGATCTGATAGTTTATACTGTATCATACTTGTAGGTGAACGTCATCTTTTGGGATTTCTGTTTATATGTCAAAATGTTCAGAAGAGGAAAATGGACTATGAAGATATGTTCTGGAGAGATGGAGATAACTGGAGTTACTTACTGACATTAAGTCAGGTTGCTTAGTTTATATTCTTATTGTAATTGACATATATTATTCAATACACAATGACAGCATCTTTCTATGAGAGAGAGAATACTTTATATGTTTCTAACAACACATTCTGGAATATTTTATTTACAACTCTTGAGAAGGAAACACATTTCCATACTACCATGGTTTCCAGTGCCAGGCCTTATTATTACTGATCTTAAGACACTATCAGCAAAACATTTCTTACAAGCTGACCAACAAAACTACACAAAGAATGACATTTGGTTCACTTCCTGCCTGCTTCACCTATGTGAAGTTCAACTTGGATGCATGTGCTTGTTATTTATAAAGCAAGAAATAGAAGCTGGTCAAGCCAAGGCAGGATCTGAACCACTGTGAACAGGGAAATGACATTGGCCTGACACCAGGAGCTGACCGCAAGTTCTGCAAGGCTCCAGTAAGATTCTACAAGATTTGGGGTGCAGAAGAAATATTAAGACTTTGATTACATTATATCTGAATCAAAAATAAACCAGTTCAATCAACGAATGTGGGAGATGGCATGGGATCACATAGTGTTGAACTGGTTTTGGAAGAAGTGTACAGAGAGCTTATGCACATATACACAAGAAAGAAAGTGGGACCAACAGGGAATAATCAAATAATTCCAAGAGTCGCAAGCAGAGCCGCTATAAGGCTGAAAAGATTGATCAGTCCTTCCCATTATTATCATTCTCATTCACTGGGTTTATTGAGCACACTTATAGTCCTAAACACAACTGAAGTTTACAAGATTGAAGAAAATGTATTGAGGATAAAACGTTTCAAACCTTAAAGCTTTCTCCACTGAATTAAGGTGAGGGGCAAGCTGTTTAATTTTACAATACACCTGGACGAATCATTGAACATTCTAATAGATATACACATCTTAATTTTAAATCAAGATAGCTCCTCAGTTACAGAATTATTGTTATTATTCTGGATTGACAAAGTACCAAATGGTGACGCCTTCTTTAGAGGAAGAGCAAGAAGGGAGATACTGATGTGATTGTCACTTGTTATTGATGGAATAAACCTTTTTGATAAAAATAGTTCAAGGAAAAAAATAACTGCGGTGAAGATTTGCTCTCTGATGAATAGTATTTTCAGGAAAATTGGGGACAAGTGGACTTTTTATGGTATTCAAATAAACTCCTATAAAATTTGCTTATTTTACTAGGATGTGGTCTCCACGTGCAGAGATGCTACTGTTGAGGCTGAGTGGAGTCAACAATTGTTTATTATTATTATGGTTAATCACACAGTTGGATGTTTTGACTGAATCTGGCAATTTTATTATAGGTTTATTATAGGTGATCGGTCACATGATCAACCAGACATTTAGACTGCATTTGATCTTTTACCCATCTATCAAGTCCTGGGTAGGGGGACAGGACAACACAACCACACCAGGAATTAATCACCATGATCAAATCACAGCAACCTCTAGACCACTTCTTGTAGGCCCAGATGGATTATATCCAGGGGTCCCCACCAGCTACCCCATTTTTGGCATGGGGAGGGGCAGAATTCTGATTCCTCCACCTTTGAGAGAAAGAGTTTTGCAGCTTTGTCTTGATAACCAGACTGTGGGGCACAAAACACTGCATAAAAACTTAAGAGACTTTTGGGGGCCTAAAATGTCAGTGGACATCAAGGTGTAACATCTTGCCACACCTTCAGAAGGGCTAAATCCATCATCAGAAGCCAATGGGGCTACCACCCCCATTCCCCACTCCCCCTACCTCCAGTCCTTGCCATACAATCTCTCTAGATTTTATTACTGATTTACCTCCAGTCAGTGGCTACATGTCCATACTACATAATCATAGAGAATCTGTTTACCAAGATGGCTCACTTCATCCTTTGTATGAGGTAGCCCACTGCCAAGGAAACAGCTTACCAATTTTTGGATCATGTCTTTTATCACAGAGGCATAGTGTCAAGGCTTCTGATAGGGTCAGTCAATTTGCTTCCAGGTTTTGGAGGGTGCAGTTCCAACTTTTAAATGTCCAGGTTAATCCAAATAAAAGCCCAGTGAGGGCCACACAGGAGCATTTCTAAGGGCTTCATCACATGTCCATTCTAGACAGGGACCAAGGTCACAGTTGGACCACTAACAAATCCTCAAGAAAAAAATGCTTCTGGAACACTACAGGGTCCACTAGTCACCTGCTAGCCCTACAATGTAGACCAGATCAAGAAACTGACTCTGTAAGAAGACTAGAACTATATTAGTCTTCATTGAGAAAAGTTATAGTGTAGGTTTGCCTTGGTTTTCCCTTCCTTCCCACTTATGCCCAAGGGAACCAGTCTGAGCCTTTTTCTAATACTTTCCCAGCTTCCTGCAATTGCTGTCTTAACAGATTCTGGATTGCTTTTCCAAGGTCATCTCCATGGTTCCCTACATCTTCTGGGCACATAGGTCCTACTCCCTTCTCTACACACTGACACTTGGCAACTTGGTGTTCAAGAATCACTAGCACTCAACTAAACCCACTCAACATCAGTTCCAAACACCTCCCTTCATTTCTTCCATTCCATTTGTCAGGCAAGCACACTTCTGAGTTATCACAATGGGGCCAATCTATCCTAGATACTACCAATCTGTTGACAGCAAAAGACAAAGATGAGATCAAATGTTGGAAGTTGGAAGAGACTGGGCAAGGCAGATGTAATAGCAGTCAAATGGAGTAAAAAACACAAAGCCCTGTGACTGTAGGGCTCAGGTTAATAACAACCAGTCCCTGAATTATGGTCCAGATCCGTCCACACAAAATTTGTAGAGGTCCAAATAGATTCTCTGATTCATCCTCCTAATAATTACTTTCAAAGACCACAGCTCTTCTCCTTACCACTGATTTGGTTGTTTTGTGGTGGTCAGTCAATGAGTTGAACTCCTTCTCCTATTAGCATGATATGTGCAAGAATTAAGACAATATGTCTATTCAGCAACATGGAGCAGGAGAGATTACTAGCTCAGCAAGCTTGGTTTAACTGGATTTCAAAATAAGCAAAGCAATATCCAATGCCATCTAAAAAGGGAAGACTGCAGTCCATGATCATTTAGCTGCAACAAGACTTGGAGAGTTTCACATTCTTTTTTTCTTTCCCCATTCTCTTTCTCCATCTTTGTTTTGACATCTTTTCTGTGTGATGAGGGGGCACTCCCAATATTTGTCACTAACTGCTCCCCTCATGCAGCCATTTTATGACTATGTCCAAAGTATGTCAATTTCCAAATGTATCCTCAGGCCTGAAAGTTTGAAGCCTTCAGATATTTTTTTCCACTGGTTTGTAAAACATGAAATATTAACTGCATAAATAATGGCATTCTATTACTTAGCACGAACCTTTCTTTCATTCTTCAACTGATTGGCAAAATTTTCATTTCTTGGGCAGCCCTCTTGGGCTGCTGCTAAACATACTGTAAGTTATCCTGCAGAGTTGGTCTCATTTCACTAGTGGCTAAAGCAGTTCTTGTAAATAGCTTGCAAAATGATTCGGGATCCTCTGGGATGAGAGGCGTGATAAAAATGTGTAAAATTATTATTACCATAAAAAATGGTGTGGTAGGAAGCAGGGAAGGAGTTAGGTGACTATCTTATGCTAATGAAACGCCTGTTTTATCCTTATTGCACTGGAAACGGTGGAAGAATAGTTTACCATGTGAAAATACAACACTAGTATTTTTACAGAGGTCAAGGAGATATGCAATGATCAGAGGATTAAGTGTTGATGTTCAGCCGAAATACTTCAAGGGATGGGCTGGTGATGATGTTTCTAAACCCACTTTTTACCAGGGGAAATTGGTTTCTCCGAGTTTTCTAAAGCACTAGAACAAAACAACATTATTGTTTGATGTACCATATTTTAAAAAGACAAAAACCTGATCAGAAGGGCACAGTATATTTTTAGTGAATAGATACATTTAGCTTTTGAATGATATGTCAAAGGCCACATTCCAGGTCTCTGGATGATGTACCCAAAGATGTTGGAGATATATTTGACTTCTGGTTTTGTGAAGTTGAAGTATTTATTTATTTATTTTATTTAAGAAAATTTATATGGCCACCTTACTCACTCTCAATGACTCCGGGCAGATTACAAAGATAATTACCCACTAACTAATACAACAAAGAATCATGTCACCTAATTCTCACTGAAATGGATAGCAACACTTTAAACACTAGGCATACTCTATTTGTAATAAATGCTCTTGATCAGGAGAACCCCCATACACAATGGGAAATGGTACAATCCAGGGGCAGAACTAAAGCAGGAATCTAAAAATATTCTACAAAGTAAAGTAAAAAAAGAAAACCAATTTTTACCTTTGTTCTTTTGCATTAAGTTTGGCTGTTGAGATCAGAGCTAAGACCTGGCATCACAAAGCTCCCATTATTCTTCGCACTGTAGAAATGAAAAGATTTGCACTTATGCAAATACTTAGAATAATACTTTGAAAGAGCATTCTGCTAGATAAATGTGTTTTTTTCAATGTACTGTTTAATTATGGGTATGCTTGATTTAACACTTAGTACCAAAATGAAAAAAAACCCTGCAAAAGTACTAAAATCTACAGGAGGTACAATATTGCTATATTGTATGCAAAAGCTTTTTAAGATTCTGACTCTGGAGAAACTTTATTGAAAACTGTTCTTATTTATCTAAAGGGCTTAACATTACCTGTGGAGGATACAGATGCATTAATAAAAAGAGAGCGAGCACTCCCAATGTACTTACAAAAGACACTTCAGCAAATAATAAAGTATCATGGCAATCACAGATAAGGCCAACCTAGTGTGTATACAATAACCCATTAAACATGGATTAATGATCAGGAAGGCCTTCTTTTATCCTAGGTGTGCCCTCATAGATTCTTGGTGTTGCAATAAAAGAGAGTGGATGGTTGGGAGGAAGATAATAACTTTATTTTACAAAAATGGGTTTTTCCTCTCTGGCTTCTTATACATTCGCATGCCAAAGTGTCATCTTTTGCTTGGTACTTAAGATAGAATATTGATTCAAAAGATGTGTTCTGTACCAGCCTGCTACCAGCCCTGCAGAAAAGGCAGGGACAACCCCTTTTACAAGAAGGCAAGAGGCTGGAACTAAGCCTGCCAAATTTATGGATACAAAAGCAAACAGAACAAGACACGAACCATGAAACAGGAGCTATTCAAGCGGTTGCCTTCAGCAAACCAGCCCTCCCACGCATTCCCCTTATACAGTTCAGGGCGTGGGTTCTCTCTGCCTCCTTCCGAGGTGCCCCATTGCCTTCCTCTGTTTACTCCTGATTGACTGCCTCCTGCGTCAGGCATCCTTGAACAGGGCCAGCTGTGGGTCATCTTCATCCACGCTGTCAGGCTCACACAGCTGGGTCTGTGTCGTGACCAGGTGGGAGGGGCCTGGCTGAGGGCTCTCATCAGCAAGCTCTCCAACCCCCTCAGCAAGCTCTTCAACACCCCCTCCTCCTCTGAGTCGTCCGACCCAACTGCCGAACCCACAGGCTGACCCTGAATCACAACAAGATGTTCTACCCACCTATTGCCCAGTAAGGTCCTACTGAACAGATGGACATGGTCTTGTTTTATGCTGAAGAATCTCCTAATGATGGCTTGGAAGAGTTCAATATCCATGCCAGCACTGTCATGTTTGGAGCACTGCCCACTTCTGTATGAGAACCATGATCTCTCCCAAATAGTTTCTTGCAGCATATATGATAAGACGTAGTATGGATTCTATTTTGGTCCATTCAAAATATTGGTGGTCTTAAGGAGGGGGATTTTGACAAATGGTGCCCCTGGACCAGGAGCTTGTGGGATGGACTACAACGAACTGGCAGCTTCCTAGGAAGGAGGAGTATATTCCAGAAAGGGAAGGGGCAGACAAGAGGTAGTACAGCCTGGACTGGATAGGACACAGAGGAAGAGAGAAAGGACAGCCACTCCCTAGAATATCCCATGGTATATCCTTTGGGATGAGAGTAGTAAGGGTTTAGTCTGGCAAGATTCTGTCTATTGTGTATAAACAGATAAAGAGCTGAAGTTTGGTGAATTGCTCTTCATTGTCCCTGGGCTTAGTCTGGCAAAGATTTTATATATGTTCCTAGGTAATGGTCTGACTATTTTCTCTTGAGACTTAAATTTAGAGCAAACTATTCTCTGTAAGAATGGGGGCCCTATTAGAATAAGGCTCCCGGCTGCCTGGAGGTTAATGATTTTCAGTGGATACCAGAAGACTCTGGTGAATTTTTTAACTTGTATGGAAGGAATCCATTGAAGTCTTGGTCACTCTGTAGAATAAGAAAATTACCTGGGCAGTTACTACAATAATTTCCAAATATTCTCTGCCACTTTGGAATGAAACAGATTTTTATCTCCATTTGAAACAGAACTTAGGCCTCAATTTGCTACTGAACTTTGTTGGTCGTCTGTGAAATGATCTGTGCTGGGAAATAACATGAGGAGAGTAAAGCTACCTATTTTCCTGGATTACTCACCAGCTTTCAGCTAAATATCAACAATATTTAACCTGTTCTGGAAAGGACTGTACCTTGCACAAAAAATTCAATACAAATTGTAGTGCTTCTATAAACCTTCTCTAGCACTATAGATAAATGTTATTTGTGGCACATAGCTTCTTCTATGTGTCTAAGGTGGTGTGACAGCTACAATCCTACCTGGATAAATATAACCAGTGCATGAGCATATAGGACTACTGGTAGGCAACCAGCTGAACATGAACAAAGAGTGATGCAGCACCTACAATGGCCAATGGAATTTTGGGCTGCATTAACGGAGCGTTGCCTTCAGATCAAAGGATGTAATCACTTTGTTATGCTTTGTATTAATTAGACTGCACATTTCTGGCAAAGGATAATGAAGAAGCTACCTTGGTTCAGATGTAAGCTACCCAGATCATAGTGTCATCAGAAATCTGAATCTTATGGCAAGCATTATAAAGCTAGCCAAATTTAACTTGCAAAACTAAACATAAGGTGAGATATGATAACCATCTGCAGATACTGAAAAGGCTGTCACACACAAGAGGGCAGCCCTGTACTCTGCTGAAAATAAGAGCAAGACAAGGATCATTATGCTGAAATTAAAAGAAATTCACACTAAATACAAAAACAAATTTCTGATGAAAAGAAGCATTGGTATATTCTGCCTAGAAAAGTGGTGGAGTTCTCCCCACAAGAGATTTTCAAACCAGTTGAATGGCTTCTTCTCAGGGATGGCTTAGTAGATTCTTACAGTGAGCAAAGGACTGGCCTAGATGACCTGGAAACCTTCCAATTCTTTCCCAATTCCAAGTTCAGTTCTGAACCTAATTCAAGATGTTAGTATTAATCATGGACTTCATGGCCTAGAATTGCCATATATGACCAGGATGCCTCTTGCCTTATGCATCTGTACACTAAAGTCCCTTTTAAAGCTTTAGATGTCTTCTCATGTTGAGGTGCAAAGAGGAGGTCCTCAGGCATGGACATCCCAAGTTAAAGTCATTCCCTCATTATTTGTACCATCTAGTGTAAATAATGTCATCTAGTTCTAGTGATTATATGAGTTTGTGCAACAGAAATCTAGTGGCCCTAACTAGATATTTGATATTTGTTTGGGTGTGATACTAATGGTGTACACTGTATATTTACACATATGTCCTAAGCCATAATGTACTTTGTTTTGGTTTGATTTTGTACTTTGTACGAAGTCAGCTATTTATAAACTATAGTTTATAGCTTAGCACCCTATGAAAACCCAGCTAATTATGATTCATTCATTAAGCTTCAATTAAATAAAGCACGGCTTAGAATAATATATGGGACAAGTGGAGAGTGTTCATTCTCAGTTTGAAAAAGTAGTTTTGTTCTAAGTGCTGCATATCTTTCATTCTCAGCTGCTAGGATGACAAAACCAAAGCAATGTGGATAGAAATGAAAGGATTTCAACAACCGTGAAATACTGTCTGACATAAGAGCCAAGAAAAAGCCATCATTCTCAGGGTTGACATGGCTATTGACTCTCAACACTATGAGGGTGACTTGGTATAAACCCATGCATTAAAAAAACAGTCAAGTTTGGGGAGTACAAAGAATTATATTTTCAATCTTAAAAGGACATATCCATTAAAACTTTTGATGTACATTTTCATCCAAAGCTAGGCATTTACTCATTGTCTGAATCACAGCCTGCAACAGCCACAGGTACAGAAATCATACTAGGGAATCAATAGATATTCCAGAGTTCTGAAAATATCCCATTTTCCACTTTGGAGTTAACCTAATATGACATCTGAAAAAACAAATTTAAATAAGGAAATTCACACCCCACACTATAAATCAATAGGATGAAAAGACAGGCATTGAAGACCCTCTGGAATTTGTCTGCTAGCACAACAGTTTGTTTCTCTGAAGATATCAGTTAAAGTTGAGTTGGGCAAAGTCATAGCACTTGCACCAGGACTGACAATCTGCCAAATTATGAAGAAAACAGCTATATGGTGGCTTGATGTCCAAGGTAGTCCTGAAGAGTCATGGAACTGAGTGTGAGTTTTCCTCATGATTCTATCACTCATGTTTGGTAATTCCATAGTGGCTTCATCCAAAGCCAGCATTTCTATTGAATAAACAACATATGCAATGCCTTAGAATAAGATTTTTTTCTGTTAATAAGAATAAGATTTTTCTGTTAAAAAGAAATGAAGCTTTTCATAGTCCCCCATGGGCACTAATCCAACAGGTGGTAAGGAAGAAGGGGAACTCAGACATAAAACAGATTCTGTAAACAAAACAAAACAAAGTGTCAGTCAAAAAGGAGTCAAATGTCTATAGATCAACGAAGTATGAGAAATAAACAGGGTGAACTAGAAATCCAAGTACAGGAGGGAAGATATGATATTATTGCCATTACAGAAAATTGGTGGGATGAAACCCATGAATAGAATATACAGCTAGAGGGATTTAAATTGTCTAAAAAAACCAGACCTAATACAAGAGAAGGTGCAGTTGTGGTATATATAACAAATAACTACATCTCTATAGAAATACAGCAGAACAATGTTGAAAACCATCTTGAATGCATTTGGGTCAATAGGATCAATATAAAAGGTATATACTACAGGCCATAGATATATACTACAGGCTACCTATTGTGTAGTGAGTCCGACGCAAGGAAGAGACGCCAGCTGGAGTACGTGTTTAGCTCTTTATTGGAAGGGGGGTAGCGTACTGAGGAGTGAGGGTTACCTGGCCTCCTTAAATACCTAGCCAGGTAAGCAGACAGCCAATGGGGTTGGCCCTAGGTTTCCCGCCGAAAGTGGGTTTCCCGCCAAAACCGTTCAGGCCAATGCCCCTGGTGGGTGTTGCTATGCAGGTGCCTGCATACATAACACCCCTTCCCCCTTAGAGAAGAACCACATAACAACGATAAACAATTTGCAACTAACTACATAACTATATACACTGTGTGTCATATGCAAGGTAACTGTGTGGTGGTCACTTGCACACATAGTCTGCCAAGTAGGCAGGTGTCCTGTGGGGCCGGGTGGACCGTCTGGGTGTGGCTTGGCCCTGGGCTTGGACAGCCGGTTCTTGAGGCCTCTGTGCTGGGTTGAGCAGAGCTGGGTTCAGGAGGCCCTCCTCCTCTGGTTCCTGTTCTGTGTTGTTTCCGGTTGGGCTGACCTCTCCTGGGGTGTGGCTTTCCTGTTGGGCGTGTGTGGTGCACTCAGGGACCCTTCCTCTGAGCTGGTCGATGTGTCGCCTTATGTGTCTGTCCCCCTCCACCCCCATGATGTAAGAGAGGGGTCCAGTTTTCTCAACCACTGTCCCCGGAACCCATGGATGCCCTGCCCCATAGTTCCTTGCCCAGACCAGGTCCCCCACATTGAGAACCCTGTGTGCTGGTGACGATGGTAATGATGATGATGATGATGATGGTGGCCTAACCGCCTCGGCTGCTACTCGATCCGGGTGTAAACGGTCCAGCTTGGTGATGAGACGCTGTCCCCACCGCAGTTCTGCTGGGCTCTTCCCGGTAGCAACGCATGGTGTAGTGTGTTGGGCAAGTAGGAACTTCGCCAGTCTGTGATGCCAGTCCCCGCTGATGATGCGCCGGAGTGCGTCTTTGGTCGTCCTTACCATCCGTTCCGCTTGTTGGTCGATGGATGGAAGGGCACGGAGGTGGCGTGCCTAATCCAGTTCGCCTTCAAGAACGCCTGGAAATCATTAGCGGTAAACTGAGGCCCGTTATCAGACACAATTATGTCAGGGAGGCCGTGTGTGGCAAAGAGAGCTCTGAGCACCTGGATTGTCCTCCCCGAGGTCATGTTGGGAACAGGGACTACCTCCAGCCACTTGGAGTGGCTGTCCACTACTACCAAGAACAGTTGGCCCTGAAATGGCCCTGCATAGTCAATGTGGATGCGGGACCAGGGTGTGTGTGTGGCCTCCCACCTGTGCACGTGTGTGTGTGGCATCTCTGGCCTGGATCTCTGGCACGTGTAACAGGCCTTGACCCATTCCTCAATGTCCTTGTCCAGCCCCGGCCACCAGAGGTAGCTTCTGGCCAGGGCCTTCATCCTAACCACCCCCGGGTGTCCCTCGTGTAAGGAGTCCAATACCCTGCCCCGTACTGCGGTGGGAATGATGACCCTGCTCCCCCAGAGGAGGCAACCCCTGTGTGTGGAGATCTCGTTGTGCCGTGGTGAAGTAGGCCTGGAACTCAGGCCCCGGGGACTTGTCCTGCCACCCTGTGCAAACCCATGAGTGTACCCTGCTCATGATGTTGTTGGTGGCTGTGTTGCTGGCAATGTCCTTGGCGTGGAGTGGGCATTCTGGTAGCTCCTGCAGGGCTAGGATCTGTGTTGCTGGTGCTGGGTCTGGTTTGGGAGTGTCGATGGGTAACCTACTTAGGCCGTCTGCGTGGCCCATCTCCTTCCCTGGCTTGTGCACCAGCTTGCAATTGTAGGCTGCAAGGAAGATGGACCACCGGAGCATTCTGGGGGACAGGATTTGGGGGGTCTGCCTGTCCGTTGTGAACAGGCCTAGGAGTGGTTTGTGGTCCGTGTAGACAGTGAATTCCCTGCCATACAGATAATCGTGGAATTTTTTGATTCCTGCCACGATTGCCAGGGCTTCTCTGTCTATTTGGGTGTAGTTTCTTTCTGCTCCAGACAGCGTCCTAGCATAGTATGCTATGGGAATTTGCGCCGCATTGGGCTCGAGGTGGCTGAGTAATGCGCCCACACCGTAAGGGGATGCATCGCATGCGATGCATATGGGCTTTGTCTCGATGAAATGGGTTACTGTGGACTTGTCCGACAGTAGTGCCTTTAAAGCCCTGAGGCATTGGTCGTGGGCGGGAGTCCAGACCCATGCTGCCTGTTTGTCCAGTAGCCTGTGGAGTGGCTCTGCTATGACTGCCTTGTGTGGGAGGAATGCATGGTAGAAGTTCAGCAGGCCCAGGAATGCCTGTAGCTCTGCCTTGTTCTTGGGTGTGGGTGGTAGTTTGATGGCCCTCACCTTGGACTCTGTGGGTGGATTCCCTTGGCATCTACCCTGAATCCCAAGAATTCTGTGGAGGGAACGCCTATGCTGCATTTCTCCCTTTTTAATTTTAGGCCAGCTGTGCGCAGCCTGGACAGTACCTCCCTGAGCCTACCTGCCAGCTCTTCTGCTGATGCTCCTGCGATCAGGATGTCATCAAAATAGGGGCAGACTCCTGGGATGCCCCTGAGTGTCTTCTCCATGACTTCCTGGAAAATGCCAGGAGCAACACTGACCCCAAACTGCAGCCTGTTCACCCAGAACGCTCCCCTGTGTGTTACTATGGTTTGAATGTCAGCTGTTGCCCTAGTAACCGTGAGTTGCTGGTACGCCTGCGCAAGATCAAGCCTTGCAAAGATGGCGCCACCTTGGAGGGAAGCGAGAACGTGGCTGACCGTGGGGACTGGGTAAGCATGCGGGTTCAGGGCGCGGTTCACCGAACACTTGTATTCGGCGCAGATCTTAATTTCCCTGTTGGATTTGAGAGGGGTGATGATCGGGGTTTCCCACTCCCCCCCATCTACTGGCTCTAAGATTCCCTGGGCCACTAGCTTATCTAGTTCGCGCTCTATTTTGTGTTTGAGCATGAAGGGGACTTGCCGCGGCCAGACCCTAATGGGGGGAACGTTCGAGTTAAGCTTGAATGAAATGGGGGGGCCTGTGTACCTGCCTAGCATCCCATCGAAGACGTCTGCGAACTCCTTGCAGACGGCCTTGATGGAGTCCCCTTGGATCCGGTGGATCCCAGAGACTGTGATTCCCAGGGCCTTGAACCAGTCTAGGCCGACCAGGCTGGCCATCCAGCCCTCTACCACTACAACCTCCAGGTGCTCTTTGCAACCCTTAAACCCCACTGAGACGGTAGTCTCCCCTTTTACCTTGACCGGCATGTTCTGGAAATCTGTCAGGTTTAAATTTGTAGGCCATAATTTAATCCGCTGCTTGCTCTGGCTATTTATGTAGTTAAGGGTCTCGTCTGAAATGATCGAGACCACTGATCCGGAGTCAAGCTCCATGCTGCAAGGGATGCCGTGCAAGCGGATTGTTAGTCTAATTTTGGGTTTGAGCAGCCGGCGGCTACTCGTGTGGTTAATGGCCCGCCGGCTCTCAACATAGCCAATTTGCATTTTAGTCGGGGCCCCAGTACCTTTGAACGGCGATTCCTCCGGTTGCAGCTCGTGGACCTCCTCTTGGGGGGGGCGGCTACGACAGACCGTGGCTATGTGGCCTGTTTTCTTGCAGGCCCGACACATGGCCGACTGGAACTTACAGAGGCTGTGCACGTGGTTCCCACCGCATCCTGCACACTTCTGAGGGTTGGTGGCATTTCCGGGAGGCCTGGGGTTGTCTGGGCGTCTGGCTCGCTGGTTGGGGGTCGGCTTCCACTGGATGAGGTCGATGTTCAGCTCGTCCTCGGCTGTGGCAACCTGTCGGTGGACGCTGGCCGCCTGGCTGCCGGCCCGGGTCTCCTGGACTGCTTGGACGGCCCCACAGGTCCGACGCTTCATGGGCCAGAATGACATCTTCGGCTTCCTGGAGCGAAACCTCCTCTCTCTCGAACAGGCATTCTTGCAGCTGCCTGTCTCGTAGGCCGCAAATAAACCAGTCCTGTAGCCGCTCCTCCAAATTTGAAAACTTGCAGGTGACGGCGGCTTCTCGTAGGGTGACGAGGAACTCGGCGCCGGACTTGTCGGGGTGCTGGTCCCTTTTTTCGAATTGTGACCTTGTGGCCACTTTGGAACGTCTGGGCCTGAAATGGGCGTTGAGCTTGGCCACGAGGTCCCGGTACGCGACGGAGATGATGGCCTCTGGGGCGAACAGGTTCACTGCAATCTCCAGGAGTGCTGGTCCCTCGATGCAGAGCAGGGCTGCCGCCTTTGCGCCGTCCTCCGAGATCTGATTGAACCGCATGTACAGTTCGGCATGAGCCAGGTAACGGGCCCATGTCTCGGGTTGGCGGGTGTCGAATTCGTGGGGTTGTCCGGCTCTTGCCATCGCAGTGTTGGTTCGGGTCTCAAGTCGCAGATGCGGCGATTGGCGTGGTTCGGTCAGCTGGCGGTCGTGGGGGGGGAAGAAAGAAGGAAAATGCCTTTCCCTTCAGCTTGCGGAGCGCTTCCCCAGTGACTTCAGCTCCTTGTTGGCAGCAATCCCATCCTCATCGCTACTATTGTGTAGTGGGTCCGACGCAAGGAAGAGATGCCAGCCGGAGTACGTGTTCAGCTCTTTATTGGAAGGGGGGTAGCATACTGAGGAGTGAGGGTTACCTGGCCTCCTTAAATACCTAGCCAGGTAAGCGGACAGCCAATGGGGTTGGCCCTAGGTTTCCCACCGAAACTGGGTTTCCCGCCAAAACCGTTCAGACCAACGCCCCCTGGTGGCTGTTGCTATGCAGCTGCCTGCATACATAACACTACCCAACCAAACAGAGGAAATAGACGAACCTTTTGCTAGTCAGTTAACTAAGGTATTGTAGGAAACACACCACAATAGCAATGGGGGACTTTAATTACTCTGACACCAACCGGGAAACAAACTCTGCACCTAGTGGAAGATCAAACAGATTCCTGACAAACCTAGCAGACAACTTTGTTTCTCAAACAAGTAGAAAAGGGAAGAGTCAGCCTATACTGGACTTAATTCTCAGTAACAGAGATGAAATGATTGAAGGCATTGAAATTACAGGAACCTTGAGGGGGAGTGACCATGCAATATTGGAATTCAACATTATGCAGGCACAAGCAATAGAACAAAGTCAAACTAGAGTCTTGAACTTTAAGAGAACTGATTTCAGTAAACTTAGAGAGAGCTTGGGAAGAAGGATTCCATGGATGAGAATCCTCAAGGAGAAAACAACCCAAGAAGCTTGGGAAACTTTGGAAAGTGGGATTATAAAAAAGCCCCGTCTAGCACAAATCCAAAGAAGAAAAAGAAACCAGCATAGATGCACAAAGAACTCTCTGATATACTGAAAGACAAAAAGGACAAGTATAAAAAGTGGAAACAGGGGCACAATGCAAGGGCAGAATATCAGCAAATAGCCCAAACCTGCAAAGAGGAAGTCAGGAAAGCTAAAGCTCAAAATGAACTAAGGTTTGCAACAAAAGTAAAAAATAACCAAAAAAAAGTGTTTCTTTCAACAAGTAAAAAACAAGAAAAAAGTCAAGGATATGATTGATACATTAATGGGAGAAAATGGCAAGAAGGCTTTCTGCGAGGAGAAAGCAGAACTGCTTATTTTTTTCATCTGTCTTTACACAAAAGGAAAAAACAGTCTGACCTATCAAAAAACCTGTAAAATGCAAAACAGGAATGCAAGTCAAAATAAACAAGAAAATGTAAGAGAACACCTATCCATGACAAGTTCAAATCACCAGGTCCAGATGGATTACATCCAGTTTTGAAAGAACTGGCTGATGTGATCTCAGAACCACTGAACTATATATTTCAAAAATCCTGGAGCACCGGGGAATGAACAAATGCCTGGAAAAGGACTGATATAGTTTTTATCTAAAAAAAAAGGAAAAAAATGGATCCAGGAAACTACAGACCTATTAGCCTGACATCAATACTGGAAAAGATCAAGCAACAAATCTGCAAGGACCTAGAGGCAAACAAAGTCATAACCAGTAGCCAACGTGGGTTTGTCAGGCAGAAGATACAGAAGGATCTCAGCAGACTTGAACATTGGCCCCTAACTAACAAAATGAAGTTCAATGGTGAGAAAAGTAAGATTCTACATGTAAGCAAGAAAAATCAAGGGTACAAGTACAGAATAGGTGGTACCTGGCTCAATAGTAGTAACCAGTGCTTTTTTTGTAAAAGAAAAAGGTGCCGGAACTCACACGTCATACAACCTGCCTTGCCTACCCTACAAGGTTCCATCCAAAAAAGGTGCCGGAACTCCGTTCTGAGCGTTCTATGACAAAAAAAGCCCTGGTAGTAACTGTAAGAGTGATCTTGGAGTCCTAGTGGACAATCACTTAAATATGAGCCAGTAGTGTGCTGCAGCTGCCAAAAAAGCTAACACAGTCATAGGCTGCATTAATACCAGTAAAGCAGGGGTGTCATACCGAAGCCGCACCCACCCTATTGCCGGCAATCCAAAAAGAGTCGCAATACATTGCAACACCTCACGTGACACTCACGTTTGACACTCCTATGGTAAAGGGATAGAATTAAGATCATGTGAAGTGTTAGTGCCACTTTATAATGCCCTGGTAAGACTATACTTGGAATATTGCATCCAGTTTTGGTTGACATGGTATAAAAAAATGTTGAGACTCTAGAATGAATGCAGAGAGGAACAACAAAGATTATTAGGGAGGGTACTGGAGTTAAAACATAAAGAACGGTTGCAGGAATTGGATATATCTAGTTTAATAAAAAGAATGACTAGGAGTGATGTGATAGCAGTGTTCCAATATCTAAAGTGCTGTGATAGGTGTTCCATCACTGGAGATTTTTAAGAAGAGATTGGACAATCTGAAATGGTATTTCAGCAGGGGTTGGACTAAAACACGGGTCGGCAACCCGCGGCTCCGGAGCCGCATGCGGCTCTTTGAGCCGTCTCCTGCGGCTCCCAGCTGCCCGGTGCGCGCGCACCTCTTCAAACGGGCAGTGGTGCGCGCGCACCTCTCCAGATGGAGAGTGGCACCGCCCAGTTGGAGAGGTGCACGGGCACCTCTCCGAACGACCGTAGGTGCGCGCGCACCTCCCCAAACCTTTGGAGAGGTGCGCACGTACCTCTGCGCGAACGGGCAGCGGCGCCGCTCTTTGAGAAAGCTGCCGCAGCACGTTTGCAGGCTGCCGAAAGTGGCAGCTTTGCAGACGGGCCGCGGCAGCTTTCCCAACAAGCAGCACCGCTGCCCATTCCGAGAGGTGCGCGCGCACCTCTCCGTACGACCGTAGGTGTGCGCGCACCTCCCCAAACCTTTGGAGAGGTGCGCGCGGACCTCCGTGCGAATGGGCAGCAGCAAATCTTTTTAAGATGTTTCTAACAGAGGCTTGAGAGTGTGGATGGGGAGAGGAGCTAGACCTGGGGGGTTGGGAATTATTTTCTCCTTTATTCAGAATTACGGATCCATTTACTTCCAGCACCGGATCAGTGGTGCCACCGCCGTTGCCATGACAGCAGGAGGGGCAGGGCCCCCGCGATTTACAACCCCCCCTTCCCCACCCAAACGAGCAGCCCCGGGAAAGTGGCTTCGGGACTTCTTTTTCTTGCTTCTAAGCGTAGGAACCAATCTGGGAAAAGTAACACGTGCATCTTTCTCGTCTCCCGCCACGCCTCCCATTGGCATCTGCTACGGCATAGGAAAAGCGAAGTTAGCTGGGGCGGTTCCCCACGGCGGAGAGATTCTTGAACGGGACTCGTTTCCAGCGGAGGGATCCAGGCAGGCTACGGGTGCCACGGCCCATCTTGGCTCCTCTCGGGGAGGGGGGAGGCGGCTGTGTAGCCGGCACCATGGACGAGGCCTACGACGTGATCGTGCTGGGCACCAGCTTGACCGTGAGTTCTTCGGAGCCACTCACCCTGCCTCTTCCTCTCCCCATCCAGGCATCTTCCACCCCTTGCGCCTCTCTGTGCAATTTTGCATTCCTTTCCCTCCGGCATCCATGTCCGTCATCAGCAAACCGGGAACCGGTTCCATCACACATAAAAAAATGGCAACTGCGCGCGTCCGCGCATGCGCAAGAAAAACCCATTTTGCGCATGCGCAAAACATTTTTTGCGCATGCACGTGCATGGACGCACGCACGCGGCTCCCACTTTTTTTTATGTGTGATGGAACCGGTTCCCAGTGGCTCTTTTCCTTTTTCAGGTTGCCGACCCCTGGACTAGAAGATCTCTAAGGGTCCCTTCCAAGATCTCTAAGGTCCCTTCTGTTGAGAACCCATCTCTCCATTCCTTCCCAGAGTGAAGTGGTCTTCCAAGCTTTTTGATTTTTTCTCTATCCCCCCATATATTGGTTAGAGGGAACGTGGATGCACTGAGTCACTCAAGGCAAAGGGTGTGTATATTTGGCCTATCAAAATCTGAAAAACATTGGGCCAGAAAAAATAGTGAAAACATGAGATCACCATGCCTCCAGTCCCAAGAAACATATCAACCTGTTTTAATTAGAGAAGCTTGGTTAAGTCAGATATCTTTGTATGCCAAACATATACAGTAGGTGTTCTTTCTCTTCCATATGCCTTTAACCTCATTACTTCTTTACCTAGACAGTTTCTTATTCAAGTGAGTGGGAATAAGAATTCTGTTTTTCCACTTGCCCTTTTTTTCTCTTCCATGATAATTAAGGTTCAGTAAGGAAAGGGGTTCCCTAAATGTATGAAATATTTGAAAGGTAAGTCAGTATTCTTAGTGTTCTCAGCTCAATGGCAATTTCACAGATTCTCACACTCTGATGAATCTTAAGACCATGACAGAATCATCTGAAATCTTTCTCAAATAGGGATTAAAACTTTGGGTGAAGACTAGGAAACATCCATTACAGACAGGACAGGTAAATGTCTACAAATCAGTTTTAGCTCTGAATCAGAGCAGAGATTAATATTGAAATGACACATGACATTGGAAATTTCACTCCATGCTTTAGATGCTGAAATGTAAATCATATACAGTATGTATCATGAATTTTGACCTTGGATCCAGGATTACAAGCATGACGCAATATACAAAATCTTTCCGATGCATACTATAAGCTAAATATGGATGCTTTAACAATTATTTCAAATGTGCTGCTGCTTGCACCATATAGGATAATGAAGATGTTCATCCTTAATCTTTCTGTAGCAGCAAAGATGGCTCATGACTGAAAATGAGAATCAGGCCACCTGCAAAAGAGGTGGCTTTTGAAATTTCTTAGAACTGCATAGGCACATAAACCAATTTGGCTCATCAAATAGATAGACGCGGAGGCCATGCGACTTTTCAAGAAATAATAACCATTCATGTTTTTGATGGAACCAGCATTGTACTCTGAGAGGCAGAATGTTTCATTTTTTTCAGTGTAATTAAAAACAGCAGCACTTCAATTCTTTCTGCAGTCATATAGCTGGACTGACTGTGCAGAACAAACGGAAGTGATAATTGGCTGTGAATTAGCATACATGTATTGCAGCTGCAGGAGAGGAAGGCTGTTTTACTAAGATACCTCGAGTACGGTAGGCTGTCTTCTCCATTAAAAAAACTGACAAAATGCTAAGACTGTCCCAGGAGGTCTTATCGTGGGTGCCACAAATTATAGCTTGTCATCTTACAGGTGGCCTTCTCTCTGATGGCGCTTGCTCTCAGGAATTTCATCTTCTCTGACATCCAGTGCAATGTTTCTCAACCTCAGCAACATTAGGATGCATGAACTTCAACTTTCAAAATTCCCAAACCAGCATGAAGTCCACACGTTAAAGTTGTTGAGATTGAAAAACAAAAACAAAAACAGATCAGTGAGTGCTTGCTTAACTTTTAAATTCTTCCTTTTTCCCCACTTTTTTTACTGCTTTAGTGTGTGTGTGTGTGTGTGTATACATATACATACATATATATACATATATACACATATACATATATGTGTAAATTTTTTTTTGATTGCTAACAAAGGGAAACTGATATGATCATTTCAAATTTATTTGTTCTCATCAGTCAGCCATACCCTTCTGAGATTCGAACCTGGGCCGATTGCACCTTAGGCAATTGTTGCAACCTTTAGGCCACTGGCTCTTTCTCGCTTTGTTAGCTGAGAAGCAAGGGAGATATGTGTTAAGTGTTTGTTAAGTATTTAGAATACCTTGCTAGATTTGTCCCGTGTTTGGGGCCTAGCAAGGTATTCTAAATACTTACACACACACACAATGACCTTTGGTCATTCAGGTTTTTTCCCGCGTAGAAATGAAGGTGTAGGCGCAACGTTTCGACGGAATCCCATCCGTCATCATCAGGCTGGTGGCTTCTGCTTCCTTCTTCTGGGAGAAGCATGTGGTAGTGGCTGTTTGTTCCTCTTTTTTAAACTGCCAGAGGGGGTGTGTTCTGTGGGTGGAGGTGTGCTCTGATTGGGTGGGGGATTAAGTGTGTTCTGATTGGGTGGGAGTGTGTTTTGAATGGTGGGTGTGTTCTGATTGGGTGGGGGTGTGTTTTGAGTGGATGGGCTGGTCTCAGCTGCCAGCCTTAGACCTGAGCTGGTGAGTTGTGCTGCTTTTGTTTGGCTTCGTGTTTGTGGTGGTGCCATGTTTTTATAGTGGGTGTCAGTTTGCTTATTGTGTGGTTTGGAGGGGTTTAAAGTGGCTGATGTTGCAGCTGTAGTTAGGTTTCTGTTTTGTGGTTGTGCGTCGTTATCATTGTGGGTTCGGATTTGCTTTTTGAATGGTTGTGTGGTGGTGATGTCATGTGATGTTATCATGAGTTTGGGTCTGGTATCATTCTTGGTGGTTGGGACTCGTCTGTCAATCAAGGCGGGTTTCCAAATGGCTGGTAGGCGAGAGGTATCATCTCGTTTGTTCATGCTGTGGGGGCGTTTTTCTATCTCAATGGCTTCTCTGATTATTCTGTTGTTAAAATGTTCGATTTTGGCGATAGTTTTGGTTTTTTTAAAATCAATTTCATGTCCTGTGGCTTCAAAGTGTTGGACCAGGGATGAAGTTTGTTCTCCCTTTCTGAGTGAGTTTTTGTGCTCTTCAATGCGTGCACTTATTCTTCTGTTGGTCTGTCCGATGTATGTGGTGGGGCAGGTGGTGCATGGGATTTCGTATACTCCTTGGTTTTCTAACCCAATTGTGTCTTTGGGGTTTCTTAGGATGGTGGATATTTTTCTATCTGTGTAGAATGCTGTTTTGATGTTGTGTTTTTGGATCTTGCTGATTCTGTCTGTGGTCCCTTTTAAGTATGAGAGGAGGGCTTTGCCATTTTCTTGTTCTCTGTCTTGGGTTTTTGTGGGTGTCTGTCTTCGGATTAAGTTGGATTAAGTTATATATATATATATATATATATATATATATATATATATATATATATATATATATATATATATATATATATATAGGTACGCGGTGGCTCAGTGGGTTAGGACGCTGAGCTTGTCGATCAGACGGTCGGCAGTTCAGCGGGTCGAATCCCGAGTGCCGCGTAGCAGAGTGAGCGCCTGTTACTCGTCCCAGCTTCTGCCCACTTAGCAGTTCGAAAGCACGTAAAAATGCAAGTAGAAAAATAGGGACCACTCCGGTGGGAAGGTAACAGCATTCCGTGCGCCTTTGGCGTCTAGTCATGCCGGCCACATGACCACGGAGACGTCCTTGGACAAGCGCTGGCTCTTCGGCTATGAAACGGAGATGAGCACCGGCCCCTAGAGTCGGAAACGACTAGCACGCATTTGCGGGGGAACCTTTACCTTTACCTTTTATATATATATATATATATATATATATATATATATATATATATATATATATATATATATATATATATATATATATATATATATGTGTGTGTGTGTGTGTGTGTGTGTGTGTGTGTGTGTGTGTGTGCGCAAAAGGTAAAGGTTCCCCTGCACATGCGTGCTAGTCGTTTCCAACTCTAGGGGCCAGTGCTCATCTCTGTTTCAAAGCCGAAGAGCCAGTGCTTGTCCGAGGAGATCTCCATGGTTATGAGGCCGGCATGACTAGACGCCAAAGGCACACGGAATTGCAGCCAAGGCACCTATTACTATTATTATTTGCTAAAATCATGCTTGGTAAATCCATAGTTCTGTGTGTACTGTAGAAGTTCAAATTTCTGGTATATAATCCAAATCACATTCATATTATTACACCACTCTTCATAAAAGCTTAATAGCAAGCTTTTGGATAGTAAACAAAAATGGAATCCTTTTAAAATAGTCTCCGAGGTCTGCCACAAACATCTATAAAAATGTTTTTACTAAAGTAGTCTCTTTTTTTAATCAAAGGTGAAGGAAGCTTGTGTTCACAGTTCTTCAGATGGACAGAATCTCATGTCAGATGCGGAATACAGAGTCACTTCTTTCAGACACTGAAACCACATCTTCATGAAGATGGGGTCCATGCCCTGAATTACATAGAGTCATAGACTCAAGATTTTCCCCTTCACTGTGTGGATGTAGAAAAGTTCTGATCTCTTTAGAATAAAGGCAGAATCTGGGTACCAGAAATAGGAAAAGAAAAGAACTAACGCTGTTTTTCTGAGCCTCTGATTAAAGGCTGCAGTCTACAAGAAACTGGAAAAACCAGAAAAGCAAGCAAGGTATTTTTCTTTCATGAATCTGCTTTTCTCTAAGGGACTGGTAAATAGGTCTAGCTGGGAAACTACATTAGAAGCTTGATCTTTATTTTTCTGTTTAATACTAGTTAAATTTTACAGTTTCTCGTTTCTATTTCTCTGTATAAGGTAGGTACAGTATCTAAGGTTCAGCTTTTGTCAGCCTCATGAGATAGACTAGACAGGAAACATGGCCATCATTCTGCTTTATTGTAAGGTTACATTAACAGAATCTTGCAAGTCTGAAAATACTTCCTCCCCCCCCCACCGCCTGGTTCCCTTTATTGCCCAAGAAACTGGGGGTGGGGTGGGGTTGTCTCTTCTGATCCACCTGCCCCATCCACATTCCTGCTGTGGGCTAAGCTGACTTTAGATTTGACCATTTCTTTGGCTGCATCTCTTTGCCCCATTTCCCAAAGTCATCACCACATACCATTACAATATATTTATATTTCAGATATATAAAAAGGCAAAAGTTTCCCTGTCCAGTCGTATCCAATTCTAGGGCACTGGGCTCACCTCCATTTCTTGGCTGAGGGACCAGCATCGTTTGAAGACATTTTTTTCTGGTCATGTGGCTAACATGGCTATACACCAAAAGCACACAGAATGCTGTTACCTTCCCACCAAAGGCACCTATTTATTTACTTGCATTTGCATGCTTTTGAAATCTCAGGTGGGCAGGAGCGAGGGCAAGAAATGGGAGCTCATCCTGTTATGTGATGCTTGGGTCTTAAACCCAGGCTGTCAGCTCCCAGCTGACAAGCTCAGCATCTTTAACCGCTGAGCTGTAACAGAATATGTAGGAAGATCTAAACTTTGGAATCCTCTATCCCAGACATGTCAAACACAAGGCCCGGGGGCCAGATCCGGCCCATGAAGTGGTTTCATGCGGCCCGCAAAGCCATCCTGGAAACAGGGAGGGAACGGCCCCCCACTGCCTTGGCCTTGGCCCAGAGACCCTCCTTCTGCCAGAGACCCTCAGATCTGTCCCACTCCTGCCCAGGCCCCCATAGGCACCCTTGATGCCAATGATGTAGAGCTGGCCATACCCAGTAGGCCATACACACTCTAGCCACGCCCACCCAGTAGGCCACGCCCACCCTGGCCATACCCACCCGGCCCCTTGAGGGCAACCGCAATGCTGATGCGGCCCTCAATGAAATTGAGTTTGACACCCCTGCTCTATCCCGTCTATTGACAGGAGTCAACCTAGAGGCAGTTTCTGATCTATTTGGAGCATTACACTGTCTCTGTATTCCCTTTCTCTTGTGATAGAATGTAGTAAGGAGGTGGATTTCCGAGGGAGGGGTACATTCCAGAGAAGTAAGAAGCTTAGAAGAATCACCACGTGTCATTCTTGGTTTGGGGCCTTCCCTATGCTGTTCATTTTTAATTAAAACTTAACTGTGTTTATCTCCTTGGCTACTGATTTATATATCAGAGAAAGTGAAAAACAACTGAATCCTGTAGGAACATGCCTCTACACTACATGGCCAAGAGGTTGCATTACAGAAATTATTTCCTTTTTAATCTCTAAAAAGTCAGCACAAATGATGAGACCTCTCTCTCTCTCTCTCTCACACACACACACACACACACTTTTTAAGGGCAGGTATTATCTGCAAGATATCTGATGTCAGCAGTAACTACCAAGCAGCTACTCCAAAGCAGGAAATGGGACCAAGTATGTAGATTTAAAAGGCTTCTGGAAAAGCAGTTTAAGATTTCAAGTCTTTCACCCTATGAGCTCAAGTAGTTTCTTCCATTGCAGAAATATACTTTTGTAATTCTTCAAAATCTCTAACCATTGCTTTGTTAATAGGGTTCCTGAAAATAGTTGATACTCATTTTAACAATATTCTTGAGCTGTTATACATTTTACAGCATATATAACATATTTATGGAAAGAGGCAAGAGCTGTTACATAAGCAAAGAGGGCTGAAACATTCCTTATGTCCAGGAACGCAGGATAGTAATGGGAAGTACCTCAGCCAAGCTCTCTTCTGATTCAATGGAAAATAAGAAGGAGAGAAGGTAAAGCACAATCAAGCCTGCAAGGCTTTCATTTCCCTAGCTCACAGGTCTGCAACCCGCAGCTCCGGAGCCGCATGCGGCTCTTTCAGCCATCTCCTGCGGCTCCCAGTCTTCTGCCATGTGCAGTCCAAAAAAAAAAGTGGGACTAAAAAAGTTCAACCAATCAATTCAAATATGCAGGGTAGGTGCATATCTCGCCTTGGCTCCACTCCTCAGTCAAACCCTGTTCTGCGCATGTGTGCATGTACGCGCATGCGCACACATTTTTTTGCGGCTCCCAGTTTTTCCTTTTGTGAGGGAACCGGTTCCGAGTGGCTCTTTCACTGTTTCAGGTTGCTGACCCCTGCCCTAGCTCATCTCAATGAAGTATAGCTATAATCTTCCTGCCCTTTCCTAATCTAGACTGCAGAACTGTCAGTGGATCTCCAAATATTTCTCTTATTTTATTAAAGGCAGCTGAGGTCTCTTAGATTTGGACTAAAGCTGCGATGCAGGAGGGCTGAAAATCCATAAATCCTGCAGCAGATTACTTTCCATTCACTGTAATTATCTACAGAGGAGAAACAGAGTGGTGGAACCTGTATCCTTTATCTTCTTGTGGATAGCAGCTCTAAATAGAATGTAATTTGTAGCTGGGATTTGTACACCCGTAGACCTGATCCAATCAATCTTCCACCAATTTTGTAACTGCCTGTTATGTGTAGTTTGGCCTCTTAATTCTTGGGTAGAAGCTAATAATAAAGTGGTCAAAATTTCAGACCACTTTAGCCAGATAATTTCCTTACAACATATTATCATATAGTAACATTTCTACAAACCAGCTTCCGTGAGTTGGGGTGGCTTCTCCAATGAATTTCAAAAGTTGTGGTTGCCGCCTGCTTATGTTTCCTAAATTTTGATCCAAGAATCATTTTTTAAATTTACAAAATGTTTTCATTTTATAATTAGTTACTCAGTTTATCAGGTTATTTGCATCTCAAGCAAGTGAGGAATGCAGTGCAGGTAGTGCCCCGTTGTATTTCTTTTAATAGTGAATGCACACAAAACATTTTGACAATCTCTTCCGTAAATAGAACACAATGTAAGATATGAGATTTGATGCCACTACAGACCCCGCCACTGTATCAGAAAGAATGTATTGCTAGTTGAAAAAATGTCTATTTTCTTACCTGAACGAATTTATCATGCAGTATCATTTCTAACAACTACAAGCAAGCAAAGCCAGACGATTCTGACCTGGAGGGGCAGATTAATCCCCTTGTCAACTCTGGCAAACCGAGATTCTCAGCATTCCATCAGTCTAATTCACTATATAGCAGTCTTGAATGTAAGCCCCAATGGTTTTTGTTCTAATTTTATACTCTTTACATCTCTGAGGAATCTTTTTAAAGCAGTGATGGTGATCATGCTTGGATTTTTCTCTCTTCCCCCCCCCAAGATTAATTTCAATATATTTTGCATCTCTGAATTGGTAATTAATCTTAACATAATACACATAAGAGTACATACTTCCACGTAGCGGCACAAGCCCACAGCTTGTACAAAGGTGATTCTGAGTGATTTTTTTTTACGCTGATGCAGAATTGATGCTTTCTAGAATTGGTCCAATCCCTCCCCCACCCTCTTAGAGGCCTTTAATGATTTTTTTGAACAAGCCCCTTGCTTTTCAGCCTATCTCAATGACTTCCATTTCCAGTGTACAATAGATTTTATCCAGCAAGAAAGCAGCCTTGGAAGCAGTATATTCTAGAAAACTCCCCCTCCCATCACATTCACTGCACACAGGCCTGGAAGCCTTATCAACCAGCAGCCATTATAACAGCATTCACAGCCACAATTGTGGCAAGGTTGGGGATTTTTTGCCCTCCCATAAAACATTGCCTGTATCCAGGAGAGCAGCCATCACATCCAGCAATAAGGGAGAGGGGCCGTGTTCAAAACCCACCATTGTCCAGGTCATATAAAAATGTCGGATTTGCCATTCCGTGACCATGAAAAGCTTTGTGTGTTAGTTATGGCTTATTGTCTGCGTGCTTAATTTGATGCGAATCCAACAAATGGGCTAACTCAGCAACTGGGCTTGAAATGGATTGTGTGAACAGAGCTGAAGTAATCGGTCGCAGTAATCATCCTGTTTGGTGACTTCTTGGTTCCCAACCCTTTTCCTAAAAGCTACCGGTATCAGTATTTTTGTATTGCTCCAATTACCTGTCTGGGGTGGTGGATTCAATAAAGTCAGCCCAAGGACCACAGGTAGTAGGCAAACACCCTTATTTTCTTTACTTATACTTTGATTAAAATGGGAAAAAGCGAGCTCTGACCGATTTAATTGCACTGATTAACACATCCAGGTTATTGCTTTATCCGCCTCAATATGCCTTAGTTCAGAGGAGGCAAGCATAAATAACCAAAAACCACCTGCACCCTCCTCTTTGGGGTACTTGTGCTGAGGAAAACAAAAAAAAAAACACCTCTGTATATACAAAACGCGTTTTAAATAAAATGGCACCATTTGATTTGTAGATATTAACTTAAACCTTAAGAATCCTCGACAGGGCTTTTACTAATATATAAATCTTCGATGAAACGAATAAACACGTGCCCAAATGAATATAACTGGTTAATTTACACATCAGAAAAAGGTAAAAAGCCAGGGAATTAGTCCGCTGAACATTTCCCAGAACCCGGCAATTCTTCTGCCTGCTCTGCTACGGCAAAATTGCTGAGCGCCCACACATCCTGCCGTCTGACAACTTTTTACAAAGCTGCAATTATCTACCAAGACGGAGAGGCATTAGATCAGGGGTCTTCAAACTTGGCCCTTTTATGACTTGTGGACTTCAACTCCCAGAATTCCTCAGCCAGGCATGCTGGCTGAGGAATTCTGGGAGCTGAAGTCCACAAGTCATAAAAGGGCGGGGGTCTTCAAACTTGGCCCTTTTATGACTTGTGGACTTCAACTCCCAGAATTCCTCAGCCAGGCATGCTGGCTGAGGAATTCTGGGAGCTGAAGTCCACAAGTCATAAAAGGGCGGGGGTCTTCAAACTTGGCCCTTTTATGACTTGTGGACTTCAGCTCCCAGAATTCCTCAGCCAGGCATGCTGGCTGAGGAATTCTGGGAGCTGAAGTCCACAAGTCATAAAAGGGCCAAGTTTGAAGACCCCTGCATTAGATCATAGTCTTCGGCCAGGCTGAACGCAATCCAGCCAAAACCTGGAGAAGGAGAAAGGAAAGGTTTGGGAAAGGCGGGACCAACCCCCACCACCCCCCACCCCGTTCGCTCTTCCGTAAACAAAACCAAACCGCGCAAGATTTCCAGGATTTTAATCGCTTGGCATTTTCTCTCCAAAAGCAAGCTTTCCTCCAGCTCCGCGCCATTGAATAGTTCGACCGGCCTCCCTTTCACCCGGGAAGGCGAAGAAGCCCCATTCCCGCCCACCTCTTCCCTCTGTCACAGGGAGAAGTCCACTCCGGTTTTTACACGCAGCCGGACTCCCTTCGCTCGTTTCATCTATTTCCCTGCTGCAACTCGGCAGAGTCACATGCAGTCATAGGACCGGGGGATTATTGCACCATTCGCTTTACATGCCCCCGAGCGTAGGCGAGCTGCGGGGTTGGGCTGGCAGCTGCGCGACTTCTCCAACCGAGCCTCTCGGGGGGCTCTCCTTTTAGCATGCGAAGAGAGTGAAAAGGGCCCGGTTCGCCGGCCTGGGAAGGAAGGACGGACTATTTTCTCTCTCTCTCTCTCTGTGTGTGTGTGTGTCGCGCGCCCGCCCGCGCGTCCTCGCCGTAGCAGCTGCGGGGGACGGAGTGCCTGGGTGGAAAAAGGCTCTTCGCCTTTTCCCGTCGCCTCCCGCTGCTGTGGCTTTCTTTTTGCCCCTCGTCAAAGTTGATCCCGGGCGCGATCGTTTCAGACCCCCCCTTGCAAAGGGCCTCGAGTCCCCGCGTTTTGGTTTTGGTTTTGGTTCGGGACCGGGAACGTACTGTAATCGCTTCTCCCGCAGAGGCCTGTGAAGGTGGGGGGAGGCGCCATCCGCTTGCAAGAGTTTCTCCTCTGTAGCGAGAGTTGTCCGTAAAAAAAATCAAGGTGACGTGACATCATTTCTGGATGAAAGAGCCGAGCCTTGTTGTTGGTTTTTTTTGCCCTCCTTTTTCCGGGCCTATTTTGCGCCTCCCCCCCCCCCAACTTTCCTCCCTTCCATTGTCACTTCCATTGCGATGCAAAGAGAGACCTTACACCCCGGTTGGGCTAGAGCAGGGGTCGGCAACCTCGGCTCTTTTATGACTCGTGGACTTCAACTCCCAGAATTCCTGAGCCAGCGCAGCTGGCTCAGGAATTCTGGGAGTTGAAGTCCACGAGTCATAAAAGAGCCGAGGTTGCCGACCCCTGGGCTAGAGTAACTAGGCCTGTATTTTAAATAAATGCAAGCCAGCCTTTCGATCTTTCTCAGCCGGCTGAGCGCAGTTTGGGCCGGAAGGTTGCATATTCTGGTAGATCTCAAATCCGATCAGCAGAAAGGGCTAAGGAAATTCTCTCTCTCTCTCTCTCTCTCTCTCTCTCTCTCTCTCTCTCTCTCTCTCTCTCTCTCTCTCTCTCTCTCTCTCTCTCTCTCTCGCATTTTAACGGGGATCTGATACAGGATTGATTATTTTATTTTTATTTATTTTAATTCCATTTATATCCCGCCCTTCTCCGAAGACTAAGGGCGGCTTACAAGCTTAGCAGTAGCCTTCATTCTATGGTATATGCCTGCTTATTAGGGCTTTCACACACACACACACACACCCCAAGCGGCATTATTACAAAGTCAGCTTATTGCCCCCAACAATCTGGGTCCTCATTTTACCTACCTCGGAAGGATGGAAGGCTGAGTCAACCTTGAGCCTGGTGGGACTCGAACCTGCACTAATTGCAGGCAGCTGGTGTTACTTAAGGAGGCATTAGCCCACTGCTCCACCAAGGCTCATAGGCTCCTGGAAGAAAATACGCGTTGATTCAAAACATGCGTCTTCTTTAATGACCCCACTTTGAAAGGCTCCTCTCCTCCCAATAATTAGGTACAAGCGGCTGAATGTTAAGCCAAAAGAGTAATAATGTAGAGGAAATGAGAGAAAAGTACTTGTTCTTCATGATGTAATCTTTCCAGGCTCTTCCGTACAATGCCGCCAACCAGAATGCAGTAAAAAGGTAAAGGTTCCCCTGCACATGTGTGCTAGTTGTTTCTGACTCTAGGGGCCGGTGCTCATCTCCGTTTCAAAGCCGAAGAGCCAGCGATTGTCCGAGGACGTCTCTGTGGTCATGTGGCCGGCATGACTAGACGCCAAAGGCGCACGGAACGCTGTTACCTTCCCACCGGAGTGGTCCCTATTTTTCTACTTGCATTTTGGCGTGCTTTCGAACTGCTAGGTTGGCAGAAGCTGGGACGAGTAACAGGTGCTCATTCTGTTATGCAGCACTCGGGATTCGACCCATCAAACTGCTGACCTTCAGGTTGACAAGCTCAGCATCCTAACCCACTGAGCCACCGCATCCCCCAAAACAGATAATAGCAATCTGCCTGCGCTAACACGTTTTTTTGAAAAAAAGTGCCACGTAGAAAAAAATGTTCGCCTCTGTTTTCAAGGGAGTGGGGTTTGGTGAATGGAAATCAGTTTACTCTGAAAAGAGGAAAAAAGGTGTGTGTGTGGGGGGGGGGGAAAAGGGGGCTTGAGTAACTCATTTAAAAATAATCTTTTTGTAATCAAAAGCATCACCTGGTAGGGCTGCATTTCCTTAGATCAGGGTAAATGCCAGCTGTCAGTCATTCCTGTTTAAATGCTTATGTAAGTGCTAGTGTGAGGTTAAGATGTCATGGGTTTAAATTTCACACCCAATAATGATTGTGGATCAGTATCAGGCTAGTGTACCTCACAGGTTTATTGTGATGGTGCAGTTTGTGGATGCTGCTTGAGCATCTGTTTCTGAAGGAAAAAAAATATATAAAGGCAAGATTCAAACAAAATCAAGTGACCAGAAGTGGCATCATGAGCAAAATAGGTACTGTTGTAGGATAAGGTAAAGGTTCTCCCGCACATGCGTGCTAGTCGTTTCCAACTCTAGGGGCCAGTGCTCATCTCCATTTCAAAGCCGAAGAGCCAGCGCTTGTCCAAGGACGTCTCCGTGGTCATGTGGCTGGCATGACTAGACGCCAAAGGCGCACGGAACGCTGTTACCTTCCCACCGGAGTGGTCCCTATTTTTCTACTTCCATTTTTACGTGCTTTCGAACTGCTAGGTTGGCAGAAGCTGGGACGAGTAACAGGCGCTCACTGTTATGTGGCACTCGGGATTCGACCCGCCAAACTGCCGACCTTGTGATCGACAAGCTCAGCGTCCTAACACAGTGAGCCATCTAGCGATGCAAAGAGAGACCTTACACCCCGATTGGGCTAGACTAGGCCTGTGTTTTAAATAAATGCAAGCCAGCCTTTCGATCTTTCTCAGCCGGCTGAGCGCAGTTTGGGCCGGAAGGTTGCATATCCTGGTAGATCTCAAATCCGATAGCTAGTCTTAATTCGAGAGATAGTTTTACTGATATATTAAGTGATATCCAGATTAAAGTTGTTAAAATGAGAAACTGATGAGCAAAGATAACAAAATGTACAGGGTCAATGCAACACCTTCATTATGTGATTATTACAAGCATCACAATATAGGTATTTGACTTTTGTTTTTGTTTTTCTTGTTAAGAAAATAACATTACATGACTACTTTTGAAAAGTAAACTATTTGAGTTTTCTTTCTTTGGGATTAAATCTCATTGAAATTAGTGACAGTGAAATGCACAGAAATTGCAGTATTAATAGAATTAGAATTGTTTTAAGTTACACAGAGACAAATATCTTTTAAAAAAACCATTGGGTTTTGCACTGAAATGATTTTCACTGCAAGCCATATTTATTTATGAGGCCGTATTTACCCAGAACAAACCCATTCTCAAAAAATCATTGCATCTTCAAGTAATAATTGGAGTGTGCAGATCTGGATTACTCAAAAGGCACTAACAGAATTATTGCGGAAATAGTTTTTTTTAATAGACTTAAGTGCAAAATTGAAAGAA
The DNA here is from genome assembly GCF_947247035.1 of Vipera ursinii. Classification (NCBI taxonomy): domain Eukaryota; kingdom Metazoa; phylum Chordata; class Lepidosauria; order Squamata; family Viperidae; genus Vipera; species Vipera ursinii. The sequence goes on along the minus strand of NC_139512.1, from coordinate 276,164,802 downwards.
ATTAAACTGGATTTGTTCCTTCCTGGCAGAAAGTATGTTGTCATAATTTTTGGCCACAATTTTTGCTCTTAAGTAATGAAAGATTTGGCTGATTTATAAAATATTTAGTTCCAGTTCAAAACAAGAAAACACATTTTTTGAGAGCATGCGTGTAATGCCTCGGGAAAATTAACTAGTTCAATTCTTGGTAAAGAAAAAAGTAGATTGGGGAATCCACATCCATGCACAATAATCTTTCACTGTAGCTGGATTTCATACATGTGCATCCATATTGTTTGGAATGAAAATGGCAGAAACCCTGTTAAAATGACAATAACCCATGTTTAAACCAAAAATGTTTTTTCTGTTGCCAAAAGTAGAAACAGCATGCACCTGCCAGGTGACAGAATGAGATACAGTGATTTTGACAAAGACCGTCTGGTGAAGATTTCAGCAAGCCTGAAAAATCCCTATTGCCTTTATTTTGTTTCAGGTAATTCCAGTTATTTGACTGGGGGTACTTATGGGGAAGTGTCAAAATACAGGGAGCAAAGTGCTGCTTTCATGCTGGTGCAATTAAGGATGACCAAAGCTGGATGGCTCACGGGCTGGAAATAGTTGGAGGCAAAGTCTTGGGACAGAAGCAAAAATAAAAAAAATTACCAGGGCATATTTGTGCCTTGATTAGGTGCATCACTGAAGCCTACAGTGACAGCAAACAGAAAAAAGCCCAGTAACCAAAGATAGAAAAGAGCATGGGCCAGTCCACAAGAGGATAAATGCAGTGGAAGCGTAAAATGGAGAGATGAAAAATAGGATTTTTCCAATCCACAAGATAATCAAATCAAGCAGTAACAGCATTACTTGTTTACACCTCCCTCTGTTAAGGCTCCTGTTTGTAAGATATAAACCAGAAGTCAGTGATTTCCCCATTACTCATTTTAGAAAGTCACTCAGAATTTGGGATGGGTGGGTTAACTGGAGTGTAAAATACACTGGAAATAAATAAGGGGACATATTTTTGTGCTTAAAATTACTACGCTATCCTTTCAAAACTGGGGAGGTTTACAAAATATTAACTTCACAATGTAAACATTTTGTGTAATAATAATAGACAATTAAGAAACGATAATGAAAACAGCCAAAGCAATTAAATTATCACTAGGCAGCATATAAATGTAAATTTAATGCATTAAAAGACCAAGAGAATTACTTATTACTATGCAGTTTGGAAGGCCTTAGAATGGGGTCTCATGCCACATACGAAGGTTGCAGAGTAAGCCCTTTTCAAGGTAATGTATGAGTATATATACATAATTAATTGATACTGTATGGGGTTGAGCAAGCATCAGCGTCTGGAGATGCCCCTTCAGGTATGAGCAGAAGAACTGCAAAACCTTTTTGACCATGCCTAACTTAGATTAATTAGAGGGACGTGGTGGCTCAGTGGATTAGGGCGCTGAGCTTGTTGATCAGAAGGTCAGCAGTTTGGTGGGTCGAATCCCGAGTGCCGCGTAACAGTAAGCACTTGTTACTCGTCCCAGCTTCTGCCAACCTAGCAGTTCGAAAGCACGTAAAAATGGAAGTAGAAAAATAGGGACCACTCCGGTGGGAAGGTAACAGCGTTCCGTGCGCCTTTGGCGTCTAGTCATGCCGGCCACATGACCGTGGAGGCATCCTCGGACAAGCACTGGCTCTTCGGCTTTGAAACGGAGATGAGCACCGGCCCCTAGAGTCGGAAACGACTAGCACGCATGTATGGGGGAACCTTTACCTTTACCTTTAACTTAGATTGCTTTACGGAAGTATGCCATGTTGAACACACTTCAGAACACTGCTGAGAAGTCTAGAAGACTCAATATGAGTTATATCCCCTGGTTTCCTTGCCTGACAAGTATCTTAGCTGTGATAACCCTCCCTCTAGTTCATCCCCCTAAGGTGCAAATTCCATAGACTTATTCCAACAAATGGCAATTTGCCGTTTGCTTTAATGTGGTAAAACATTCCCCGTGCCCATTAAGACTCCGATTTAGGATGGAAAGGGCAGGAGCCTCACCAGCTTTCTTGTTGATTTGGCCATGTTACGTTTGGTTTGCCGGGGGGCCACCATTAATATTGTGGCATGCTGTTATTGTTCTAACACCCACTTCAGCTTAGAAAGTAATCCCCACCTGTGTGTGACATCATATTTGTGCCTAAATCGCGGCCAGTTGGACTGATCGAAAGCAAGATATTACTGTGAATTATAAAAGTGAAAGTCCTAGTTTCTGATGCCATTGCAGAGATCAAGAACTGTCGTTTCTGGTTAAAGGCCTTCGTGTAGCTATTTCATTGGAACGCGTGGCCTTGTCTTCAGCAGTGGGGACATTTCTCAATTGCAGCCCTGATCTCTGCCCCAAAGCCTCTGGGTGGCAGTGCTGACCAATTCTGGCCTTGGGATAAATCAGTGCCTCTGAACAGGGTCAAGCTGCGGTTATGTAAAGTTATGATAAACTTACAAATTCAAGCAAATTAGCCCAGCTTTTTGAGAGACTTCTGATTCAGAAGGGGCACATTTCTGAACCAGATTCTTCTCTTTCCTGAAATGCCTAGGAAAGAAGAGGGTCATAAAAGTAAACTAAGTAAACAGATGCTAATATGGCAAAGGCCTAAAGAGACATTTTTGGTTTTTAGGCGAGTGGTAGTATAAAAATATGAAACATACCATCATGGACAGCTTTACATTTTATCAGAGTTCTCGGTGGAGTTTGATTCTTTCTACCTGCTCAAAGTCTTTAGCAGCGGCGAGACATTCAGATACTGGAGGAATTTGGAAGATATTAAGAGTATCTGATGTTTGATTGAATCAGGGTATGTAAGCAGCTTATAGCAATTAGACATGACCTTGTGAAAACTGCCTTTCCGTGCTTGCTGAGTGGAGATATTCCTGGTGGAATGTGCCCATTTTTTTCCTCTGCCATTATTTTCAAGGATGGTTTGTCAGAATAAATAAGTGCACAGAGTATCTGGATGTCTTGTCCAGACATTGCGATACATTGTTGTAGCCAGACAGCCTAGCAGTCTATAAGATTAGGTGGCTTAATATGCCAAACACACATGGGTAAAAAAGAGCCTTGTAGCAAGCTTTAACAGAAGCATGTTTTTACTTTTATTGATTTATGTTTCAACTTCCATTAATCCTTCGTAGCCCAAGGAACTGTATACATTCATTCAGCTGACAGTTTTGAAAATGCCAGCCTTCTAAAGGTTAATTATATTTTTACATATTTGTTTGGTGTATCATTTATTTTACAGAAGGGAACTATTGTAATAGTTTCATATATTCTGTGTCAAAAAAATAATAATCAGTGGGCTTTGCATCTCAGACAAGGGGGAAATACTTGGTAGTGTGTATGTTAGAGGTACAACCCCCCCCCCCAGTTCCACTGTAATCAATGGATGAAGGAGCATGGACATGGTGTTCTTGGAGCATCTCACTGTTCCAAAATAAAGCTTTTGATTAGATCTGCTCTTTTGCCTATGGCAGTCTCTGCAGAGCACCATTTCTCTATACATCATTTTAGCATTAGATGGAATAGAGCTGACATCTTTTATTATATCATATAAAACAGGAATTCTCTTCTAAATAACCTTTTCTCCTCGCTCCCTTCTGTTCTTGCCCTACAGAAGAGGTGAAAGGAAAAGGATGCATGGGGGTGCATGGGGAAAAGCCTGAAGGAACCATTTGCAACTGGAAGGGCCAAAAGAAGCATTTGGATGGTTGCATTTCGTCTTACCGTAACAAAACAATGCAATCTTTAAGATGAATGGGAAAATGGTGTTGGTCCCTGATAATAGTTTAGAAGCGCTCTGATGCAGAGATAAACATCCTTGTAGGCACAGGACAAGATAGTAATGGAAGGAGGCAAATAATTTCTCTTCACTATTTTAATTTTAATTAACTTATTTTAATTCCAGAAGCCCAAACTGCAAGACTTGATTATCTGTAGGGTTGCAGTGGAAGAAGGGTGGGGGGTGGACTTCATTGAAGGGTCATGATTTCCAGATTCCCGTTATTCACTAAAAAGAGCTAGTTTATAGCTCCTCTAGAAGCCAAGCTAAAAGGCAAGAGAGGTAGTCACTGTTCTGCCATTTGTCTTGTCAGAGTGGCCAATTTGTGCTTGTTAATGCTCTTAGCCAATGAATCGTAAGTCCTGGTAGTAATCGAATAACTGTCAGGAAAAAGAAACCCACTTTTTACCCCCTTTACTTCTGAAACGTGGCTGTGGCCCATAAAAAGTGATCCAGAAACCCAGAATTTTAATGTCACAGCAACATGCCTATCCCGATAGAAAAGGAACAAAGAAACATTGCTTTTAGAGTTGCTACTCCCTTTGGAGTAGAAATCTGGGCTGTAAATTGAACAAATAAATAATAAAAAATAAAATCCATCTCAGCACTTAAATCATTGAAATTTCAAAGAATGTCTTCGATAAGAATGTCTTCGCTTGCTTGCGGGAGGTGATAGTGAAGGAAGCAGCAAGTGAGAATGATATTCTGGGGGGGGTTCCAGTGAATATCCTTCTAAGGGTAGCAAGATTAAGAAGAAATCTTGGGGTCCATGTAGGTTGTCATGACAAAAGTTGAATTTTGTCTGAAATACAGTGGTAGCCAAGGGGCTGTTTTAATGAAGTATCATGTGTTCTATATAACCAACCCAATAAATAATATGGATAGAATTCTGGATCAGCTGAAGTACTTATATATGGGATCACAAGGCAATTCTGTACTATTATGTAGGATATTACATAGTTATATAGTTCTGTTCTGAAAACGTAATTGGTACATCAATTTCTCCATAAAATATGGCCTACGTAGACTGGATATCTGTGGCCATAAATGATAAACTTGTTCTGTAACCCAGTTAAAGAACAATTTTATATCATTTTGTATAAACTCGACACAACCCTTACAGCTTCAGGAATGTGCAGTTTAAAAATCAGGTGATTTTTATTAAATAATGAAAAACACTGATTAATATTGTTAATAATGTTTTTATTTAATTACACATTATTGTTTCTATAGTCCTCTCTTCCATAGTCGTCCTCTGGAAGGAAGAATATGTAGAAATAAAGAGTAGAAAATAATAACTATGCTCCAATAATGACTTACCGTGTCATTATTATTTCTTTATTGATAACAAAGTATTACATTTTCTGGTTCCATACACTTTTTATATCATCACCTCAAAGTGGTGAACAGGTGACGAGATAGCTTTGTGAGAATTTAGTTACTTTCATTTATTTGTTAGTTTCCTATAGAGCTTTTGTACCAGGAGCTCAAGGTGATATATACAGTACATTAAATTCTGTTCCCCAATTTTACCCCACCAAAACACTAAGGCAGAGATCCCCAACCTTTGTAGCTTGGTGGGCCGGCTGGTGGGCAGAGGTGAAGCGGGTTGTGTGCGTGGCATGCTGGCGCTCATGTGCATGCGCAACTCAACTCATACGAGTAGCGGGCCGGCACACATGTACATGCACCTAAAGTGCAAGTTGAGCTGCACACGCATGCATGTGTGCCAACCCGCTACTCGCATGAGTTGTGTGCCATGGCCCGGGGGTTGGGGACCCTTGCTGTAAGGTATGTCGAGGCTGAGAGACCATGATCAGGCAGGACAGGCATCATGCAACTATAAAATTCCTTCGTTAAAATAAAATGGATTTGTTAATTTATTTTTACTTCAGCTTCATCAGGCCTTGTCCTACCCCTACGGGTATTTCCAGCAGTTTTTTCATTTGAGGTCACAAATCCATTTATTCCTGTTAGAGATGAGCAATTTTTAGCTTCTCTTCTCATGTATGTATTTTTAAATCTATTTATATATTGTCCTAATTAAACTGGACTCCTTGAACAATATCAATTCAGCTGGCCATGACAAAGAAATCCATCAGCATCTGATTACGGGATTACATCTGCTTGTTGTAGGATTATAATATTAAGAATTGGCTGTTTGTAGACTTTTTGCATGAAGCAGAAAAAATGAACATGATTTATGGGTTTGATAATTAGGATAGATTATATAAAAATGAAGTTATGTTGTAGCCATAGAGCAAGAGGTAAATTTATAATTGTATTTATAACTCTGTAAAGAAAATCAAAAGAGCCTTGGTGGAGCAGTGGGCTAATGCCTCCTTAAGTAACAGCAGCTGCCTGCAATTAGTGCAGGTTCGCATCCCACCAGGCTCAAGGTTGACTCAGCCTTCCATCCTTCCGAGGTAGGTAAAATGAGGACCCAGATTGTTGGGGGCAATTAAGCTGACTTTGTAGTAATGCCGCTTGGTGTGTGTGTGAAAGCCCTAATAAGCAGGCATATACATAGAATGAAGGCTACTGCTAAGTTTGTAAGCCGCCCTGAGTCTTCGTAGAAGGGCGGGATATAAATGGAATAAAAATAAAAAATAAATAAAAAAGCTACTTCATTGTATTTTCTTTCTTTGTTTCTGCACTTTTAGCAATTTCTTTTTTTATTCTATATTAGTTTCTATTAGTTTTTTATTTTATTTCTTAAATTTTTTAAATTATATTTTTTAAAAAATGACCCTAGGACATTTTTGATTTTCTCTTCTCTCCTTATCTCTTGTTCCTGGTGTGCCATGTTTGCATTAGTTTGTCATTGTACCTTTCAGATTATTTGTTAAACCACTTTTTCCAAACCCCCCCCAAGGTAAAAATGCTAACAATTAATTTAAAAAGTACTCTGGATTGCCCTCAGAATTGAAAAGAACAGGCCATTTCAGCTCTCTAGCTTTCCTTAAAGGCATTCTTTCCAACTCAATACTTTATGTAGCTTCTTTGCTGCTTTCATCCCGCCACAACTCTATGGGCATCGCCAGATTAGAGCTGTATAGCTTCTTACAGCATCATTCAGCCTTTGCAACGGTGATCCATCACGAGGGAAGACAGGCTCTCTATTGCCACAGTAATGACTGGGTGACACTATAAATCCCTGGTGTGGAAACAGCCATTAGAAAATATGGTGCCCTATTGACTTTCTCCCTCCTGAATTCAGTGTCCTTTAATTACTCTTTTTGCAAGCTCTCAATTATACATCTGAGTTCTGCAAAACCTATGGCCAGTATAAACTCACTATATATCTACTGTATTCTATGCTTTCATGTATGTTTGTATATGAGTGTTCGGTTGGGGGATGAGCTATAGGATAAAACGAATGGCCTTGGAGAGAGGCAACGGTCAACCCCGTTATCAAAGGCTACATCTCTGCTAATCTGAAAAGCAAGACACAAAAGAGAAATTTCCTTTTATTTCTGTACCAACTGAGCTCCATTGTATTTCCATCCTTGGCTGTGTCAGCAGCGATAGCCTTCCCCCCCCTTTCCAGCATTGATTGTTGACTTCCCCGACACCATATCACAACCCATTAGTGCTGAAAACTGACAAGCCCAGCTGTAGCAGCGAAATGGCAACTTTGAAAGAAAATGTATGAGGGACAGACTTAGAAAGCATTAGGATGAAAAGTTCCTGGTTTTTTTTTAACAACTTAACTCTTAATGGTGAAAGCAAGATAATGCGCTGCTTTTAAAATAGGAAGTGGGGTTTATATATACATATTAAAAACATCAAAACATCACTGAACTCCGGGATAAATGTAAAAACAAACTCTTTGTTTTTACATTTATCTCAGAGTTCAGTAACGTTTTTATTTTTTTAGTATAAGCATACCTGGGATTCGAGTGTTTAAGATCATCGGAGACAACATATACATACATATACATATGAAACTATATTTGACTTAACTATTTTAGTACAATCCCTATGTCTTACACCCCCTCCCCACCCTCACCTCCCTGCTCTTGTCTAGAATGTATGCTTTGACCAAGGGGTTGTATAGAAATGGTGCATTAAGAGGCTCTTGTAAGGTGGCTTAAGGATATACTTTACTATCCTGCCATGTCCCATCCCCTTCATATATTTCAGATAAATTAGTAGCTTTGAGATGCCTCAGAAGGGCTGTCTTTTCTTTATTGCTTGTTGAGTTAATTTTTTTTTGCTTTTGTTTCTGTTTCTTGTTTTCTAATATCCACGGAGTTAAATAATGACATATTTACCTATTACCTATTTACCTATTATAGATATAATGGACATTCCTAGCAATTGTACTGTTGGCCACCCGGGGGACAGCCACTGAAGTCCCAAGAGGCCTTGTGCATTCTGAGATATAAGTCTTGAACAAGGGCAGGCAGCTTGTCAAAAGCTTAGCATCAAAATTCCTCACCCAATGTACAGTGTAATGGCTGCATGTAATCTTTGTTGTAGAAAAAGCCGAGGAATGTTGCAAGCAAACAAATGGAACCTCTTAGGAAGCTCCCAATTGCTGTTAGTTACAAATGGTTATAGGACAGGAACAGCAAGAAAAGAATGTCTTATCTTCATTGCTAAACCAGGTGGGTTTAAGACTGCCAGAATTATCCTCACCATAGGCGTTCATTCCTTCTGCTCTCATGTATACAAATTCTGACCAGCTTTATCCAAACAGAAACAGTTGGCCCCTGCTTAATTCTTCTTTTATACTGCTTTGTCCAAACCTATCCCAAGCTCTGATACTAAAATGCATTGGTTGAGATAAAAGGCTCCATCTATGTATGTATGGATTGGGATGCAAAATGAACCATAACAATATAGTATAGATGCTCAAAGAATGTTACATTTTGAGAAGTTTTCATTTTAGTTTATTTCTTTGGAGGAGGGAAGGGGGAGAAACATATGCTTTTATGTAGGGAGGAGATGAAAAATCAGACATCACTTTGTTTAAAAGCTGAATTGAGAAGAACTGGATCTATAAGAATTCCATTTTAGTTACCTTTTGCAGCTTGATATTGCAACAGTCATTTTAAAAACCTCCAACTAGTCCAGAATACAGCAGCCCACGTGCTAGTGGGTATGAAAGCCATTGGTGTTGTGGTCTGCCTGAATTTATAGACTTCTGAGTACAACTGCAAAAACCATAGTACAAATGTACAAGTCACAGACAGCCTATAAAGCTTCTCTGTGGCTTGGTGTCCATCACCTTGAAGTAGTCCTATTTGTGCAGTGCACCCATCCTGACTTGGGATATTGATTCTTTCCTTTCAAGCAATGTAGGAAAGAAAATGTTATATTTTAGTGGGGAAATCTAGAGTGCATACACATTTTATTATTATTATTATTATTATTATTATTATTATTATTATTATTATTATTATTATTATTATTATTATTAATTTTATTTGTATACCGCCCTTCTCCCGAAGGACTCAGGGCATTTTGCCTTTTAGAAATGTATTGAAACAGTTGTTCAGAAGGTCCTTTAATTAAGGTGTTATTATCCAGAAGCCTAATACCTTAATAAGATGGAGTGAATTACCAATAGCTTTCATGGTTTAATATATTCATTATCTTTTGATGTTATAGTTTTTAATAACTTGTGTCTACAGATCCTTTTGAGTGACGTATTAAAGTGCACCAAATGAATACCGAATCTATCCAGCTGGCAAAGCAGTCAGTGGCTTAGACTCTATGGAGCACTTGTAATAGTTTTTGCTCATGCATATGGCAATGTCTGATTTTTGCCAATTCTATTGAATATCATTGGTAGAATTCTGGTACTGTCATGTTTGAGATAGTTTAAGAAAGTCCCCTGGTTTTTCAGGAGTGGAGGAGATTGCACTGGCAGGGAAGAAATGGGAAGATCTGGTCTGTGAGCAGATCACCATTTATGGTTCTTACCATCTAAATCCAGAGAGAACTCACTGGTACCCAAGAACTTTAAGGTTCCTGGTTCTTCCTGCTTTTGAAACCGACTCTTTTCCATCTCCCATAAACATCATAAGTATTCCAGAAAGAACGGAAGCGCTCTATAGTAAGTGGTAGAAAATACTTCCTTTTAAATTCCCGATTGTTCTGGAATTAGAATGTTGTATTTTAATTTCCATGACCTACCTAAAACATTGTCCACCTGTTTTTCCATCAACCTTGCCTCTTTCCTGGTTGGGTTCGGCATGTACTACTAAGGAGGCATAATTCCTTTTTCCCACCACTAAACATTTTAAGATGGGGTTGCATCGGCCCAAGAGATTCTTTTAACAAAAGAAAATGATCTGGCAGTTTGGTCATTGTTCTCTGATGAGATGGAGAGCAAGAGAAACTTCAGCTCTTTAAACTACTTGACTCTTGAATTAATTTTCAGAAATGGGTTTGAAATAATACAAGCAATGATCTCTAGAAGCTGGTAGCGTGTGGCATTTTCCAAATGAAGAGAAGCAGATGTAGCCACATTCTTTCCAGCTGAGAATTCTGAATTCCAAAGAGGCAAAGAAAAATGGAGACGGGTATAAATAGTAGTCCACTCCGTTAACTCTCCAGTCACCCTCTCTTTGTCCTCTTTACCAGTTCCTCAAACGCAACTGCCCTCAAAGCCTCCTGGAGAAGGAGGAAACAGCAGAAATATTTGTCACTGCGTGAGGAAGCGAGAAATGGAGTCCCGGTAATGTCACTGCTATCCAGAAGAGGGAAGGCCAGTGAGAATCAGATTACACAACCCTTGCAGAAACTCAGTCTAAGCCTCGTCTTTCTTTTAAGTACCCCAGCCTACCAGAGAACTTGAAAGGAGGACTAGTTTTCTTTCTTTAGTCCCAAGTCTCTGCAAAGTGGAAGAAAACCCCTTTTCCAAGTGCTCGGCATCTGCTAAAGGATTGTCTGAAACGAAACAGTGGTTTCAAGCAGCAAAGAAACAATTCTGCGCTAAGAAAGGGCAGAAATGCCAAGGTTTATTTTTTTTTTATTTTTTTTTTGGTTAGATGGCTCAAAATAGTTTAGGTCAGGGGTAGGCAACCTCGGCTCTTTTATGACTCATGGACTTCAACTCCCAGAATTCCTGAGCCAGCTGTCCATGAGTCATAAAAGAGCCGAGGTTGCCTACCCCTGGTTTAGGTGGTTTGAATTCCTGGGCCCCTTGACTTTTGAGTGATGGTGGTGATTCCACTTGCTGGTCCTGGGCCAGTTCTCCCTGATTGTCTTTCTCTTGCTGTTCTTCCTTTCCTTAATACGCTGGGCCAGGATAGAAGATTCTGCCTCTCCACAAGTCCCCTACAAAGCATTCACATTGATTTGGCAGCTCAGAGAAGAGGAGGAAACAGGCGGCTGCCTTCGCCTGCTGTTTCTTTTCCATACACTGCAAAACAAAGGGAGTCTTTGGAGGCTGCCTGGACCCTTGTTGCCAAGCGGGTAGGGACACGTGCATGTGGTGTCAAGTTGGCAAGTGGAATTGTTGATGCTTGGGTCTTGGAAAAAGCAACTAGGAGCTGCTGGCTGCTTTCCCAGTTTATTATTTAAGCTGATTCTGGAGGGGAGGGGATGTCCTTTCAGCACTGGGCGGAAGGGTAGCAAGACAACCCTCTTATGTTTTCAATAACTGTGGCCTTGGGCATTGGAAACAGATTTAGATTAAGTCTAGTGGGCTTTTGGCTCTATGTATGTACAGTACGCAATGCAAAACAGTTCTGCCTCTATCCTTTGAGTTGGTTCTGTTGCTACAGCAAAATTCTTGAGGAAAAAAAGGAGCGGTGTATTTTTTTAATTGTCTTTTTATTCTGCCTTTGCTTCCAAGAGCTCATTTACCAGCAATTGACACTGCACCTTTTAAATAACCGGAATCTTAATCCAACACAAGCAACCTGCTAGATTTTTGTATTCAGAGTGCATTTTGTCAGGAATTCAAGTAGTTGTTATTTTTTTAAAATATCAGTGTGAAGTTACAGCCTCATGGGTCTAAACTACATCAAAATTTTAGGAATGGATTTAGACAGGTAAAATTGATCACGAACACCTGTAAAGATCGCCTTAAACAATTTTCATAAAAAGCCAATTCATCTGTCCATAAGTCTTTACAGAACAATGTTTTTTTTATCTTTATGTATCTACACTACCAATATCTAAAGCTCAACCCCATGCAAAATTAACTTCTATTCCTGTATATGTACCATGCTTATCAGTCAATATAATTTCTTGCTGAAGTTCAGGGTTTACAAACAAAACAACTCCATTTCCCCCCTTTTTGTTTCTGCTGTCTTCATCCAAAGTTTTATAAGTCAGATATTTTGTATCCTTTTGCTAATATGTCCTTTTGTAAGCAAATTATATCCTGCTTTAATTTTTTTTCAAATGATGATTTACTCCATTTATATTCCATGGTGTGCATTTGTAATCCATAATTAGGCCAAAAATTTAGAAAAGTCAATATCTATAATACCTAATTACTATCATCCCTTTCACTTTCCTGTTGCATCCACAAAGGCTTGTGTAGATTCATCTGCATCTCCATTTGTATTGTCAAAAAATTATCTTGCTTTTTTGAACATAATTCAGTCAAAACTACTTCTGTTTGAAAGTAACAATAATTCCTTCTGGTTTGTCCTGCTGAAATTAAATCCTTTTCTGTTTATCAGCTAGAAAGAAGTTTTCTGTTTTCTTGCACAATATTCTAATCAGAATTTCTTTAAGCTCAACTACATCTGTACAATCAATCTTCAATCTTGTTTTAAAATGCTGCTGAAGAACTTGGGTGTCTTGTTTTCTTCCTGACAAACTACACCAGGACATTGCTTAAATTTTTTCTTAATTTTGTAGATTTTGTATTTATTCTATAAAGTTTGTCAATTTCTGCCTTTGTATCCTCTTCATTGCAATCAAAAAAATTGATAGTTTTAATTATCTTCTCCAATGTCTTCACCAAAATGGAATCCCATTGAATCTTAAGCAAAATTCTTTTTCTTACCACTCCAATAATGCCAGCTTATCTAAATCTTTTTTATCTCTCTATTTAAAACTTCTCTCCTTTTGAAAATTTATACTTTGTTATTAATTTGTTTTACACCTCCAGTCACTTGTTCTACAGAGATTTTTATTTTCTTATTTTTTTCTTTCATATCCTATTTCAGCTTTACAAGTCTTTCTTTAATTCTCTCTTCAAAATCTGTCAATTTAGTATTAAGTGATTCAGACAACTTTTTATCTAATTTCCGAAACGTTTTCTGAAACAATTCTGGTGTAATTCCTCTTTCTACAGGTTGCTCTGACAATCTTCTTCTCCCTCCTCTGGTTTTTTCCCCTTTTCTGGTAGTGGCCATTCTATTATTATAACCCCAAAGTGAAAGTGTTTCAATTACAAGAGGGGAAGTAACAGGCAGATTTTCTATTCTTTCTATTTTTGTCCATATCCATATAACTTTATCCATATATTTTCATCTCAAATGCAATCAAATGGTAGTAATAGTCATGATTGCAATCTGGCACCTATTAGGTCTATTTTGTAAAATCTGCCAATTAACTACGCTCTTTAATGCTAAACACATAGCATTTCCATGAAGGTCAAGTCTGCTTGTCTGTTTAATACCAAATTTTTCCTCTCAATCTTTAACTCCATACAGATGGGCAAGCCTAACTCAGTTTGGAGGGTGTAGTGATTAAGGCACCAAACTAGAAACCAGGAGACCATGAATTATTGTCCTGCCTTCTGCACAAAGGCAGCTGGCCAATCACACTCTCAGCTCTAGGAAGCAGACAGTGGCAAACCATTTACAAAAGATTTTGCCAAGAAACCTGCAGGGCTTCTCTAGGCAGTCACACCAAGGGTCAACACTGACTTGAAAGCATCCACATCCCCACCAAAAATCCCTCAGTTTTCTATTATATAACTAAATGGTGACCTCAAACAGTCATACTTTAAATGACAGTTTAATATTAGGTAGCTGGGCCAAAGGAAAAAAATGAAGCCCAGTGGTGAGAAAGAATCCCCATTTGTAAGGATGAAAAAGGCTGTGTATGTGTCCCTAGAGATCACGATGTTTAAAGCCGATTTTACTCCACAGTAATGTATTACTCTGGCATGTAGTGTTAATCAACAGATATCTCAGCGGAAGAAAGTCCCTACCAAGGTCAATTGGATTTATTTCTTAGTAAATTTAGAATAACAACACAAATAAAGTTTGCTTTGCTTTAATTTTAAACTTGCTCTTCTGCTCTGTCACAATCAAGGCTGTATCATTTCTTTTCTGTACAAGTCCTGAAACTACACTTCATTTAACTGGATGTTCTGCTAGTTGTGGTTAAAGAATGGCAAAGAGGAGGATTTAACAAGTCAAACCAAGGAAAGGAAGTAAAACTCAAGAGATACATATGCAGGTCCTTTCATACTCCAGTAGAGGTCAGATACCTACATGAAAGCTAATTTATCGCAGCATGATAGATTATAACAGTTCATTTGGAGTCCCATTATATAAATCACTTAAATATGTATTTACATAACATTCCTATTAATTACCACAAAATCTGTAATGATTCTGTCTGAGCTGTTCCAGTTTATCTTGCAAATTTTTATTTGAGCAATTCAGTAGTAGGTAATATTTAATCAATGCATTATAACTACCCATTTATCATGCCAAAGTTATGAGTAAACAGCAACATTTGGACTGGATAGAACTTAATGGATTTGCCAAATACTACATCAATAATACAGGTGTTTCACTCTCCCTCTCCCTCCCCCTCTCTCTGTCTCTTTCTTTCTTTCTTTCTTTCTTTCTTTCTTTCTTTCTTTCTTTCTTTCTTTCTTTCTTTCTTTCTTTCTTTGTGGCACTGTATATGCTATTTCACATTAAAATTTTAAAACAACATGATGAAAAAGATTAGATTTTTGCTGTTTTGAGAAAGTCCTCAGTTTCTTGGTCAGGTTCTTATCATCTTTTAAACTATATATTCTATACATGGTGACTCCTCGCCCTTTTTCTGTGTATTAGTGTGGATAAAGGTTCCAGTGGGCTATTTTATTGTGTATCTGTTCAGACAGCTATGGCTAACCAAACTCGAGCAAAAAAGAAGAAAGTTCGTAACCAGAAATCAAGTCAGTCAGAGCTCAGGAAAAGTGCATATTGTATAGAGCAGGGGTAGGCAACCTCGGCTCTTTTATGACTCATGGACTTCAACTCCCAGAATTCCTGAGTCAGCTATGCTGACTCAGGAATTCTGGGAGTTTTTTTTTAAAAATCCCATTTATATCCCGCCCTTCTCCGAAGACTCAGGGCGGCTTACAATCTAAAGCACAAATCAATGTGCTTAGCAATAGCCTTCATCCTATGTTTTAGCTCGGGCTCTATTTAATTCTTTTTTAATTTTTGTACTCTGTATTTTTATATGTGCCCTGTTCACCGCCCTGAGTCCTTCGGGAGAAGGGCGGTATACAAATATAATAAAACTAAACTAAACTAAACTATGTATATGCCTGCTTATTAGGGCTTTCGCCCCCCCCCAGCGGCATTATTACAAAGTCAGCTTAATTGCCCCCAACAATCTGGGTCCTCATTTTACCTACCTCGGAAGGATGGAAGGCTGAGTCAACCTTGAACCTGGTGGGACGCGAACCTGCACTAATTGCAGGCAGCTGGTGTTACTTAAGGAGGCATTAGCCCACTGCTCCACCAAGTTGAAGTCCATAAGTCATAAAAGAGGCGAGGTTGCCTACCCCTGGTATAGAGGGAGGAGAAAAACATGTCACCTTGTTCTACAGTTTAATGCTTTTTGGTGGGTTCAGTTCTATCATAAACATTTTGGCATTAATAAATATACCATTAAATCAAGATGCTAGTTTCTCTGAAAAATACAGGAAACATGAGAAATAAATATGTCTACTCAGCTTCAGGGTATTATTATGATCCTGGTATTGGATGATTCATAAGAAGAAAAAAATGACCGCAGGTTTAATGTTATAATATATTGGGAAAAAGGACATTTTGTGATCATCCTCAATTTCACCTGAACCCAAAGCATATAATTTACTGGGTTAAGTGAATATTTCTAGTTTTGTTTTTTGTGAGTACTATATCAGTGCAAAAAATAAATAAATTAGTGATTCCATAAGATCTTGCTTTTCTTTTCTTTTAATAGAGGCTTTAAATATTCACCTAAGCACTTCTAACTCCTAAATATAATTAGTAGTCACTTAAGCAAAAAAATTTATGGCTTAATAACAATTTATTTAGGATTAAGGAACTATAAAAAATACCACTACAGGGAAAAAAAACCTCCCTTAAAAAGGGAGAGGGAGAGAGAGAAAGAAAGAAAGAGAAAGAAAAACAAAGAAAACACACTATATCTTATAGTGGTTAAGGCCCTAGGTTAGAAACTGGGAGACCATGAATTCTAGTTCCACCTTAGGCTCAAAGCCATCTGGGTCACTTTGGGTCTCTCTCCCTCCCTCCCTCCCTCCCTCCCTCTCTCCCTCCCTCCCTCTCTCTCTCTCTCTCTCTCTCTCTCTCTCTCTCTCTCTCCCTCCCTCCCTCCCTCCCTCCCTCCCTCCCTCCCTTAAGAGGCAAGAGCAAACCACTTATGAAATCTTGCAAAAAAAAAATTTGCAGGGACTAATAGAGGCAGTTGCCTGGAGTCAACACAACTTGAAGCCCCCTTCCCTGCACAAAAATAGCAGTGTAAAAGCCCTAATTATTGCAAGCAACTATTTATATATAGCAACTGTTTGATTGGCTACTGCAGTTGTTTATTTGAAGTGAATACTATTAATCATTGCTATGGCTGTTTTATAATTGCTTTAATCCAATTCACTCCCATTTTTCTTCATAAGGTACTTTTTTTTTACTCATTCTGGTTTTATTCATTGTTGTGATTGTCATTTTTCCTTGTTTGCATAACTACAAGAACTTGGTTCAGGCAGGCAGTCTAAATACATTTAAATACATAATCCAAGGGCTGCAGTAACAGCAGAAAGAACAAAACCAGCTAATATTTTGAGTTTACAACCCAACACAAATTGAGTGCCCTTAGACCTGTTAACTTTAATGATACCAGCAATATTATTGTTAAAATATTAAGGACACCTAACAGCATTTGTAATCAAATGGAAGTGACACTGAGTTCATTTATACTTACGATCATGTAAGTGTGCAAAAGGTTGCAGTCTTTCCTACACTCGGTACTGTATAAGATAATTTGCTCAGTTTGCAAATTTCTCAATTCATTTTAAATTCAATTTTCTTTCCTCCCTCATTGTCTTTTCCAGCTGCAGACAAAAACCCGTTCAGGGCAGCGTAGACAATATTCTTGCTCCCAAAAGGAACCTGCAGCTAAACATGAGGCACCCAATAGTTGAATGCAGAGAACAGAAATCAACCAGTCCTAATTCTCTTAATTCAGGGGTTTTCATCTCTAGTTATATAGCATTCTCCATCCAGCCCACAAATGCCATGATTTGTGAACAGCTCCCCTTCTTGTCTTTCAAAGAAGGAAGAAAAATTGATGTCCTCCCTCCCACCCCCAGCCTACAAATTTGTCTAGGTCAGGGGTAGGCAACCTTGGCTTTTTTAGGACTCATGGACTTCAACTCCCAGAATTCCTGAGCTATGCTGGCTCAGGAATTCTGGGAGTTGAAGTCCACGAGTCCTAAAAGAGCCAAGGTTGCCTACCCCTGGTCTAGGTGCATCAGTTTACATATAGAATAGACTCATAGACACCTCGGAAGTTTTCTAGTCCAATCCTTGCCCAAGGCACGGGGTCTTATACCATCCCAGACAAATGGTTCTCCAATCTTTTCTCAAAATTGTCCAGTGATGGAGCACCACAACTCCAGGACTTAAGCTGTTCCATTGATTGTTTTCACTTTCAGGAAATTTCTCCTTAGTTCCAGGTTGGGTTGCTGACAAGCTTCCACCTGTTGTTTCTTGCTCTGGAAAAATCCCCTTTTCTCTGTGACAGCCCCTCAAGTTCAGGAAGACAACTATCATATCACCCCTAAACCTTCTCGTCATTAAGCTGGATATACCTAGTTCCCTTAACCTTTGATTGTATGTAAAGTAACCGAAGGACCACTCGGGATGACAGGTTACTGAACTAGGACTTTATTTAGAACAAGGCAAAAACAGAATAACTTGTCCGGCTTTTATAGCCGGCAGCTGTCAGTGAGATCCAATCAGGATCATTTCTTTTGGCGCCGCGTCTAGCCGAGCCAATCACCGCCGTCTTCTCTTGACAGTTCTTCTTCCCGCATGGTGAGCCGGCTTGGTGTTTTGACAGCCGCGAGCTGTCAGTGGCTGCGCCTGCACCCTGGCGGGGAACTTTGACAGCTGTCAAAGTTCCCGCGTGTTCTCCTGTCAGTTTTGTTTACCTCACGGAATAAATGGAATAAACGGTTTTAACTTACTGCTAACGTTTTGTATACATATATATTACAGTATGATTTAGCTTCCAGACTCCTTATCATTTTTGTGACTCTTCTCTGCATTCTTTCTAGCACCTTAGCATCTTTTTTGTATCTTGGTCACCAGATATGGATGCAGTATTCCAATTGTGGCATCACCAGTGCAGTATAAAGCGGTGCTATCACTGCTAATGATTTTGATGCTATGTCTGTTGATGAGTCTAGGACTGCATTGGCCTTTCTGACAGCTGTAACCCATTGCTGGCTCATGCTCAAGTGTTGGTTCACTAGGACACCTAGATCTCTTTCACATTTAGTATTGCTGAGCCAGGTACCACCTATTCTGTACCTCTGCCTAAGTGCAGGATCTTACTTTTCTCACCACTGAACTGTATCTTATTGGCTATGGCCCAATGCTCAAGTCTTTTCCAAAGTGTTAGCAATTTCCCCCAGCTTGATGTCATCTGCAAATTTGATGAACTCCTCTTCTATCCCTCATCAAGATTATTTATGAAGATGTTGAAGAGTACTAGGTCCAAGACAGAACCTTGAAGTACTCTACTACATGCTTCCCTCCATGTAGATGTAGATGACACACTGAGTGCAGTTGGTCAGCCAACTGCAAATCCATCTGGTGATGGTACTATCTATCCCACATTTTTCTATCTTACCAAGAAGTAAGCTGTGCTCTACTTTGCCAAATGTCTTACTGAACTCCATAACATTTTCCTGATCCACTAATTTAGTCACTTTATCAAAAAGAGGCAATAAGGTTTATTTGGCATCATCTGTTCTTAACAAACCCATGCTGTCTTTTAGTAATCTTTTTGTTCATTTCTAGGTGCTCACAAATCTGCTGCTTGATTATCTTTTCCAGGATTTTCCTAGCTATTGATGTCAAGCTGATTGGTCTGATTGGCCCATGGTTTCCTGCATCCGCCTTTCCCCCCTTTTGGAAGATTGGGACCACATCAGCTCTTTTCCAGTCCTCTGTGCTCCAGGAGCTCTGAAAGATTTTGTCCTGTGGTTCTGAGATCTCATCTGGCAGCTCTTTCAGAACCCTGGAATGTAAACATCTGGTTCTGGCGATTTGAACTCATCTAGAATGTGTTCTCTTACCAATTTCTTGCCTATTTTAATCTGTATTCCTGCTCTGTCTCTCATGTTGCTGCACTTGGTAGGTTGGACTGTTTTTCCCCCTTTTTCATGAAGGCAGATGCAAAAAAGGAATTAAGTAATTCTGCTTTCTCCCTGCTGCCTGTTACCTTCTTGCCATTATCTCCCATTAATGGACCAACCATTTCCTGACTTTCTTCCTTTTTCCTTACATATTGAAAAAAACTTTTTTTTGGGCATTTGTTACAAGTCTCAAATCATTCTGATCCTTAGCTTTCCTGACTCTGTTCTTGCAGATTCGAGCTATTTATTGGTTTTCTGTTCTAGTTATATGCCCCTTTCCATTTTTTAAAATACTTGTCCTTTTTGTCCCTCAGTTTTTCAGAGAGGTTTTTGTGCAACCGTTTATTTAGCATGAGAGACGGTTGAAAGGGAAGATTGATTTTTGACACTATTAACAAATGTGGAAAAATCTGAAAAGTCTTCTGTTCACCATGGTGGCGTATTAGAAAGCCTGATCAAGTTTATTATCCCAGCATGAGTTGCAAACTAGGATATTTCTATGGCACCACCATTACCTTTGAGTGCTTTTCCTAAGCTAAATAGAAACATGAACTAGGAGGTTGACTGAAATGTGATCTATGAGTCAGAATACATGACAGCAATCTCTCCAATGAAAAAAATGTATATCTACAAGCAGGATAAATATGACTTTTGGTTGTATCATGGGAGAAAAACATTAAGCTGTTTTTTTCAGAAAACATAAGAAATCAGTTTTATAGATTACCACCATGTCAGTAGCAATTTGCAACCAGTGCCATGTGATGGAATTATTTTTTTAATTAAATTTTATTTGTTTTAATAAAGATTTTATTAGTTTTTCTGTTACGTACACATATTAATTTTTTAACCAGTGTGCTGTCTGGATTCCAAAGAGATAATACATAGTCAATTTCTAATCCTTGGTTTTTCCTCTAGCCATTTGTAGAATGACTCCCAGATTTGGTAGTATTCTGTTTCTTCTTTATCTTTCAATCTCATAGTTAATCTGTCCATCTCTGCGCATTCCAATATTTTTTAAATTATTTCTTCCTCTGGTGGTACTCCTTCATTTTTCCAGTATTGCGCGAAGACTATTCTTGCTGCTGTTGTGACATGTAGAATCAAATATAAACTTTGTTTATTAATCTTTTCTGGCATTATACCTAATAAAAAAGTTCACGTTTAAATTCCACATGTTTTCCCAACATTTTTTCTAACCAAGCATGTATCTTGTTCCAATAAGCCTTTGCTTTACCCCATGTTCACCAAATATTATAATACGTGCCTGAGTTATGCTTACATTTCCAGCATCTATCTGACATATTTTTAAACATTTTTGGTAATCTTGCTGGTGGCAAGTGCCATCTATAAAACATTTTATATACATTTATTTCTATTTAGAATATTTATTTGCTATCCATTTCGTATCCAACGACTCTGGAATGCTATGGAGCAGCAGAAACACCAAAAGAGTAGGTCTTTGTGATGAAGAGTTGAAGTCTTATTCAGAAGTGAGCTCTGAATAAGTATGTGTTACCTTATCTTTATTCCCTAGTTTGTTTTGCATTGGCCTCCAACAAACCGTCCTATTTGTCCCTATTTAGAAAAATATCTATTGCATTGTCAAGGGGAGATACAAGTTTGTCATTTTTAATGTTTAATTGACAGATTTGCATCTGTTAAAAAAGGTATTGGAACTTCCTTTTTTTTTGCAAATGAGTCAAATATTATTAGACAATGGCAAATTTATATGCAAATTGTAAGTCCGTCAAGAACCTAAGACCGTTATTCACTTTCTATGTCTACCACTGCACTGGGGTAGTTAGATGTTTTATGGTAAAAAATTCTTTCATGTATGATTTTTTTCCTGGAGAGCTTAAGGGAAATTAATCACATCTAAATCATCCCACAAAATATATAAAGCCAGTGATCTTAATGCTGCCTTAAAAAAATACTACTGTCACTTGATAATCTTGTTACCTATGCACCTTAAGGCTTATAAGAGAAAAATGAAGGAAGAAATTGCCCCTTTGAGGACTGTTCATAAATGATCTTAGGCTGTCTTTCAGAACATTAGTCTCACACTTTGTGAACTATACTTGACACATTGTAAGGTCTAGAGATTTTCTCCTTCTCAGACTATTCTACATAGTTATTTGCCAGTAATTTGTATTTAGGAGATAGACTTTGAAAAAAAAGAATAGTCAATTTTACTCTGGGAGAAGTATATAGAGGGATCTAATCTTCCTACCTTTTTCGATCAGCCAAAGAGTTCTTATTCAGGAAAAAATATATATGATTCTACTAATATCAGCAGAACTACTTAACTTTGAGTAAAGATCTCAGGATGAGATTATTCTCATCAAGTAAAATGTTCATCAGTTCCATGGGCCAAGCAGAAATGAATACATTTGTCCATGAGATTTGGGAACATAACAGTGTCATTTGAGGCTGGTGGGAGGCAGATTAGCATGCAGCGGGTCACAGATATCAGAAGTGACAAATCATCAAAGGGCTTTGTATCACTTTTCATGAAAAACAGAAAAGTTTTATTTTAAAAAAAAACCAGCAGTGTTTTTTTTTTGTCACGGGGAAAGTAATTAGGTGTTAGATCTAGCAAAGCCTTCCTTCAAAGGCCAAGTGATGGTTCTCAGCTGGCTGAATGGTTAAGAAGATATTTTCCAGTCTGAATAGGGGGAGTCTCCCACAGTAAGAAACTAAAGCATTCTGACGGATCTGTATTCAACCTGCTTCTGTCGGTAGAATAAATGTTCAAATAAAAACCAAGACTCATTTATTTTTCCAGTGTCATGGTGTACAAGTTCTGGCTAGTATGCATGGTCTAAGGGTGGTTTGTGCTGAAATCTGAATATCAATGTATGATAAATGCAAATATGTTTTATCCTGTTTGTATCAGAATAAACATGCATTACAAGGAGTAATGAGATGATCCTGCACTTTCTGAAAACACAAACTCTGGGTAGAGATCCCACATAAGGATGGTAGAAGCAAGAACAGGCTGTTCATTGGCTGAGAAATGGGGAAGGGTTCAGTCTTGATCTCCTCTCCTATAGGTGCTTTGCAAATGATCCCATCCTTAGGCTACCCCCCCCCCCCGCCATGTGCACAGAGATTATGTAGCACAGAGGTTATATGTAGTATTTTCACTACCATCATCCATTTTGCTGGGTAAAGGGATGCCTTGACCTGAGATCTTACCTTAACACCAGACTGGGAAACAGGTGAGGATCTTATATCTTGAACAATTTTACTCTGGGAGAAGTATATAGAGGGATCTAATCTTCCTACCTTTTTCGATCAGCCAAAGAGTTCTTATTCAGGAAAAAATATATATGATTCTACTAATAGAGATCCCACATAAGGATGGTAGAAGCAAGAACAGGCTGTTCATTGGCTGAGAAATGGGGAAGGGTTCAGTCTTGATCTCCTCTCCTATAGGTGCTTTGCAAATGATCCCATCCTTAGGCTACCCCCCCCCCCATGTGCACAGAGATTATGTAGCACAGAGGTTATATGTAGTATTTTCACTACCATCATCCATTTTGCTGGGTAAAGGGATGCCTTGACCTGAGATCTTACCTTAACACCAGACTGGGAAACAGGTGAGGATCTTATATCTTGAACACTTACTTGCCAGTAAACTCGGCATAAAAGTAGCAATAATGGTAGTACTAGTACTACTAATGACAATTAGCAACACTTCCTGCTGCCTGTAAATTTAAGGCACAATTTCCAAGAAAAACTCCCCCTCCCTTTAAAAGAGGAGTTTGAAACAAAAGCATAACCATATTTTTTTAAAAAAACAATGTATTAAAAATGATAATCAAAGAAAGCTTTTTAACTTTCTTCTGTTTTCTGTGCTACATCTGAATGTAATGTCAAGGTTCCTTTTTTATTACTATGTCTTGCAAATACTGAATTTATTTCACACATATGCATAGTTTCTGTTAAAAGTAAAGCTCTGAACATTTTGTGCCTTTCTAGGAAAAGTTACAAAATAAATAGCTGTTTTTAAATCTTTGTTATTTTTTAATATGTACAAACAATAATAAATAGCAATACAATGGTGACCTTAGTATTAAGTATTAAACTTAATACAGAATACAGAAATCTTTATTTTGTAACACATAATTTAATGTACTTTACAGTTGTTTATTATTACATTTAGCTTTAGATGTAGAATTTAGACAATGTTACGCTAATAATAATAATAATAATAATAATAATAATAATAATAATAATAATAATAATAATAATAATAATTTAATTTCTATACCTCCCTTCTCCCGAAGGACTCAGGGCGGTGTACAGGGCAAATATAGTAAAAATACAACATACAAAAGTTTAAAAAGAAATATCATATATCAACATATCAACATTAATGGTTTAGAAATAATATTTTATATTGATACAAGTTTCTTTTTTGTCTTTAAAGTTTTCAATTATCTCAACATTAGAATCTTATTTAGATATATCTCTTTTTAGGCTACATATTTTTAACATTAATTGTATTTGCTTTCATAACACGTCTTTGTTATAACAATTTCAAAATTAGAGTATTTCCATTAGAAATAGAGAAGTTTATAACCATGAGATGTTAATGTTTTGAACTCAGATTCCTAAGTATCAAATTCCTTTGATCTTTGCCTGCATGGGAGTAAATAATTTGCTACTATATATTGACAAGTTAGAATTGTTTACTAGTGTCAATAAAATGCTAATAAGGACACATGCTGAATTACAGTGATTGAGAGATGGTGATTCATCAAGCAATTATCATAAAGAAAACTTGAATTTTAAGTTTGGGAGTACATGAACAATGTTTGCATTATTTTTTGGTACACAACATTATACTGTGATAAATTGAAAAACTATGGTGTAGGTTTCCTCATCTTTCATTTTATTCCAGATCTGCTCATTCTAAGCTTAGAGGCATACATTTCAGGAAAGAAGCATGCATGTATACTTGTGAGTGTGTATATACACCCACACACACATAAACACACATTCATTCCATTGCTTAGAATAAAGACTCACGGGACCAGAGCTTTTTCTTCAAATTCCCGTTTGAAAAGCTCATTGCCTCTAGACATACCCATTATTTACATCGTATCTGATTTAAAAGACATTTTGCTTTTGGTTGTGCAAGCATATAAGAAAGCATTATTCTTGCAATAAATAACTTAAAGCATGTGGAGCAGTTTATATCATTTTCTACCCAAAGAAATATACTTTCCTTTCTATACAAGGTTTTCAATTTTTTCATTTCTAGGATTTAATCTTTACAGTAAAGGCAAAATTCAGTGAGCTGTCTCTTTTGGATAGGACAGCATATGTACTAGAATCATGAGATTTAGTTTACATATTTCAGAAGAATGGAGAGTTTATTCTCTTTTTGTGATTCATTGACATACCTGATTTTTTTTCTGCAATAAAAGTGAAGTTGTACTTCTTACCAGTTGATGAATTCATGAGAATTAATGTACTCTCTTTCTTTTTTACATCCCTTTCTTGTAATAATATATTGATTGATTTTTGATTGATTATGTAGCATCAAGTATTTTTTTTATTCCTAGTGACCACATAAATTTTCTCTATGATAATATATCCATAACCTGGTTTTTCAGATCTTCTCCAACACCAGAGCTTTAAGGTGTCAATATTCTTTCTAAGAACATTAAAGTTAACATTAACCTACTGTAATCATTTAACACCTGAAGCTGTTCTGTTGTATTACAGAATCATGTAGTAGTATCTTTCTGGACTAGACCTTTTTACTGCAGTATGTGTTATACATGCATTTTTCAATTTTTCACAGTCTGAATATTTCACTATACTGAACATTACAAAATTCGAGCTTTGCCGTATCTACTCTGTGTTAGTTCTCTACATACAGAGATTAGAGGTAGTGGAAATGTGCAAACAGAAGCAATTCAAAACTGGCTTGTTGGGGTAGCAAAAAATGTGGTAAGACTTTAGCTTCTAACTTACTGTTTCAGTTCAGTTTAATTATCCTCTGTCAACCCTGGAAATAAGTGATCTTTTTCTGATTTAGCATTGTACAGATACGATTTCCTTTTTTAGATAGATTGGATTTCCAGAAAGTATTTACTATGACTTTTTGCCTCTGTTGAATTTATTTATTGATTTACTTAATTTGTATCACACTTTATTGGTTTTACAAATAACTCAAGGCAGCGAACATATCCAACACACCTTCCTCCTCCTATTTTCTCCATGAAAATAACCCTGCAAGGTGGGTTGAGGGAGAGTGAGTGGCCCAAAGTTACCCAGCCAGATTTCATGCCTAAGGCAGGACTACAACTCACATCTTCTGTTTTCTACCCAGCTGGCTAGCACTTTGACCATTAGAACAAACTGACTGTATACCATATAAATGATAACCTGATAAATGGCACATCTGCCCATAATAAGAGAGTATGGCACAGTGGTTAGAGTGCAGTATTGCAGGCTAACTCTGCATTTCAGAGTTTGATCCTGACAGGGATTCAACCTTCCATCCTTCTGTGGTCTGTAAAATGAAGACCCAACTGTTGGGGGCAATATGCTGATATTTGTAAACCATTTAGTGCAGGCATGTCAAACTGTGGACCTGCGGGCTGGATGCGTCACGCCAAAACTGTGCCCACCCCATTGCCGATATGTCCCGATACGTCGCGCAACATTGTGACGTCGTGAGTTTGACATGCCTGATTTAGAGAATGATGTAAATGGAGTATTATATAAGTCTAATTGCTATTTAAGTAAAAAAAAAACAGGTTATCAGTTATAATGACATCGATGCAAATCTAAGTGGCCCTATAAGTGTTAAGAAAGACATCAATTGTGAAGTGGCTCAGATTTGCTAAAAGGTGTTATGTAGACAATTGCTGGAATTCATGGAAAATTCTTCTGTGCACCAGGATGGCATTCATGCTAGGTGATGCTTAGAACACATCTGTGGAACAATTGTATTACAGATAATTTGAATTCTGCTGATTCAAGAGCATCTGCCATTGAAGCATAACTAAATCTAGAAGTAAACTAAATTTTACCTGAAAATATTCCTTGAGAAAGTTCTCAGTTACAGACTTCTGTTTATATCCCTACCAAGTGAATACACAAATTTGGGGGAAGGGTGAAGTTGGCATTATGACAATAAGGCGTAAGGTAAGCCTGGCAGATCTCAGTCTTGCTTATCATTTGATTGTTCATCATACAAAGCACTAGAGTTTTAGAGTACAGCTTAAAATGATTTGCCAGACCAGTAATGGTCTTGGATATATCGTTTAATAAATAGGATAATGTTTGTTGAATCTGCTAAGCTATTACTTGAGTGCTCTACTGTTAGCATATGTTTACTGAATATAGATTAAAAACAATTTCTGAAAAAAAGTATTGCTTCATAAATTATGTTCAGGTTGCTTCAGCCTTGAATCAGCCCTGCTATATATCTATAAATGTACTGTATGTATGCCCTAACCCTATTAATAGGAGTGAATTCTGCATTTTCTGTGCAGATGTTTCAAACCAATTAAAGAATCACTGTTGGTGAAAGACTACAAAGCGCTTGCCCTTTAAAACAGTGTTGGGAAGTTGCTAATTGCTCTAAAGCAGCTTCCACTGGAGTGTGGAGCCAAAGAACAGATAACAATGAAACATATTAGTTGCCTTTGTCACAACATAAAAGGCTGGGTGAGGGATTGGATTCTTTTTAAGAGAAAAAGAACTCAGTAGCTTTTCCAATCTTCTTCCAACTTGTTTTCTATAGTTCAAGAATCTCAAGATACAGCAAAACAATTTGGCAGCCTGAGCGGTCCCACAGTTTGACAACATGTCACATGGCATGGTGTTGCCCTGATGAATAGTGTGCTAGTGGCCTTTTAAAGATTGCCATTTAGGAGTTGCACCGTTCTGTATGCTGAGAACATTTTAATGGGAACATGGAGAAAACAAACACAGATGGCGGCAATTGCATTATTTTTTTCCTCTTAGAGAAAAATCAGCACTTGTAAATAACATAGTGTGGTAACAATAGGACTACTTTGTCTCAAGTTCTGTTTTCGAGTATTTACTTAAAAAAACAATAAATCCAAATAAAATGAGGAATAAATAAAAAGCCAGTGCAATTGTACAATTATCGAGTAATTGTAATTTGAATAAACATCTTTTCAATTGTTCTGATGAATTAAAAAAAATCTTAATCTGTCATCAGAGGAGGAATCACAAGGCTTCTGTTCCGTTTGTATTAGTTTCTTATCTTTGTATGTCCTTACCTTTCATAAAATATTTTTTTTAAAAAAAGATACTAAATAGATATTCATAGTGTTATATTGTGTGGGAGTGAAGGGGAGAAAAAAGGATTATTTTTTTTCTGTACTAGGCAAAACGTCTACCATCTTGTTTGGAGAAATATACCGGGCCTTTGGTAAAGGCAACATACAGTATAAGAAAGAGGAATTGAATTGTGAGCAAAGAACACAAGTGCTAATTCTGAGGGTAAAATATGAGCAAGAAAGAACAGTGCCTCCTGCAAACTGAAAGAAGCATTCATTGAAAACTCTTGAATTGAACTGGGCCACATTGAAAAGAATGGTGTGAATTTGAAGGTTTAAATATCAACATTCAACACAAACACCATTTTCTGATGCCTGCAGCGGACAAGGTGCAAATTGTACCTCTCTTCATAAGACTTACATTTTTTTGTTTATTTCCCTTCCCGCAAAAGCTAGTTCTAGTCCTCATTGTCAGTTCTCTTTGTTCAGTAACACAATAAAAATGGTCGAGAAACAAAACACCCCATAAGATCAATGTTGTCGTGAAACGGCGAGACCAGAGAGAAAAGTTGGTTGAAAGAAGAGATGTATTTGTTCAAGGGCAAGGTGTTGTTCAATCACAGGCAATTCAGCTCTAGAAAGATGTCCAGTCTGCCTGCATTGCTTTCTTAAGGGAATGATGGGGAAGGAGTGACACTTTAATGAATGTCATCATTCTCATGAACCCTGCTTGATAAGATTTCTGTTTGGGCACAGACAAAAGTACTCTCTTCAGTTTGCAAAATATGTAAAAGGTTCAAATTGCCAAATCAGAAAGTAAACAAGAGTCATTTGATGAGCTGACATTTGTGAAGAAATATTGTACAGACGAAAAAATAATAGAATTAACCTGGAGCAAAAAAGCAGATGACCCATTTTGGAAATATGGACATTACACAACCATGTGTTGGCTTTCTAGTAGCAGAACAAGACGGAATGGATGGAAACTAATAAAGGAGAGAAGCAACCTAGAACTAAGGAGAAATTTTCTGACAGTTACAATTAATCAGTGGAACAATTTGCCTCCAGAAGTTGTGAATGCTCCAGCACTGGGAATTTTTAAGAAGACAATGGACAACCATTTTGTCTGAAATGGTACAAAGGTAGAGACCATTTCCAAGGTCTCTACCAACTCTGTTATTCTGTTAGTACAATTTTCTATGTTTCTGCTTGGCACAATGACATTGATGGAACAGATTTTGTCCATTAAGAATAATACCTGGACAGATGAAAGAATCCAATGGAATTGGAAAGTTTAAAATCATGGCTGATTTTTGGTGGATGATTATAATCACAAATATAGAAAAACATATATGTCCTTAAAAAAACAAAACAATTCTTTAACAATTTGTTCTAAATCAGAGATGTCAAACTCATGATGTCATGTGACTATTTTGCCATTGCAGGCAATGGGGGTGGGCGTGGCTTCTGGATGATGCATCCGGCCCGTGGGCCGGCAGTTTGACACCACTGTTCTAAATGAAAGTACTTGCCAGGAATATCATTTAGACCAGTCCCTTCTAGAATCTTAAGGACCTGTGAAATCTGATTATGTCATTGTTGAGTTGATTTTTTTAGGATGCGGGGGGGGGGAGATATAATTTTTGCCTGCTACACTTGGGAATGTAATGTATAGAACAACATGAATAAATATACAAATTAATGTGTCATAGTTTTTTATCCTTAAAAACATGGAGAGGTGAGGTCTGCTTCAAGCTGCTTTGGAAAGACTAGGAAATAGAAATGGTGCTGTGTGGATCTGCCCTTCAGAAACTTTAAACATATTAATGCAACATTGATAAAGATATGTCTGGAAAGCAGAAAGAGAGTTGGATGGTGCAATCTAGCAATTAAGCTATGCACAAATTATATAATGCAAACTAGTTTTGCGGGTTGTTATAAAAGACTCCGTTGCTGAACTTATTTCTGTATTGAATTTATCATTATTATAGTAGTTTTAATTACTATACTGTGGATGAATCAAGCATATTGCCTTGTTGTGCAGCACCAAGAGACTGATAAATCACAGGATAAAAATTAGATGAATAAATAAATGAGTTTATGCTTTTCAAAGGCCATGTAAAGACATTGCCATGTTAAATGGCCTAGCTTTCCATCAAAGAATTTTAAAGAGACACTTTAGTTCCCAGAATATTTTAGGTGAAACTCCTAATTTTAGCTTAATCGGCAGAGAGAAATGTGGCACTTATAAGCTTTACCAATGCATCTGTGAATTCTTCTAGCAAGAATCCTTATTATATTGAAAAAAACACTGGTAAGGTACTTTGCTGCAAAACAAAATGCCAAATCCTAGCATCTTCTTTATTTACAAAAAAATATGACTGGTTTTCTTAGATAATAAAATCTTAGATTATTTTTGCTAATGCTTTATTTGGATGTGTGACTAAAGAAACGAAAAAGGTGAGCAGGGGTTGCAGGGAATTTGCCTTACCACCATTTGTCTTTAGATAATTAGATATTTTTGACTCACCATATGTACCTCTAAAGAAATCATTTGGTGAGAAAATGCATCCTTCAATTTCACTAATAATAATTCAAGTTACAGGACTTTGGATATTACTGGTACACCCAGTTACTGAAGATTAAAGGCTGTACTTCTCTTAATAATAAAAAAAATCCTCTTGGTTCTGTTTCTTTAGTTACACTCCAGCTTCTGCAGGTGATCTAGTTCAGAATAAGACACTCTAAAATTTATGCGCAGTTAATATATATAATTTATATCCCTTTTTTAATGTATAGAGCACTCAGATCAAACTCGTATGAATGCAATTGAAAACAAATGGGAGTTATTTTGTTCTTGTTCCTGATACGCTTATTCAGTTCATTAGGTGCTACAGGAAAGAGCAAAATAAATTGACCTGCTCCTGAAGGCAAACATTGTCTTGTACCTGATTGTTTGCCCTATCAGTGAGCTGACAAATATAGAATAACAAAGTCTCCTGCATGTGTGTTAACAATGGTTCCCATGTACCGTCTGCTCCGCATTACAGCATGTAATGCCCATTAGTATGAGCAACAGAGGGACGCGGTGGCTCAGTGGGTTAAGACGCTGAGCTTGTCGATCAGAAGGTCGGCAGTTTGGCGGGTCGAATCCCGAGTGCCACGTAACAGAGTGAGCGCCTGTTACTCGTCCCAGCTTCTGCCAACCTAGCAGTTCGAAAGCACGTAAAAATGCAAGTAGAAAAATAGGGACCACTCTGGTGGGAAGGTAACAGAGTTCCGTGCGCCTTTGGCGTCTAGTCATGCCGGCCACATGACCACGGAGACGTCCTCGGACAAGCGCTGGCTCTTCGGCTTTGAAACAGAGATGAGCACCGGCCCCTAGAGTCGGAAACGACTAGCACGCATGTGCGGGGGAACCTTTACCTTTACCTTTATGAGCAACAGATGGGGGCAATGAAACATGAGAGGAGGCAGCTTGAGTGATGTGACACAAGTCCAATTGGAGACAGAATGGGTGCCACCCCAAAGACTCTGCTGTGGCAAGTGGAGACTTAGCCAATGGGATCTTTAAGGCTACTGGTCAGATGACCCAGTCTTTGAAAGTCCTGAGACCCTAGTATTGACTGAGCTTCATTGTAAAGAATTTGCTAGAAGATACTAGCAGGCAACTGTTCAGCCTGCTGGGAGTTGCCTTGGGAATCCCACATCAATGTCTTGTCTCCCTTGTTACTTAATAACCAACAGGGTATCTCAGTTTAATGGATCTTAATACAACAGACCTTGTTACAAGGGCTTTCTGGGGAAATTCATGCATAAAGATGTCCTTATTCAGAGGAGATAAAATGTATCAATAGCATAATAATGCTACCCTGCAAATAATGCAATTTGAAGCAAATAATATGCCATTTGTGTAATGATTATGCATAATTTGTTGTTATTTTTGTAAAAGTTGTGTGTGCTACTTTGGATTTCACCTATGTTGCTCCATTGTAACAAGCATGGTTTTAAATAATAACAACTGAGTAGAATATGATCTATTTATCTCCTTATCTCCAATTTTCTGTTTTCCTTGTTTCGTTCCATGGTCATTTTGTAGAATTCTCTCCCCCCCCCCACTTTCTTGCCCTCTTAAGATTCTTTTTAATTTCTGCATGGCTGCAAACAATGAAATTCCTCTGAGCATGTGAAAATCTACCTTATTTCTCAGAGGATATATTATGTTACTTTTATGTGGCGTTTCTTCACTTGATTTCATTATTAAAAGGACCTTTACCCATGCTCTCTCTCTCACACATATTCTGATCCCCTTAATTTGATACTGGTCATGAATTTGCCTAAGAGGAAAGTTCTTTGCTTAAAAATTTGTCTAAATTCATTGACTGCATTAATTTGCTGCCTCAAATTGCCCTTTATTGTCTCAACAACAGTAAGCAATGAAGAGAAAAAAAAATCTTTCATGTTCTATCTCCTTACGTTGACCATTCCAACATCTGAGCGAATGCCTTTAATACCAGCTGTAAATGCAACACATGAAAATGAAAAGCAATGCTCTGTGGATCACTGACTTGGAGCCATCTTCATATTTAGGCATGAATGAAGAGAAATTACTCCTAAGTGAATCCACTTAGGGATTCCTCATGCAAGTATGTTGTACCAGCAGACATGTTACTATTCAATGCTTCCCTGAACTCAATTGGCAATACAAATTTCAGTTCTCTCCTTAAAATTTGAGTAATATAAAGTACTGAAAATGCTGATGGATTCAACTGTTTTCTATGTTTCTAATAATTTTAATACAGGATGAATGAAGAAATATATTTGGCTTCTTTTCTATTTCCATTTTTATAAGTATATTGCTTTTTAAAATTTGCAACCAGTTCCAAGGTTGACTGTATTTCATATTAGAGAAGGACATGTTTTGTTGCCATGCTGCATGGAGAAAATAATAAGTGCTATGACTACCTTAGTTTTCTGCTCTGCATTTTCATACTTTCATCCTAAATGACAATTGTGAACTTAAATTTGAGTATATCAGCATATCATCCCCCCTCCCCAAATTAGTTCTGGTTACTCTTTACCATACCTGCTCTGTGTTTATTTCCCCCCCCCTATGTATATTAAGAAGATAGTAAAAATGAATAGCACCGAAAATAGGTATTTTAAAAAAATCTATTTCTCTCTATAACAGTGGAGTGGTGACTCCTGGGTTGAGCCAATGAGATCTTTATTGAAATTGAAACCTGACTGCTGATTTCTTCAAAGTTCCAGGAGTTTTTAATGTCAAAATCCATTGCCTATCTGTAAGATTATGATGATGTGTATTGCAGCTCCTCTTTGTAAATACGTATATCTGAGTTAGGGTCAGTGGCAGAAGCCATCCTACATTAACTTAACACAGCCATTGTAAGAGCTTTCCACCTTTGCCAGACCTCCAGTCAGAGTAGAAGAGCTGTAGATATTTGAGCTGAATAGCAGCACACTTGTTAGATACTACTTTGATTTTGTTTTTATGTAGGGTGGTGGTAGATGTGGTAAGAATAAGACTCTTCGCCAACCAAATGAAATGGCCAGCATGGAGCTTGTAATGTTATGAACATGGGAAACCTCTCTGTCCCCTCTCCTCTCCTCTTCTCTCTCTCTCTCTCTCTCTCTCTCTCTCTCTCTCTCTCTCTCTCTCTCTCTCTCTCTCTCTCCCTCTCTCTCCCTTTCTCTCCATCTCCCTTCCTCCCTCTCTCTCTCACACACAAACACACAATATAACGTATAACAGCCATTTCCCTATCCTGACAACTCAGAGCACTATTGCCACTGAAGGTTTTTTTTTTTAGTCAAATTCCACACTGATGAGGAAATGGATCAAAATGAATTGGGGAAATGAATACTTGAGTAAAGCCATTTCTTCCCCATGCAGACTTGCACAGCCTCCAGTTTTTTGGGAAAAAAACCCTTGACAGTAGCTCATAGATAGGCTTAGGCCAGAGATGCGCCATCAGTAGAATGATGATACGTATCCTTGTGTTAACCTCACTTAACATTTTATGTAAACATTCAATTGGAGCAGGGAGAGAGTTGAAGTCCGTGGCATCACACAAAGCAGTGGCCTAGGGCTGGACATCTTACCTACCAGTTCAAACCAACTGACCTCAGAAGAAGGGGAACCGTATTGCCTTTCATTCCCCTTGGCCTGTCCAGAAGAATATCATAACCAATAGTACTGAAAGCTTCTGAGAGATCAAGGAGCACCAGGATAGATACACTACCCCATCCTAATGCGCCCCCCCACCCCGGTCATCTACTAGTGCAGTGATGTCTCTATGTTCTACTTCAGCCTGAATCCCACCTGCCTTTTACCTTATTCTATAGACCACGGATTTAGTTGTTGCTTTGCTGTTTTAGCAGAGGTGTGCCTGCTCTGCCTATCATATTCATAAACACTTACACTTCTCTGGCTTTACTTGGCTACGTTAGGATGTGTTGAACAAGGGGGAGCTTGGGAAATAAAAGGATAGTCTGATTTAATTTGCTTTGATTTATGAACTGATAGCAAAAGGCTCTTTCTATAACTACAGCTTGAAGTGAAATTATTGCAGCTTGTTCCTGCTGTTTGCAAATCTGCTTCTATTCCCTCTTGGATCATGAAGGATTTCCTTGACGCATTTACGCTCCTTAATGGTATATTGAAGCGGAAGCCTTTTCTTGCATTCTGTGGTTTTGCTCTCAGTGGGTATGTCTATACTTACCGTGGAGCATAATCGAATGCTTCTTAAGTGTATATATTTACTGATGTTTTGTCCTTTATATCGTACTATGGACTGTAGTGCTGATGCCAAGATGCCTCACATTATAGAGTCATTAGGAGGCCTCATGATGGAATAATCCATCATACAACAGAAATAATAATAATAAAAAAACCTTCACGTGGAAGCCATCAAATAGAAAGTAAAATGCTAGACTTTAAGTTTCCTTCCTATAAGCATCTACCTTTGTATGTGGGGGCGGATTTTTTTCCTTTCTTTTCAGAAACAATGCTTTTATTTATGTTAAGTATTTTTAGAAGCTTTTAAGCCAGACACCGCCAGGAGCAAAAGAAGATTCAAGGATATAATTGCCACATTAGGATGAACATAGGCTGCTTTGTTACAGATATACTGCTCTGTAACATGCACACCGATTACATGGTTAAGGCAGCACTAAAGGGGAAAAGGTCCCCAGAGATTGTACAGTTATGCCTGCACAGATCGTCCTGCATGTCAGCCTGTTAGATGTTAGTGAGAGGCATTCAGCAAGGACATCTGAAATAGGTCATCATTTACGTCAAGGGTTGATAACGCTTTTTGAAGTAATGAGAGCAAGTTTGGATGTCACAAAAGGAATGTCATTTTAATTTGTTTAAGAACACTAACGGAGTTCTGTGCGGAGCTCAGAAGTATTCTTGTAATTCAAGATGAACCTAAAGGCTGATGTTTTGCTTTCCTCCTTCTCATTTAATTTTGTTAACAAGTCTTAATAAAATGTTAGGAGAAGGTAGATGGCTTGGTGAATATATATGAACAGGGGGGAAGTAACCCTTGAGTGCCATGTGCCTACCTATAATAGTCAGCACTCTTATAGGGTTAAAGCATTGAACATGAAAGAGTGAATAATTAGTTCTGTAGACTAGAGGTTCCCAACCTTTTTCAGTTAGCCGATCGGAGGACAAAGGAGAGGGAAGCATTTTGTGGATGTGTGCGCACGTGCGTGTACACAGGGTTGCAAGCATGCACATATTGAAAATGGGGTGGGGCTAGCGTCCATGTGATACTAGCCCTGCTCCATTCTTGCATGGTGCAGCACCTTGTTTCTGAGCCCCATGGTGCGGTGGTGGCAGTTTTTGCACCTTGCAGCATGGCGGTGGCCCATTTTTGTGTCCTGTAGTGCACCCTGTGGTGCGTTGTCATTTGTTTTTGCACCTTGCATTGTGGTGGCCCTTTTTTGTGCCCCATGGTGCGGCAGTGCCCCGTTTTCATGCCCCGTGGAATGGCAGTGTCCATTTTTGTACCTTGCAGCATGACAGTGGACTGTTTTCTCACCCCACAGTGCAGTGGTGCCCCATTTTCATTTTCATGCCCTGTGGCACAGTGGCATCGTGTTTTTACAACCCAAGGTGTGGTGGTGGCGTCCCATTTTCATGCCCTGAGGTGCAGAGGCAGCCCATTTTTGCGCCCCATGGCATGGTGTCCTGTTTTTGCACCCCACGGTCACGGCGCTAACGCATGTGAGGGGGTGTGCACGCACATGTGCATGCACTAGCCAATCTGTCTTGCAGCCCAGTGGTCAGCAGGCCACGGCCCACTACTGGGCCAAGGTCCACAGATTGGGACACTTGCTGTAGACCAGTGTCATCAAATAAAACTGAAATAAATTTAGTTTTTTTTTAAAAAAAAAGAGAGATTACTGCCTCAGTGTTCCCACCAAAGCCAGGAAGAAGCTGAAAAGAACAGAAAGCCAAGGCTGAGAAATTTTTCTCTTGCCATGCCTATGATCCTTTTGCAGCTGACTGATGGCAGCTACTTTCCAGTTAAAATCTTAAAGTATGGCTTTGCAGCACTTTAGAATTGATCCCAAAAAAGTGCTTTGGGACCATGCGAGAGTAACCTGCAGAAGGCAATTAGAAAAGATGCAGTTGCTTTAAGTTGTTATAGACAGGAGATATGTTCGTGGTCACCTGGCATAATCAAAGGCACTTTTTGAGGATCAAACATGTAGTATTGCACAGCCACAGTATAAAAAGCAGGATGCAAGCTTCGTGGAAGTGCCTAAATTTTGGTTAGACAAACCATTTTAAGATCCTGCAATTCGTCATGTAACTCTTAGCCTCAAGGAAAAGACAAAGTTAACATCCTTCTTTAACTTCTTTTCAGCTGCCATCCTATACATGCTGTTACCATTGAACTCCATGGGACTTCTGGGTAGACTCCTACAGAACTGTGCAGTGAGGCATTCTATTTTTGTCAGGCAAAGCAGGAAGAGAACCAGCAAAGCAGAGATGGAGAAAGCAGACATAGGTGCTTTAATATTGTCCCAAGGGAAAGAGACATGCACTTTCTTTTTATCACAGTGGGAGAAGGAGGAGATAGAGGCAGGAAAAAATGAAGGTGACAAAAATATCCCCTTTACTTTGCATATTTTAAAAGATGTGCCGTGCAGGAAAAACAGACTGATCCAAAGAAGATTAAGGGCTCTCATTTTACCTCCTCAGGGTGCGCGCTTACCAGTGGTAAGCTCATGATGTGCTTATGTCATCCTCTCAAAGCAAAGTACTTCTGAAGGCTCAGGATTCCTCAGATTTTATTTTTTTTACTATCTGAGGGAAAAGAGAGAGGCAGGTGGGGGAAACGTTTGAAATGAAAGAAGAAATGTTAAGGTGTCTTATGTTTTACCAAAAGCTTTTGAAGAAGGTTATTAACTTAAAATGAAGCTACATTTATTGTAAGTTCTCCTCCCCTCTTTCTTTTTTCCTGAGGAGAACACTTGCTGAGATTGTCTCAGCCAACAAGGGCCTCTGGAAAGGTGTCCAAATTTGGGGTTTTTCTTGCTGCATGCACACTGGTTTCAAAAACTCTTTCCAAAGAAGGTGAAATGTACCCTTTGGTTGCTGATGAGATACAAAAGCCTAAGTATAATTATAGATCTATACACAGGAAGTCCAGAGTGAATTCTACTTTTAATAAGCACACTAAATAAACTTTTGGTAGTGAAGACTTTTCTGCCTCTCAAATGGGAATTGTCTCCAGGATAATGAAAGCCAAACTTTTCCAGTATTGGAGAAGAGAAGCTGATGCAGAGTGTTAGGAGACCCACATCTGACAATATGAAAGTTGCCAGTCCTCTCATTAGCTACAGGGAGTAGTTTCCTCAAGTGCCAGATGTTTGGAGGTGGGACCAAGAGATTAGAGAATAAAACTGTGTGGGATACAGCATCCTTAGAAGAAATGTGCTGCCATCCACATAATCACTTTGGTCTACATGGAATGGGAAAGGACAACATATTACTTTTTGATCAGGCCACAAGTTCCTGTGGGTGAAAAATATGAAAAACAAAATGGCACTGTTGTGTAGAGGGTTCTTTGGCGCAGGAATGAAGACGAGGTAAATGAGTACAGGAAAACTCATGGTTTATTTCATGCAGAATCAGATCTGGGAAAAGGCTGCAACTAGCCGCAATATATAGTCTAGCCCCTAGGCGGCAGCCAATAGGTTTGAAGCAACCATTGCCGCCTAGAGATAGCCAATAGCAGCACTGGAGACTTGTAGTCTGGGTTGCTGGAGAGCCGTTAGCTGCTCCAGCAACCCACGTGTTATTACTAATGAGCCCAGTACATAACACCCCTCCCCTCTTAGATCAGACAATATTAACACGTTAGTCTTAATGCAATTATCAAGACTCATTATCAAAACAAACTTAAATAATAGTAATAGAAAAAAACCCCATATAGGTTACAATGTTAATAAACAACATTTGAATGAAAAGCCTTCATTGACAGCACACTAGACAGTTACAACATAGCACCTGAATGAATAGGCCTTCATTGACAGTATGCCAGACATCATAATACTAGTTTCTGTAGTACAGTGGCAAGCTGCAATGCAACAATATTATAGATCTTTATTTTACAACGTAAAAGAAGGAGGCTTGTGTGCCTTTGTGGAATGTCTTGGAGTTCCAGTCACTTTGTGGTTTACCAGTTTACCCAGTGGGCTGGGTAGACTTGTGTCCCTTGGTGCTCCTGAGTCAAGGGGATTGGATGCTCTCTGGCTGGCCTCTCCAGCTTGACCCATCCCAGAGTCAGACTGATCAGCAGAGTAGGCACAGCGGTTGCTGAAGTCTGGTTGGCTTGCTCCTTCAGGGGATCCATGTTGCATTCCTGGACTCCCCACTTCTCCCTCTGGTTCCTCCTCAGTTATGAAGGAAAAGTCCTGAGAATCCATGTGAGGACTGGCTTGGCCGCAAGTTTGAGGATGTTGGGCGGACTTATGACGCAGTCCTCACTTAGTGGCCATTCTGGAAACAGTTTTCTGAGTTGATCAATGTGGCATCTGACAACTCGCCCTCCCTCCAACCCCACTTCATAAGACAGGGTCCCGGATGCTTTGGTAATTTGACCAGGAACCCACAGATTCCCATGACCATAGTTCCTGGCCCAAACCCAATCGCCCATTTGCAGCCCCCTCAGGGGTTTTGGTTGAGAGGCTTCTGCTGCCACTCTATCTGGATGCAACCTGTCCAGTTTAGTGATCAAATGCCTCCCCCAACGTAGTTCTGCAGGACTTTTGCCTGTAGCAGTGCAGGGCGTAGAATGCTGGCAGAATAGAAAATCTGCCAATCTGTGATGCCAGTCAACTGTTACAATGCGCTTGAGTGATTCCTTCATTGTCCTCACCATGCATTCAGCTTGACCATTAGAAGACGGATGAAAAGGCGCAGACGTTGCATGTCTGATGAGATTAGCTCTAAGGAAGGCCTGAAATTCAGCAGCAGTGAATTGGCCCCCATTGTCTGAAACTAAGACATCTGGCAGCCCATATGTGGCAAAGAGTTTTCTCAGCACCTGGATGGTCCTAGCAGTAGTCATGTTAGGAATTACTTCCAGCCATTTAGAGTGGCTATCCACTACTATAAGGAAGAGCTGTCCCTGAAAGGGCCCAGTGTTGTCTATGTGGATCCTAGACCAGGGAGTGTGTGTTTCCTCCCACCTGTGAACTGGAGCCTGTGGCATTTCAGGCCTCGATTGCTGACATGTATAACACCCATGGACTTGTGCCTCAATGTCCTTATCAAGGCCAGGCCACCAAAGGTAGCTTCTAGCTAAAGCTTTCATTCTGACAATGCCTGGATGGCCTTCATGTAATGACGGTAAAACCCTGTCTCTTAGGGAAGTGGGAATTATGACTCTGTTTCCCCATAAAATGCACCCCTTGTGGGCAGATAACTCGTGCCTTCTGACAAAATAGTTCTGAAATTCAGAACCTGGGCTTTTGTCCAACCAACCCGTGTATACCCATGACAATACTCTACTAAATGTTCTATCTGTGGCAGTTTCAGCAGCAATGTCCCCCACATGAAGGGGGAATTCAGGTAGGTCCTGTATGGACAGTATTCTAGCAGCTGGAGCCAGATCTGGTTTCATTAGTGGCAGTGGTAGTCTGCTGAGGCCATCAGCATGGCCCATTTCTTTGCCCAATTTGTGAATCAATTTAAAATTGTATGCAGATAGAAAAATAGACCATCTCAGCATTCTTGGAGAAAGTATGTGGGGGGTTTGTTTGTCTGTTGTGAAAAGTCCCAACAGAGGTTTGTGGTCTGTAAAGACCGTGAAGTCCCTGCCATATAAATAGTCATGGAATTTTTTTTATTCCAGCAACGATGGCTAGGGCCTCTTTGTCAATCTGAGCATAGTTGCGCTCAGCAGAGGACAATGTCCTTGAGTAAAATGCTATAGGAGCCTGTGTTCCATTTTTTTCTACCTGACTTAAAACTGCCCCCACCCCATAGGTAGATGCATCGCATGCAAGACATACTGGTTTAGACTCTTCGTAGTGAGTTACAGTGGACGTTTCTGACAATAGTGCTTTTAAGTCCTGGAAACTTTTTTCATGTACGTTAGTCCATTTCCATGGATCTTTCTTATCTAGAAACCTGTGGAGGGGCTCTGCTAGTGCAGTCTTATGATGTAGAAATGTGTGATAGAAGTTTAGGAGGCCCAAGAATGCTTGTAGCTCTCCTTTGGATTTGGGCCTAGGAGCCATTTTAATGGCCTTCACTTTAGAATCAGCGGGGTGAATGCCGTTAGCATCAATTCGGAAACCCAGGAATTCTGTTGAAGGAACCCCAAAACTACACTTGCTCTTTTTTAATTTGAGGCCTGCTTCACAAAGCCTCTGCAAAATGGCCCTGAGCCTACTGGCTAGCACTTCTGGGGATTCCCCTGCAATAAGAACATCATCAAAATAAGGGCAGATGCCCTGAATACCCTTAAGTGTATGCTCCATGATTCCCTGGAAAATGCCAGGTGCAACACTGACTCCAAACTGTAAGCGTTTAACTTTGAAAGCCCCCCTGTGAGTCACAATTGTCTGAGCTGCAGCTGTGGCCTCATCAACTGGCAATTGCTGATAGGCCTGTGCTAAATCAAGTTTAGCAAAAATAGTACCCCCTTGCAAGGAGGCTAAAATGTGGTTGACCACTGTGACCAGGTAAGCGTGTTGCTTGAGGGCTTTATTTAGAGTGCATTTACAGTCAGCGCAAATGCAAATTTCCCCGTTGGCTTTAAGTGGAGTGACTATAGGAGTTTCCCACTCCCCACCATCAACAGGCTGTAAAACACCCTGTTCTACAAGCTTATCAATTTCTGAATCAATTTTATGTTTTAAGGCAAAGGGGACCTTACGAGGCTTAACCCTGATTGGAACTATGTTGGGAATCTAGCTTAAATGAGATAGGTGGGCCTGTGTATGTTCCTAGGGTTGACTCAAAAACATCTACATAGTCTTTGCATATTGACGCGAGGTCTGCAGTTTGTGTCTGGTTGATACCAGTAATCTGAATACCTAAGGCATCAAACCAATCGACTCCAATGAGACTCATTCTCTGGCCCCCTACTACTATGACATCCAGGTGCCCATAAAACCCCTTAAATTTTACCATCAAAGTGGCTTCTCCCATGACTTTAATGTGAGCATTTTGAAAAATCCATTAGGATTATATCTGAGGACCTTAGTTTGGCCCAATTGTTACTGCGCCTACACTCAAAGTTAAAAGTGTCTTGAGAAATAATGGAGACTGCAGAGCCAGAGTCTAATTCCATCTTACATGGAACTCCTTGTAGCTCTGCCAAGAGTCTGAGTTTAGGTTGGAGGGGGCGTCAGGCCCCAGTGCAGCACATGCTTCTACGGCTTCTGAAAAACCCCACACTAACTGGACCCTGGGCCCCAGTACCTCTCCTAGTCGGTTCTTCCGACTGGTGTTTGGGTGGCCAGTCTCTCTGGTGGGCTCTGCAAACTGCTGCGATGTGGCCTGTCCTTCCGCAAGCTCTGGACGTGGCTGATTGGAATCTGGAATCGGCGCAAAAATGGTTGCTGCCGCACCCTTTACATCTAGGTAAGAGAACTGCTTTGTAAGTGTTCTCTCGCTGCTGGCTGTTGCAGTGTTGCGTGTTGGTTTGCTTTTGAAGTCTGTTGATTTCAGGCTCTTCTTCCTCAGAAGATTCTTCAGTGTGTTTGGCGTCCTCATGGTGGACCGTTTCTTCCTGCTTTGTCATTTTGGCGGGCTGTACTGTTTGAATTGCGCCCCCGGCGGCTTCGTTGGCCATTACTTAGTCTTGTGCTTCTGAAAATGTTAAGTTTGGTCTGGCAAAGAGTCTCTGCTGAAGCGTTCGGTCCTGTAGGCCGCAGACGAGCCAGTCTCGTAGTCACTCTTCTAAGTTTGAAAATTTGCAAAGGCGTGCAGCCTGCCTCAGGCCCGCTATGAATTCTGAAGCTGATTCGCTGGATTGCTACACTCTCTGGTCGAACTTGAACTGCCAAGCCATTTCAGACATCTTGGGCTGGAAATGTCTGGTTAGCTTCTTTTTGAGGTCTGCGTAGGAGACTGCTTGTATCGGTGTCAGAGCGAAAAGGTTCTCAGCCAAATCAAAGTTTGCTGGACCGCACAGGCAGAGTAGCGTTGCGGCCTTCAGTCCTTCTTCCATGATCTGGTTTGCCCAAAGGTAGTTTTCTACTGGTGACAAATAGGATGGCCATTCCTCTGGGTGCTTCATGTCGAATTCTTGAAGTCTCCCGACCTTCAGCATTCTGTCTTTGCTGGTTCCTGCATTTTCTTCCAAATCCTGCTTCCCAGGCTCGGAATGAGTCCACTGAGCACGAGGTTGCTAGCGTAGCTTGCTAGCTGACCTTGGAGGGGGGGAAATGCCCTCCGGTGTGCGCTGCCTTCCTCTTGTAGACTTCAGCTCTTTTTTAGGGAAGCAGGATCCCACATTCATCGCCAGTGTTGTGTAGCGGGTTCTTTGGCGCAGGAATGAAGACGAGGTAAATGAGTACAGGAAAACTCATAGTTTATTTCATGCAGAATCAGATCTGGGAAAAGGCTGCAACTAGCCGCAATATATAGTCTAGCCCCTAGGCGGCAGCCAATAGGTTTGAAGCAACCATTGCCGCCTAGAGATAGCCAATAGCAGCACTGGAGACTTGTAGTCTGCTCCAGTAACCCACGTGGTATTACTAATGAGCCCAGTACATAACAGGCACCATTGTGTATTAATGCATGGAAATCCATTTGCGCTTATGAAACAGGAAATGCGAATGCCAGGGAGCAGGAGCATTGAGAATCCTGTAACCTTCCATTGGGGATTGAGCATAGGGCTGGTAGGCAAGAGGAAATTATTTTGTAGATCTAAGAGTGATCTGCTTTCTATGTGTTTTTTATTTGTGTGCGTGTATACCTGTGTCCCTATAACATGAACATGTATTATTTTTTTAATTATTTCATTTACAGCTATTCTTATTTGTGAGAGTTTATTGCAGTGTTCATGGGATTTTCTCCTTATTTTATCATTCTATGCAGTAAGTTGGCTCTCAAAGAGAATAAAAAATGAAATTGGCACCTAGTCAGTCATTCAAGCTGAGTAGTAACTTGAACCTGCTTCTCTGTCATCATAATCTAACATTTTAATGACTACCTCTCATTAGTTGATATAATAACTTTGTTGTGGGAATTTTGGCTACCATTTTCAAAACAGCTGAAATGAACTCTTATTAAACTTGAGGAGCTGATTACTGAGTATACCTGTATATGATTACATTGCATGTTTGCCTGGAGAACAAGGTTCACCAAAATGAAAATAGCAGTAGCCCTTAGATTTATATCTCTCTCCTTGACACTTTGCAACACTCTCTAAGTCGTTTTTAGAGTCAGCATATTGGGTCTTCATTTTACCAATCTCAGAAGGATGGAAGGCTGAGTCAACCTTGAGCCGATCAGGATCAAACTTCTGACTGTGGGCAGAGTTAGCCTGCAATACTGCATTCTAATCAGTGTGTCACCACAGCTCTTGCTAACATAAAGCCAGAATAGTTCACACAACATACATTTAGCTCATATTAGCTTAATGGGAAGCACATTTGGCCTTTTCTGTATAAGTCATGTGTTCTCCTAAGGCACATCTGCATACAATACGGACTTTTTTTTTCCAGGTGGGAAAAAAAAGTTAATTAGTATACAGTAGATATTTATTGTTAAGCAAGAGTGCTTGTTCCCTCCTGCCGGGACTGGAGTTAAACAGGGTGATTGATAAATTGTTATATTCGCACAGTGTCATCCAGTGATATAATCATGTCTTTTGTAAATATTTAGTCAAGAGAGCCATCCAGCTGTTCCCAGCTAGGTTTAATCTTTTGTCAGCCAGTGCTGATTTATTTCTTATACTCCTTAAATATACTCCAGATCCTGAATCAGATCTTGTTTTTTTATGAACCTCTAAATAGCTAAAATAATAGCAAGAGCTGCAGTGAAAAAAAAAACTGTTTTGGTAGATATCCAAAATAAGAGTGAAAGGAAAGGAGGGATTGGTTGTTATTTTTACCATTGAAGTGTTTAATACCAACACTCCATGCAAATGTAGCTGGATACATTATTTGGAAAAGATGCTTGTTTGCGTTTATTTATTATCATAAGACTGTATAAAATGCATACAAAAAAGTAGAAATACATTTAAAAATATAGAGAATCAAATAAAGAATGTGCCTAAATTCACACAGTAAAATATCAAAACAGTGATAAAGAATAAAGAATTAACTGAAATTAGAGTTATCATTCATAGGTATGCTGGCTGACCTGTACTAGGCTGAGATGAGTTTAAACCCTTTTGTTTCTAATGGTAGTCGTAATGGAACAGAACCTAACAATTTTCTTAGAGGTTTGTATGGAAATATCAGTTAAATGTTGTCTGGTGGACTTTTAGTTTAGAACCCTTATTTTCACAACTAGACCAATGAGCCTACTAAAATAGTTAGTAAACGGTGGACTAGGTATCAGTATAACAAATGCCTTAATCTGATGCTTCAGTAGAAGATCTTTGCAATAAAACAGGATTAGTTTGGACCAGAAGCCTTAAATGACATTGGGAAATGTATTCTCATAGAATGTGAAGAGAAGAGAATGTG
Organism: Vipera ursinii; assembly: GCF_947247035.1. Lineage (NCBI taxonomy): Eukaryota > Metazoa > Chordata > Lepidosauria > Squamata > Viperidae > Vipera > Vipera ursinii. The sequence goes on along the minus strand of NC_139512.1, from coordinate 276,119,937 downwards.
AATGAGTAGAGAAACTATTGGGTCATGTTAAGCTAAAATCTAACCATCTTCTTAACAACCTTCCCCAAGAGTGCTAGGTTGGAAACTGGAAAAAGGTTGTCTAGAATCAGTCCAAGGCTGATCCTTGAGCAGAAAGGAGAACCTCCCCATCCCTAAGGATGCATTCACCACAATGTGAACCCAACCACATGCATTTATAGAGCCTTGGTGGAGCAGTGGGCTAATGCCTCCTTAAGTAACACCAGCTGCCTGCAATTAGTGCAGGTTCGCATCCCACCAGGCTCAAGGTTGACTCAGCCTTCCATCCTTCCGAGGTAGGTAAAATGAGGACCCAGATTGTTGGGGGCAATTAAGCTGACATTGTAATAATGCCGCTTGGGGGTGTGTGTGAAAGCCCTAATAAGCAGGCATATACATAGAATGAAGGCTACTGCTAAGCTTGTAAGCCGCCCTGAGTCTTCGGAGAAGGGCGGGATATAAATGGAATTAAAATAAAATAAATAAATAAAATGTCATTCAGTCTTTGATTAGCATATAGAGATCTCTTCTTGTTGAGATCTCTTGTTGCCTTTGTTGCCCTGAAGGAAGGATTTGTAATAAATTTGAGAGAAAAACAGTGGAGTAACCTTGGTTAATCACTGCTTGTTCTGATTAATCATGCTACTTCATATATATACTTTTCTGAAAGAGATTTCCAGCTAAGTTAATTGAGATAGTATAGATAGCTGTTTTGTTCATTTTATTTTGTGTAGACTTACAGACTAATCCAAAACAAGCCATAAAGTATTGATTTGCACCCCAAATTAATACAGCAATCTACTTCAGTGAGTTTATGTTCTTGACCAATAATCCAGAAGAAGATTTATTTGTCATAATTATAAAACAAACTCAGTCTGACAAAAAAGGGTGCTCAAAATAGAGATAAAGTTATATGAATTAGGAACTGTAGTTCAAGAAACTGAAATGAGAAACACATCCTTAGAATGATCTGTCTTTCTGTTAGTTCTTCCAAGTATGTTGGATTTCAATAAACTTTAACTTTCAGTGAGCGCATTGTTAGACTATGCTAGTTAAAGTTATGGAAGCTGAAGTTGAAAACAATTTTAGGATGCCAGGTTGTGGACATTTGCTTTCTTCAATTTACCTCTACCAGGAAGTTTTGATTCTTAGGAATACCTTCTAACATTACCAGCAGAAGACCTCAAAAAAGAGTAAAATCTTGATTTACATTCTACAAATAACATTTGTATTTCAGGGAGATAATGATGAGTCATTGTCAGAAAAATTCACCTTGGTAGATTGAAGCCCAGAATTCTTATTTCATACAGTGCAGAAACAAGTCTATCATTTTTGGTATAATTCAGTTTCCAGGCTTCCTTTGCTCTTTTAACAATTTCTCACTTTTCTTAACTGTCTAGTGAGCTGAAGCCTATAAATATTGCCAAATTTTATTTTTCCAGGGACATACATATTTCACCACATAAATTGGACACATTGGAATAGTATTGGAAAAAAACTGAGCAATATCTTAATCTAACTTATACTGACAATAGGTACATTCTGACTGCTACATTAATTTGCATTTTGCCTATATTTAAGTCAGCAGAAAAGTATAATTGAATATGTTTTGCCTCCATGGCTGAGCCTCAGTAGCAAGGCCAACAAAGCTGTTGCTCTTATAGATTTAATGTTTCTGGGTCGTAATGGGTAAATTCCCTTCCATTCTAATAATAGTAAAAACAATTCCTCTCCATAATCTAGGGTAGGGTACAGTACGGTAAAGTAGGGTGGGGTGGGGGACTCCAGATGTGTGTCTGGGTGGAAGATTTAACCACATTTCAAGGTGTCAGAATGAATATAAGTCACTTGGTCCACTGTCAATGAAAAGAATCCTAACTGATAGGTTGGTGAGATATAACACTATAGAGCAGGGTGTCAAACTGCTGGCCCACGGGCCAGTTTTATCATATGGAAGCCACCCCCACCCCATTGCCAGCAATGGAAAAAAATTGTGATACATGGCGACACATCACGTGACGTGGTGAGTTTGACACCCCTGCTATAGAGTATGAAATAGAGGGGACAGAGATTGTGATTGCAGGGACATTAATTAATCTGGTGTTAACCTGTCTCTTAACCCTAACCTTGCAACACTCTGTGCTTCTATATTTTGGCATCCAATTAATTGGGATATTTTTGTTTGTTTGGTTTTGACATAGGAACGTAAATGTTCCGGACCTGTTCCTATGTAAGAAAGAAAAAGCATGAGCCACTAGTCAGGATGGAGATCACAGATACATCAGGAGAACTGACCTCTGCATCACACCATGTTCCTCTTACACTGACTGGTCAGCCAGAAATAGACACACAAATATATAAACATGATGGATATTTAACATGGAATCATCTGGATGATTGATAGTGCCATGTAATCTCCCACTTCCCAAATAAATGTGAACTTTACTTTTTCAGATGTTCAAAAATTGCATTTAAAGATGTCAGCATCTGGAAATAGCCACTGACCACACAAAATGGTACTGAAGTAGTCCGAATGGCATTCCACCTCCTGCCCAATAAGGAATAAATGCAGTAGGAGAACAGTTTTGTGACACTCCTTCTTGTCTGGACTGGCAACCCCCCCACCCCAAAACCCTATACTCTTTTGGGATACTGTATAACCAGTGCTACATTTATTTTCCAATTTAAATCAATTGGTAGTTTTCCTTTCTTTTTTAAAAGACATATCTTTTGGTAATTTAAAATTTTTGTACCTATATTTAAAAGCAGGTGCACTAGTCTTCCAAGACACTGGTAGACCTCTGTACGTAAGGAGCTCCCATAATGCATAGCCGTCAACCACATTGTCAGCCCCAGACCAGGAAATCAACTCCACCAGAAGGCTAAAACTACTTTTTATTAAGATTGTCAATGATAACAGAACCTTGGAGGTCTGATTGTTCGGTACCCTCTCCCCCCTTCTTATGGTCCAGTGAATTAGAGAAACATCTGCTTCAGCAACTTCCAAATGTTATCTTGCTGCCTTAAGCAGCCAAAAGAGTCCATGCATATCCCAGCCTTTGACCATGTCATCTCCAGCATCATCACCAAGGTGTTCTTCCTCCTCTTCTCTACCATAAGATATGTGTCAAGAACGGAGGGAAAACTTATTAACAGCAAATAATCTAAAGATGACTTTAGCCTGTCTTTGCAGAGGGCTTTTGATAAAGAAAAGGTGACTTCATGTCACCTTTTAAAAAAATTCTCTTTCTTTTCCAGCTGTTATCAAGGCACCTTTATACTGTAGTAAAGATGAAGCCAATATGTTCAAATAAATTGAAATGGAGAGTACTTAGGATGCATATAGTTTGAAATAAACTACAGCTCCTATTCCTAAGTATCTTTAGAATAATATTTTTATCAAAAATATGAAGAGCCACCCCCTTTTCTTTCCATATTTATTTAATGTAGCAGGTAAACACAACTTTATATCGTTGTGCTGGCAATGGGAGGAAGAATTGTGATTAGGAAGAGGACTGAAGCAAGTTTCAAAATGCTTCGGTATGAGTCTGTAGAATGCTGCATTTAGAGTACTAAACTCTATTTCAAGAAAGATACCATTAAGCTGAAAATACATAGAAAACAGACAACTAAATGAAGAAAGATTTATGAAATGTAAACTAGAGTATGAAGAAACATATTTTCAGTGTCATCTTTGGATCAAGCTTGTTTCTGAAGACCTGAATCTTCAACAATCTGAAATTGTTACATGCTATTTGGGGGGAAAAGGCAATGGCTAATGACTTTAATTTAAAATGAATTGTTTTATATGATTACTCTCCACTGCCAGGGGCACTGAGCAAATATCCAAAGGCTTGAGAGTTCATTTCTAAAGCAATTTCCTATTCTATTGCCTGATTTTGCTGCTTGTTTTTATGAGCTGATGGCCCATAACTGAGCATATCTTCCTCTGTTGTTGCTGTTGGGCAGTGACTATTTGGCTTAAGTCCCTATCACTTGTTCTATCATCCCTTAATCCAGGCCAACACTGGGCAATCTCATTTCTCTTTCACTCCACAGTTACTTACTGGATATGTGGAACATTCATATTTTAAGTTTTTAAAAAAAAAATAAAAAATATGAATGTACGGCTTTCCACAAAGTTTGGTGTATTCATGTGAATGTAGATTAAATATCTCCCTGTGCTCTATGATGTGATTAGTAGTCTGTCGTAAAGATCTTGGATAAAGAACTTACACTGATGTTGAACCTGAAACTTAATGTTTCTGCTTCAGCGTGGCTGCTTCATGAGCTTTGGTTCCACTAAATATGAGGTGAGTACTAGATGCTTGGTAGTAGGCAATTCCACTCATTCCTGCTGTATATAATTCAGCCATCTTTTATGGACATCTCAGACATTTTTACCCCTCTTTTATTCGCTCGTTGCCCAAATCACTTTGGGCGTTGCTGATTTAGATCAGTTAATAGCAAAAGATAATATTGAAGGATAACAAGTTTGAATTCCTCTTCAAGTTGAAGACTGTGATGAAAATCACAGCAGCCAAAGTTGATTCAGTAGGTAGTCCTTTTTACTAAACAATGTCCCCAAATGGTATTTTCAGCTGATAGTGGATATTAAAATTCATATACTATCCTGTTAGTCTTGATTATGGTCCCTTAAGAACTATTGGCAAGAAGGTAACAATGGCATATAACCCAATATCCTGGCAACATTTCAACCAGTTTTCTGTACTCTGCAAATGAAGTATTCCCTTGCTTCTGATTTTTGGATAAGAGACTCATTTCTTAACCTAGTGATGTAGCCCTGGCTGATCAGCTTCAGCAGCTGCTGTGTTCTACTCTCAAAATAGCTGCATTTGGCAGCAAAAGATCCTCAGATGCACCTCACATTTATTTATTTATTTTGAAAAGATTAGGGCTGTTTGATTAAAAAAAAACCAAGGAAATCAGACTTCATTTTCTATTTTTAATGTGTTTATGAATCTTGTTTTTTTATATTCTGTAATAAATAACAAATGTATTATGTGTCTTCCTGCAACATCAACATGTTGCAATGCCAGGACTCCTATTCAGTATTCAAGCTAGCAGTATTCCAGGGTGGAGCTCTAATCCATTTCCACCATTTTCCATTGGTTTTCCACAGCACATACAGTTGCAGCTACCAGGTCTGGTCTACAAAATTCCAGGTGACAGTAGATGGCAGCAAGGAAATGCAGAACAAATACTCTTAGCTCTTTGCTGCTTTCCTGTGACCATCTATATTTTTGCAGCCTTGATTGGTAGCCTTATATGTTCTGTAGCATTTGTGTCCTTTGATCTTGTTGTGTTTGTACTGGGATTTTAAAATGGCTGCTTATATTTGCTTCTTCTTGCAGGTTTTTATGTGCTTGAAAACCTTGAGAACTTCTTCATACATTCATCTCTTCTAACAGGTGGTGACATGTCAGTTCAGATCAGCACTTGAGCTTCCGAGCATCAGTAACAGAGTGACAAAGGTTAATGTTATGGGGACTTATTCATTAAGTTGATAGTCAATCAATTACATTTTGATCCTGTTTTTCTTCAAGTAGCTCTACAGTGGCATTTGGATCTTTCTTAAAGAGAAACTACACAGCAATTCCCCGGGGGAATAACACATTGAGAAAGACTGATTAGCTCAGATAAATAGGGTAATCTATATTAAAAATAGATGGTGTGTGCATGTTTAGAATGAATGTTATGCCTTGAATTTTTGGAGGTATTAAACAATTCATTGCAGCCATGGAAGAGAACCCAGCATAACCCACACCCAATTCATGTATTACACTAAACTATAAAGCATGATTTATAAATCACAATGTCTTGGTTCATACAGTTTTCTAAACCACAACTAAATAGCAAACCATTGGGGTTTAACAGCAACATTTGCGAAGGAGGAGATCAAAGGGGAAGTCATATTGATAAAAACACTATTATGGCATCGGACCAGAAATCATGCCTCTTCTGTATGTACACATGCCCCAAAGGGCTGGACTTATGGCACAGCTCCACCACGCTGCTTTTAGCATTTTAATGAGAGCACCAAGTTCCTGTGGATGTTGTTATTTAGCACAATGTGTAAGTTCACATATTGCATTTAAGGTATGGTTTATTTAGTTCCAATTTACTGATTACACTGCAATGATTGACTTCACATAATATGGTAAATCAGAACTAAGAAGTGGTTCTTTAGCTTAGTGTAATTTATGAGCCCAGTTACCGAATGGATTAGTATCATATGCTTTGCTAAAATGTGGTCGACTAATTTGTGTTTCTTTGTTTAATACAAACAAGCGTGCTAATTCACTGCACATGTTAAGATTTGTGAGCATGGCCACTGAGTTCAATGGTAATATATTTCTTTGACCTTACTAAAACTTACCTCCTGATAAAGTGTTTATTTATCATTAAAGTCTTTATGTCCTTAATAGCTATAAACAATTAATAAATTAATCAAGCACTTCTTAAAAAGAAAGCTGCTTTTGCATGGTATTTTTATTTGTACCTAGAATAGCACATGGGACGAAAATATCATGAGATACTTATGCAGATGAAACAACTTATACAGTTCCTGCCATATGATGTTATTACAGAGATGCTGTCATTGTCGCTTGTTTTGGAAAGCTTTGTGTTTATCCATTATAAATTAAACAATGATTTATTTTGGAGATTTGCATAACACACTGAATTACAAATTAAATTCAAGGGCTCCATTCATACTATATAACCATGGGATAACCATGTATCTGTTTTGTGGCTTTGGCAACAAATCAGTAAAATGGAGTTAAGACTTAAGAATGCACTATTTCTGTAGCTCTTTTGGTGTTTGTATAAGTGTAATAGAGAATAATAAATAATAAGATTGCTTGCTCATATGGGAAAGCAGAACTTATTCTGAATTTGGGAAGCATATATATGATTTCATTTTAACTGAGCAATGTCAACACTTCTAAGCAGAAGAGAGCTTTCTCCAGGTAAATGTATACAGGATTTATTTTAAGGCTGTAACCATATATACATTTGTCAGAGAATATAGGTTTACTTTTGGGGAGACATATATAAATTGTGCTATAAATATTCTTTCCCCTTCTACTGATGGTTACCACGGTTTTGTCTGTCAACTATACAATGTCTCCATCTCTCTAAAGACATAGGAAGAAGATGTGCTAATGTTCGTACATATTCAAATTTAATCAATTAATTGATTAAAAGGTGGAGAGCTAATCAACCCAAATTGTTGATTTGATTGGCAGCACTGTTTTTTTATAGCTGCAGTGGATGACTAAGAGATAACAAAATTATTTATTTTTTAACATTTGCATGTCTTACCTTTCTAAAGAAATGTCCATTCAGAGACATTTCATTGCAATATTATACATAATATATACATTATAAACAAGCTGATTATAAAATACCAGCTTATAACAGTGCTGCCCAACTAAATCAAGAATACGAAACAAATTAAAATCAGAACAAAGGGAAAAGAAGCCGAAAGGAGTATAATTTTTGAGTTTGGGTTAAAAAAAAGATAAAGCTGTTCTGTTAATCCCTTTCTAAAGCTCTTAATTTAAATGGAGAGGAAAAATAAGTGTTATCAGAAATGATATTCAATGAAATTTAGAGAATGGATCTACTATATTTAATTAGACAACAATTGATAAGAGATAATATTAAGAAAGCACTATGGATATTTGATCCCGGATGAATCAAAGCTAACTGCTGGGATGATTGGGGAAAGGAGTTGTGGTAAACTTCCTATGAGTTGAATACAATAATAGTTCATTAACAGAGGCTTTTGACATTTTACTCTTGCCTTTTTTTGTTTGTCTGTTGTATTATCTGTTAACTATTTGGCTATTAATATAGTAGATAAATGACAGGTTAATAATTTGCAAGCAGAATTAGAAGTTATGGTGGGAAACTAATATTGCTGCAATATACTAGGGGATAATATGTGTATGTGTGTATGTGTTTTTAATGTACTTTTTAATGTTTTGTTTCTTTTGTTTTTTTGTTTGTTACTGTTAATTTCTTTTGGAACATTGTATTTTAAGTTTAAAATAAAAATAATTATAAATAAATTAAATTGGCAATAACTTATAGCACAATACTGCCCAAGTATTGGCAATATTCTAATTTATCCAAACTCTTATTGTTATGTTCCTAATAAAGTTATTGTCAACAGCAAATTTTGAATATTTTCTCATGGCCAGATTTTGGCTTTATATTTATTTTGAGATCTACACTGCATTATTATTCTGTTTTTAAGCTTGATCAACTATTTTTATCCCCTTCATGGATTACTGCCTTGTCGTGGCGAAGGGGCTTGCGTAATTCAATGAAGCTATGACCTATGCCGTGCAGGGCCACCCAAGACAGAAAGGTCATAGCAGAGAGTTCTGACAAAACGTGATCCACTGGAGAAGGAAATGGCAAACCACTCCAGTATCTTTGCCATGAAAACCCTATGGACAGTACCAAAAGGCAAAACGATATGACGCTGGAAGATGAGCCCCTCAGGTCGGAAGGCGTCCAATATGCTACTGGGGAAGAGCAGAGGGCTAGTACTAGTAGCGCCAGAAAGAATGAAGCGACTGGGCCAAAGCCGAAAGGATGCTCAGCTGTGGATATGTCTGGTGGTGAAAGGAAAGTCCGATGCTGTAAAGATTTTTTCTCCATAGGAACCTGGAATGTAAGATCCATGAATCAAGGAAAGCTGATGACAAGAGATGACAAGACTGAACATCGACATCTTAGGAATCAGCGAACTAAAATGGACAGGAATGGGTGAATTTAATTCAGATGACCATCAGGTATACTACTGCGAGCAAGAATCCCTCAGAAGAAATGAAGCAGCCTTCATAGTCAATAAAAAAATAGGAAAAGCAATACTGGGATACAATCCTCAAAATGACAGAATGATCTCAGTTCGAATCCAAGGCAAACCATTCAATATCACAGTAGTCCAAGTCTATGCCCCAACCACCGGTGCTGAAGAGGATGAAATTGACCAGTTCTATGAAGCCCTACAGCACCTTATAGAACTAACACCCAAAAATGATGTCCTTATCATCATGGGGGATTGGAATGCTAAAGTAGGAAGCCAAAAGATAACTGGAATAACAGGCAGGTTTGGCCTTGGAGTACAAAATGAAGCAGGGCACAGGCTGATAGAATTTTGTCAAGAGAATACGATGGTCATAGCAAACACTCTTTTCCAACAACCCAAGAGACAGCTTTACACATGGACATCACCAGACGGTCAACACAGAAATCAGATTGACTATATGCTCCGCAGCCAAAGATGGAGAAGCTCTATACAGTCAGTAAAAACAAGACCAGGAGTTGACTGTGGCTCAGACCATGAGCTTCTCGTTGCAAAGTTTAGGCTTAAATTAAAGAAAGTAGGGAAAAGCGCTAGGCCAGTCAGGTATGAATTAAATCATATCCCTGTTGAATATACAGTAGAGGTGACAAATAGATTTAAGGAATTAGATCTGATAGACAGAGTGCCTGAAGAACTATGGACAGAGGTTCGCAACATTGTACAACAGGTAGCAATCAAAACCATCCCAAAGAAAAAGAAATGCAAGAAAGCAAAATGGCTGTCTGAGGAAGCTTTGCAAATAGCTGAGGAAAGGAGGGAAGCGAAAGGCAAGGGAGAAAAAGATATTCCCAATTAAATGCAGAATTCCAAAGAATAGCTAGAAGAGATAAGAATGCCTTCTTAAATGAACAATGCAAAGAAATAGAAGAAAACAATAGAATAGGGAGGACCAGAGATCTTTTCAAGAAAATTGGAGAGATGAAAGGAACATTTCATGCAAAAATGGGCATGATAAAGGACCAAAATGACAGGGACCTAACAGAGGCAGAAGAGATTAAGAAGAGGTGGCAAAATTACACAGAAGAACTATACAAGAATGAGCTTAATGTCCCTGATAATCACAATGAGGTGGTCACTGACCTCGAGCCAGACATCCTAGAATGTGAAGTGAAGTGGGCCTTAGAAAAGCTGAGCAACAACAAAGCTAGTGGAGGTGACAGTATTCCAGCTGAGCTATTCAAAATCTTAAAAGACGATGCAGTAAAAGTGCTACACTCCATTTGCCAGCAAACGTGGAAAACTCAACAGTGGCCACAGGATTGGAAAAGATCAGTTTACATTCCAATTCCAAAGAAAGGCAGTGCCAAAGAATGTTCAAACTATCGCACCATTGCACTCATTTCTCATGCTAGTAAAGTTATGCTTAAAATTCTACAAGCTAGACTCCAGCAGTATGTGGATCGAGAACTACCAGAAGTACAGGCAGGATTTCGAAGAGGCAGAGGAACTAGAGATCAAATTGCTAACATACGCTGGATCATGGAGAAAGCTAGAGAGTTCCAGAAAAACATCTACTTCTGCTTCATTGACTATGCTAAAGCCTTTGATTGTGTGGATCATAACAAACTCTGGCAAGTCCTTAAAGAGATGGGCATACCAGACCATCTTATTTGTCTCTTGAGAAATCTATATGCAGGCCAAGAAGCAACAGTGAGAACTGGACACGGAACCACTGATTGGTTCAAAATTGGGAAAGGAGTCCGGCAAGGCTGTATACTGTCGCCTTGCCTATTTAACTTATATGCAGAGCACATCATGAGAAAGGCAGGGCTAGATGAATCAAAAGTTGGAATTAAGATTGCCGGAAGAAACATCAACAACCTAAGATATGCAGATGATACCACTCTAATGGCAGAAAGTGAAGAAGAACTAAAGAGCCTCTTGTTGCGGGTGAAGAAGGAGAGTGCAAAACTTGGGTTGAAACTAAACATTAAGAAAACCAAGATCATGGCATCTGGCCCTCTCAATTCCTGGCAAATAGATGGGGAAGAAATGGAGGTAGTGACAAATTTTATTTTCTTGGGCTCCAAGACCACTGCAGATGGGGACTGTAGCCAAGAAATTAAAAGATGCTTGCTCCTTGGGAGGAAAGCCATGGCAAATCTAGACAGCACACTAAAAAGCAGAGACATCACCCTGTCAACAAAAGTGCGTATAGTCAAGGCTATGGTCTTCCCAGTTTCAATGACAAATATATATTTTTTAATTTGTTTTTAACTTTTGTATTTTGGTTTTTTAATCACCCTGTAAACCACCCTGAGTCCTTCGGTAAGGGCGGTATATAAATGTAATAAAATAAATAAATAAATAAATGTATGGCAGTGAAAGCTGGACCATAAGAAAGGCTGAGCGCCAAAGAATTGAAGCCTTTGAACTATGGTGCTGGAGAAGACTCCTGCGAGTCCCTTGGACTGCAAGGCGATCAAACCGGTCAGTCCTAGAGGAGATCAACCCTGACTGCTCTTTAGAAGGCCAGATCCTGAAGCTAAAACTCAAATACTTTGGCCACCTAATGAGAAGGAAGGACTCACTGGAGAAGAGCCTAATGCTGGGAAAGATTGAGGGCAATAGAAGAAGGGAGAATGAGGTGGCTGGATGTAGTCACTGAAGCAGTAGGCGTGAGCCTAGATGGACTCCAGAAGATGGTAGAGGACAGGAAGGCCTGGAGGAACATTGTCCATAGGGTCGCGATGGGTCGGACATGACTTCGCAACTAACAACAACAACTATTTTTATATTTTTTGTGGATTGTATAAATTGGTTCTTCTGCAGTCTACTATCTTGAAATCTCATGCAATGCAGTATAATGGTAATTAGATGCATGAGATGGACATTGATTTATAATAAATAGACACATGAAGAAATGGACACCATCTCTTCCAACTGTACATGCCAATCACGTATCAACCTTTTCACAAAGCATGGCTCTATTCATTGTTGACTCAACATTGGGGCAGAAATACTACATTATATTGTTAAGAATTTTTTTGGGATGGGGGAAATTTGGAGCTTTGGGGATATTTTGCTGAAAGATAAGCATCATTCAAAAAGCTCTAGTACAGATAAGCAGCTTTTGCTTCCTTCTTTGCCCTTCCAGACTAAACTGTAAATGAAGCATATGTATATGTGCTGCATATGCAAAGAAGCCCCCTTCATGTACCTTACCTTACTGCTAGAAGAAGGTTGAACGTCAGCAGAACATTCAGTGCTGAGGTTGGCTGCCTTGTTGCAAAGTGGCAAAGGTGAAGCAGACCAATGCTGCTCCATAATATTTAAAATCATGGAAATAAATGACCACCCCAGACCTAAAATCCTAGACTTTCTTCCTTTCTCTCAATTTTCTATGACCCTATGTAAAATTACGACTTAACTTCACTCACAGCTCTAGAACTCCATGCACTTTTAATAAAAATGTTTATATAAAAATGTTGCATACTTCTGCAGACATAAATACATTGAAAAATTAAACAGTGACAGTTTACCCCAATCTCTAAATACGACAGGAAAACCATCTCCCTTCGTTTGCTAAATATATAACTTCTCCCAGCCTGAGACATAAGAACGTTGCCTAAGTAGGTCAGATTTGAGCTGAGGCTTTTCAAATGACATGAAAGCGCACACCATGAATATGCACTTCAAAACCAAGAGCCCATTTTGTGTGCACATTTTGTTCCTGAGAAGTTTTCCATCTGTTTTAATGTCATGGTTGTGTTACAGTGGCATGTCCTCAGACTCTGGATCTTTGACAACTCTGGGAGCTTTATTTATTTATTTATTTTCATCTGGCAGGTAAAGGAGATAATTGGGAGACCTTTCATACAGGGTTGGAGGAGGGACAATCTTCAGAACTAAACAAAAACGAAGAATATACTTCCTTACTGCTTTGTTGTTGGGACTAATTTGATTGGATGCCAAGAGTTGAAAGCCTGAGGTCTTTGCTTCTGAAAGTCCCTTTCAACAGCCCGCCTGAAATGGAAGAACTTGAGAGTACCCTGCTCACTCTATCATCCCTGGCAGTGCAGTTCAGAATCTAGGGTTTTGACATCTTTCGTTTCCTTTCATCAGAAATAGCGCAGAATGATTTGTCTGTCACTTTTCCAATGATGCATTACTGACTTCTTCATGTCTCTCTAAAAGAGAAGGAAGGTTTCCCACTTAACGTGTCACTCAAGCCACCCACCTACCCACCTACAGCTTGAAGCTGGGTAACTTAATAAAGAAAGGAAAAAGGAAAGGAAAAAGAAGATTTAATGCACAGTCCAAAACCGTGGTCATTGCCATGTTTTATTACTGATATTTTGGTTCAGACAGAAGACAGTTTGGTCTAGCAGTTAAGGCATCACACTAAAAACCAGCAGACTGTGAATACTAGTCCCACCTTAGGTACGAAAGCCAGCTGGGTGACTTTGGGCAGTCATTCAGTCTCAGCCCAAACCATCTCACAGGGTTGTTGTCGTGGGGAAAATAGGAGGAGGAAGGAGTATTAGGTATCTTTGCTGCCTTGAGTTATTTGTAAAAATAATAAATGCAGAATAAAAATAAATAAATATATAACATTTTAAAAATCTAGTCCTGAGGAACAATGATACATGAATAAGTTACAGTATATTTTAAAGTACTGTGTTCCTGGATACTCCAAAGATTTTTATCCTGTTTAGAACAAGTACAGTACACAGGCAAGAAAAATCTACTAGTGAGGGATCCCATTTCTTCTGTTGATGAATGGGAATTATCCAAACATCCCATATTCCATCTATCCTATACCCTCTGTTCTGTGAGAGTCATGATCTCAGAGCGCCTATTACTTAACCACTTAAGAGCAGTGTGACTTTAAAGGGTAGTACTGGGAACCCTGTGGGTTCCCCAAGACCTTCTGGGGTCTATAAAATCTACACTGAAAAATAATACAATGTTAAAATTCCATCAGTTGTGAGAAGTGGCCGTGGCAGCAAATGGATCAAGTTTAATTTTTAATATAGTAAATGTTGATAAACATAACTCGTACAAACAAATGCTCTTTTGGAGTCCTCCCTAATTTTTAAAAGTGGGAGGGGGTCTTGAGAGGGAAAAAAGTTTAAGAAACACTGAATTAGAGAAACTTTCCTTGAGAATTCAATTCCAGAATTCCTATTGAACATAATAAGTTTAATATTTAAATCCAACACATTTAAAGGGCAATTACTTGAAGCCTTCAGAGGAAGGTCAGAAGGAGGACAAGTGTACATTAATAGTCCTTCCTGGCATAGTATTTTGTTCAAATGGATTGGGACAAATTCTATATGCTGAGTGTTGTGCATTGATTCTAGAACAACATCTTTGCATTGACAGAGTAACATCTCATGCAAACCTATTTTTATCTATATCCTAAGCTATATGTTTACATTCTATTTCCAACCTATGTTTACTAGGAATGTTTCAGTTGTGGCCATTAATTTATAGAATATCATTCCCAGTGGACTTGACCTAGCATTTTCTTCTACTTCAGAAGAATGATCAACTTATTTCCACTCCAGAAACCATGAGATGAAGGAAAAGGCTCGGATATTTATACTCTTAAGATAAACAGCAATATGTGTGTGATTTTCATGTTTAGCTTTAAAGCTTTGTCTGAGTTATGATTTTGTTTATTGTCTGTTTGATGAAATTTAATTGATAGTGGTTGAGATGTTATATTTGAAATGTTATAATTTTAATTAAATGATATGTTGTGGGAACTTGGAACCATGACTTCTCGGCAGCTGAATACCATCCCCCAAATTTATTTGAGCAATTTATATAGCTTATAATTATATTATTGCATGGTGGTGACTTTAGGTAGCATACTTTGTTTTAGAAACAACAAAACACACAAAAAAAACCCCAGCTCCTTTAATAATAATACTTAAACGTAATATAAATTGGGTCTAAAACATTCCATTTTCAGCCCATACAGCAAAAGCAGCCAGCCCACTGACAGAACAGGTTCAACCTCCTCAAGTGCCAGATCTTCAGTGCCTTGTGGAAGGCCAGAAAAGTGGGGGCTATCCTAATCTCTGGGGGTGGGGGAGGATTTTGTTCCATGGGGCAGATGCTGCAATAGAAAAGGATTTCTAGATCCCACAGGATGACATTTTCCAGTTGTGATATTCTGAGCAAAAAAGACTGAGCAAGATGGATGGATCCACAAGTATCCTGGCTTCATATATGTAGTGCTTTATAGGTGTCAACCGGCATCTTGAATTGCACCCAGAAGACCATTGGGAGCCAGCTGCAGCTTCTGCATGGCTTTTAAGAGCCACCTCACATAGCATGTGTTTGTGTGGGCCTTGGTCTTAAAACACTGGCTTTTTAAATGGGCCAAAAATGATTTCTAATCCTGACCAGTGGACAATGGATACCTGGTATTTAATTGTATTTCTATCCCTAATATTTTATATCTATATATTATATTTATATATTTCCTGACAGTTAGAACAATTAATCAGTGGAACAACCTGCCTCCAGAAGCTGTGAATGCTCCAACACTGGAAGCCTTTAAGAAGAGTTTGGATGGCCATTTGTCTGAAATGGTATAGGGTTTCCCGCCTGAGCAGGAAGTTGGACTAGATGACCTCCAAGGTCCCTTCCTATTATTATTATTATTATTATTATTATTATTATTATTATTATTATTATTATTATTATTATTATTATTATTCATTAAACATGAACCTCAGTCAACTGAATATTCAAATTGATTGGCGCTAATGGTTGACACGGGTTGCTGTCAGCATCCTAGGTGTTAACTGGGTACTTCCTTAAAATGTAAGATGTTCTGAGTAGCGGAGTTTTTTGTAGCTTTGCTGGAGTTATTGCAGGAAGCTGCAATTTCTTGTTGTATCTTGCAAAGTTTTTGGACATAGTTCCCAGTGCCCCAATGAAAATGGGTATCAATGTTACACGTTTCATTTATAATCGCGCAGTTTCGATGGCCAGGTCACAATATTTTGTAATTTTTTCCAGTTCTTTTTCTTTGACTCTGGCATCTCCTGGTACAGCGATATCAATCAGCTGTACACTTCGGTTCTCTACAACTGCAATATCTGGCATGTTGTGTTCCAAATGACGATATGTCTGTATTCAAAAGTCCCACAAGATCTTCACCCTCTCATTCTCAACAACTTTTTCCACCCTATGTTCCCATGACTTTATTATTATTATTATTATTATTATTATTATTATTATTATTATTATTATTATTATTATTATTATTATTATTATTATTATTATTATTCAGTAAGTGGTTTTTATGCTATTTGAATGTGTATGCTACCTAGAGTCCTTAGATTTGACAGCCTATATGTCTAAAATCCATATAAATTTTACTAAAGAGTTACTATAAATCATGACTATGAGCCATGATTTATACTGTGCTCTTGTTGTTTCCCTGTAAAACATTGGAAGTGTTGTGTATGCCAACCCTGAGTTTTCAATGCAACTTTTTTTCTTTTTCTTTTTTTTTTAAAAACAAGCAAAAACAAGCTTCCATACGCTTCTGATCTTGTGTTACAGCTGTGCATTGTGGTGTCCAACACTTTTTGGAGGCAGAGCACCATTGCCCACCTTTCTCTGAAAGGTAAATTTCAGGCTTGATGAGCATCCATTCTGTATCACTGAATCTGAAGCCGGAGGCCTGCCATAGGGCTTAACCATCCTTGCAGAAGCAGAAGTGTCAGCCAGCAATGTGGCCTAAGTGTCTGCTTTACCTTTGAACATCACCTGAAAGAGTGAACACTTGAGAAAAAAACATCACCCATCTGGCAATGCTTCCCAGGAGGAATGGCTTTTTATACAGCTAATCCTCAACTTATGACCACAACTGAGCCCAAAATTTCTGTTGCTAAGCGAGACATTTGTTAAGTGAGGTTTGCTCCATTTAACAACTTTTCTCGCCACACTTGTTAAGTGAAGTGAAGCACTACAGGTGTTAAGTTAGTAACAAGGTTGTTAAGTGAATCTGGCTTCCCCATTGACTTTGCTTGTCCGAAGGTGGCAAAAGGGGATTAAATGACACCTCTTCCCGCCCCCAGGACAGTGTAACTGTCATAAATATGAGTCAGTTACCAAGTGTCTGAATTTTAATGTGATCATGGGGATGCTGAAATGGTGATTAAGTGTGAAAAATGGTCATAAGTCACTTTTTTCAGTGCCGCTGTAACTTCGGTCACTAAATGAACAGTTGAAAGTCAAGGACTACCTAGGAATGAATGAAATCCTAGTGATTTAGGGTCTGCCTGTGTTTTCAATGGAGCTGGTTTGTATCTAAATACATATAGTTCTCCTTGTTTTGTCCTATTGCACAGTGAAGAATGCTGACATGTTGGACCGAAGAATGACTCAAGAGTTATCGATAAAAAGAGCAGAACCCACAAGAATACGTACTTGAGGGCTGAGAACTCCCCTCTCGACTCTCCTGAAGTATTTGTGTGCAAAGTTAGATATAGGAATGCCAAGGTCTTCCTTCAGGTAAGCACATTCTCTTCTTCTTTGCTTTCTGTATCTGCTTTAGTAATTGGAATGGAAAAGAAACAAGCTCCTTGTCTTCAAACAATAGATCAAATAGCATTGTCACCACTTTCAAAAAGCTTCCGTTTGGGAGAGAAATAGACTGCTGAGTACATACCTTTTCCATTCATTTTCACAGGAACAGAGCAGCATCTCTCTGGATCAAATCAGGCATCTAAACTGATTTATCTACATCAACGGCAGATGGGAGAAACACACACACACACACACACACACACACACACACACACCCTTGCACATTGCTGTCATTATTAAATGTTTGCAAGTTCTCCAAAGTGGCTAGGCTCTCTAAATCAAAAAGACAAATGCTTGGTCTATCCAACCTAAAATTAGGAATAACACCACAAAGCAAGGTCATAAATAAGTGCAATGCAAGGAAATGGTGATTTAAGATGCTGAGATCATGTGCTTACTCATGTTGTACGATTTCACCTTGACAGTTTCAGTAACTATTTTATGGTTGTGCAAGCATGCTCCATTTAATAATTTTGGTTTAGGGATGTAATCACAAATAATGCAGCAGTTAAGCAAACTTGAGAACAACCTGTGTATTAGAGTTGAGAGGAGACTTCCAGCCCAGTCCTTCTCCACATATCTGCACAAATTACATTGAGCAAAATGATTTTGCCCCCTAATATATTTATATTAAGATTGCAATCTTTGAGTATACTCTTTCATTGACTTATCATGGAATAAGATTCAGTAAGGTTTACCTTGCTTTTGATCTAGGAGAGCCATTTAGTCTGTGGTAGCCAAAACCCAGAAGAGATCCTTCTGATCCCTAAATTCAAAGGATGACTTGACTGGATCGTTCTGAGTAATTAGGAAACCAGACCTTCACAGATGGAGCTAGAAATTAAAAGGAAATGTTTATTTATGGTGGTTGTTTCGATTGCAGGAAGTTACCGTAACTGTTTACAGGAAAATATTTAGGAGGGAAGGATAGTTTTTGTTTATTAGAGTTTAGATGTGTTTATTTTTTTAGTGTCAGATCTTATATTTGGCAACAGCTGAGCAGTGGAGGTGGAATTAAGTTCTCAGAGAGCCCTCACCTGTTTCCAAATGAGGAAGGAAGCTGACTCCAGTCCCACCTCAGGTGGTGCCTGGAGCCAAATTGTTGTAGCCTACTATCACCTGTTCGTTAGTGCCGAGTTGCAGCAATGCCCATCCACTTGGGTGCTTAATTCTTCGGTGCAGGTCTGAAGTTAAGGTGATTAGATTAATTTAGCAATGATTCATTTTTACAGCCCTTCGGTCTTCTGCTTTCTCTTTGATAGTACGTATGTGCTTATAATTTGAGTAAATAATGATATATAACTGACTAATTAATACATTATTAATTATTGAGTAAATAGGCGACTTAATTAAAAATCTTCAATTAGATCCTATAATTGAAACACACATTGAAACATGATAGGAGGCAAATAGGATCCTTGCTTTCCACTTCTCTTTTCCCCTAATATATATCTTGAAACGGATAAGATAAACGCAGTCACAGTTGCTTACATATCTTATCCTTTTGGGTGGCTTCAAAAGAAGATAACCGAGGGGAAGAATATAATGTAGAAATTCTGACAGGCTTTAAGATCCAGACAAATAAGCTATTTCAGTTCATTTCCTTATCCACCCACCCACCAAAATCATATGTATATTCCTCTTGAACAATAATTCTGCCAAGAATGTTTTTTTTTCCTGGCAGAAGTGATATTTTGTTCAGTTCACTGCCTTGGGAAGCAATTGTTACACTGAGAAAACTGAAGACCAGGCTGCAAAGAAGAAAAATATAAAGTCTTGTAAACACTGGTTGGACTCTTAACTATTTAATCAGAAAGTTGAGCAGAGAAGTTGCCAAATGTTAAAGCTGGGAGTTTGCTTTGTAGATATTCAACTATTTGGCAAACATCCAGACTATCACAGAACAACTTCATCTTTTGGATTCCATTCTACTTTTTCAGGCTAGTTATGATCTTTTGAGATGGAGTTGAGGTTGACAGTTTCCAAAGATACATTTTTAGCAGTAATATTGATTTTGGTTGTTGTTGCTGCTGTTGCCTAGAACCCAGGCCAGAACCAAACCTCCTGTTTTGAGTACATCTTCTTCCCTATTTGCTTATGACTGGGAAAAGAAGACATTAGAGATCCCCTCCACTACACACACACTTTATACACACACACACACACACACACACACACACACATTTTCTACTGACAGTAGGAGATGGGTTCTGCTTCCTGAAACTTCTCTTTTTCATGAGGGGTGTGTACCAAGGCAAATAACTTGCTGTGTTAATAATAGTGCTCCCAAGCACTCAATTCTGCTGCCTTTTTTGGGGGGGAATATGTATGCTGCTGTTCCTGGCCTTGACTGGCAGTTGCATCACCTTGTTTGCTTCTTTGTTTTAAAATAAGCCTTGTGTTTTTCCTGGTACCCAGAGATATTGTCAGATAGCTATCAGATTTGGCTATGTGACAAGGTCAGGGAGGAGGGGGAAAGGAATTTTGAGTGTAATATGGTTCATAAGGACAAGTTGTAACACACAGAAGATTGGGTCAAGAGCTGGGTGTGAAGGCCTTTGTGGTAACATTGCCTATCTTAAAATGAATATATGAATTCATTATTTTTCTTTTTAAGTGACCCAGCACTGTAAATAAAATTTTTAGAAGGTGATGTCTGTTCATCATCCTGAATGTCTCTATGCCCTTCCCCTTAAAGAACATGGTGTGCAAATTAAATCATCCTGAGTAGCATACGAGGACTAGTTCATTAACCCAAAGGCTGCAACGCTGAAGCCTTTTTATAGAGTGACACAAAAGTCTCTAGTGAGTCAAAAATGAAGAAAAAGAATGGTGTCATGGTAACCATGGAACATAAAATTATTTTAAAACAAAAACAAAACCTGCGGGGTGGGGATAATGTAATCCACCTCGATTTCAGCATTTCAGTGAGGTGATCATGTAACCGACTAGATAACCAGAATGAGAGAATCAGAATCAATGTCTCTATACTGAGTTGTATCTGCTGTAAGGACAGGCTTTTTAAAGGAACGTGGGAGCAAGAAAACAGAAGAGAACATGATATTACTATTCTGGACATAGAAGATACAGTAGGGAAGGAGGATGGGATCTGTTTTCCATTGCCACAAAACCTACAAAATAATGGTCATAAATTGCAGCTACTTAAGTTTTAAATATAAAAACAAAATTCCAATATCAAGATCTGAACAATAGTAAAATAGTCTATCAAAGTTCACTGTTTCCAACCTACATAAACCTTAAGTTGTTTTTAATGCTCTATTGAGACAGCTTTCTATAGCTACCTTAGAAGAGAGCTCTTTAGCCTGCAGGGCTCACCTTTTCAAGGTCTCTTTCTTTTTTTGTTCACATTATGTGAATTGCCTCTTTATTAGGATTCTATTATCTGTCCAATCAGAATCTAGCACTGGGCCAAGCATAGTTTCCTCATGGCCTCATTCTCTGTAAGCTTCAAAATAGCTGCTTCATAGGTTTCTTTCTGCACATGTCTGTACACAGCTGCTTCGCTCTCTGGTGCCACCGCCTGGGAAAACCTGCCTGGCATAAGGCTTTGGAGGTTGACGATGATCAAGAAAATGCTCATATCACAGTGATCTCCATGTTCTGAATCAATGTAGAAGGCAGCCAGATTCTCCCCGCCCCCCCGCTGATCATCTGCCTATCATCTATCACCATATTTTTTTATTTTTTATTTTTAATCCCATATGCCTCCTTTGCGGCTGCCTCCCACAATCTGGGAATGCTTGCAGAGCAGCTGCCTTCTGTGCATGTATCTGAAACTATGCTTGGCACAATGCTAGCTTTTGATTGGACAGATAATAGGATCCTAATAAAGAGGCAATTTGCATGATGTGCGCCAGAGAAGAATGAGATCTTGAACAAGTGAGCCCTGCAGGCTAAAAAGCTCTCCTTCTAAGGTGGTATAGAAAGATGTCTCAACAGAGCATTAAACCCAACTGAAGGTTTATGTAGGTTGAGAACATTTACAGCCTTAGGCTTGGTTTGTGGAGCACACTTAACTAGGCTACTGGATTAACCCTTTGAGGTTTTGCAGAATATATTGAATCAGAAAATAACATAAACGGGCTGGGCTTAGGTTAAAACAGCCTGCTAAGGCACTGAGGCTAAGATTAACTAAACTAAGCATGTCATGTGAATACAACTGCTAAAATTTAACTGACCTGGTCAAATGTGTTGTGTTGGTACAGACATCATGGGGTTACATCTACTTGCCAAAGAGTTGCTAACTTGACTTCCCCTGGGTTTGCAGTTTGCAAGACTGAGGGCCACACACCAACAATCATAGTAAGAAATTACATTCACGGGCTCTCCCAAATATCGGACCCCATGACCGAGGAACATCTAGGTCTTCAAGGGTTTATGAAATGCCAGCAGGATCAGGACCAAGCAAATCTTGGGGGAATATGGTGTTTTAAACAGCATGCACTGTGACAAAGAAGCCACACTTCCTGGGTCCCGCTAGAAGGAATGTATAATTGATGTGATCCAAAGTACACTCATCCTGCCAGATTTAGTAGGGCAAACAAGACAGAAAAAAAAACAGTCCTGGAAATAGCTTGTGGCTTCTGAGTGTTCTTCAAGGTAGCCCTACATTCAGCACATTACAGTAACCCATTCAGGAGGTGACCAAGAAACAAATGACTGAGCAGGGCCTCCCAAATCGGGAAAATCATAACTGGCACACAAGATGGATCTCTGCAAATGCCCACCTGGTCATAGCTACCATCTATTTCTCAAACAGGAGCCATGGATACAGGAGGACCTCCAAATTGTGCACTTGCTCTGATCAGTTTGGGCAATCCCACTGAGAAGCAAGAATGGAAAATCCCTGGATTGCGGGGGCTAAAACCCACTCTGTCTTGCTAGGGTTAAGCTAAAGCCATCTGACATTATACTGACTGACTTCCAGAATGCCAGAGTCGCAGTCAAGGGTGAAGCCACACTGGCCGTCAAATTTAAGGGGTTTTCTGGGCACCTGGACATTCTCGTAGTAGGGGGTCAGTGAACGAGCCTGATTGGGCTCGATTGGTTTGATGCACTAGGCATCCAAGTAACCAGAATCAACCGGACACAAGTTGCGAGTCTAGCGACAGTATGCGAGGAATTCGCAGATGTGTTTGACTCAGGTCTGGGGATGTACATGGGCCTGCCAATAACATTTAAACTCGATCCTACTGTAGTGCCGGTCAGGTTTAAACCTTGTAGAGTGCCATTTGCTCTTAAACACAAGATAGACTCTGAGTTAGATAAACTCATACAACAGGGAGTACTTCAGCCTGTAGATGGTGGTGAATGGGAGACCCCAATCATCATGCCACTAAAAGCCAATGAGGAGGTCAGAATTTGTGCTGATTACAAATGCACAATTAATTGTGCACTCAAACAGCATGCATACCCAGTACCAGTAGTAAGCCACATCCTGGTGTCTTTGCAAGGTGGTAAAATTTTTGCAAAATTAGATTTGGCTCAGGCCTACCAACAGCTTCCTGTTGATGAGGCCACAGCCACGGCACAGACAATTGTAACCCACAGGGGGGCATTTAAGGTAAAACGCCTGCAATTTGGGGTCAGCGTAGCCCCTGGCATTTTTCAAGGCATTATGGAGCGAACGCTCAAGGGCATTCCGGGGGTTTGCCCCTATTTCAATGACATGCTCATCGCTGGTGAGTCCACTGAGGTGCTGGCAAGGAGGCTTAGAGCTGTCCTCCAAAGGCTGTGCGAAGCAGGCCTTAAGCTTAAGAAGAATAAGTGTAGTATTGGAGTCCCTTCAACTGAGTTCTTGGGTTTCTGTATCAATGCCGACGGCATCCACCCTGCTGAGTCAAAAGTAAAAGCCATTCAGATGGCACCCAGACCGAAAATGAAGGGAGAGCTTCAGGCATTCCTAGGCTTCCTAAATTTTTACCATGCATTCCTTCCTAACAAGGCCACAGTGGCAGAGCTGTTACACTGGCTCTTGGACAAAAATCCTGCGTGGAAGTGGACTAGTGTTCACGAAAGAAGCTTTCAGGAATTGAAGGTTCTACTGTTTGTCAGTTCCACGATCACTCATTTTAAGGAATCCATGCTGGTATGCCTTGCGTGTGATGCGTCCCCATATGGGGTGGGGGCTGTCCTAAGTCACTTGGAGAATGACTACTTGTATGGCAGGGACTTCACAGTCTTCACAGACCATAAACCGCTACTGGGGTTATTCACTACAGACAGACAGACATCCCACATCTTATCCCCTAGAATGTTAAGATGGTCCATTTTTTATCGGCCTACAGCTTTAAGCTAATTCACAAACCTGGCAAGGATGTGGGCCATGCTGATAGCCTGAGCAGGCTTCCACTGCCTCAAATCGAGCCACATCTGGCCCCAGCGGCCTGCGTTTTGTCCATTCAGGACTTGCCAGAGTTTCCCCTCCACGCGGGGGACATAGCCGCAGAAATGGCAGCAGACAAGACTCTAAGCAGAGTGCTATCTTGGGTCCACATGGGGTGGCTAGAGAAAAGCCCTGGTCATGAGTTCCAGAGCTACTTCACAAGGGGACACGAGCTCTCAGCTCATAAGAGTTGTATTCTATGGGGGAACAGGGTCATTGTTCCCACTTCATTAAGGAACAGGGTATCGCAATCACTTCATGAAGGTCATCCAGGTATTGTTCGCACGAAGCTATTTATGGTGGCCAGGATTAGAGAAAGCCATTGAAGCTCAAGTACACGGGTGTTACATGTGTCAGCAATCTAGGCCTGAAATACCGCACGCTCCTGTCCATAGATGGGAGGAGACACACACACCCTGGTCGAGGATTCATATAGACTTCGCTGGGCCCTTTCAGGGACAGTTATTTCTTATAGTGGTCGACAGCCACTCTAAATGGCTGGAAGTTATACCAATCACAAATATGACTACTACTAGGACCATCCAGGTGCTTAGGAAACTCTTTGCAACGCACGGGCTACCGGACGTCACCGTGTCCGATAATGGGGTCCAATTTACTGCGGCAGAATTTCAGGCTTTCTTGAGGGCAAACCTCTTTAGGCATGCGACATCGGCTCCTTTCCATCCATCTAGTAATGGGCAAGCCAAACGAATGGTGCACACCACGAAAGAATCACTGAGGCGCATAGTGACTGGGGACTGGCACCACAGACTGGCCAACTTTTTGCTTTGCCAACATTCCACACCGTACACAACAACAGGCAAAAGCCCAGCAGAGCTGCGCTGGGGGAGGCGACTAATCACAAAACTGGACAGGTTACACCCAGACCAGGTGGCAACAGAGGCCTCTCGCCCAAGACCCCCAAGGGGGTTGCAAGTGGGTGATGGGGTGTGGGCCCGGAACTATGGGCATGGGAACTTGTGGGTGCCACAGAAAATCACCAAAACATCGGGCCCTCTCATAAGAAGTGGCCCTAGAGGGCAGGCGAGTTGTTTGTTGCCATATCAATCAGCTTAGGAAGCATTTTCCAGAATGGCCACAAAGCGAGGACTTTGTACCAGGTCCCATCCACGGACCTCAAACCAGCAGCCAGGCTGATCAATCTGTATGCTCTGAGGTCCCAAGCAGTCATTGCAACAGGGAGGTGGTCGTAGAGGGACAAAGCCCAGCGGTGCAACATGGGGCACCTGACGAAGAAAGTCAACCAGAACACTACAGCCGCTGTGCTAACTCTGCAGAAGGATTAGACTCTGGGGTGGACTGACCTGGAATGGCCAGCCAGAGAATTCCAAGTCAGCCAGACTTGCTTGAAATTAAGGACCCTGGTCTACCCAGCCCAGCGGGCAAGCTGGTAGACCAGGGAGTTCCTGGCTCTCCCAGGCGTTCCATGAGGGTTCGCAGGCCTCCTGCATATTTACAAGATTTACAAGATTTTGAAATAACTGAGCTATAATGTTTTATGTGTCATCAAATTGCTGCTAGCCAGGAGAGCCTCTGTATTAGCAAACGGAAAAGGTGTACTTTTGCATACTTCTCTTTGTATCTTTGTAAACTTGTAATTGCTGTAATCATTCCTTTTGTTGTTAGAATGTGTGTACATTCTAGGGGGGAGGGGTGTAATGTATTGGGTTTTGTCTTACTAAAGAGTATCATGTGGGCTTAATTGCTGGAAGGTTGTTTAAGCAGGGAAGCTGGCTAACGGCTCCCAGCTCCTGAAACAACCCGTCTCCAGCGCTGCCATAGGCTGATTCTAGGGCGGCAATAGGTTGCTTTAAACCTATTGGCTGCCACCTAGAGGCCAGGGTATAAATAGCTGCATTCACAGCCCTGTTTCTCAGTTCAGTTCCTGCAGCCAAATAAAGAATGATTCTTGCTGAACTCACTCACCTCGTCTCGTCAATCAAGCAATGAACCCAATATATAACAGTGACCTTCCTGGTGGATTTGGAGAGCCAGCAGATCTCCCTCTCTCCTATTGACATCAACTGGAAATGGCCTGGAAGAAGGAGAAATACTGCAATAGTGGGCCTCCCATTCCTAATTTCTTGAGCAAAATCAAGTGGGATACCATGATCAATGATATTAAAAGCAACTAAGGAATCAAGGAAAACAAGGATAAAGATATCATCCATCCTACTCTGTCAGAGGTCTTTCCCAACACAAGCTCATCCATAGTATTCCTGCATGTCTGTGTCTGTACACATATACCAACGTTCATGATGTTGTTAATCCAAGGATATTAGCAGGGCTGACCCAAGTAAGGCATTGAGGGTTCTTCCTTTAAGGGAATGATCTTGTTCTTAGTCTCATATGGCCATTTCTATATCAGTGGAACCCTTGCTTCTATTGAGGGCCTCATTTGCTTTTGTGTAGCCCCTGCATGCCAATGGTTGTTCTCTGCCTAGAGTTATTTATTTGAAATGGGCAGCTATACAAATTTAATAAACAAATAGATAAATGGTACCTGGGGCTTCAAGAAAAAATGATTGGGTCTACCCATTATTTGTTTCCTGGCATTCCTTATCACAGTCAGTAGATACAGCCAGCTCATTCAGCTGAAACAGATTGTCCTGGCTAAATTAATTGCTTTTGAAATTACATCAAGGGCCATAAGGAACTCAAGAGCTACAGGCATGGGCATCCTCAGGAGCTTGCTGCTTTCATCAGAATGGGGCATGAAAAAAGGATTGAGAAGCCACCATACTGCCACAGTTTCATCCGACAGCTTTGCTGACACTTGTCTTGCTGACACTGCTGGCAACAGGTTGCTACCGCAATATAAGTTTAAATTTGCCAGTAACTGGAGACGTATTTGTGCAAGAATAGATTACCAGAAACATTCAGACTTTTAAACATAGGTTGTTTCTGGGCTACAGGTTTGATGGTCTAAACTTGCCAGCCTGGACTGAGAGACTGGGATTTTCTATCTTAAATTTTAAAAATTTTAAATTTTAGAATGTGTTTATTGTTTAAGGGC
Source organism: Vipera ursinii (assembly GCF_947247035.1). NCBI lineage: Eukaryota > Metazoa > Chordata > Lepidosauria > Squamata > Viperidae > Vipera > Vipera ursinii. The sequence goes on along the minus strand of NC_139512.1, from coordinate 276,093,012 downwards.
TATTTGATTTAATTTCATTTTAATTTTTATATATTATGTGTTGTTTATAGTGTTTTAATTGCCCTGTTTATAGTGTTTTAATTGCCCTGTACGCCCCGAGTCCCTTCAGAGAGGGGCGGTATATAAATCCAAACAAACAAACAAACAAACAAACAAACAAACAAACAAACAAACAAACCAGGGGTGTCAAACTGCTGGCCTGCAGGCCAGATGCATCATAGCAAAACTGCACCCACCCCATTGTTGGCAATGGCAAAAAAGTCACGATACATCGCGACACCTCAGGTGAGGTTGTGAGTTTGACACCCCTGGTCTAAACCAATGGTGTTAAACATGAATAGAATTAGGGGCTACTAAACTGTACAATAGCAGTAGGACTTCACAATACTTTACAGCCCTCTCTAAGCAGTTTACAAGGTCAGCACATTGCCCCCAACAACTTGGGTCCTCATTTTACCAATCTCGGAAGGATGGAAGGCTAAGTCAACCTTGAGCTGGTGCAATTTGAACTGCCGAACTGCTGGTGGCCAGCAGTCAGCAGAATTAGCCTGCAGTACTGCATTCTGCACCACCAGGGCTCATATCCTTGTTAAGCAAGAACCACATAGGTTATTAAGTGAGGCTTTCACATGACTACAACTTCCAACTTCCTATTGGCTTCCCTATTGTCTTTGCTTGTTGGAAACCAGCAGAGAAGGTCACAAATCACAACCACATGATCAAGGAATGCTGCAACCACTGTCAGTACAAGGACTGGTTGCTCTTACCACTTATTCAGTAAGTATGAATGGTCACTGAATGAGTGGTCATTAAACAAAGACCACCTGTAATATAAGCTTCCTAGTCGCTGATAACTGTAACCAGGATTTTGTAAGCATTTGTTTTTCCTTTGGTTGGGTTTTGATATTGTAATGAAAAAATTGGGAGAAGAAAAAAAAAAGAAAAACATGATTCAAAAAGCATTTAAAATGCTCCTTTGCTTTCTTCCTCCCCTCTCCCTTTTTCCTTCTCTGGATTTGTTTAGAACACATTTAAACTTTATTACTTTTTAAAATTAAACTTTTATAAAGTTAATAACAATCACAGACCTTGTGCAGTCTGAAAGTCAACATATATTAAATTGAACTCTTTTGGAGACGGAAGAGAACTGAATTCAATCTCTTTTGGACAAAGGTGCTGTGTTTCAAGGCCTTGCGAACGTCTGACAGGGTCGGAGGCATCTGAATCATGCCAAATATGGTGCGCCTACCTCAGGAGAATGAATAGTTCTCATTTTCCATCTTTTTTCATCACCCATTCCAAATTGCCTTCTTTGGCTGAAAAGGAAAGAGGTCCTCTATGAAGGGATCAGGCATAATTCTTGTCATTTTTTTTTAAAAAAACCCACTTATTTGGGTGGAACATTTTTTTGAATAAATATGCATGGGGTTGAGCTGTTAATTAAGCAGCGAGAAATATTCTTTCCGGCTCTCTGAGAATCTATGTGTAAGAAGAAGAGGCATCCATAGCATTAAAAATGAGAATATTGGATAAGTTACTTAGAGCAGCCCTAGTTGTTTTTTTGCTGGAGTAGGGTGAGGTGGGAAAGTGTTTATGGGTTATTAGGTTACTGCCAGCTGTGACTTATTCAAAAATAAATAAATGTAAAGCAATACATTACTTAAAAGTAGATGAATAATGCAGCCCTTTGGCTTTATAATGTGCTGTTATTTGAATTAGATATATAAGTGAATCAGACAAAATATGTATTTATGCATTATTTTTTAAAAAACAAATCTGGTACAGTTTTTAATGAGATACAGGAAAAAATAAACCATAACTTCAATCTTTTATTTCCAGACTGTTTGTGATACACTTTCAGCGTATCCCTGCATTGAAATGATTCATGTTAAGCATAGGCAGTGCATAGAAAGGAGCTTAATCAACAGTTTCAGAAATAAGTAATGCCTTAACTCAAAAAAGGCTGATGCATCAATGAGTATAATTTGCTATACCATTTAAGGCACATTCACAATATGGCAAGATGTGTTGTGATATCCCAGTGAATATTTATTTTGGATTGCTGAAAGTCCTTGCTTATAAATTCCTCTTGGATGCTTGGAAACAAATAAATCTTTAGCAAGGCATAATGGCTCATTGTCAGGCAACATGGTCAGCAATCAATTGAGACAAATGGACTGGTAAGAATTCATTGATAGTTGGAGATGGAGTGAGGTATCATCAATATGCTGATGATACCCAGCTTTTCATCTCCACTCCGAACCAACCCAGTGATGCCCTCGACGTGATGTCCTGGTGCCTGGAAGTGGTACGAATCTAGATGGGGAAGAACAGGCTCCAGCTCAACACGGCCACGACCGAGTGGCTCTACGTGTCTGCATCTCGTGTTGTCCAAGATTTACCATCTTTGGTTATGGGGGGGAGGTGTTGCCTCCCGTTGATAGGGCGCGCAACTTAGGCGTCCTCCTGGATGCACGACTTGACTTAGATCATCATATAGGAGCTGTGGCCAGGGGGGCATTTGCCCAGGTTTGCCTGGTGCACCAGTTGCGCCCATATCTGGACCGAGATGCCTTACGTACAGTCACTCATGCACTCGTTACCTCCTGTATAGATTACTGTAACACTCTCTACATGGGGCTGCCCTTGAAGACCACCAGGAGGCTTCAGCTGGTGCAGAATGTGGCCACGCGGGTTGTGATGGGAGCATCCCGATACTCCCATATTACACCCCTCCTGTGTGAGCTGCATTGGTTGCCGGTTGCCCTCCGGGTGAGGTTCAAGGTGCTGGTTCTTACCTATAAAGCCCTACATGGCTTAGGTCCGGGATACTTACAGGACCATCTGCTGCCAGGAACGACTTCCCTCCGCCCTGTGCGCTCACACAGAGAGGGTCTCCTCAGGGTGCTGTCGGCTAGACAGTATCGGCTGGCGACCCCCAGGGGGAGGGCCTTCTCTGTTGGGGCGCCTGCCCTTTGGAATCAGCTCCCCCGAGAACTTCAGATGTCCCCAGATCTCTGGTCCTTTCATTGCGACCTAAAGACGTATCTTTTCCAACTGGCCGACCTGGACTGAGGATGGGGTTTTTTAATATTGTTTTAATCTTATTGGTTTTAGTAATTAATTATGGGGCTTTGTAATTTAATTCTTTTTTAATATTTGTATTATTGTTTTTATAGCTGTTTTATTGTTGTGAGCCGCCCTGAGTCCTTCAGGAGATAGGGCGGCATATAAGTCCCATAATAAATAAATAAATAAATAAATAAATAAATAAATAAATAAATAAATAAATAAATAAATAAATAAATAAATAAATAAATAAATAAATAAATTGTTCTTCAACTTCCCTCCACTCTGTAAATGGAAATTGTCCCAAGGTCTTGTGGTAATACAGGAGTTTTGACAATGTCCTCAAATACAATAACTTCTAGGACACCATGCTGGCTGAGGAATTCTGGGAGTTGAAGTCCACAAGTCATAAAAGGGCCAAGTTTGAAGACCCCTGCCATATGCTGACGTTTTCTTGCAAGACCTCCTTAGATATTGGTTAAATATGTTCATGGAAGCTACAGATATGAACCAAGAGGGCTCAACATTTACTCTGGCTCTAATATTTGCTTTGTGTTAGTGTTTGGAAAGAATATTTCACGAACCAGCTTGGACTGTTTTGATGGAAGCTTCATCAAGACTGATGATGATTAAGAAAATTCTCACATCACTTCTCTCAGATAGTGACTTCCATGATTTGAATTAATGCAGAAGATGGGCAGATTTGGTGCCATGCACTACTCTCCTATGTTCCTATGTTGTCTAATGAATTACAGATAGTCCTTGACTTATAACAATTCGTTTAGTGACTGTTTGAAGTTACTTCAGCACTGAAAAAAGTAACTTATGACTATTTTTCCCATGACGGTTGCAGTATCCCCATGGTCACATAACCAAAATTCGGACACTTAGCAACTGACTCATATTTATGACGATTACAGTGTTCCAGGATTATGTGGTCACTTTTTGCACCCTTCTGACAAGCAGAGTCAATGGGGAAGCCAGTTTCAATTAACAACTGTGTTAATCACTTAATAACTGCAGTGATTCATTGAACAACTGTGACAAAGAAGGTCATAAAATGGGCAAAACTCACTTAACAACTCTCTCGCTTAGCAAGCGAAAATTTGGGCTCAATTATGATTGTAAGTCGACGACTACCTGTAATCTCTTTGCAATGGCAGCAACACAAAAGAACTCTTATTTGTACAATATCTCTTTTCATGTCTAAAAGTTTTGTATCTAATGTCTATATTATCACTACTGCCATATGCAGTCTGTCTCCCGTCTGCTATATTCCAGGGGATCGAACATAATAAAACTCTCATTTCAGTCAAGAGAAACCCAATATGTGGCATGTAAAATGAGAGACACCCCCCCCAAAAGGAACAAGCAAATAAATACGTAGGCTCTTGTGTTTTCAAATAACAATTTGCTGTTTAGTTTCTGAGTTTCTTTTGGTGCCTGCTAGGGTTTTTTGTGCATTTTTCCTCTGTGACTTGTTTCCATCTGTCAGAAAGCCCTGGAGGGTAGCTGCCTCTAAAGGATGTTTATGGGACACTGCACACACACACACACACACACACAGAGAGAGAGAGAGAGAGAGAGAGAGAGAGAGAGAGAGAGAGAGAGAGAGAGAGCTCATTCAAGGTCATTACTTCTGTATAATTTTTTAAAAATTTCTCTTAAAGGTGAAATTAAGCTGTTTGGTCTGTCATGATTCCTAAATATATGTCAACATCCATATGTCTATGAATGAGTATATGATAAAGATGCTAGGGTTTTTTTCATTCCCCATCTCTCATGCAGTGGCATTTGGCACCAGACGTTGGCAACTTCCACTGAATTGCTTTGCTGCTTATATAAAAGATTGTATATATTTATGTCTAAATTATATTAAACGAATCTCGGGAGTTTCTGGTGTATAAGGTGGAAGATCAAGAGGTGGTATCACAAAAGACAGGATTTGAAAGAGCTGTTGTTGCACAGTGGTTAGAATGCAGTACTGAAGGCGACTGCTGCTGACTGCCAGCTGCCAGCAGTTCGGTAGTTCAATTCTCACCGTCTCAAGGTTGACTCAGCCTTCCATCCTTCCGAGGTCGGTAAAATGAGGACTCAGATTGTTGGGGGCAATAGGCTGACTCTGTAAACTGCTTAGAGAGGGCTGTAAAGCACTGTGAATCAGTATATAAGTCTAAGTGCTATTGCTATTTGGGCAAACATGTTCTGTATCTCCCCAGAAGCGAGGATTAAGACAAAGAAGTGAAAAATGCAGAGGAACATATTATGGCTAAATATTAGCTTTTATTTTTTTTTAAAAAAAGCTCATTTAAAAACGATTTCCTTTCCCATTTATGGACTCTCATTCATTGAAAGTATTTAAGCAAAACTTGACCAGTTGTCTATTTGATTAAAAAGAATGCAGGAAAACCACATGCCTTTTAAACCACAGCTCACAGAAGCCCCAGTTGCACTGCCAAAGGTGTTTGATGCTGGGAGTTGAAACCCAGCAACATTGGGAAGATAGTCATTGCCCCACTTCAACCATCATAACCTCCTGCTATCCAGACCAGGCACTGAGAAGGGAACACACTTTCCAATTCCACAATTTAGTGATACTAATGGTAATTATGACATTTCCAATTATCCTAATAATCTAATAGTTGATTGAGTAGATGTACCACATCCCTCTTGGGGTGCTGATGTACTGTGTCGACATTTGCAAAAATTCCAAAATTATTTCTATTTATAAGTGATATAATAAACTGCTCTGAAACCAAAGTCTAAGCTCTCAAGTGTCGCAAAGGAACTCTGACCAAAGGAAATTCTTTTTATTTCTCGAGGACAACTTAAAACAACTTTTCTGATTACCCGGCATTTCATTCATCTCCAGGAAACATTTTTCGTTACTGCTTCAAGGAGACTTACTTGAAGTAACCCTTGCTTTCGGTTCTATTATAGTTTCAAACCATATCCCATTTCTCTCAGATTTTTTTTAAAAAAAACATCTGATCAATGCCTATGTGAAAATGCTGGGGCCATATTTATTTCCCTGGAAGGGATTACCATGTTATGTGTTCAAGCTTCCTAAAGAAACTAAAAAGCTTCAGACGTGGAGGAAACATATTTATTTATTTACAAATTTATTTTTTGTTGTAACCAATAAAGGTATCACCTTTATTATTTTTTACAAATAACTCACAGTAACGAACATATCTGACAAAGCTTCCTCCTCCTATTTTCTCCACAACAACTGTGAGATGAGTTTGGCTGAGAGAGAATGTTTGGCCTCAAATCACCCAGCTGGCTTTCATGGCTAAAGGGGTGGGGTGGGGAGACAAAACTTTTCATAGTCAGTTCGTTCACAAGAAATCTGGTGGCACCTTTCCTGACTTAAAAGCCATAAGCCTTTGGGAACTACAGATCATTTCCTCAGACACACAGAATGGCTAAAGTAGCTTATGAAAGCATGTGGTTTTTTTTTTTAATTAAAGCCTTTAAGTCAAAAAAGGTGCTACAGACTCCTCCTAATGTTTGGTTATCCAGCGTGGTTCTTGTCCTGCAATGGCTAACTGACTGTAACCAATATGTATTCAGAAGGAAAGAAAGAAGGTAGAAAATTTCCATCTGCATGCCATTTCAGACACCTCAAAATAATACTGTTCATTTGGACCCATTTAATTTGGGCTTTTAGTTCAGATATGGATCTGGAACTGCAGAAGTCACCTTGATAGATGATATACAATGATCGCAGGTTCAGTAGTTCTCTTGCAAGTCTGAGCACCTTTTGATGGCATTGCCAATAGTTCCCTTCTAGACTTCCTGGTGGGATTGGACCTTGAAGTCCTAGACCTTCCTATCATATTCTGTCTAGAAGGGCTATTGGTTGACCAATACAATCAGCTTTAATAAGGAAGTATTCGTATTATTGATCTGCAGTTAAGGCCTTTGCTATCAGGCTGTCCTGCATTACTTTAATTTTTCTATTCACTTCTCTTTGTTCTCAAATAAACAGTGATTTGATTTACTAAATATATTCTGCCATCCTTAAAAGATGTTCTACAGTGTTCTACTTTGTTCCCTATATTATTTTATATACACAGGAAATAACTTGATGGTTGCTATTGGTCATAGATCTTTAAGGGCACATTTGATAGTAACTGAATGTTGTCCAAGTCTAATTATGACCTTGACAAGAAGGAACAAGCTGGGATTAAATTCCTACAAGGCAGAAACACTGCTATCCAATAGAAAACTTATTTTGAGGTGAATGAAATTCAGCCTATTCTGAAACATCATATTTGTGGCCGAGAGTATTCTTTTAACTTTCCCTAGCTTTAAGAATTGATAATCTCAAGAATGGTTTATTGCAAAGTCGTATATGAGGAATTACCCTTGACGTGTCCAGAAGCTGCAACTAGTGTAATATACAATGGTTAGTGTAATGTATTGGGGTTTTTGCTTGTACTGATTCATGTGTCTGTTTAAATGCTGCATTAACGGTTGCTAAATGGTGTGTATGTGTAATGGCTACTGACTAAGCCAGACTTGCTGTCTCCAGGGCGATCATTGGTAGATTTGGGGCGGGAATGGCTTCCTTCAAATCTATTGGCCGCCGCCTTGTGGCCAACCATATAAATAGCTGCGCGGCAGCCACTGTTTCAGTTCTGTTCCTGTTTACTTCAATAAAGCATGTTACTGTTTGGAACCTTCTGTCTCGCTCAGTGCCTGCAAAGAACTGGCTACACAACAGTTAGATTGCAGAAAGTGGCAATTTACATGTATATTATTTTGAAGAAGTTGCATTGGCTCTCTGTTGTCATCAAGCAATATTTAATATACTGTATTTGTTATGATATGACAAAGCTGTGTATGACAAATATTCCATTATTGCACATTCCCATCAAATATGATTTAGGGTGGGTGCCCTCTCGTGGGCATCACATCTTCCAGCGACTGTTTAGTGACAATCCGTGTGAGGGCAGTTGTGATTCATATGCTCTGATTCTGGAATTTTCTTTCTGTTCAGGTTTGGTTAGTAATAAGCTTTACACCTTTTTGCATCAGCTTGCAACTTTTCTGGTCAGCTAGTACTTTTCTATGTGCTTGTCTAGCTGCATATAAAGAGTTTTAAAGAATTTATTATTTAAAATACATGTTCTTACAGGCTTCTATTGAACATTCATTATGGTACTTATAACTAGTTTTAAATTAAGGGTTATTCATTGATTTTTATTTTAAACTGAATTGCTTTCCTGTTTTGAGATTCTTAAAAATAGTGACAATGAAAAATATAAAATGTATGAACCATAACATTCCCTTTCAGATTAAGCAACATTAGGCAAAGCACAGAAAAGGAGTAAGAAGTAGTAAACCAAAGTAGTTGAAGGCACGAGATCAGAAAAAGATACTTTTTTAATATTACAAGTGACAATTCAGCTGGCATTTGGCCCTTAGGGCAGTGTACCCATACGATGGCTTAATCGATGATTTTCACTATCTGCACATGATTGATTATAACTGGCTCATATTCTTTGTTGTACACTGCTCGCAGTCCATTTGGATTGGGGCTGGGCTATAAATACTATAAGAATAATTATATAGATAAATACATCTTCCATATCCATACTTGTCTGCAGATTCTTAAGCCCCCAAACCAAGAATGACATGTGGTGATTTTTCCTCCCCCCCCTCTCACTTAAAACAACTTTATGAAACATCAAGAAAAACTAAATGCAAAATAACAGCGAAAAAATAAAATAAGGGAAGGGAACGGAGGGGATTCTAACAGGGGAAAATGTTAAAACGTTGATTCTTCCAAGCAGACTTCTTTATTATTTCATACCTATAGACAGAATGTTGCCAAACTGAAGCACTCTACTATCTACAGCAAGAGAAATGTTAGGGAGGGTCTGTCTTCACTCTTTTTCCCTCACACAGACTCTCTCAACTGGGCTGCCTTTTATCCCACTGGAAACGCAGCCTGCGCTCCTGGGAATACAGTCTACTATATTCCATTGCACAGATGGACCTACAGATAATTGACGTCCACCTTTGACGAATCAAAGTTGTAGCTTTGATTTACATTACCCTATACTTTTTTTAGTAGGCCAGAGGAAACTATCAGCCTTAGTTGCACCTAAGCCACATGTTGCTTTTCTTTCTAGCAAGGATGGTACTGAACACTGTTGCCCATATTCCACCAACTAGCAGATATATGCAGTGTACCAGCACATACTTAAGATATTGTGATGTACTGTATGCGAAGACACATCAGCATCACTTTAAAAAAAATAAAAATAAAAATATTAATGTGGAGCTTCTGGATTCCACACTGGAAGCAGAAAGCAGAGGAAAAGGGAGTGGTAAGGTAGTGCCTTAGCATTTCTTCTCTCCCAAAATGTGATAAGAATAAAGCCCTTCTCAGCCTCTGATCTGAAAATATCAATGGTGAGGTATGGAGAGTCTCCCCATCTCTCCCCTTAATTGCACCTTTCCTGCTGGAGTCATGGTTTTAAGGTTGCCAACTGTCCCTTCAAGTGACATCATTATTCATTTGGCATGTAGCTAAAACCATAAAGTTATGCATGGTAAAAGAAGTCAAGTCTGTCCTGTGTAAAGAAATGTCCTTTTCTTCAGGTTTTATTTTTCACTATTTGTCCCATATTTTATATTTCCTGTCACACTCATATCCCATGCTAAATAATTCAGGCACGGGGGACAGGATGCTGTCACTGCAGTCTTCTAAGTACGTGGAATAGGTTAAATGGGCAGGGGACAGGCAAAGGTCAATATTACTTTGTGCATGTCTGAATTGGAATTTGAATCCACCTTTTCTTGGTCCTGATCGCATTTTAGTTTTGTAATTTATGCTGAGGGTATCGGAGAGGAAGCACATTTGACAGCCTAATGTTAAATTTTTAGGAATGAATAGGTAGCATTCACTGAATATTCTTGTTCACCTCTTAGTCACTCTACCTATTTCTCTCTCTCACTCTCTCTCTCTCTCTCTCTCCTCCTTCTCCCCCCTCCCCCCAGTTAAAATGCATTACTTTTTTTTGCCTTTAGCAAAAGAAATTCTTTTTGATCTTTAAATAGCTGCACAAGGTGAAATGGCAGGGTAATGCTAAAAATATATTATGGAGACATGAATAAGTGACTCTGTGGCTAAGGTTATGTTAAGAATTGAACTTAGAGTGGGGGCTTAAATCTTTCTGTTTCATATGATGCTGATTGAATTTAGCCTCCAAATTTAGCAAAGGGGAGTTCAGGGAACAGTTGCTTTTGCCGTGCAATTATATTCTTGCACTGGTTGCTTTCTGGAAGAAACCTTTGCCCAATGGCTCCATTTAAAACTCCCAGTTTTTCCATTTCATACTACTACAAGGAGATGCTCCTTTCTGGCTAAAAGATAAAGCTGTGACTGGGGAAACAACACACAGGCTGCAACTCTTCTGTGCACTTGAGCAATTAAATATATCCAAACCTACATTAATTTGTTTATTTGGAACAGGATTCCTCAAAGCCTTCAACTCATCAACCCCTTCATGATGTTTCATATTGCTCATCAACCTCCCAACATTTATTATATGAAAATCATTTAATAAATACCATTTTATCTAATAGTACTATGAATAATAACAACAATAACAGCAACACAGACCCATTTGGTAGTCCCATCAACCTTTGGGGGTTAATATTGATCATTCTGGAAAACCTGATTTAGAACATTTACCTGGGCTACCTATCAGATTGCACTGGGTTGCACAACAATGATGAACACGAGCAAAATAGGGAAAAGCAAGGACATCAGCCTAGCACCAAATATAGATTAGTTCACTCTATTGTGTTCTCTGTAGCTAAGTATGGTTGTGAAAGTTGGACCTTAAAAAAACCAAACCCAGAAAGAAAATCAACTCGTTTGAGCTTTGGGGTCAAAGAAGGTTCCTGTGTATTCCTTGGACCAGCAAGGAACTAGGTCCAACTTTCACAAGCAACTACTGGAACACGTTGCTTCCCAGACATGACTGGGAAGCAAAAATCACAAAACTGCATCCCACTTATTTTGGCTATGTCATGCAGGGGAATTCATTGGGGAAAGCAATTTTGTTTGGAAGAGTTCATGATAAAGGGAAACCAGGAAGCCAAAGAACATGATGGCTGGACACCATCAAAACTGACACCAACCAGAGATAAAAAAAACCTAAAAGAAGGTAGTGTAAGACAGGAAGATAGAGAGAGACCTGGCCATAGAATCGCCAAGAGTCCAACATGTTTGAATGGATAACTTCATCTTCATCTTCATCATCATCGCTACCTAACATGACTCTGGGTGGAGTATAAGAAATAATTAAATAAACATTCAAAGCAAACAATACATACCATTAAAACTAAAACATTTATGAGAATAAATGCAAGATCAATCCAAATATATTTCCCCCTCATAATATACATTCTTAATATATTTAATAAGGTAATAGGCATTTCTAGATACTACGTTTCAGTCTGAATGGAGGACTGCATAATGACATTTGGAGCAAGGTAAAATGAGCATATATGCGTCCCGGTCTTCATTTCTGCAGGACAGCAGGAATTATGTCAGTTTGCAAAGAATTAATTCCATCAGCATTCATAGTTCTTAGACTCAAAAGCCAGCAACGGAACGTTAAGCAGATATGATAGAGATGTTTGAAGAGTAGCCACAGTGAACTTTAGTTTTCTCAGATAAAGAATCTGTTTAAAGTGAGCACCCTGCCAGGTTCAAACAGAGCAGGGAAATTATAATAAGAGGCATTTGATGTGTAGAGCACTAAATACTTGTGTGAAGTGGCTACCCCATTATCCTTGTACCTTTAATCGAGGGAGGACTTCTCTCTCTGAAATCGCTCTTACCAAGGTAAAATAGCCTATATAATATTGTTTGGGAAACTTGTCTCTTTTGTGTGCTTCTTCTTCCAGTAATGGAACTCATGAGCACAGATGATAATCACAGTAACCTCATCTGTCAAGCATTGTAATCTCAGCCACTAGCTTTATACAGCATTTCTCCGTACTCTCCACTCAAATTATCAGTTGTTATGCAGAAGTATGCCCATTACCAGCAGCTGACAAACATAAGAAATATTTAAGTAAATCAGTGAGGAGAGCAGCAAGAATGTCTTGGGCAATGGCTCTTGGAACATAGAGCTGTAAATCATACAACAATTTCAAACTGGGCATGAAAAATGACAGGCTGAATGGAAAGTTACTTTGGGCTATTATTGGAAAAGCAGCATCAAGCTCTGTAGCTGAGTAAAACAAAACCGCTGCTTCCCCCCCTATGCTGTTACTTTAGCTTGAACTTTGGAGACTCTGTTGGACTGAAGCAAAATTCTCCAGCTATGTCAACCTGTTTGGATCTACTTCAAGCTGTCCACAAAGACTGCCTTCCTGCTTTTGGGCTGTCCGCAATGGGGAATCATACAGTAAATTGAGATCTTGCTTAGAATAGGGCAGAGTTAGATAATTTATGAATAGCCCATATTTATCAGTGATTCCCAGCTTTGTAGTAAAAAATAAACAAATATGCATGGACCTTGGGAGTGGGGGGGGAGAGGGAGAGAGAGAACAATTTGTAGGCAGGAGGATTATATGAGATGTCAAGGAGACATAATTGTGCGAGAGTCTTAGGATGAACTCATATTCTCATCATCCTGTATGAACTGAGTGTCTGCCCCCAGAACAAACCTCATAATCCTCTGCTGTTTATTTTTGCAGAGGTCTGGAAAGACCTGTGTCACTTGCATCATTGGATAACTGGCAAGGAACATCAGAATAGACTGAGTATAACACCTGTTTTATCTTCTCCTTGTTTAAAAAGTGCATGGCTTTGAAACATAACTAATTAAATTGTTACTCCAGGCCCTGGGATGATATTTTGGACTTGATAATTGTAGGCTTTGAACTGTAAAATTGACAAGATCATGATAGTCAGCAGTTCATAAAGTATTTTTTTTAAAAAATAATCGTTTGTTTATAACTAAAACAGTGAATAAATGCCTACTGTGCATCAGGGATTTACTGCTGCCTATCACTGTCATTAAACCAATTGATGCCCAGATTTTTCTACATTTGGATCAGAATGCAGGATTAGATGGCATTTTGTGGGGTACAGGGTGATGTAGAAAGATTCCCTGAATCAAGAACGGCCAAAGTTACTAGCCTAATGTTTCCATTGTACTATTTTGACTACGGTGTTCAGTGTGACCCAGACAGTGTCAAAGGAATTAGTGCTATTGGATGGTGACACTGAGCTATCGGAAACCTTTAAATACCCTGAAGTGCTGTTTTCAAATCCAGTTTGTTTTGGAGCCTTCAACAAGAAAAGTTGCATTCTACTAATAAGTAGCACATAGGTTCCAGTAGAAGACTGCCCCACTCATGCTCTGTACCAAAGAAATAGAGGCTAAGACAAATATATAAGGTCAGCTGTTACTGTGTAGAACATGCAGTCTACCTAATTTGGAATCCTGAAGGAAGTTTATGGACAACGAAATGGGTGTTTAATGTATATTTTTCCAGTTCATTTTATGACCAGAAAAGTGTGTTAACATACGTTGTGCTGTTCCAGGGGCCAGGTTTTAATCTGTTTTAGAGTTTTGATGCAGGAGAAACTTGAGGAAAGAAATTATTGGATTCACTAACTTCATTTCCTCTCCCCTTGAATGTTATCAGATTCCTACCTGCCAACAGAGAAAACATTCAGAAATTACTCTCCCTCACATAATCATCTGCTTACATTTATCCAACTCTGCCCACCATATATGAAGGAAACCAATTGGTTGTTTGGCCTCCCAGCAGTTTCAGAAACTGCTTATTCTTTCTTTTCAAGAATCTAAGGGCCAAAGGACATACCACGCTAAGTGGAAATTTGTGCAGCTGATTTTGTTAATTTAATGTTAATTAGAGTAACAGTACAGTCTTAGGCCAGATAGAGACAACTGCACAAAACATTTTTGGTGAAGAACCTTTCTTCTTCAAATCTGATATTGCTGGAGCAACATTTTTAAATAAAAACATAATTTCATATTTTTAGATGAAAAACCCATGTAATAATAAATATTGTTATATTTCCCGCATTTTCCAATCCTTTCCATCTTTTGGCTTTTGTTAACATATTCACAAGAAATTCTAAGAGGCGCATTCTATTTTGAAAATAGCTTCCTTTGGGGAATAAATATAGATGAGGAAAAATAATTATTGTGTGTATGAATGAATGAATGACTTAATGCAAACCTGGTTTAATTGTCAGGTTGCTTGAATTCTGCTTATCTGTTTCTTGCTCGTCCTATTCACTTGCTGCAGATGGTTTGTGGAAATACAAGCTTCTGATTTGCCTGTGAAAACTACCTTACCTGGGACATCGCAGGCAGTCTGGCACATTTAGTTTTCCTTCTTTATGTGCAGAAAGTGCCAGTGATGATCTATGACTCAAGCATCCATCTTCTCCAGTGTTTCTGCAATACTTCATTGATTGGAAGGCTATTGGGTAGTAACTATCCAAACTGAAAAGTGTGTTTGTGTGTGCATCATTTCTCATGATTGTCATCGTGAGTGACAGTGCAGAAATGTGAATGATGCCATTTGTTCCAGTTTAATGTTCTCTATAATGAACTATACTTCATGATAATAATAGTTGGGAACATTGATTTTGTTTTCTGTTACTTATCACGATCTCAAACACATTGCTTTGCATTATTGACTTTCTCAGCTAGTTTCAGGCCTCATCTCTTTAGAAGATGTGCAAAATCAATGCTGGTGTGAAAAGGATGTGCTCGGTTAGATATCTATATGGGTTTGTACCACCACAGAAATCACTGAATGTATCATGTTGTAGACTTGCTGAGTGGGTCTGCTAACAGAGAGAGCAATGCTAGTGCTGGTTATCAGCAGTGGGATGGAGAAACTAAATTATTTCTCTAGGGTCAAACCTCTTGCATGGTTGTCTGAATTTTTTAAAAGGCAATTAGCTTTTCAGATTGTTAAAAATTGCTGGTTGCAACGGGACACCGGTCAGATTGGAGACATAGCTTTGGAACATCTTGTCCCACTGACTGAGGTCAGCCCCGACCTTCCTGGTCTTCTGCAAGGATTAAACGTCTGGCTCTGCCAGTTGGCTTGGGGTCCAATGGAGAGGTTTTACATTTGGAGTGGTTGGTAGATTAATAACAGTTCCCCTCCCCCCATTCATTCTACTCCCTCACTCCCCATCTTTTATTTAGGGCTGAGTATTTGGATTTTTATACTATGTTATTTATGTTGTCTATAGGTTTTGTATAGTTTTTAATATTGTAAGCCACCCAGAGTTACCCTGTGGTAAGATGGATGGCCAATAAATTTAATAATAAACAAACAAGCAAACACCCAGGAATATAGACCAGAATTCCTTATTTCTATTACTGAAGTCCAGTTGTCAAGGCTAGGTTATGCTAAAACTGCTTTTATTACTATTTCCCGATTGTGTTCAAGATCACAATTTGAGTTTTTGCAGACATTAACAATTTGTCAGCTGTTCAAAGTAAGTCAGGTCAAAAACAAGCACGGCAGGGATTGCAAGAATGTGTTAATTGTTGCAGAGTAAAATCCTAAAAGCCTGGCAATCTATTTCTGCCTTTCTCTTATATCAAGTAAAATGAAGGTGGGGTTATTCTGATATTTTTGTCACACTTTCTACTTTCTCAGGATTAAATAATACTTTATGAAACTCTAGCTTTAATGGTTCATTCTTCCTTCCCCATTCCCAATGCCAGCTCAACAGTCCTTCACATTATTAGATATAAGTGTCAAGGTTCCGATGAATGAGACAAATCAAACAAATTGCTGGCATAATTATTTATCTAAAAAGTCTTAGTAATGAAACAAAACATCGGCACTCATGGAGGGATGCCAGAATCTGAAATCTCCTCCCCTCAAACCCATCATAACACACACACAATCCCTGCCCTTATCTACACGTCATAAATCACATTATCCAATTAGTTTTACATATGAGGTCTCTCCTCCCATTCTGTACATGGGCTTCTTATCTTCTCAAAATAGTTGTTAGATAATTCGTGCCCTATAAGATTCAAAGTGAAGCAGTTTAAACAAAAGGCTATCTCTTACATTGTCAGTGCAAAAACATGTCAATGTTTGCAGCATTGACAATAAGTTTAATGAATAAATGTGTTTACATTATATCCGTGTGTTATTCTGCTTATTTGCACAGGGATCAATGAAAACCCTACCTCTAAAATTTGTGCCATTCAAGCCAATGTTTTATTCACCCAGAAACATGCAGTGGAATTTGTCTTTCAAACAATATACTAGTTTGGAATTCTTCTTGTGGGTTTTATTAAGGTAGTTCCACTTAGGCATCAGTGAATTTACCTTAAAAGGTTCATGTTGGCTAACCTAATTCCAATTAAGAGGAAATTAAACACAACTAAGATAATCAGGCTGAAACATTATATAAATCCTTCCATTCTAAACTAAAAATAAACATATAAAAGCATTTTCTACTTTGGTCCTTTGCTAGCTGTACTAGTTATTGTATGAGCAATACAATTTTTTACTTAGGAATTGCTTTAAAAAATAAGATACCCAAACTTGGTGTCCCTTCTACCATTTTATTCTGTTTCAAATATAGAAAAAGCTTCGGTGCACCAATGAGATCAATAGGAGAACTTTTGGGGGGCTATATCTTAGTTAAATCAAGCATAGGAAGTAATAATTATTTGTGATCCAAGACATTGACATTTTAAAATTATGTCCAAATTTGATTGTTTCACATGGACAATTCAGATGAAAAAGCATTTATCCTGTAAAGATTTGAAATGGATAAATATCTCTCAGACCATTATATCACATTTTGAATTAGTATGACTACACATGATGGGGTTTTAAAAAAAAGGAATAAGAGACTTTAAAAAAAGTCTTAAAGAACCCTGTTAGCTACAGAGTTTATTGGCAAAAGGAGTTCCGAATATGACAAAGCATAATTGAATGTGTTAAGTATTTTAAAATGATTCTGAGTAAGTAAAAGAATCAGTCATTCAAAGAAACAAGCAATTTGATTTTGCACATAACTAAAAAAGTCATTTTTATATACTTTTGGGAATTATATATTTGGGACTAATATAACAATAATAGTCAATGCAAAATGCCCCTGGTGCCACTTTTTACCCAGAACAACACCAATTAGTAATTCCATCTCCAGCTCCCAAAAGCACTTTGATAGACAGATCTTTGTACATTTTCAACATGAGTGAAAGAGGAAGGAAAGTTATTCCAAAGGAACTCCTCTTCAAGGATTCTTCCCTCTGGGCATTCTTTACCAGACTTCCTGATTTTGGAGGTGGACGATGCCATCTGTGGGCATTCTTTGTTTGCTTATGTTGGATGAACAGATTCCAACCAGACTAGTCTGTCTTGAAGATAACTAGTTCCCAAGCCTTACAGAACTGTATAATTAACAACTATCACCTTGAATTGCACATGGAAACAAACCATTCGCCAAGGGAACTCATAAACAACGATGTAACATGGTGATAAGAGATCTGGCTTATTAAAGGTGCAGCTGCATTCTGCACCAGCTGAAGTTTCCAAAGTTGTCTTCAGAAGCAGCTACACCTAGAGGAAAATACACTAGTGCAGGGGTCTGCAACCTTGACAACTTTAAGACTTGTGGACTTCAGCTCCAGGAATTCCTCAGCCAGCTAGTGCAATCAAGAGGTGACAAAGGCCTAAGTGGCTGTAGTCAGGAGTTCTGGTTTAGAAAGGGGCTGTAACTGCTACACCAATCAAAGCTTGGTGAAGGCCTTCCAGATCAGGTCTTCACCTCCCCTACAGTTCACCCTATGTAAATGATTTTCCAAAAGATTTCATGCGGATATTAAACAAAAGCCTATAGCTTTGTACTTGTGTGTCTGAGGATCTGATCATTCCTTCTCTACAATTATCAACTGAAATTACCCACAGTGTGTAAATGCATTGTTTGTTGTGGTATCAAAAGGTCACGGTAATTGTAAGATTATTGGTTCAAGACATTTGGAGATCACCTGGTTGAGGAAGGCTGCTTAATGTTGTTAGAAAGAGGATAGCCCTGGCTGATACTTGGGCTGGAATGGGAAACGTCATCAAGTTAGTCTAGAGTCCTGGCAACTAGATGGACAAGTCCACGCAGTTTTAGGATTGCAAAACATTCTAAGTAAACTGAAAGACTCAGAAGCCCCAGAAGAAGAACAAATCAGGAGTCATCTACAACATACAGTGTAAGCAGCCACTTTGTAGGACAAACAGGCAGAAGACTAGCAGAATGCATCCATGAATGCCATGATGAATTTTTTAAAATTTTACAATGGACAAATGTAACCATAGTTTGAACTGGGAAACTGACTGTCCTAAACCAAGCCAAATCCAAAAATGCTATAGAATTCTTGGAAGCTTGGCACTCTGACAAATCAGCCATCTGTAGTCACATAGAAATAAACAACGTTTACATACCATACAAAAAAGACAACCAACAAACTAAAAAGGGAACAAAAAGACAAAAACACCCCACCAACAGCAATCAACACCCAGCTGAGCATAAATTAACCCCAAGATTAGACCAATAATCAAAAAGTAAACAAGACCCCAATCAAGGAACCGTCCAACCAGCTAACATTAAACTGCCCAACCAAGACCATTCCCACCAACACTGACACACGGCAAGCCACTAGAAAAGAAATTGAGAGCAAATCCACTCCCTACTAGCACTGCTGATGTTACCTACATTGGGTAAGGAATCATCTGCAAGAAAACAACCAAGCTCAGGGACCACCAAGGACCCTTTAGTTTTAGGAGTCTCCATATAAGCTCAAAATCTCCTAGGAGCTGAAAAGCCAATATCTAATCATCGGATAGTTTTCTATATGAGTATTAAACTATTTTACCAGCCCTATTGGAAATACATCTTCAATTCTGTGCCTCATTACTTCCAATGTCTCACTTACCAAGAGGACTTTTGAAAATTTAGCCCACATTTCAAATTTCTTAAATATAAATCAGTGGGCCCTTAAAATAGCTCTGTCATTCACATCTGCCCATGCTGTCCAGATTCCCCACTTCCACTTCCAGCTTATTTCTCTTCAGTTGCATAAATTGAAAACGACGACTTGGCTCATTCTATTTGCTATTCAGTTTAGGTTGTTTAAATTTTCATGTCACGGTCATATTTGTGATATACACCAGAAGCTGATCTGAACTGAATCCTGAAATCCTTCTGAGCTAAAACCAATTTGTATAGAAATTGCTGTATAAAGCTAAAAGAGAGTTTACAATATACAGAAGCTGCAAGAAGGATTATATAGCTCTATGGCTCAAAAGTGATTGAATGTGAGAAATAACACATGAGTAATATCCATAGTTTATGTGGAAATAGCTAGAATGCTGTTATTTGTTATTTATTCATGATCGTGTATTTCCAATCATATTCTCAAAATTATTAATAGAGTCACAATGCACAAAGAAATTACTATAAATCCGTGAAAAATATATTTAACACAAATCCAAGAACTATGCAATGTGAACCCTTCATAATCATACAAGGGACAATGATGAATAGCTAGAATTAGAGTTTTTCCTCCTTTGTGATTGGCAGTTGATATAGCTTTATACCATGCCAGTTGTTAAAATAATTAATTTAAAAAAAAACATTTCCCCAGATTTGAATAAGTAGTATGAAACCCATAGAGACAGATTTTTAGTCAGCAATATGAAAACATGAAAATCACACAGCAAACAAAAGTATATAAGCCTCTTTAAGTCTTCTTAGGTATTGTTAAGATAAATGCACGTTGGGATACCATTTCTAAAAAATGAAGATTGAGAGAAAAGAAATGATGAAAAGAAGACAAGTGTTTAGGAAATGTATTATAGGTATCTGCAGAAAACTGAGATTATATCAAAATGTTGACACATACATGATAACATTATGTCCTAAATCCTGCCCTTATAGGCTTGTCCTGAAATATGATGCTACTTCATAACATCATATGTGACATATGTGACTTATGACATATGTGTTACAACATACTCCACTTCCTTCTGAGGATGTCTACAACAGCACCTCTTGTCACTAGAAGATCACATCTGGTATCACTTCAAGAGAGATCAGGAAGCAGATAATTAAGAAAAACAGACCTGCAAGGGTACCATCCAATCAGATCAATGTTTCTCAACCTCAACAACTTAAAGATGTGCAGCATACAATTTCCAAATTCTGGTTGGGGAATTCTGGGAGTTGACGTCTACACACCTTAAAGTTGCTGAAATTGAGAAGCACTGGGTCAGATAAAAACCGACTAATGATCTCATGTGGTGTAAAGCTAAGTTGCTAGTTCTGCATAAATTTACTCTCCACTTCTAACTCTGAGGGTAAATTATTTGCCCAAATCTGCTGCTACTTTTTTCATGAAAATTTAGATAATGCAAAAGTTACTGCAAGTACATAAACTCGTCCAAGAAATGCTTAAGCACATATCTAGATCATACTTACTGAAAATATTCTGAACCTGCAAAGCACAACTTGGGTTCCATATTGAAAGATGAACAGAGGAGATTCCAGAATGTATTAGCTGCACTGAATATTAAATTCATACTGTTCTGAAGTCATCTTTGCAATATTTAGAAGGCCTTCTTTTCAGAAAGAGAGGTTTTCCCCCCTGCCCTATGCCCTGGATGTTTGGACATTTCTTTTAAATTTATCCAGTGGTGTTCTTGACATTACTTCATTGTTTGAAATAGCACAGAATGCTACTGTCCATTTGCTCCTTTCCCTTGAACATTCCTCTATCACTCTACAACTTGGATGCCCTCCTTTCTAATCTGATAATGTCCATTTGGAAAAGTTCTCATGGCGTTTTGCTAACATAGCTTCTGAAATTCTACCCGGTGCAATCACTACATAAAGAAGGAAATGTATTATGCAACATAGCAGTTTGTTGTGGTTCATGTCACCCAATGGCAGAATTGATTTACTGCACCTTTGGGTGAACCAATGCTACCATCCTTCTTTAGGCTAGGGCAGCGGTAGGCAACCTTGGCTCTTTTATGACTCGTGGACTTCAACTCCCAGAATTCCTGAGCCAGCCATGCTGAGGAAAAATGGAGAGGTTTCCATACTAAGCCATGCTGGCTCAGGAATTCTGGGAGTTGAAGTCCACGAGTCATAAAAGAGCCAAGGTTGCCTACCTCTGGGCTAGGGATATACAATCCCTGGTAGACTATCAGATGCTGTGCTGCCATCCGAAACGTTTTCATTGTTTTCATCCTTATGGATACAGTTTATTTTGGTTTTCTTACATTTCTGTATAGAAATATTACTGCTTAGGAAAAAAAAGTTTTCAGAGTGCCTGATGGAAGGATTGGCTTTCTGCATGTAAAATATTGAGGCATGAACATCAATAAATGATTATCCTATATTATTGTAGAGAAAATGTTTGATTCTATGCTCACGATTAAGCTGGGATTTGAAATGTGGCTGTTTTGATCCATCACACCTCTGTAATATCTTACAATGTATATCCAGCCCAGCACATATTTATTATTTCTTTTTTTACTTTTTCAATGCACGCCAGCTGACCTATGACCATTAATTTATGATTTTGAAGGCTTTTTCAGGAGAAATGGTGGAGACTCAATTTTGCTGAGTGATATACTAAAATCTCCCTCAGTCCATAGGTAAATTCTTATCTCCAATGAAATACAAAAAGGCTTTATCCAGTGCAGAAGATAGCATTTTATTGCATTTGTTGTGCTGCATTTTTGAAGAAGCGTAACCCTTACAAATAAGAGATCTATATAAGGACATGACAATAGAGGAAAAGCTGATTTAGAAAATTTTGGGGAGGAAGAGAGCCCAGCATTCTCTCCACTTACAACCTGCTGGTCTTTTCTAAGTTATTCTCAGTTTTATATGTTTTTTTAAAAAAATCTACAGCATATGCCTAGGTATTTTTACACTGATGTTTATATTCTTGTATCTTTTGTCAAAACAGACAATAGTTCTCTAGCTAGCTTGTGAATATTCTAAACAAATCTACATGCCATCTGTCAAACAGATTTCTGTAGCACAGTTCTTATTATTCCTTATGGCAGATTTTTTCCAAATAATAAAACCAACTAAAGTGGATTCGTTTCCCTTCTAAGTCAACTTGTGTATATTCTTGCCTGCATATTTCAGCTTCAAACAGCGTAAAAGGTATCAATAAAGCAAGTGTTAGTGTTGGTCTTTTTCTATCCAAAGCCTGCATTAAACAGTGTTTAAAAAAACAAACATGAAAAAAGTGGGAGTTACATTTTTTTTTCTAATATAAAAGCATATATGTAACTCAGAGTTGAACTTTGAGACTTGGTGCTCTCTGAGCTTGATTGCTTGTAGACATCTCATTATCTAAGTAGATAACATCAGTACTAGTGAGTGTGGAGTGTGTTTTCTGTTTATAAACAGTAGCCAGTGCCATTGTTGGTAGGTGTGGTTTTCTTCTTAATAGTTCCTTGATTAGTTTATTGTTTTCTGCTTGATTGTTTCTCTGGTATTAATCCCGGCTTATTTGGGTCTAGAAAGATGGACCAGAACAACACCGAATCAGAACCAATACAAAGCAGAGGACACAGCGGCCCTCAAAAACCTAAAGAAGGACTCAACCATTTGTATCATCCCAGCAGACAAAGGCCAAACCACAGTTATCATGGACAGAACACAAGGCATACAAAAATCCAAAGAATTACTGGAAGACAAATAAATCTATACCCAAGTAAACACCAACTTGATACGGGGACTGGACAATCTGATCAAGAGATTCCTTGAAGACCTAATTAAGAAAGATCATATCACAAAAGAAGAACATTGGCAGATGAAAAGCAGTGGAGCCAATCTCTCACACTTCTATGGGTGCCCCAAAATACACAAGGCCAACATATATCTTCATCCAATAGTATTGTTACTAGACACTCCAACAGACAGAGCCAAAAAACTTACCAAAAAGCTTGGATATCTCACAGAGTGAAACAAATATTGTATCATCTCTTCACTACAGTGCTTCCTGAAAATAAAAAAACCTAAAAGTAGAATAAGATGAAATTATGGTTCGATTTGATATCATGGCACACAAAGATCCAGAAATAATGAAAGATTCAATGGTAACAGTACCTGGCCAATTAAGGTAAGATCAAAATACCCAGAAACATGGACCTCCTCATCCTCTGCCTCACTACTTACTTTCAGTTTGTTGGACAAATATATCAACACAACAGAAGAACACCCATAGGATCATCATTCTTAGAACTCAGCAGCAACTTTAATTCAGTGTCTAGAAACCACATACAGTCACACATACAATAAAGGTATGTATCTGGTATATAAAAGACACATTTGTCGTAATGTAAAAGGAGCAACTATAGAAGACACATGAAACAATATGTTCAAAGGAATAAATTCACAGGAGAATAAAACAACACACTACCCCTCCTGGATGTCATCAGCAGAAGAGGAAACGATGTAAAATTAGAAATGCAATATATTAAAAAAACAACCCATATTGAATAAGTATTCATTTACCAAAATAACAGTCCAACCTCCCATTAAGAGGAGCTGTGTAAGCACATTATTTAGACAAGAATTAATACACTACAGCAACCCAGATCCTCAGAAAAAGGAAACAATGCCAAGGACTCCACATTTTTTCCTTCTCTTTCTTTTCTTTTAAAAAAGGCTTTAGGGACTTTTCATTTTAAATACCTACATCATATAGTTCAATGTAATTAAAAGACTAACTTTAAGTCTGTAAGACTTCAATATCCATTAGCTTGCACTGTTAACATAATTGTCAAGATTCTTACTGCATAGCTACAATTTGGTAGTCATAGCTGCAAAAGGTTTCAGATCAAATATTTCCTGCTTAAGAGTTTTTACACTTACACATTTTGCTTGGAAGTACTGATTTCCCTGGGAACACTGTTTCTGAAGCACCTGAACTGATAATCTCAATACCATCTTGTTACAATCCATAAATTAATGTTGAACTTCATGAGCAATTACTTGAATTTTAAATACAAAAGTCATCATTAGGAGAGCATTAAGAAAAAAATATATTATGGATCATGAACCACCACTGAATGCTGGTTAGTGTTTTTGTAATATTAATAAAAAATGTACAGTTCCACATTAAAAGAAGAGATAAATAGGGATAAAAGGAAAAATAAAGACCACCTAATTAGCTTTGTTCATCTTTAGTAATCACCTGAAGAACCAGAAGAATAGAGCAGAAAACTGCAGGAACTCAGCAAATTCCTTAAATGGGAGTGAAGAACTCTGATAAGACCCAAGTTTGTGGTAAGCATTTTAATGGACTTTTAATTAGCTTTTCTGGAAAGCTTACTGATGATATGCTGGAATAATGATCCCATATGCTTGAAAAAGTCTAGTCATTAGCCAGCATGGTGGCTGAACATACTAATGCATTTGCCTCTTAGACATTTTAGGAATAGCTTCTGCTAGTGAGGTCACATTTCATGTCATTAAATCACATGCTGTGGTCTCTTTGCTGACTCATTTTCTTAGTCAAGGTGCAAATGCCAACCCCCAAATGAGTGTCTCAGAATGGGTTGGCCAAAGTCCACATATCTACTTAGGGCACTTCTCGCAATGAATCTTATTCACAGAAATCCAAGAGAAGAATGGCTTAAATGTGATGCTTCATCTCAAGAAAAGTACAAAGAGTATGAAAACACCTTGATAAATAACTTGTTCTTTTTTCACCTTCCTTTCACTTTCCAAAGAGAATTTATATACTGTATTAGACTCAAACTTAAGATGACACATCAAAAATGTGGAAGATCTAGTTTGTACTGCATTTTGGGCTAGACCTTGTATCAGCTGTTTGAAATAACATGAGATATTTGAGGGACAATTTCTACAAGCTCAATGAAAACGCATTAGATGTCTCTTGGACCAAGGTGCACAGTAGAATGTAATTGGCAGCTGTTTTGCCCTCTTCCTGCAGGTACTGACATAATTGTTGGTTTAAAGCACAGGTGTCAAACTCGTCGTGCCACATGACACGTCACGACATATCACGACTTTTTTTGCATTGCTGGAGTTGGGGTGGGTGCGGCCTCCATATGATGCAACCGACCCATGGGCCGGCAGTTTGACACCCCTGGTTTAAAGAGTAAGTGTATATGGACAATAATTTTAACATGCTAATGTGAGAGAATACACATATTTAGAAATTTAGTCATACTTTAAATAATTCATTTAAAAAAAATCTGAAGCCTTCCAAGCAAAAGAATCCCAATAGTATATGTCTGTAAAAAAAGAATATTAGTCATAATAGAATGATCACTGAGTGAGGAACGGGAATGACCAGATGGGGCTGTCAGCCACCAACATCACTCTTGCCAGGATATTAACTTGGGTGATGAGGATCCTGAATAGCCTCCAGGAATTTGCACCATAATAGAAAAATATAATAAAAGCTGTGCAATAGTGTTTCATTTGCACATTTGGAAAACTATTGATTATACACGATTCATGCAACATCACACGATATACACTGCATTCAAGTCTTACATATTATTTCATTGACTCTAGTTTCTTAATGGATCTCTTCTTTCTATCTACTCTTGCATTCTCATTGTCACAATTTAATTTTTATTTTATTTTTTAAAAAATCATGGTGTTTTTTTCATCTAGTGTGATCATCTTCCTTCCAGAGTCCTTGATTGAGTTTCCTGCCCCCTTTATACCTTCACCACCATTAATCTCCTTTCTTTCCATTTCTTTCCTGCTATGC
Organism: Vipera ursinii; assembly: GCF_947247035.1. Taxonomy (NCBI): domain Eukaryota; kingdom Metazoa; phylum Chordata; class Lepidosauria; order Squamata; family Viperidae; genus Vipera; species Vipera ursinii. The sequence goes on along the minus strand of NC_139512.1, from coordinate 276,067,108 downwards.
ACCTTTTGCTATTTCTATTTCTATTATCTAATCTACCGTTGAAGATATTAGTAATGGCAGAGACAAATTAGGATGTGCTAATGAGGAAAAGAAGCCATTTTAAGATCATTCTTAAAAGCAGGAATATGATGAAAAACAGAAGAATTGCAGAATATCTCAATTGTTCTCACATGAGCCATTAAGTCGTCCCATTTAACTTCCTTATTCATGCTTCCTATCTCTTTATTCTTATCTTCCTATTGTGTGATTACAAATCATTTTCATCAAGGGCTAAAAATACATTGTAATGGGTTCTAGGGTGTAGATAGTTGGTAGAATCTGATCCCAGATTGATGTGGTCTGTTCTAATAATCTTCTATTCTAGATGGTTGTTATTTATTTATTTAATTTGTACAGCTGCGCATATCACCTTGGTGACTCTAAGTGACTCACAACAATTAAAATAATGCCCAAATCACAAAACAATTATTTAAAAATGTATAAACATACAAACCCTCATTACAATAAAGAAATCACCAAAGTGGCAACCTCCATTTAGGACATCAACATGGCCATTGAAGAATCTCTTCCCTGTCACCAGACCCCTTCCAAGCACAAGGGCAGAGCCATATTTTCAGGGTTTCCCTAAAGGCCAGTAAGGTTTGGGCTAATCTAAACTCTAGCGCAGGGGTAGGTAACCTTGGCTTTTATGACTTGTGGACTTCAACTCCCAGAATTCCTGAGCCAGCCATGATGACTCAAGAATTCTGGGAGTTGAAGTCCATGAGTCATAAAAGAGCCAAGGTTGCCTACACCTGCTCTAGGGCAAGAATGAATACCATGGCAGAAAATGTTCTCCTTCTGGGTCCCATCAGATGGCACTCCTCATAAACAGGACCTGCAGAATGCCTCTCCTACCATACGTGATGGAAGGTGTAGGTGTAATCAGGAAGAGGTAATTCCTCAAATACCTCACGTATCCTCAAGGCATTTGATAAAGTAGATCACAACCTACTACTTGATAAGATAGAAAAATGTGGGTTAGATAGCATCACCACCAGATGGATTCGTAGCTGGCTGACAGGCCGTACTCAGCGTGTGGTCCTCAATGGAACTGCATCTACATGGAAGGAAGTGTGTAGTGGGGTGCCCCAGGGCTCTGTTCTGGGCCCAGTGCTCTTCAACATCTTCATCAATGATTTGGATGAGGGGATAGATGGGGAACTCATCAAATTTGCAGATGACACCAAGCTGGCAGGAATAGCCAATACTCCAGAAGATAGGCTTAAGATACAGGAGGATCTGGACAGACTCGAACACTGGGCACTATAACAAAATGAAATTCAATTGTGAAAAAAGTAAGGTTCTACATTTAGGCAGGAAAAATCAAATGCACAGGTATAGTATAGGTGGTACCTTGCTTGATAGTAGTAACTGTGAGAGAGATCTCAGAGTCCTAGTGGACAATCACTTCAATATGAGCCAGCAGTGTGCTGCAGCTGCCAAAAAAGCCAACACAGTGCTAGGCTGCATTAACAGAGGGATAGAATCAAGATCACGTGAAGTACTAATACCACTTTACAATGCCTTGGTAAGGCCACACCTGGAATACTGCATCCAGTTTTGGTCACCACAATGTAAAAAAGATGTTGAGACTCTAGAAAGAGTACAGAGAAGAGCAACAAAGATGATTGTGGAACTGGAGGCTAAAACATATAGGGAACGGTTGCTGGAATTGGGTATGTGTAGTTTAATGAAGAGAAGGGTGAGGGGTGACATGATAGCAGTGTTCCAATATCTCAGGGGCTGCCACAAAGAAGAGGGAGTCAAGCTATTCTCCAAAGCACCTGAAAGCAGGACAAGAAGCAATGAATGGAAACTACTCAAGGAGAGAAGCAACCTAGAACTAAGGAGAAACTTCCTGACAGTTATAACAACTAACCAGTGGAACAACCTGCCTTCAGAAGTGGTGAATGCTCCAACACTGGAAGTTTTTAAGAAGAGACTGGACAGCCATTTGTCTGAAATGGTATAGGGTTTTCTGCCTTAGCAGGGGGTTGGACTAGATGACCTCCAAGGTCCCTTCCAACTTATTATTATTATTATTATTATCATGGAATTTTTGGCAAAATAGCATGACTGGAGCACTTCAGTCTTCAAATGTTAGTAATCTAATTTTAACATGTATATTTTCAGAGTGCTGTTTTGAGGTTGAGGTTTTGGGTAATATTCAAATATTACTACCATCATCCTAGAATTTTTAAAAGTCCTTAGTTTAAAAAGAAGCATGCCATTTAATGAAATAGGGTGAAATAGTCAAACTTATTGAAGTGAAAGTGAACTAAACAAGCAAGTGAAAGAAATTATATGATTTTGTTGATTATACAATCAAACTTGATTACTTTGCAAAAAAATTGTTTGTTTTTTAAATTACTGTCATCAGCACCTTGTGGATGGATTTTTTATGGGATATTGATCTAGTTTGCACAAACTACAGAGTAATTCCTAAAATCTCTTGCCTCTATATTACATTGAACCTATTTTTTTTAATTAGAGAGATCTAAAACTAAAATAGCACAAGGACAGTTTCTTATACATAGGATAGACAAAGATAAAAACACACCATCATATTTGATTGGGAAACCTGGGATTTAATTTCAGTAAGGAAAAATGGAATTTTTCACCACGACCCTTGGCCTTATTATACAATTGTTATTATTCTATGATTTCTAATGGTACTTGGGGTCCTCCATTAACCTTGAATGGTTGGGGATTCAGGAAATATAACGACAACACTTCTTAAGGCAATTGTTGAAATATAAGAAGCTCAACTGAATAAATAATAGAATTTAGTTTCATGACAAAATTATGACTTTAATCAATTAAAGTTTAGCTTTAGAAAGGAACTGGATGGCCCTGTGGGGGATCTTGGTGGAGCTGGTTGGCAACGTTGAATTTAGAATGCTGGGCTAAATACTTGCATGTTCTTATTCCTTAGATTCTGTTGCTTTTTATGATCCTTGTTTATCTTCCTGTAACTTTTTGTTATTTACACATGTATTTATTTATTTTATGTATTCAACAACATTTATATGGCTGGCCAACTCATGACAGGTGATTCTGGAATTAAAAATCCACAACATCAAAGCCATAAAACCTTTCACCCTTATCCCCATGGCTGAATCAATCCACCCACTTGATCAGCTCCATCTCCATTCAGAATGCCCAAGCCTACTGACAAAATCACATCTTCAGGGCCTTTTATAGAAAAGCGATGAAGTGAGTGGGAATGATGTTCCACAGGGAAGGTGCCACCACCGAAAAGACTCTTTTTCATAAACCCTCCAGAGGTTCATCCCTAATAGGTGGGATCAGATAGAAATCTTCCTTGCGAAGATATTAGAATTGTATGAATCCATGGATATTAATCAATGAATAAAGATGCAATTGATTTTTTTATGCCTAAATTCAGCTTTTGTTCCCCTGCAAATTTTATCTAGTTTCAGAGTGGTGAATTCATACAAATAGAACAGAGTAGTTTTGTGACTGATGTTCAGGCACCATTCCACAATGAATGTCTTCAAATGTTTCAGTATATCTCCTTCTAAGATAACTTATGAATATATGTGCTCAATTGTACATAAGATATGGAAACTGACAAACAGTAATAGCTATCAAAATGGAAGAAAAGAAGGATGAAAGAAAAGTAGACCTCTTGCAACAGCCTTTCTTCCATTTGAAATTATCAGGGGTGATGAATCCCAATTCTTCACAGAACAGCAGTTTAAAGACTTCTTTCTTATAATTTCAATCTATTTTTGTCAGTCAGGGGAAGAAAGAAAATTCAGGTAAAATGCCATGAGAAATACAATGTCTTGCCTGGATTTACACCTTTACTTCATTTCATCCGCGTAAAAATTCTGTTGGATTCAGTTGGACTTATTTCCAATGAAAATACATTGAAAGACTGTGTAGTTGTCTAGCTGCAAAAATGAAAATAATGATCAGAAGTTAAAATTAAGTCTATAGCCTATATCCACACATTCTTAGAGAGAAATTAAATTCATTTAGTCTGAGTCATTGCCGGAATTAAAGTAATGTTCTTGATCTAAGCTATTTCTCCAATAAGAAATGGCATGTCTAGATTTGTATTTCTCTCTTTTCTGCAATATGACTTGCAATAGCTGACAATGATGGACACTGCATGATTTGGTGATATTCCCCCTGGAAAATGCCTGTCCATAAACCAATTAATGAGTTATAGGCATGATGGTCATCCATATATGTAATTTTTTCATCTGTGACAGCTGCAATATTGATCATATTTTTCACTGTAATGTTAATGACAATTTTCATTGAATAATTAATTGCAATGTAATTTAATATGAGCTACCCATGGTCTGGAGGTTGAGAAATATTCTTCATCTCATTTAACTGTTTCACAACACAAAGCCTGTTCCATTTTGCAAAATCTAAGAGAGCCATGAATCCTGAGGTCAATAGGAGCAACAGAGAATTGCCAGGGAATACGGGTGGAAGAAGAGAGGAAAACAGATAGAAGCAGTTGTGTTGGAGGCTGTATAAAGAGCTTAGACGAACTTTCATGGTGCCGTAGATGGGCAGAACACAGATAGATCAGTTTGGAAAAAACATCTTTAGATCCCCGAACCATTCTGTAAAACTTGTAGCTCACTAAGTTCAACTGAAGTCATCTGCTTTTATTTCTTCTTTTTGGAAATATTCTATATTTGAAAAAGTGTCCAGTTCAAAAACAATGATCAGTTAATAAGGGTGAGGGGAAACATGAATTTTCAACAGGCAGAACCTCTACAACAGACTGAGCAGCTACATGAACCTCTTGATCACATTTTCCCCACCATGCTGATTCTATTTAAATTGCAATCCTTATTTTGATATCTGTATTTTTTTAGCAGTATAAATTTTAGGGAACTCTACCCAGTTGTTTTTGTCATTGTTCTCTTGTAGTAGGGAGAGTGATACATTTGGTTGCAGTTAATCCTAGGCACATCCCTAATTCATGGATAATGAATGATGCAATTTAGCCAAGGCATACAGTATATGTATGCCATTTGGCCAGGCTATTTCTGCAAAGAGAACAAAGTGAGCAGCAGTGCTCATAGCTATCAAAATAGATCCCTGGGCCTGTGGCAAAAACAGCCATAATTGACTTAGCAGGATACAAATCCTACAGGCGGTGTGATCTGATTCGAGGTCCACACGTTTCTCCCTAGACTGTCCTTCTCCAACTCAAAGCAGGGAGATATGTTTGAAAGCTTCTTTAAAATTAAATGAAAGTGGTTTGGGAATACAGTGTGAGTTTTGCTCAAAGGGGAAGTGTTCCTGAGTTGTTTACCTGTTTTTCTTTCTATTTTTCTTTTCAACTACACACCAAACTGCTTTTTGTCTTGGATGACGATAATATTCTGACAAATCATATGCTATCAGTTAAGGACAAATGAAAACACCGCAAATCTCTAAAAACACAGGTTTGCAAGACTAAGCTGGAGTAGATGAAGATGTTTAACAAGATTTCTATCGTTGACGGGGGCGGGGGGGAGGAAGAGTGGATTGTATTTATTTTTATTTGCTTTGGTACTGACACATCTGAACTAATGATTAGAAGAGACCGTGTACCATCGTGTCCGTTTGGGTATCTCAAATTTCATGGGAATTACAATTTTCTTGTCTTTTGTATGGTATAGTAATTTGTTCACATTAGGCATCACATTCAATAAGACAACCTTACTGAAAAAATAGCTAATATTATTCAGAGTTGGCTTTGGTTCCACATCAGAGATTGTTTATCATGTTGTCAGGTACACTAATCAAGATGCACATTGTTCTTGCAATAGGGACACTCCTGGTGCAAATTGGTACACATTATCTCTACTTACTGTTCTTGTGAGAATAAATCAGAGGATCTCTTTTGGTGTCACTCTGAAAGTGGGATATAAATGTGTCAAATGAATATGTGAAAACCAAAAGGAGTTCCAAAATGCTAGCTGATTTTCAGTGCCTTTTATAAAAAGTGCTTTTCGGCACAGACAACAGAGTACGTCATTCTGTTCATCTGTGATTTTTGTCACACAAGATTGCAATCTGGCATTTGGTTAAATTTGGCATCCAGAGAATATCAGCTTTCATATTGTTAAAAACAAGTTTCTCTCCTTTGAGGGAAAGAGAGTGAGACAAAGAAAAAGAGGGCAAATGAGCTTGACAAGGTGGTGATCTTATTTCTTGCTCAATAAATCAGATTGTTTAAAAGCTGAAATTTTACAAAGGGAGTATAATAATGGGAATAAATACTGCAATTTTGCATTATTTATGTCATCTTGCCACCAACCTGGTGCCTTAACAATTGTGCTGGAACTATGATTTCTCAATCAGCATGAACTCTGCAGCCCCAGCATTTCTAAAGGGTACACGGTAGAAAAAGGCCAATTGACCGAATTGTGTACCTTACTGAACACACACACACACACACACACACACAAACATATACACACACACACACTGTGTGTGTGTGTGTGTGTGTATGTATGTATATGTGTATGTCAGTTGAACCATTTTATAATGATCTTATTTTACAAGATACTGAAAGTTGCAGTTTCTTGCTAGGTTTTTTTTAGAATACTCCAAAGCCAAGAGAATCAGTAGGAACTCTTTAACTATCCTGAACATTTGAAATTGAAATTATTTGCTTGATGTAAAATTTGCTCAAAGGTCCATCATGGGTATTGAGTCATGCTCTAATTACCTTTTGTTATTTAATGTTCATAAGTGTTCTCTCTGCAATTTAATTTTGTTTTTTCATTTTATACTACAACTACAGGACCACAAGGCCAAAATATCTAGTGGAATTATAACATCATTTTGTGATTTGAAAAACTATTTCAAAATGTACCAAGCAACTTGTGACAACTTGTTAAAAGTTAAAAAAAAAAAGATGTTATCTCTGGAAGATCAGTTTCATGCTTAAAAAGAGATTTTAAAATCCATAGGCATTGAACCACATCTCAGAGATAAGTTTGTAGCTTATGGTTCATTTTTATTACAAATGTGTTGTCTTTGCCAGGAAAACTTTTTTATATTCCACATTTGTCCTCACAAGAAACTTGAGAAAAAGTACATTATGATCCTCCTCCCTTTTGCTATAATAGTAGCCTTTCTAGATATGACAAAAATGTGTGCAAAGAATATATGATGAAGGTAGAACAGAAACATACTTACTGACTCTATTCTGTGACCATCACTTGTGAAAATAAAGTCCCAGTTATATTTAGACAGATAAACTCTGATCAAATGGCATGATCATGTTGAAATTCCAAATTGATTGTAATTATAACTTGTCTGCCAGTAATAGACATTCCAGTGTGATTTAACTCCCAGATTAGGAGTAGTCAACAGGATTTCTTAAGCATCATTTTCAAGATGTTGTCTAATAAAACTTTGATTCTAATATCTTATAATCATTGATGCTTGTATATGGATACATGCTCAAATGAGGTGGCAGCTAACAAATTATTCCTACCCCATCATTTTAATTTTTAGCTTTTCTATTCAATTTTTCTAATTTTAATTTTTTAGTATTTTTATTATATTATATTTAGTATTATTTATATACTGTATATAAGGCAATATATAACATTTATATATAGTATTTTATTATAAGCCACCCAGAGTTGCTGTATCAGTGAGATGGGCAACACAGAAATTAAATGAATGTATGAATGAATAAATAAGAATTGTTGTTGTTAGCTGCGACGTCGTGTCTGACCCATCGTGACCCCATGGACAATGTTCCTCCAGGCCTTCCTGTCCTCTACCATCTTCTGGAGTCCATTTAAGCTCACTGAATAAGAATGCTTAGCAAGATTATCTTGTGATTACCATAAACATACATTTGAATAATTTTAGTATTATTTTATTGCAATGTAATTTTTAATTTATTTTTCGCTGTAGTATTTCTTATAGCTGTTACATCTGTCTGTGTCTATGTATAGGTCCACATCTATGTCTTGCTTACACTCTCTCATTTTAGTTCTGCCTCACCAAGCGATGCCTGGACAGATGTGACATCTTTTGCTAAGGGCCAGGAGGCACTGGAGAGGGATTTCAAAATATATTATGAAAAATTAGTTTTCTCAGGAGGAAGTGGCAAGAATCTCTCTTTGGGGAGATCTGGAATAGGTTTATCAGCCTTGGAATGATAGAATGAATAGAGGTGATAAAAACCAACTTTAAAAGAGAAGAAGATGGGAAACATAATTAACATAAGTCATCCTTCTCAATATAACAGATGAGATTTCAGAACAATTTAAGGTAGTGGTTACTATCTATGAAGCCTTTCACAGCAGAGGGCCTGGTTCCTTCAGGGATCCTCTATCTCCAATAGATTATGTCTGTCCAGTAAGATAAGGCGGAATGGATATATTCCAGAACACATGTCACAACAAACATTAACCACCAAGATTTGAGCACATTACTTTATACTGTGCATATTTAAACCTGAGTAAGGATGCGGTGGCTCAGTGGGTTAGGACGCTGAGCTTGTCGATCAGAAGGTTGGCAGTTTGGCGGGTCGAATCCCAAGTGCCATGGAGGATGGGCCTTGTCCGGTCCCCTTCCATCATTTCGGAGCCAGGGGGGAGTGATGGCAAAAGACTCTGCCTCCACTGCTCAATAGCCACATTTGCCACTGGCAGGGCTTTCTTCAGTGCCTGCCACCTCCTTCTTCCCAACTTTCCGTGGCTTGCACCATGACTTGGGGGGCCCTGCAAGTCTTTCCTGCAGCCTCCCTCTGCCAGCCCTGATATCCCTCTGTCAGACCTCTGTCACTGCCACCACACTTCCTTGCCGCAGTTTCTTGCTGCCCTGCATCAGCCGTGTCTCCCTTCCCCATTCTGGAAATGGCAGCCCCATTTTCTGCTGCTTTCCTCCCAGCAGAAGGGAGGAAAGAAAGGATGCTTTGTACGGAAGGAGGCTACAGTAAGCTCTGGGAAAACTATGCCAACTGGATCTGGGCAAGGAAGGCCAGGCTCCCCTTCCCTGATGGTTCTTCAGAGCCCTTGAGGAGTAGATCGGGCCAGCGGATCCACTTCTCAAGTACTTCACAGAACCACCATGGACCAATAGTAATAGGCATCTTGAGTGCAATCCCAGAACAACTGGAGCATCACTTGAACACCATCACCATTGACGAATTCGCCATCAGTCAATTGCAAAAGGCAGCTTCCATCCTGCGACGATAAATGTAACACCATCCAACATCCGGATTTGCCTATCCCAGCTCCTTGGTAAGGACTCGATAGGTAGACAAAAATGCCAAACCCAGTCTGAAGATCTGGCTGAGTGTGTGATGATTAACAACAACAACAACAATGGATAGTCCTGTTAACCCTTGGGAGTCTATATTGCCCACTTTGGAGAACCTGCTCTATAATGATGATCAGATATCATCACTGATTTTTGTATTCATGGAAAAAATTAGTTTGTTTGATTGGATTTCATTAAGGTGATGACCTCTACTGAAAATGATGACATTAGATGCTATCAAAGTTGTTAGATTATAAACCATCATCATTTTCGTTATTGATTAAATTTGTATCATTCATCTCCCAATGACTCTAGGCTTTTCACAAGTAAAGAACGATAAAATAAATAAAGCAATATAATAATAAACAAGAACAAGGAATAAAAGACACCAAACTGGATAAGAACAAAAACCCCGTGCTCCCTAAGAAACCTTCAATCTCCTTTGCCAAAGACTTGGGCAAAGAGCCATGTCTTCAAGGCCCTTTGAAACAATACAGTAGCAGGGTGGTGCACATTTCATTATTTATTCATCACATAATGAATTGCTAGGTCTCTAACTTGTCTAATATTTCCAGGGTACCAAATTCAGAAAGGAGAATGATAGACTCATACAGATATAGACACATTCTTTGTTTGCTAGACCATTGTTTCAACTTCGTTACACTCAATGTAGGGCATCATGATTACAAATTATACATTCTGCCCCTAAGTCTTGTGAGATTTTCATTTTACTAAGAAATAGAATTTCATTATTCCCATTTGATTTTTTTTCTTTCTCTTGGTTTTTCTGTTCCCCATAAATTCAGATCTTATGGAGATGTCTTGGTAGCCAAGCTGTAATGGGTTCCAAATTGAGAAGAATAGAATGGATTCCTAAAATCATGTCTGATGCTTCAGCAACACTTTTTAAGGTAGATGCATGTACTCAGAATTGTATTGTAATTTTTTTTGTAACAATAAGCATAGTTTTATTTACTCCAGTTACTGTATGTGTCCAGGTATCCCTTATGCCCAACTGCATACCTATTAAAAGCTTTGTTTTACTGCACAATAAAAACAGCTATTTTGGTTCTATCTGAGAAAGTCTGGCAAGGAAAAGTACTTGCTTAGTTTTATTTTGAATTTTCTCAAAATTTGTGATGGGAAAAATGCTGTCTCACATACCTGAATGTTTCAGAGCACTAGTTTCCAGTTTCTCAATGATTATCCACCCAGAAGACCTAAGGCTGCCAATTCCTATTTATAGCCTATAGAAGCAGCTTTGGAAAAACAGATTTGAATGAATAACAGAATCGGAAGGGACCTCGGAGGTCTTCTGGTCTAATCCTCTGCTCAAGCAGGAGACACCATACCATTTCAGACAAATGGCTTTCCAGTCTCTTCTCAAAAGCTTGCAGTGATGGAGTACCCACAAAGTTTGAAGGCAAGTTCTTCCATTGCTTAATTGTTCTCACTGTTAGGAAATTTCTTAGTTCTAGGTTGCTTCTCTCCTTGATTAGTTTCCATTCATTGTTTCTTGTCTTACCTTCTGGTGCTCTGGAAAATAGGTTGACCTCCTTTTCTCTGAAGACCTAAACCTATGATCAGCTACTCAAACTGCCATTGTTCAGACATGTTGAATCACAGTTCCCAAAATTTCTGTGAGCACAGTAAAATAGCCTCTTTATCATGAATGATGGAAGTTGTTGTCCTATACCCAGGGCTTTTTTTTCTCATAGAACGCTCAGAACGGAGTTCCGGCACCTTTTTTGGGATGGAACCTTGTAGGGTAGGCAAGGCGGTTTCTATGACATGTGTGAGTTCCGGCACCTTTTTCTTTTACAAAAAAAGCACTGCCTATACCTTTGGACTGTGTTATGGACCAGGGGTTGGGGACCCCTGCTCTATATAATAAGCAGTCTCATAAACTCTCTTAATTCTTCTCCACGCACAATTATGCAAGATTTGTATTAGCTCCTGCTACACGTTAGTTTTATTGTATTATGTACTTTTGTTTAAATTCTAGAGCTAAACACTAAAAATCACAGGACCTTTGTTGTCCCACATAGGGCCTAGATGACAAAAGTTTATATATTCTATGCCTTGCATGTCTTTGTTTGACTATGACCTTAGGCTGTGAAAAGATTTCCAGCTGTTATTTCTCAGTTTCTGGGCTATTTTCTTACATTTATCTCCATTCTGACTCTTTCATTGGAATAACTGTTCAAAACACCGATTGGCTTTGGCTGCAGGATATTTTCACAAATAGTTTTGATGTATTTGCTCTGTTTAGCTTCTCCTGAGGCCTTATTAAATTTTCCACAAGAAGCTGCTTCCCTCTCTGGTCAGCTGAAACACAAATAGCAAAGGGCAGCCTTGTTGACTGGGGTCCTGAGAACAAGCAGAAAGATTTACGTAAGTGTTTCTTTCACTTTGGACAAAGGCAATGATAGTAGAAGAATGTGTGCTGTCTATCATCGTTGGATGATATGAAGCAGAAAGAACATTTCCAGAAGCCCTGGTGCATTACAAGCAAAATAATACTACAAGGGAGATATCCCTCAAACTATGTATTGATTGCTAAGTGGCTCCAAATTTTATGGCATCTATTTCATCAAAAATAGAATGCTTTCAAGATGCTGGTTGTATAAATCCCTTCTTGGCATAGACATCTGGATATCTGAAATAATAGTAACAATAATAATATAACTTTTCATGAAACCATAGCATTAAGAGGAAGCACAAAAGTTCTCAAGTTTAATTGATAAATGCAAGAATCCTAATATTGTGGATGAGTATCTATCCAGCCTTTGATTCATTGTGATCCTATGGGCCAATAATCAGTGGTTACAGTTGGTATACACTTTTACTACTATGTTCTTCTGATTATCATCCATCAGCTGGATTCAGATGCACAAAATTGTTCATATTGGTTGCCATGTAGTTCTGACCAAGATCACCTCTCACTAATGTCTCAGACTATTTTCCAGAAGAGTGTAAGTGTAAGTTCAGGCCATTTCACAAGTAGAGAGTCACCTGTCATTAGATGCTTGGTAGTAGGGTTCCCATGATTTCTTTGTTTTTTTTAAAAAAAGATTCAACTTGCATATTTTCCTTTGTTTTTAAAATTTATGCCTATTCTAGTTCTTCTATTTATTAGATATACTGTATTAGTTCAAAGCATACTTTGAATTGAACTGGATGTGAGAGTAATGGATACACACTCACTGTCTTTCAAAGTTGGATATGTAAAATAATTCTTGAGTCCCATTAGCTATGTAGAGAGGTGTAGACTTAAACTGAACTCTTCCCTTCCAAATTTCTAGGAAATCATTCCTGAATAGCTATATATCTATCCAAACCCTTTTACGTTACAAAATGTTCGCAAACACAACATCACATAAATGCACACACAGGCATACAAGATGCCAGGAAAATGTCAGACACAAACTTTAAATTAAAGTAAAACTGGACAATTTTTCCAGGCTACTTTGCTGTTCTTTCTCACTAGTGGGAAATGATTGGTTTATTTCTATTTACTGTAAATAGAAATAGGTGGTTTTTACCTAATGCAGTTTGCTTATTTATTTAGTACAGGGGTGTCAAACTCAATTTCATTGAGGGCCGCATCAGCATTGTGGTTGCCCTCAGGGGGCCGGGTGGGTATGGCCAGGGTGGGCGTGGCCTACTGGGTGGGTGTGGCTAGAGTGCCTATGGCCTACTAGGTGGGCATGACCAGCTCTACATCGTTCGCATCAAGGGTGCCTATGGGGGCCTGGGCAGGAGTGGGACAGATCTGAGCGTCTCTGGCAGAAGGAGGGTCTCTGGGCCAAGGCAGTGGGGGCCATTCCCTCACTGTTTCCAGGATGGCTTCACGGGCCACATGAAACCACTTCGCGGGCCTGATCTGGCCCTCAGGCCTTGTGTTTGACATGTCTGATTTAGTACATTTATACTGGGTGCAAGTACATGAACCTGGGTGGTCATGATCTTAAAATGTACAAAAGCTGGAAAAAATTCAAAAGCAGAACCAATTATGCAATATAACCAAGAAATGGACTCTTTCCCCAAAGATTATAATTATATCCTGTGATGCTTTGTCTCATCTGACCAACCCCTGCACATCCCTAGCCTGCTGACAAAGATTCACCCTTGGTCTATTGTCAACTTGAATTCACCACTTCTTTGAATGTAAACATGGAAGAAGACAAGTTTGGTTTCTTTCAAACACCCATGGTTTTCTGACTCGTGGCAACAGTTTAATTGACTTGATTACCATATGTTAAAGCTGCACTTCCTCCCAACCCATTTCTGCAGATCCTCTAAAGGAGGACTTTGGGTGTCCTGGCCTTTGTTCTTTTAAAAAAGTTCATCCTGCCAGAATTAAATTGTAGTTCAACAGTGCAGTTAAGCACATGGCTAATTTTAAAAGCCACATTTCAAATACGCTTCAACACATTTGTAAAGCAAAAAATGAAAAGCAGTTTAATTGCATTATGTGTGAGATGAAGTCTAAACTCAGCTCAGCATATGGTGACGGACCTCACACATTGGTTGTGCTTTACATTCTTTACATTATTTCACTAGGAAACAAAAGAGCAACTGCAAAATATTTCAGGCAAAGCAGCTGATCATCTTGCATTACAAATGAGCTAAGTCAGTTCTAAATTGATGTTCCGCTGTCAATGTCATTGTGGCAGCAGGCACAGCCCTAGCCGGTCTTGTTGAACTTGGGAAACTAAGCAAGATAGTACTTGGATGGGAGATGTCCGTAGACTGGATTAGAACAATGTTTCTCAAACTTAGCAACTTTAAGATGTGTGGACTTCAACTCTCAGAATTGCTGGAATTGTCAAGGTTGAGAAACACTGGATCACAGAATCAAAGCAACATCCTGGAAGACGCCAATGACAAACCAACTTTGGGAACACACCATGGAAATGTCCATGAAGACACCATTAGTCAAGCTTGATTTAAGGCAAGTGTATTGTCATCCACAAGGTAAAGTGGGGGAAATTAAAAAAAGTGAGAATGTTATTATATTAACACAATCAAAACTCTTCCCCTTTGTGGGTGCATGCAGGATCAATGCATATACAAAAGGGAAATGGGATTAATTTACACCTTTTTTATCCCCTTACACTGCTGATTGTCAAGGCTGTTGTTTGTGTTATTATTAGTTTGAATATTACTACCACTGTAACTGTGGCCATGGTGGTGCAGTAGTTAGAATGCAATATTGCAAGCTAATTCTGTTGACTGCCAACTGCCAGCAGTTCAACAGTTTGAATCTCACTGGCTCAAGGTTGACTCAGCTTTCATCCTTCCGAGGTTGGTAAAATGAGGACCCAGATTGTTGGGGGTAATAGGCTGACTCTGAAACCACTTAGAGAGGGCTGCAAAGCACTGTGAAGCGATATGTAAGTCTATGTGCTTTAAATTGTAAGCCGCCCTGAGTCTTCGGAGAAGGGCGGGATATAAATGGGATTAAAAAATAAAAAATAAATAAGTCCCCTCACTATTGGTATGGCTGCTACTATGAATATAACAGTTGAGCTCAGGTGGCTCTGAAGAAATTATAGTATGGGAAGTGGCAAGTCACTTTATTAAAGAAGAAAGTGAGAGCATCTACCCTTGAAGAGTGCACAGTACACAAACAAATACACAAATGAGACACAACATTGCAGTTCAAGAACAAACTTCTAGCCAAGGAAAACATAAGCAAATGCAGCCTTTAGGAGTAAAATGTTTTTTGAACACAGCCTCCCTATATCACTAGAGGTTCAAGTATCTCTCAATTTCCCACTTTCTCTTCCCACCCTCAAAACCTGGGAGGTTGAAAATAGGTCCTGGCAGATAAAAGGGGGTCTGCCTTTTTGGCGGGCATGCTTTGTCAAAATGTAATGAATTTAATTTAATTAAGATACACTTTTAAAAATTTTCTGCAGTTTTTCTACAGCCAGGGCTATGGTGCTACACGGATATCACCAACGGCTTAAATCTGGATTTGATAAAGGAGATAATAAACTTCATTGGAATATAGGAAATTAACATACTCCTCGCAGTGATTAAAACACCAAATCAGAAACGCAAAATATATAAGACATTTATTTTATGGCCATGTGGAATAAATACTCTTAGAAGCCATCTCTTTTTTTTTTAAAAAAAGATCATCTAGCTTTTGAAACTGTACAAGCGTTTGCTTCCTTATGAATCACATTTATGGTTTTAGTCAGTTTTCTTTCTTCATTTGCCCATTTGAAAGAAGTGGGATGTGGAACAGTAACTTATCTCAACTAAGAATCTTTTTCGTTCTTTCCACAGTCAAAATTTTACTTGCACCTGATTTTTAATGAATCAAATAAAACCTGCTTTCTCCTTAGAGAAAATGGCTTAAAATCCATTAAGCACAGACATCCCAGACATGTTTTTGAAGTGTCTCTTGCAGGTTAATGTATTAGCTAATAAATCTTTGTAAGAGTGTAGTGTGGAATAACAATAGACTCCTTCAGTTCAGTTCTGAACATATTTACATGGAAGTCAGCCCCATACATTTCAAGAGCACATAACTTAGGCAGACCACTAGGACATGAGTTTATTGCTTTTTTCTTCTTCCAATGGTTTTAACTTTGAAATTGCTGATGGTCATTTCAAATTATTTTACAAGTTTGTGAGCTCTCTGGAGGTAAATTTTGAAGGACCTTTGAGGGATGTATGGTCAGGAAATGAACAAAATTTAACTACCAATTAATTTAAAATCTAATGAACATTAATGGAATGTAGGTAATTTAACAAACAAAGAAAATATGCTGAAAACTATTGGAAAAGCTTGGAGACCAGCTTTAAGAATAGTTTGTAAACCTGGAGCTTCAGATTATTTAACTCACTGTTCTATATCTATCAAAATGGTGGCCCTATTTTATGACCCAAACTATGTACACCAAACAGCCATTTCTAACTGAATTCAATTATAAGATGCTTACCACATAAGTAGCAGAAAACTACTTTTTCTAGTGGTACCATGGCTGTCAAATCCATCCAATTTAATTTGTGATATATGAGAGTATCAAATCATTTATCAAAATGTTCATGTTGTATATCTGGATGCCCAATCTAGATTTAAATATGTCTGCAGAAGGCCCAAATAAATTGACTCAGAGTTTTCTCTCAGGCTGCTGTGTGATTGCATTTTTGAATTTTATAAGTCTTTTCGTTTTGAAATAGCCCTTTGGAGAAAGCCTCATGTTGATAATTGTCTCTTTCTTTTATAGACCTTCTAGGCTGCTCCTCTGCACAACACCACATGATAAAATCCTTTTTATGGTGCCCTTTCTGCATCACCAATTTCATCTAATTAATCTAGATCCAGAAATGTTAGACTTACTAAAGCTAACTTCTAAAGCCTCTTGTGAAAGGAGCTTTAAAATTAACAAGGTGACCCAATAAGGCAGGGGTCCACAACCTTGGCAACTTTAAGACCTGTGTATTTCAACTCCCAGAATTCCCCAGCCAGGAAGCAAATGTGTTTTTCCCCCTCCTTCCAATTCTCTGGACTATGGTGTGGGTTGTCTTATATGCACCATTAAAAATAAGCAAGAATTTCAAATGGCTGCAGATATATTGAAGGGTTAATGGTGAGATTAGACTTTTCCAGCATCATAGAAGAGGTTGTTCCTCTTCTAGTAAATATGACATTCTAAATATGAGTTATGGAACTTTTATTTTTTGTCTGAATCCATTCTTTCCTGCCTCAGCTCCTCACATCCAATTTTGTTTCCCCTTTTTTTCTTCCTTTTCCTTTAACCCCATTATTTCTACCCCTTTTTCCTTTTGCTATTCCTGCAAAAAGGATGGCGGGGCGGGGGGGGGGGGAAAGAGATTTATGTATGTGTATCTCTGTGTGATTGTAATGTGTTCTTTCTCAGTGTTCAGTGGTTTGAGCATATCTTGCAAAGGCACATAGAGGATCATTTAGTCTTATAAACCACATGTTTTATTTTAAAGACTATTTATTAGATTTTTTTTTCATCCTGCCTTTATGTTTTTCATAAATAATCCAAGGTGAAGAACATATCTCCCTCCTCCCCTATTTTTCCTACAATGACAACCCTCTGAGGAGGTTTGGGCTGAGAGAGATTAGCCGGCCCAAGTTATCCAGCAGGCTTTCATGCCTAAGGCAGGACTAGAATTCACAGTTTTCCGTTTTCTAGCCTGGTGCCTTAGCTATTAGACGAAACAGGCTCCCAACAGTGAATTATTAACAATGAATGTTAATAAGTAGTTATTAATAAGGAGTATTTTGGCCCTGGCCTTGTCTTGTTTTCTTTTGAACGTCGCTTTTTGAGAAGAGAGAAGCTATATATACAAATACCACAGAAATATAATTACTGTGGAAGGAAGGAAATTTCTAGGATTAATTAATTTCAGGGGTATTGGCAGCCATAAGGGAGTAAAATGAGGAAGCTGGATACTGTGCATTTATTTGTGGTTATAATTTTCCCCTTTTGGGTGGAGGAATCAAATTCAGAGCTGTCTTCTTTATAGAAAGCATAAAGAAAGAATTTGGGAGGTATGGATGAACCTATAGAAAGACTGCTTAGATTTAAGAGAGAGACCATGTACTGTACCTGCTTCAGGTATGGCAGGTATACATTAGAATTGCTATATTATGCACCACTGAGTGCAAATGTTGGGAATCACATTCCAATTGACCTGATCAGAGTAAACGAAAAGTGGCAAATACAGTCAATATTATCTGATTTTGGGTTGGTAAATATGTTTCTGCCATCTTCGCCTCACTTTGCTAAGCTTGCTGGCATCCTGCCATAAAAAGAGGGAGGAGGGATAGGAGAAATTCAGGAAGTTATGCAAGTGGAGAGAAGAAGGATGTAAGGGGAGAGGGAAGATACTGACAGGAACCAGAAGTGCTAAATACAAGATTCCACCGCCTCAAGAACACCTGGCTTGGGAAAGAATGTGAAACCTCCTCAAGATGTGCCTACGGTCAAAGCAGCTCTCAAAACAGCAAACCCGAGATGCTATTGGAAACTGATGGTGCAGTCAGGGAGAAGGCCACAAACAGGGGAAAACCTTGTAACTTTGCCTAGGAATACTCAGATCTAGCCTTGCTTTTGCTGCAACCTCTAATCCTTAGTAAAAGAACCTATCACTTCAACCAAATGGAGTCAAGGATCTTTCTTTCCTAGGGACTTAGCTGGGGCAGGTCTGACACTGCACTTCTGCAATCCTCTTGAACATTTCAAAAGTATCCTTATTTCATTCCATGCGAAGGGGAAATAAAATTGTTTTGCATACCCGATCCCCACAAACACCTTCTTCGTGTTAAGTACATTTACTTGGTTGCATGTAAAATTTCTCAGTGGTTCTATTGAAGGGGATCTGAAAAGGCTTCACATGACCTTTCTCCTTGAACAACCTGAAACGCAGGAGTTTGGAGTCATGAGGGGGCAGGATTTCCTGCAAATAGTGAAATGAACTGTTCACAAGCTCTTTAGAGCCAACATTCTCCCCCCCCCTCTCTTTTAAAAAAGCTTAGTTCTGGATTCAGATACACTGTAACCAAGCCAGAAATAAATTGACTCAGCTGTTGAAATTGCTGATGTTGTCAGATCACTGAGATCCAAAACTGCTTTGGAACTTGAAGGAAAGAATTTTTGTATGGAAATATCCTGACTATTGCTAGATTTAAGATAAGTTATTCATGGGTAAACATGTATACGTTTGCAGCTTCCTGGCACTGATTTAAACAAGCTTACTATATTTACTGTATAACAAAACTGTCTTCCAACACTCCCACCCCACCCCCATCTGTATAAAACTAAGATGCTTGGATAAATTGTTCTTTGCAGTGTAATCATACAGCTGTCTATTCAGATGTGAGTCCAGTTAAGCTCATGAGGTCATATTCTAAACAAGAGGATTGTAGAAGAGCAGTCTTCCTAAATTATATTTTCCAGCACGGCAGAATTAGATAATACTGACTGCATTTGCCACTTTTCATCAGATCTTAAAATGACAATGAATTCTTCTCCTCCCCTTTCCCTCTTCTGCCCACTGGCTGAAAAGAGGTGCACAAAATAATAAAAATTGACATATGTGACAATTTGTGTCTCATATGGTTTGCATTAGGACTTTATCAAGCCTTTTCTCAGGAAATTGAGAAATTTCAGTTCCATTCCTGGCCATCGCGCAAGCAAATAATAAAGTCTTGTGGTCCTAATACAAAAGGAATAGTTGACTGCACAAGTTCATGCTTTCATCAGTGGAGATTCTACTCTTTCACCACATATCAAGAACAAGCCACTCAACTTATTTCCTTGTTAATCTGTTGAGTGAGGTTTTGCTTGTTTTATTGCCTTATTTTTTTGCAATAGTTCCATCCAGAGAACATTTTGGTTGCTTAGGGTTTTCCCTAACCTCACTCTCCATTCAGAGAAAAAAAATCCTTCAGTTTCCTGGAGATCTTTCACCCTTTCACCCTTTCTTCAAGTCAACCCCACTAGTTTTTTTTTTTTACCATAGTTGCTGTAGCTGCATTGTTGATGGGTCTCTAGTTTTGGTCAATAAAGGTAAAGGATTCCCTTGTCTAGTCAAGGAGCATTGCTTAGCCAAGGGAGCCAGCATTGTCTGAAGACATGTGTCAGCATGACTATATGCCGAGGTACACAGAACACTGTTACCTTCCCACCAAAGGCCATTTATCTACTCACATTTGCAAGCTTTATCTACTCACATTTGCAAGCCTTGGTGGAGCAGTGGGCTAATGCCTCCTTAAGTAACACCAGCTGCCTGCAATTAGTGCAGGTTCGCATCCCACCAGGCTCAAGGTTGACTCAGCCTTCCATCCTTCCGAGGTAGGTAAAATGAGGACACAGATTGTTGGAGGCAATAAGCTGACTTTGTAATAATGCCGCTTGGGGGGGGCGAAAGCCCTAATAAGCAGGCATATACATAGAATGAAGGCTATTGCTAAGCACATTGATTTGTGCTTAGATTGTAAGCCACCCTGAGTCTTCGGAGAAGGGCGGGATATAAATGGGATTAAAAAAAAAGCTTTTGAACTGCTAAGTTGGCAGGAGCTGGGGCAAGTAATGGTTGCTCACCTCATTGCACGGCACTCAGATCTTGAACCTGGCCTGTCAGCTTTCCAGCTGACAAGCTCAGGTCTTTAACTATTGAGTGATTGTGTCCCTAATTTTGGTCAATAGCAAAGCAGGCCCTGAAAAGCAAAGTTTTGGGAAACTCCGTTGTTCAGGGCTGTTTAGTACTGTGCTAAGAGACCCATGCAGGAGGAAGCTAGTTAACAGCCAGTTCAGATGTGATGACTTTTGGGATCATTGCAGCTTTTTATGATTCTGATTACACAGTCTGTTAAAAAAGACATTTACAATACATGAAAGCATTTATGCATGCCGCCAGTTTTCTGAGTGTATGTGTATTCTGTCAGCTGTCAGGCTTCCAAATAAACTGTGACTAAACAAAAGTATTGCCAGTGGATCTGCCAAAAAAATTGGCAGAAGATTTGCTCATACATAGCCCACCTTCCTCACTGAAAAGAAATACAATTAGACCTTTTGGATACTGAAATATGTAAACCATTTTTACTATGTAACAGGTTAATCCCACTTTAGTAGGACTACTCCACAATAAATATTGTTGATGAAAGTTGCAGCTTCAAGTGGTGGTGAGTTGCCACAAGGGGGAGGGAAGTTGCAAATTTCTTAGACTAAAGTCTAAAACACTCATTGATCTACTCTGTATCTCTCTCTGAATTCATGAGATGCTCAAAGACATTTCAGACTGAAAAGAAATCAACCACATCACTGCAATTTGCAACACTTCAAAAAGTGTACCAAAAAAATTACCTCGAGCAGCTTTGTCAAAGTGCTCGCTCTTTGTTTCACCTATATGCTAAGTCAGGTTTGCTTAGCCATGTTTTGATGAAGGAATCACAATTGTCATTTTGTGCAGGATTTGCACAAAAGGCTAAATAAAGAAATCATTTTTCTAAACTACAGTGGCTAGGTTCATACAACTGTAAGCTACAACCAAACCAAACATATTATAGCTTAGCATGATGCATACTCTCTGTCATTCTCCGGGCAAAACAGACATTCATAGAAAAGAGTACCCACCTTTCTAGCTTATAGTGGATTACATAGTAGGCCTTCTCTAATTTGATCTTTGTGGCAACAATTATTCTAGTCAGTGAGATGGTGACTTGTATAAATTATTCTTTCAACTTCCAAGAGTGTTTGGAATGTAAAACTGGATTCTTCCATTCCTAGTTCAGTATCCTGAATTTTGCACCATGCTAATTCCTATCATTCTCTCAGATTCTAATTAATTTTACTATGAACTTTTTGACCCTCTTCAACTCTTTACCTATTGTTTTTAGTGTTAGAGATTATCTGATGCCATTTGATTTTAGAAGAGAAACAGTATGTTGTCCTGGAGATGTAAAAATTTCTTTTTACTTTTTTACTATAAAGAGATACAGTATGTCAGACTCCCTAATAAACTTTCAGTTTAAAGGTTCAACACAAATCTCTTCAATGTTATTATGTTACAGTTAGTCCTCTACTTACCTGGAAAAAGTGAATTACAACTGAGTTCTGAAGATCTGACAATTGCCCCCCACCCTCCACATATCATGTGATCACACTTTGGGCATTTGGCAAATGGTTGCTTTATGGTCATTTGCAGTATCCCACGCTCCCATGACTGCATTTTACTTTTGCTAAAAACCAGAAGTTACTTTCAGGAGAACCACATCATAATGAACAATGGGTTTGCTTAAAGACTGCAGTGTTTGTTTTGTGACTGTCAAGTTTATTTTATGACTGCCCCATTTGCTTAATGACTGCCACAAAAAAGTTTGTAAAATCGGGTTGGTCGTATGAGCGACTTCGACTGTCAAAAACATATGACCATAAAGGTCAGACTCCATTACAATCATATGTTGAATCCTGTGTGAAGGAATGATCCCCCTACTTTTTTTTTGTTATTTCCTCTTAATTATTCAGCCCAAGACTATTTTTCAAAATAAACTTATCAGGTAATAATATATTTCTTTGGTATAAGTCCATGACTGGCTGGAAGTCCTGGGAGTTGATGTTCAAGTATCTTAAAGTTGCCATAGCTGAGAAACCCTAGTGGTATAGGGTTACCTGCCTGAGCAGGGGGTTGGACTAGATGACCTCCAAGGTCCCTTCCAACTTCTTCTTCTTCTTCTTCTTCTTCTTCTTCTTCTTCTTCTTCTTCTTCTTCTTCTTCTTCTTCTTCATCATCATCATCATCATCATCATCATCATCATCATTATTATTATTATTATTATTATTATTATTATTATTATTATTATTATTATTATTTCCCAAGTTTGATCAAGGAAGACCATGGTTTTGAGCAGCTTATCCTGTCCTAGGAGAGATAAGCAGGAAAATAATACGAAAGCAAGCACTATGTACAGTTGTAGAGGAATCAAGTTTGGGGCTTTTATTATTTTGAATGCAATATTTTATTGTGAACAATTGCATAAGTGCTCCAGGCAAGAGTCCTTGTTATCTGGAACAGTATTTTAATTTTAAAAACTTCTGCAGAACTGAATTTTAACCTCTATTCTTTTGCCAGTCAATGATTTATTTTGAAAAAACAACTGCCTAAGTGCTCAGACAAGAGCGTTCCTTATCCTTCCTACAATAGTATGTTATTTCTGAAATAAAATTGCAGCTGCAGAGCTGGAATTACGCTCTTTTCTTATCCTGCAATGTTATTTCATATCCAAAAAAAGTAGTTATATTTATTTTATTTTCAAAAACTGACAATCTGCTCCATCCAAGAGCCTTTCTTTTCCTGAGCAGTATTTTATTTTACAGAACTGCTTAAGTGCTATGGGCAGGTTCCTCTCTTATTTAAACCAATGGTTTATTTTTAATATATTGTACTACTATGCCCTCACAAATCCAAGCAGAAACCTAGAAAACTGTGTTCAGTTTCTCATATTCTGTACAAGGCAGGGGAGTTATAAAGCCACCTGGAAAAGAAACCTATATGCTTTTTGTCAAATATGTCTCTTTAACTTCTCAATGCCTGTGATGAGGCGGAGAAATTCTCTCAAGTATAGGACAAGTCTAAATTATTTAAAATTCTTCTGAAAACTTGGTCCAATCCAGACTATTCCATCTCTAACGATGAGGGGTGAGGTGTTACCCCCCGTTGATAGGGCTCGCAACTTGGGCGTCCTCAATTTTGAAGACCACATAGGAGCCGTGACCAGGGGGGCTTTTGCCCAGGTTCGCCTGGTGCGCCAGTTGCAACCCTATCTGGACCGAGATGCCCTACGCACAGTCACTCACGCGCTCGGGACCTCCCGTTTAGACTACTGCAACGCTCTCTACATGGGGCTGCCCTTGAGGACCACTCGGAGGCTTCAGCTGGTGCAGAATGTGGCCGTGCGAGTTGTGATGGGGGTCTCCCGATACTCCCATGTAACACCTCTACTCCGTGAGCTGCATTAGCTCCCGGTTGCCCTCCGGGTGAGATTCAAGGTGCTGGTGATGACCTATAAAGCCCTAAATGGCTTGGGTCCGGGATATCTGAGGGAACACCTGCTGCCGGCATCACGTTCCCTTCGTCCAGTGCGCTCCCACAGGGAGGGTCTTCTCAGGGTGCCACCGGTAAGAGATTGCCGGCGGACAACACCCAGGGATAGGGCCTTCTCAGTGGGTGCGCTTGCCCTCTGGAACCAGCTGCCAGTGGAGCTTAGGACTGCCCCCGACCTCCGTTCATTCCGCCGGGACCTGAAGACCTGGCTCTTTGAGCTCTCTGGCCCAAGCTGAGAATTTTAATTTTAATTTTATTTTAATTTTAATTTTAATTTTAATTTTAATTTTAATTTTAATTTTAATTTTAATTTTAATTTTAATTTTAATTTTAATTTTAATTTTAATTTTAATTTTAATTTTAATTTTAATTTTAATTAATTTTAATTTTAATTTTAATTTATTTTAATTTTAATTTTAATTTTAATTTTAATTATTTTAATTTTAACTGGGGTTTTATTTGTTCAGGGATGGATATAATTTTTTTAAATTGTTTTTAACTTTTGTATTTTTGTTTTTAATCACCCTGTAAACCGCCCTGAGTCCTTCGGGAAAGGGCAGTATATAAATGTAATAAAATAAAAATAAATAAATAAATAAATAAATAAATAATCAGTAACAGTCGGTGCAATGAAGGCAGAACTATTTGTTCATTTTTTTCATTTGTTATGAACAATAGTTTTGATAAATTAGGAAGCAGACTGTGAAAGGGTGAAAGGTTCTCAGACTGTGAAAGGGTGAAAGAAATATGCCTACAGAAATATAAAAGCTTATCTTTTGGATCAGAAAATAGACCGGCAGTGCCATCCAATACCAGCCATTAAGTCAAATTTTGGATATTAGAGAAAAACAAAGAACTTCTGAGGATTCTTAGAACGTTATTTTTTTTTTTGTTTGAGTACAGGGGAAAATTGTACTCAGTCATTATTTAAATATATTTCTTGGTTTGGGGTAAGTGCCAAACACCACTTCAACTCCAGTTAAAAATTCCTAATCTTCCTTTAGGGCTCTAGATGTAGCTAATTTACATTCGGTGACAGGAGAAGTGGAGGAAGGAAGGGAGGTGTCATGTCTCCGTCGGAGCCTGAATCTGCGGAGGAAAATGAGCTGGAATGGGACCCTATGGAGGTCCAGGGAGAGGTTGTCTGTGGCTTCAGAAGCATGTGAGGAATTGCAGGCCAAGGCAGGCCAGGGCCCTTCAGGATTGGGACAGGATGAACAGGAGAGACAGAGTTCAGGCCTCCCCTACCTGAGCCTAGAGCATGGAGAGTGGAGAGAAGGAGGGAACAATGCAGGCAGGCTCAACTACTTGGGAGGAGAGCATCCCGTCCCTCTCCACAAGGCACACCTGGAGACTGAGATTTTTTTTTATTCCATTTATATCCCGCCCTTCTCCGAAGACTCAGGACGGCTTACAAGCTTAGCAGTAGCCTTCATTCTATGTATATGCCTGCTTGTTAGGGCTTTCACACACACCCCAAGCGGCATTATTACAAAGTCAGCTAATTGCCCCCAACAATCTGGGTCCTCATTTTACCTTCCTCGGAAGGATGGAAGGCTGAGTCAACCTTGAGCCTGGTGGGATGCGAACCTGCACTAATTGCAGGCAGCTGGTGTTACTTAAGGAGGCATTAGCCCACTGCTCCACCAAGGAGATGCTGTGGGGAGAGGCATTTGTTGGGAACAAATGCTGATTCCTTGGAGTTTTGTGTGTTGTTGCTGATCTCTTGTTCTGTGACTTCTGCTTGGAAATCTGGAAACTCTGACCATTGGACTGACTGACAACGTTGCTTGGATGTTCAAAGACCTCGGACTGTATTTTGGCTTCTCTTCTGAAAGCTGGTATTCACACAGACTTGTTAGGTTTATGATGTATGTGTCATTCCTTGTTATCTCCATGGCCTTGAGTAAATTCCTCTTCTAATCAGACTGTATGTGAAACTACTTGCAGCCAGAGGCAGCTGAAGGTGTGTGTCTTCCTTTGTTTGGAGGCTTGCCAGAAACATGGGAGCGTTTGGGGAAAATTTGGAGCAATTAAAGGGTGGTATGAATTACCAGCTGACTGCATTGCCTCTGTGCTATGCCCTGAGTCATCACAGGCGGGTTCTATTTCTGATCCTCTTATCTTGGCAAATTTGAGTCTGATTTAGTATAATTCTATTTTCTGATTTCATAACTCCAAAATCAAATACACTTTACATTTAAAAAAATGACACACTGGAAAATTACACCTTGGTTATTCGTGTCCTGCTTGAGGGCATCACAGAGGTATCTGCCAGACCATACTGGGAAACACAGTGAAACATTACAGAGAATAGAAACAGACAATGATCTGAGCATGGGGAGATAGAGGTAGGAAATGGCTTGAGAGTGATCACCAGAAAGTGATGACCAGGGAGTAGTGAAGGCCATCCAGGAATGTCTCAGGACCCCTCAGTATGACCTATGTATCCTAGCAGAAATCCTTGTTATTTCTAAGATTACAGCAATCTCTAAGAATATTTTTGACATTTTCCCAAATTCCCAATCTGCCTTGTGTGGAACTATCATTGCTATAAAATTATTAAGTTCTTATAAAACTGGCATATATCTGAGGTGAAAATAAACCAGACCTATGGAGAACTGCACCCAAGTTCTGTGGCCTTTTGCAGTACAAGTTAAAACTATTATTCAGAATGCCAGTCAAGTGTCTGGGCATCATGGTAAAAGTGCTGAAATAACTTGATTTAATGGATGGGGTTTTTTTGATATCCCTATAAATATCTACATGCATATATGTACGTCAGACATCAATGGCAAAGGAAGAGAACCTTAATATATTCTTCAGAAGGAATGTGAAATAAACAAATCAAAATAAACATGGAAATTAAAAAGTTCAGACCACAGGAAAGAAAATTATATAGTTTATTTCTTGGCACTTCATCTAGATAATGATTCTGAGCTTTAATGTAATGCAAACCTTCTAAGCACCTCCACCCACTGTCTGTGAGAAAATTTCAACAGGGCTAAAAGATCTGTGCATGACTCAGGTGGCAAAAAACCCAACAATTCACAATATATAGTGGTATGGGTGTGGCAGCTAAAAAGTTTATGAAGATTGCTGGTACTGGCTATACTTTCTCTTATGCTCCCTCATCCCTTGGGCAATGAATTCCCAGACAATTTTGAAATAATTAAGAATCAAATGTTAAATGATTCTTTTCACAGAGACATAGATATTCATTATTAAATCTCTGTATTTTAGTTCTGGCACTGGAACTCAATCATCGTGATCAAAGGACTATATTGACAAAAGTGGATCCTGATCTAATCCTACACATTTAACAAGTCGGAATGGCAAGTATTGGTTTTGGTGACTAAAAAAAGAGGATCTAAAAGTGATGATAATTCCAAGGATTTGCTTCAGATGAGATTTGCTTTCCCTTAGCTTTTTGTTAATGAACATAATTAAAATGAAATAAAGATGTAATATTGACAATTGTAACACAACCTACTGTGTCGTAAACCTTGGGAGAGAGTGCTCTAAAAAGCAGTTTAATTCAGAAGATGGAGTAATGTTTCTTACTCTGTAGCTGAGTGGCCAATCAATTTAAATAAATAATGATAGTTTTAAAAATATTTTATTGAGGATTTAACAATACTAAAAGGTAATACAAACTAACATCAGAAAAAAAAATAAAAAAAGAAATTGGGGAAAGAAGGAAAGAAAGAATGAATAAATAAAGGAAGCAAGGAAGGAAGGAAGAAAGAAAGAAAAAGAAAGAAAGAGAAAGAAAGAAAGAAAGAAAGAAAGAAAGAAAGAAAGAAAGAAAGAAAGAAAGAAAAAGAAAATTTACAAAAAGTAAAAGCAAATTTAATAAGAGCATCCAGAAGCTCCAGTTGGTGCAAAATGCAGCAGCCCGGATGGTTTTGTGCAGACCTCAGTGTGCATATGGATCACCTCTCCTGTGGGAGCTGCATTGGTTGCCGTTTTAGTTCCAGGTGCAATTCAAGGTGCTAATTGTCACCTTTAAAGCCCTTCATGCCTTGGGACCAGGTTATCTGACGGACTGTCTTTTGCCAGTCACATCTCCCTGATCCACTAGAGTGGGGAGGCAAGGAATGTTGTGAGTCCTGTCCCCTAAGGAGATACATCTGGTGGGGCCTAGAAGAAAGGTCTTCTCTGCAGTGGCTTCCTCTCTCTGGAATATCATCCCCCCAGACATTAGACTGGCCCCCCCACTCTTTTGAAAGGTGCTGAAGACAGACCTGGTACTGCCAGACAGCCTGGGGAACCCAGAGTGGGTAGAGAGCCCATTAAATGGCTAGTTTGAATGTGTGTTGTCACTGGGATTAGGGGTGGGGGGTTATTTTTTATTTTTTTTATATGGTTTTTTTTAATCTGTGTAAGCCACCTTGAGTCACTATGTGTAAGTAGGCGGCAATATAAAATTTCTAAACAATAAATAAATAAATAAAAAATACTATATACACAATCCACTTCTTCCCATAATACTTTCTTTTCATTCACAGACAAAAAAAATTGTAAATAAATGATGATGATCTACTAATGAATGACACCGCATTGTCTGTATTTTGTTGGGGGTGGGGATGCAGGTTTGGGCTGCCCTCCAGCTAACATCCTCCCCCAGTGAAGGTGAGATTTGGTGGTGCAGTAATATGTTAAAGAATATGAAAATGTTAAAGATTATTGTGACCTGGGTTATTTTATCCCATATAAAATCAGCTATCTAAAGAAGCAGAGGATTGATTCTCTCTTGCTCTTTTGTCAGAGTCTAAACAGCCATTTGCCGGGGATACAATAATTAATTTTCTCTGCTGAGGAGGAAATTGGACATATGTCCACTTTGGGATTATTTCTTCAATGAAAGGTATATACTGTAAATGTTATAAATGAGTGGCTGAAAAGTGTTCCTTATTTTAGAATATTGTTTGCTTTTGAACAGAGGCACTGGGTATTAAAGAAAAGGAAAATAAAGGATGGGAAGCCATTAGTGCTAGACTTTACCCATATTAGCATCCATCTTTTATCTTCATAAATGACAACATCAGCAAAATCTCCTTAGTAATTAAACATCAAGCAAAGACAACATTTTCTCAATGCAAATAATAAAAATAAAGCTGTATCTCTTGAAATTAGGTAAACCCCAAAATTTTAGAACTTTGTTTTGCTTCCTGATGCTTTAATGTTCATTGCTTAGGTTTTCCATGCCTATTGAATACACTGGAAACTCCAGAATTTTAAGATCTTTCTAAGATCTGGTGGGAAGAGATAGCTGTGAATGAGATTCTCTTTGATTGTTTCATGCACTTTATGGTTTTGTCATCATTTTCCCTCATCCTTCCTAATCCAATTGTGTTTAGGCTACTGTCATGTGCAGTGACCCCTGTTTACCTGAAAATTCAGTTTATAAGTTTCAAAATTTATTGTTCCCTTGGCTGAAATTGTTCCCCAAAGTTTTGCATTTATATAGGATTTGTGCATTGGCATTCAACGCGGATGCTCCATGAAGCCTCTCTGATTCTTTGATTGAAAATTCTAAATGGCTACAAGACAACCTGTGGGGGTCATCATTTCATAAATATTTCCTTACTTTTAAACAGAGACCAGAATGAGCATAGGTGCACAAAAAGGCAGTGGGACCAGGAACAACTTCTGATTTCCTGCTGGCTTCCCCATTTACTTTCCTTGTAAGAAGCTGACAGGGAGCATTGGAAATCACATGACTGTAGCTGATCATAGAAATGTGGTGATGCAGAAGTGGGGCATGGTAGTCATGGCTCTTGGATTTTGAATGGATTTGTAAGTTAGCCCATCTGAAGGAGTGATTCAAAAATTGCTGCTTTGTGGCGCATCGTATCACCAAACTGAAGGTTACAAACAAAGAGACACAAGAGATTTAGTAGTATATACTGTAGATGAAAGAGAACTTATTGGAAGTGTCACGCCAACAGTGAACTTCTGCCCATTGAGATTATAGCTTCATCATAGATTCTTTTTGCTATCTCATACATATTCTAATTTTTGAACATGAAATAATTAATTCCTGCAGTTTTTAATTTAAATGAGTTTAAATAAACCTTTGGTGTTGATATGTTTCTTGAATATTGCCGTAAGAAGATTTTTGGGAGGTTTGTTGTCACCTACTTTTTATGAACAAAGACTTAGTGAGAGCAGATCATGAGCACAAAGTATTCTGAGTAACTTATCTCCTCTCTTTTCACGTACAGTTTCAATGTAATTTACCTACTGATGTCAAATGTCACATTGTCATTACATTATTGTGTCATGTGTATGAAGTAATGATACATGTATCATTTTGATGTCATGACTTGTTACGGTCACTTTTATTGTTTATTATTGTCACTAACATGTTAGTACTTTTAATACAGTTGTATTACTACAACTTTTAATAAGTTGTATTTTAATAATGAAAGGCAGAAATTTAATGCTTCTTATTCTGCTCTTGACAGCTTGTACTTTTTAAGAATTAATTTTTAGTTTGGAAACAACTAAAACAGATGTGGTTCTGTTCAGATACCTTATGATCTAGAATTCACTCATTTATTGCATTTTTATGTCTTATCTGACCAAGATTTTCTTTTCTTCATTAAGAATCGAAGAAAACATGAATTAGTGTCAGATCATTCAGTTTTCCTTTGTATCAGCTCATGATTGGCTTTTTCTATGCTTTATGATTTATAGTTGGAATAGACCACTGTTTGCTTGGATGCTGTGGCTGGCATAGAAACTGCCATTCCAAAAATAAATGCTTGCCATTGTTTGACCAATGCCAAAAATTCTCAGCATAATGCAAAGAGGCATATTTTACAATAGCAAATAAAGATCAGCTAAAGAAAACATGCTGGTCTTTGCAGATGGGCAGAAATTCTGCTTTTAGTAGGCAGTCTGACATTCTTACTAGGTATCCCAACAGATGAAGGAATTAAGGGGTACAGAAAGGGCTGGGAAGCTGTTTGCAGCTGGACCACAAAGTGCTTGCTTCTGCTCTAGGCAATCCTAATAGTAAATGTGACTAGTAACTTTATTCCCACCTAGCCTAATCCAACATATAAAGTATCTGTGAATTTAGTGAATCGGGAATAGAGTAGAAGGACCTTTTCGTGCTGATTTTGCCTATTTTATCTAGACAAGCTACGTTGGTCACACCTTTTCAGACAGAGGGCAAGGTTTAAACAATTTTAAATTGCTGTTCATGGAAACACTTATCAATTCTTGAAAGGAAGGTGTGAGCCTGTTAAGGCAGAGGAGACACAAGAAGGAGGTGGGAAATCCTTTGATAGAATCAGAGTTACTTAGAATGCAGTGGTTCACACTTTCATATTATTACAAATAGAAAGAGGCAAATTCATATAGAGGTTATCCAGATCTGTGTCCTTTCCCATTTTGTTCAAGAGCTCAGACCATAATCAGGAAATAAATCTAGTTGTCGCCAGTGTGACAGTTTTTTTAAGTCTAAATCCCGAACAACTTAATTGGGGGGAATGATCCAGTTTGAAGATTCATAGTCCCCACGACATCCTTGTGCAATAAATTCTTTCAGGAATAAAATGAATATATTTCTGGAATAGTGATGGATTTCAGAACATGCCTTGTTAAGGCATTGTATACCTTCCTATTCTTCCTTGTTGTAAGAGAAGATATTCAGTATTTGAACATTTTAAGCATGCCATAAAACATAGTTCTAGAGACCTCTTTTTAAATGCGGGTGACCCTCCATTTAGCAGGCGCCCAAAGTATATCAAACTGATGGCAAAAATAAATCATGAACGGAGAAAGTTCTGTCTCATGCAATTTTGTATTGCATGTTAATAAATGTGTTAAGACATCTTTATTCCAAAATTACTAACACTGATATTTTTTCCTTTTTCCTTTTTCCTCATCCTCACACAGGCAATCTTTTAAGGGAGCTGGGCTGAGAGAAAGTCACTTAGTGGCCCAGAATAATCTAAAGAGGTTCTGGGGATGGACTTGTCCAAGTCCAGCACTTTAATTATTATATCCCACTGGTTTTCATAAGATTTCTAAAATAGGTTTAGGACCACAGAAATATTTAAAATTCTGTCTTGATGAGACATTCAGAAGGATTGCCCAAAATGCTGTATAATAGAAATTAAAAAGAGGACATTTCCCAACATAGGCAGGCAATGATGAAAAGTGTGTGTGTGTGTATGTGTGTGTATGTGTATACACACACACACATACACACACACATACATACATATATACATATACATATACAAACAAACTAAGCAAACACTGGGATGGAATAAGAAAAACTAAATCAGTTTTTATTGCTAAAAGATCAAGCTTTCGTTGGCTAACTGCCAACGTCGTCAGGATGGAAACACTGGGGTGGGGAGATTGTGTTTATACTGTTGGTGTCTGCACTCCGCTCATGGAGCACGTCCCCGGTCTGTTTGTTGAGGCCGGCCGTATTCCTTTGAGTTGTTGTGCATCTGTTTTTGGGGGATGTAGTTGTCTCTGCGTGTCTGTTGTCAAAAGTGGATTGCTGACAGATCCATGTGTTGTAGCCATAGCTCTAGTCATTGCCCGTGTTCTTATACCAGAGGTTCTAAATAGTTGTTTCTCTTCTTCCCTGTGTTCTACAACGCAGGGTGGTTGTGTGTTTGTGCAATCTTGATTTTGATACAATGAGGTGCACTGTAAGTGCTTCCGCTGTTTGCCTCCATATCGCGCACGTTGTTACTCTTCCCAATTCCTTAGTGCATGGTATGCGGGGGGGAGGTCTATGTGCCAGTTGATAGAGGAGTGGTTTGAAAACCAAGCTTCCTTAAACAAGCGGCCACCTTTAGTGTTGTCACTGGCAATTGCCTCGGTCCCTGTTAGATTAAAGACATAGTTATGTGTAGCCATGTGTGCCCACACCTGTGAATGTTGTTCTTGTCTTCTAATACACACACACACACACACACTGGAGTTGTTGACATCTCATCTTACAAGCTGGATGAGATGTACAGTGCATTGAAAATTAGTTCAGGATAAGAAATCCAGCTTGTTCAATTAAGTATACCAATTAGTGTTCAGTAATAAAATAATAAATAAAGTAATAATGTGGGCAGCAGAAAATCCTATATAAATACAAAGTGATTTCAAAATAAGGAGGAATTGGGGAACAGATGAAAAATAAAATAAAATATTCAGTTAGAACATACCACATGCATTCAAAAAGGATGGTAGTGGACTGATCTTTAAGGAATATTATACTATGTATTTAACATAAAATATTTATTTATTTATTTATTTATTTATTTATTTATTTATTTATTTATTTATTTATTTATTTATTTATTTATGGGACTTATATGCTGCCCTATCTCCCGAAGGACATAGGGCGGCTCACAACAATAAAACAGCTATAAAAAACAGTAATACAAATGTTAAAAAAGAATTAAATTACAAAACCCCATAATTAACTACTAAAACCAATAAAATTAAACAATATTAACCCCCCCCATCCTCAGTCCAGGTTGGCCAGTTGGAAAAGATACGTCTTTAGGTCGTGACGAAAGGACCGGAGATCTGGGGCCATCTGAAGTTCTTGGGGGAGCTGATTCCAAAGGGCTGGTGCCCCAACAGAGAAGGCCCTTCCCCTGGGGGTCACCAGCCGACACTGTCTAGCCGATGGCACGCTGAGGAGACCCTCTCTGTGTGAAGCGCACAGGGCGGAGGGAAGTCATTCCTGGCAGCAGATGGTCCTGTAAGTATCCCGGACCTAAGCCATGTAGGTCCAGGATTAAGTCAGCGGCTCCCAACCTTTTCTATACCCCGCACCCCTAGAATGCTTCTGATATATTCTCGCATCCCTTACAAAAGTTCAAAATAACAGCAACGAATTATGCATGTACACTATAATTTTGAAAACCCAAGTTTTTGCAGCCCCTGAAATATCATCTAGCACCCCTGGTTGGGAACCCCTGCATTAAGTGAATGCATATTTACCTTTCAGTTCTATTAACATTCCTTCTTGCAGTCAGTGGAACACAGATCTAAATATCTCATACTAGAAGGTAATGACCTTCCATCTATCTCCCCAGAAGAGCTTTTGTAAAAATACGGTAGTATAATGTTCTGTTATTGCAAGGCAGGTCAAACCTCCTTTGAGTTGAACTTAATTCCTAGTGAGTTCACAAAAACACCAATGTTGTTTTCTTGCTAACAATATGGGAATAGTTTGCCATTATCCTATCCCCTGAGGAGAGGCAGGACCCAAGTCTTCAGGCCTTCAGGAAGAGCCTGACAACCTGGCTCTGCCAGCTGACATGGGGATCTGTGAGTGGTAGGCAACTCTGGGGGTTGGTTGGTGGCTTGAGGGTGCCTCCTCTGCTTTTTAAAAACTTTTAAACTTTGCTTTTAATATTGTCTTAAAATCTGTTCCTAATGCTACTTTTTGGTACGGTTTTATGGCTTTTATTTAAAAATATGCCAGAAACTGAGATGGGCGGTATACAAATTTGATAAATAAATAAATAAATAAATAAATAAATAAAATTTTGTGTCTGACTTCAACTCTCAGAAAACCCAGCCAGCCAAGGAATTCCTGGAATTGAAGCCTGCACATTATAAGTGGCCATGGTTGAGAAGCACTGATCTATAGCATGGGACAGCGCTTTTGACTGGGAAAGACACAACCTTCTTTATTTCTTTTCCATTATTGATGGCCTGGAGTCCTTGTTGTACCTAACCAACAGTGTGGGAGTGGTTTTCTCTGTGTTGTTGGATATCAGAAAGCCAAATTTGTAGTTTGTAGCCAGTGTGTACTGAAAGATAAATATAAAAGTAAGACTATAGAAGTTTAGCTTCAGACTGTGTTCAAAGAAGGTGGAATCTCCAGTTGTTTGAAGTCAATGGCAAATTTGCATTGTACATTAATACAGTTGGGCTGTTTCAAGATTTCATCTTTCAGGCAGCCAAACAGCTGCTCATGCTTTGCACGTAATGTTATAAATTAATAATAAAGAATTATACTTCTTTCAATAATTCAATAAAAGTGTAATAAGTAATGTAATTATTACAACTCATGATCAATTATTAGCATTATTAGTAATACTGTATGTGCAAAGAGAAACATTTGCAAGAGAACAATAAAAACAGGCTTAACAAAAGACATAGCATCATGCCAACAATCTAAAATATAAAAACTTAAGTAATGGTCATTTAAAAAATAAAGCAAAGCAGTAGAATAGGCAATCTAAAAAACACCCTACAGGGAGTCTTCAAGTTATGTTAGCAGTTGGGACTGGAATTTCCATCTCTAAGCTGGAGCCCTGGTGGCACAGTGGTTAGAATGCAGTATTGCAGGTAAACTCTACATTCCCACTGCCAGCAGCTCGATCCTGAGGGGCTCAAGGTTGACTCAGCCTTCCATCCTTCCGAGATCGGTAAAATGAGGACCCAAATTGTTGGAGGCAATATGCTGACTCTGTAAACTGCCCAGAGAGTGCTGTAAAGCACCATGGAGTGGTGAATAAGTCCAAGTGCTATTGTTATGAAGTCATAAAGCGCAATGTCATCAATTAATGATAGCAATTTCTGCTGTTCTCATTGCAGTCATTAAATGAAGATTGTGGAAGCAAACAGGCCTGCAGGCAGGTGGTAGTTGCTGTCAGGTAGGAGACGGAATGGGAAGCTGTGCATGTGACCAGGGAGGCATGGCTACAAGTGTGATGGGGCTTGGGTGGAGGCTGATGGGAGAGGGTGCCCAAGAGTATGTGAATGGCAGAGGAGTGTACACAAGTGGCAGGAAGGGTACAAGAGTTGCAGGCAAAGTGCAGTGCAAGCATGATAGGGTTTGAGGTGGTGCTGCTGAGTGAGAGTGGGTACACAAGGGTATAGTGAGTGGTGGGGAATGTGCACAAGTGGTGGGTAAGGCATGGTACAAGCCCGGCAGGGTTTAGGATGTCCACTGCTGGGTGGGAGAAGGTGTATGAGAGGCCGCATGTGGTGGAGAAGGTGTGGAGTAGAAGGAGAACTGTGGCACGAGTGCAGTGAGGCCCAGGGTGGTTGTACGAGTGTGTGCAGGTAGCCAGCAAGATGCAGTGTGAGCTGGGCGAGGATGCCTGAGACGTACCTGGGCAATTTGCAATCTTTCTCGTTAATTTTCCCATTAACTTTGTTTGTGGAAAGCCAAAAGGAAAAGTCACAAAATGAAATTATATGACCACAGGATGTGCAACCGTCATAAGTGAGAGCTGGTTGCCAAGTGCCCAGATGGTGATCACATGACCACAGGGGTACTGGGATAGTCAGAATCTCAGGAATTACATCTCATTCAGTACTATTGTAGTTTCAGTGCTATAGGGCATTGCACACCAAAACAACAAGGCACAAAGACAGTTTTTTCCCCTCATGCCATCACTCTGCCAAACAACTAATTCCCACAACACTATCTTATGCCCTTGGACATCAAAGCATGTAGTAGGGCTATATTATTTCATCTTTCCTAATATCTATCCTTTAGAATCTTATGACTATCACTTTGTTGTTTGTATCTTATGATTTATGTTGATTGCTTTTATTTAGTATTTTATGACTATCACTGTTGTATCTTGTAATTTATAATGATTGTATTTTCTGATTATGATCATGATTTATTATTGTTGCTCGTATGTGCACTGAGAGCTTATGCACTGGAGACAAATTCCTTATGTGTCCAATCACACTTGGCTAATAAAGAATTCTGTTTGTTTCTGTTTCTTGTTCTATTCTATTCTGTTCATGCCTGCTGAATGAGTGCTTATTCCATTCCATTCCATTCTGAAAATGCCTGTTGAATGAGTGCTTATCTCTGTGTTATTCAGATCTGAAGCCAGACTGAAGTAGATCTAGGCAACTGGTTTCTTACAAACATGCTTCCAGTTGAATAATCACTATTTTTATAGCACCTTGACCCACAGGTCATATTTATAACCAGATGATATTTGACCAAACAATCAGTTAGTATTATGACTGAATTAGAATAGGTAGAATTAAAATTCATAAGGCATCTGGTCCTAATAAGAATGAACCTGAAGTTTTCCCAATGTTGCAGGAAGTATAGAAAGAGAAGTTTACCTTATGAAATACATTTCATCACCTGCTATTCTTTTCCACTCTCAAATGCCTACGCTAAGAAAGTTTGCAGAACAGCAAAGAACAAAAAATTAAATTGGTTTCTACAAACATTAGGCTCTGTCAACCATGAACTAACCACTTAATCATTTAAAATGAAGATCAGAAAGCCACATTCATAACAGCCATTTTGCACCTGTAGCTAAGAAGAGTCAAAAATTTACTGAGTAAATCAATAGCATATCCCTTTGCTCCAAGGCCTCTGTCTACTGGTCCCTGAAATTCTCTTTTTGCTAAGATTTAGTCAAATAAAAGTAGATGGCTCTCTATTATAAGCACCCTTAAACATGTGTATTTATGAATATTGCAATGTTTGTTTGGTAAAGAATTTATGAATGAAAGGATAACAAAAACATAGTTTTCTGTTTGAGGCACACAAATATTTTAATTTCTCCCCTACCATTTTCATAAAACAGAACTATTCATGGCTAATATCTGGAGACAGTCCTCAAGACAAATATAGTGTATGAATTTAATCATTTTAGTTTTGGCAGGTGATTATAAGTATATTGAACTTTTATAGGAGTTATAAACTTAAAAAAATAAAAGAAAAGTCATACCACTGATCACAAAATAGATAATTTGGAATCTGTCACTGAAATGTGTAAAACATGCTGGCTTTATAAAAATTGAGCAATCCTAATTCAATATTTAAACACTTATTCCAAGACTAGCAATCATCATACAAAAATGCTCCAAGTCACCCATGTCCTTTCTAAGTGGCATACATGGTTCCAAAAACATAAATCACACAACGGTCAAGGAATATTAGATATGTTCACTGTCTTGAGTTGTTTATAAAAATGACAAAGGCAAAGAGATTGAATAAACAGACAAATCTAAAACAAACAAAATGGCTGAAATTTGCAGTATCACCATTTGTGTTTTCAGGTAAAGTATTAAATTGCTGGGCTGATCAGAACTTAACACTCATAGATTGGAAGGTTTGGAACAAGACAGGATTCTATTGATATTTAAAATATCATATGTATTCAAGAAGATACAAAATTCAAAGAATGATATGCAGTGTATCATGCGAGTATTGCAGCAAATTATAAACACCAAAACCTTATTAAAAATAGCTAGGTTCTTTTTTTAAAAAATGTTGGTCACAGAAATGTTGAATAAAGTTCTGAAAGCATTTTTTTAATTGAATCAGCGTCAAATGATGCTTAGTTAAAATGTGTAAATTTCGAAAGAGCTATATGCTTAATCACATGCAAAGATTTAGGCACCCTTAATTTTAAGCAATCCTTCAGTGTTTAGAAGGTGAAACTTCCTGTATATGGTACAAAGTTGAACATGAGCATATTTCTGAAAATTTAAATATACTTAACAGGCATTTGTTTCAGATTCCATTTTTTTATTAAAAAAAAGTGAATATGGCACATGCAGAAATTTGGGCACCCTTCCAGTTATTTCAGCATTTTTTGTTAAACTGTAAAGTTACTAATAAAGGTCCCAAAAGTTATTCACTTATTAAGTCTACAGCTAGCTAGGCCAGGCAAAGACAGTTCTATGGATGAACAAATACTTTAACCTTTCTAATATTTTTGTTTCTGATTGTTGTTTCTGTTTGTAACAATCATGGAGCTTTTCTGAGCAGCTGTCTGGGCAGTTGAAAATGAAGGCATTTCACTCTTACAAAGCAGGGGAAGGCTATAGAATTTATTCTAAAGGCTTCAGGCTAGCAATTTCAACTGTGAGAAACATTGTTAAGAAATGGAAACGACATGGAACTGTTGAAGGGAAGACAGGATCTGGTGAACCAAGAAAAATCTGATTGAACTGCTCTGAAACTGGTCAGAACAGTAAAAAAGAACCCAGCAACAACGGCAAATATGCTGAAATTCTAGCTAATCCTGAACTAGTTGTCTGCAACTTCACAGTGGAATGTTGTTTAAACAATTTTATAAATGGGAGAGGAATATATCTAAAGAAGGAGAAGCTTTCTCTGACTATCACAAAAATCATTGGCTAAAGCATGCAAAAGTTAGATACACCTGAAACATTTTAGAAAAAATTACTTCAAACTGATGAAATAAATTGAAATTTCAGCCACAAGAAAATCAGATAAAATGTTAGGAAAAAAGGTGACATATTGGAAGAAAAGCATATTGTGCAAATATCGATCATAAAGATGTGCCTATTATACTTTTTATCAGCCAGTAGCACAGAATTGTACAGGTGGATGTAAGAATAAATTTAACTAAATAACTGCATATTAAATAAGATAATGTCCCACAGACAATGAATAATTGTTAACAGAAGATAAAAAAGATGAGAGAGTTCAATACAGCAATCTGAGCACACCTCCAAATCAAAGTATTTATAGGAACGTAAGCTAAAGGTTCTGTAATGGAATTCATAATTCTCAGATTTGAAAATTATTTAAAACCATGGGGAGATCTCAAATACACAATGCACATGAGGAAATTTAAAAATATTTCTGAGCTAGAAGAGTTCTGCTAGGAAGAATGAAAAAAATTTTGAATGCAAGAATAGAAGGACATTTAGCCTGGTACAAGAAACTTTTGGAAGCTGTTATTTCTGTCAAAAGAGGCATTACAAAGTACTTACTGGAAGGGTATTTAAACTTTGGCACTTGCCATATGTAGTATGTTTTTATCTTCAGTCTATAAATAACTGTGTCAAATGCAGTAGGCATGAGCTTAAATGGACTCCAGAAGATGGTAGAGGACAGGAAGGCCTGGAGGAACTTTGTCCATGGGGTCACGATGGGTCGGACACGACTTTGCAGCTAACAACAACAACAATTCAAATTTGTAAAAATAAAGTATGTGCTTAACTTTGTATCATGTAGAGGCTGTGTCAGCTTCTGTTGTTTAATTTCTCACTGAAACATAAAATGTTGAAACTTTTAAATATATCTGTAGTTACAACTAGTAAATATTATGTGGATCCCTTTAGATATTCATGTTTGAAATTGTACATTAATTTTACAATAAGTGAATTTGGATTTAAGAACACACACATACAAATATAATCTGTAACTATATTCATTTCCACAAACCCCTGCATATCGCACTGCTCCACTGATTATAACAGGTAATGCTAAACATGCAAGATCAAAATCAGATGTAGCATATTCCTACCTGTTACTCAGTACAATTCTTAGTTGTATATATCCAATGACTAAATTGGAAATTTCAAAAACCTGTTGCTAAAAGAAGCTGAAGGATGACCTTTGAAGCCAAGAAAGCTGTGAAGGACGGAAAAAGGTATTTTTAAATTGCTTCATTCTTCTCACAGTAGAGCATGGTAATTGTTTACCATTCATTGTGAGACTTTTTTTTGGCAGTCACAGAGTTTTAAAAGTGAGAATTCAAGAGGAAGAACATTGCATAATACTCAAGAGTATCACATCCTATTGATCCCCTCATTCTCTGTGGAGCTACTCTTCTGGTGATGACATCAAGGGTTTCATGCACTTTAGATTGCTACTGTTTAAAAATGACTTTTGAAAATGCTTAGAGAAAGAACTCAAAAAGAAGAATGACATCAGGTGGAATTGGTATTGTCATAAGACATTTTGGTGTTACGAGAATGGAAAAAAGAAGTAAAATCCAATTCTCACTCGTGGTCTGGCAGTAGTAGAAGTGATGAATTTCTACATGCTAGTGATAGAATGGTAAAGGGCTAAAATGGTTCCTGATGTTTCTCTCTGACTTTGTTTCTTTTTTCACTGTACCAAAAAAAAATGGCGGCCTGAAAAATTGCAGAGGTTTAAGATATCCAAAGCACTCCTTAAAGGTTCTCAAACCCAGCCAATATTTGAGTTTTCTTTTTTTTTAATGGTGGGTTAACCTTTAACCATCCAACCCCCCCATTCGTATTGAACAAAATTTTGGAAATTCTGATGTGTCACAGGACCCACATCCTGTGTGTCCAAGGCAAAGCAGGTAAAGGATTTAGAGTTTCTAGCTGAAACAAATTGACCAACCCTTCCATATCAAACCACAGCAAACCACAACAAACCACAGCAAACCACAGCCCAGGTCAAAATTGAACAGTCCTCTTTCAACAGAGGGGAGGGATATGACATCATCTATCTCCAGTGTACAACACAGTTCTTTCAGCAGTTCCAAGAAGATTCCACACTTATTTGCACTATTCAGGTGACCCTGAGGGCATTGATAAACCTCCAAGTTGCCTTAATGACTCTCAGAAAGAGTGCTAATGACCAGATGACTGCAAGGAATAGAAATCCTTTTGTTTTTCTTTTGGAAATTAAAGCTAAATAAGAGCTGGAAAAAAAGGATATTGACTTAACAAGGGGACTTTAATTGCAAATACAACTAAGACATGAGTGGGTTAGAAGAGACGTTACAAACTGATACTATTTTTATTATGTACAATGCTAGAAAATTATGACAAGGATGTGCATACTTAACTTCACATGTATTAATAGTAGTAAGATTTGCTCAGTGTTAGGAAAATGAAAACACCATTGGAAGAAGAGAGGATGAAGAGAGAGGATCAAGAAAACACCAGACTGTGTAGTACTGGATAGATCTATGGTGAGGAAGTTAATACTGTATGTATTACTGAGTAATAAATGGATCCAGACAACACATTATTTACTACGCATATATGACTTGTAATAACAGAAAATTAATATTTTTTTAAAAGGAATATAAATCCTTCCCTTCCTCACCATCCAGTCAGAGCAGAAGAAGCTTCTTGGATGAGAAATGAAATGTCTTCAAAGAAAAGAAAGTCCAGATGCCTCTTGAAAAAGCACTTTTGGGATGGCCTGGAAGACTGAGAATCTCCACAGACACACAGCAAACAGAGGACTATAGTTACATGTTGATCCAATCTGAAGAAAATTATGTCCCTCTAGTGATCAATAGTGACATCTGCTATGCTTGAGTTTAAAATCCAGTACAGCTACCAATAAATAGCTCCCTTGACACAAATAATTACAAAACTGATTATGTATTAATATATACAAATTACAAAGTTAAGCACAATGTCAAAAAATAAGAAATGCCATCAAGAATTTATTATCTTTCCATTTGTATTTAATTAGAAAGACTGGAAAGAAGGATCATACTGTTTCTGAATGCTTTTTGAATGTTTTTCAATAGATGTTGCAGGTATTGAATTAATTTGACATGAGTAGTGTCCACAAACATAGGAAGTGTGCAGGTTCGCAAATTAGGTGCCAATAAATGTACATATATACTAATTTATACACAGGAAAAGAGTATGATGCAGGTATATGTGTGTGTGTGTATAGTATAGTATAGTATAGTATAGTATAGTATAGTATAGTATAGTATAGTATAGTAAATATAATAATATAATATAATATAATATAATATAATATAATATAATATAATATAATATAATATAATATAATATAATAAATATAATATAATATAATAAATATAATATAATATAATATAATATAATATAATATAATATAATATAATATAATATAATATAATATAATATAATATAATATAATAATATTATGTATAATATGGTCAGTCAACTAGAATACAATTCCAAATGACAAACAATAATAAAAAAATCACAATATCACAACAAAGTATCAGGAAGAAGAGAGTCAACAGAGCAAACCACACAGGGCACACCAACATATGTTCTATCTCCTAGGCTGGCTTTATCTAATATTATGGACCCAATGCCTGAGGCACAATTATATCTTCAAACCCTTCCAAGATGATAATCTTAAATGTCTGGTAGATCTTTAAGATGCTGTACATTATACAGATCTATATGGTGGAAAGCATTTGCTATATTATGAGAAGGTAGGGATAAATCATCACCTTGGAATAACATGAAAAGAAGGACTAGGACTGACATGATAGCAGTGTTCCAATATCTCAGGGATTGCAGCAAAGAAGTAAAGCTATTCTCCAAAGCACCTGAACAGGGGTGTCAAACTCTCCACATCATGTGACATGTTGTGATGTATCGCGACTTTTTTCCCATTACCGGAACTGGGGTGGGCGCAGCTTCGGCATGATTCATGTGGCCCGCGAACTGGCATTTTGTCACCCCTGCACCTGAAGGTAGGACAAGGAGCAAGGGATGGAAAATAATCAAGGAGAGAAGCAACCTAGAACTAAGCAGAAATTTCCTGTCAGAATAAATAATCAGTGGAACAACTTGCCTCCAGAAATTCTGAATGCTCCAACACTGGAAGTTTTTAAAAAGATTGGACAATGATGGTATAGGGTTTCCTGCGTGAGCAGGGGGTTGGACTAGAAGACCTCCAAGGTCCCTTCCAACTCTGTTATTCTATTCTATTCTATTCTATTTTATTCTATTCTATTCTATTCTATTCTATTCTATTCTATTCTATTCTATTCTATTCTATTCTATTCTATTCTATTCTATTCCATTCCTGAAGGAGAAAGAGAGATTGGGGATTAGAGAGGAGGAGAAGGGAAAGAGAAAGAAAAATGAAAAATATTATTTATTATACAGAAAACTGAGTCATGTAGATTTAGGAATGGATAAATCACATTAATTTGTATTATCTGTATCTGTTTTGCATGTGTTCATTTATAAATACATTCTTTCCTTTGAATGTTTGAACAATTAAATGAAATCTGTTCTTAAATAATTAGCCACTAAGTAATGTTATTGTTATATTATTCTGAAATAATGCACTCTCATTTGCATTTTGATAGAGTTTTGAAGCTGTGAATTGCATCACAAAATCTGGGAGAGTATCTAATCTGAAGAATAAATGTGTTTCAATCTGTGCATTACTTGAGGAAAATCGAATGAAGCTGGTTTTCTTAAAAAGTGAACCGGATGAAATCCTTAAGAATGTCTATGAGAAGTGCTTTAAGCATTTATCTAGTTCATAAATACTGGATATAATCTTACTCCCTCTAGTACTTTATGCTTTGAGTAAATATTAATCAATATAAAGTAAGCAACAGCAGCTGGAAATGTAGCTGCATATTCTATTTTTTCAAATAAAAGAAAGATGTTCAGAAGAAATTACATTCCAAAATTTGACAGATAAAGGATTTTGCAATAACAAATGTACAATGTGTTACTGGCCTTCTGAGATGAAGAGTATCAAATGGAATATGGGTTACAAAATGACAAGGATCCTGGAGTTTTCATAGTTGCCCTGAAGAAAAGAGAACTTCTGGAGGGATATTCTTCCGTTTATAATGAAAGATACAGTTATGTCATTTATTTTGCAAATATGATCAGCCAAATATTAAGGTATATGTTTACCCACCACCACTAATGGTCAGTAGAACAATGATA
Organism: Vipera ursinii; assembly: GCF_947247035.1. Lineage (NCBI taxonomy): Eukaryota > Metazoa > Chordata > Lepidosauria > Squamata > Viperidae > Vipera > Vipera ursinii. Next base: position 276,022,749 of record NC_139512.1, on the reverse strand, counting down.
GGTTTGAAAATGAGACGGCAAGATAACATCAAAAGTAAGAAGAATGCTGCCATTCAGGTCAGTTTAAATTTCCTTGAATCATTTGTATCCCATATTTCAGCCTGAAGGATACCCATAGCAGTTTAGGTAAGAATAAAAAGGGATATTTTCTCTTTGTTAGGATTATAGTTTACTAAAGAAATAGAAGGAAAAGAGACCAGGAGGGGAAAAGGACATAGATACTAGTTTTTAATGTCTTGTGGTTTCTTTGATAACAAATTGTAAGGGAAATAGGTTGTACTAGGGGACACCATCACCCCCAATGAAGGAATTTAGATCTGGCCTTGAGAATAGAGAAGGACAGGTTGAACTGTTAAGGGGACACATTAAAAAAAGGTCACTCACTCCACAAAAGTCAAAATAATCTTTCATTTTGTTTGGTATAAGTCAGGGCAGGAAGAAAACCTGAACGGCTTTCAAGATCTTGTTCTTCTACCCTACAACAATAAAGATCATTCCTAGAATTCTTGCCGTGCTTGTTTCTTGACCTGGCTTACCTTCAACGGTTGCCAATAGTCTTGAAAGAAGAAGGTCGAGACTGATAGCAAATTTGCTATCTCATTAGATACGAAGTGATATTTACTTATTGGGATCTTCAAGTAGAGGAAGTAGGTGGATTCAGTATTTGTTTTGCCATATACAACTATCTCTGGCATTACTGCTGTATTTATGGAGAAATGTGTGACGTTATCCACATTCTCAAGCTTTTTTTTTTAATGGATGAAATAAATCACCCAGTAAATTATGCCTGATTTGCATGAAATGCTATATGCACCTAGTTCTCTGCATGAACCCGCAGAAAGATATTGTTTTAATTCCGCGGTCCTTTATAGTTGATATTTATATTAAATTTTCTCATACTATAATTCTTCCTGTTTTTCTATTACATTCCAGGAACCCTCCTGGGTATAATTTAACATCTGAACATTACTACTTCTCGGAATGAAAGATGAGCATGTATCGCCTGGACTGGGAGGGAGGAATGAACGGAAGTGCTCTTTCCACCGGGGATGCAGCTGCTGCCTTTTTGATAGAAGAGAAATCCAGGACAGAAAAAAGTCCCTTTTTATTTAATATACTTTATATATGGCAAGTTGCAAATTCAATCACTGAATCTCCAGTTGAAACAAGAAGCAGGTGCAGAAAGATGGGAAAGAATCTGGAGACGTGCCATTATTCAGACAAAATGGCCCTGGGCTATGTACACTAATGGTCTGCTCTGGAACAACGTAGCTTCCTATGTTCTGTTCTTCAAGCCATGGAGAGGATGCTGTGCAAAATTCTTGGGACTGTAACTCTTTTTAAAACAAAATGCTATTTTTATCCCAAGCATGACAGCTGTGCATAGGAAGTTCATAATCTACAAAGAAAAATTAACTCAGAGGATGGATTTAATCCCATCCAAACACTTTTTTTTAAATTTTTAAGGAGATAGGTGTAAGAATTCCATTCCAAAATCTAATGATAGCAACTTTAAGGGTTTGTCTCCCGTGGTCTTCACTGTGGCATGAATGTAAACATCACACAGGCTGTTGAAAGTAGTTGCTTTTCATTAAAAATTTGCCAAAAATGCTATCTGAAAAAAAAGAGTGCTTTTAGAACACAGAACATAGAACCACAGAGCTGGAAGAGACTTTGGAGGTTTTCTAGTCTAGCCTGTTGCTCAAAGCTGGGCCTTTTAGCATCCCACTCAATAATTGTCTAGTCCAGGGGTAGGCAACCTTGGCTCTTTTATGACTTGTGGACTTCAACTCCCAGAATTCCTGAGCCAGCCATGTGTCCACGAGTCATAAAAGAGCCAAGGTTGTCTACCCCTGGTCCAGTCTATTTCTGAAAATGCCAATGAAGGAGCACCCGCAGGTTTTTTTTCTTTTTCTTTTTTATAAAGCTTACTTTAGGGAATTTGTATTTTGATAATATTAGCTTTAGACAAATTCACAAGTCACAGAACAATTTGTATTTAAAAGTTTTTGATTAGCAGATATATAAATTAAGGAGAGACAATTGTTTTGAGAAGTTGTTAATGTAAATAATCACAACATTTTTCATTCATTTTTAAAAACTACAGGATTAGAATATTTTTAAGCAGACAGGATTTTTTAAAAACTGATTAGCACAATGCAATTATTGATCAATTAATTGGTTTGGTTGATGGGTCACAAATCTTGTAATGAGATAGACGCTACTAGTTAATATAGAACTGATTTTTTTAGTTATTTCTAAAAGAATATGGAAGTAGATTTTTAAAATGCATATAATGATGAAAAGGAATTCTCCCTTATCCCTCAACTAGAAAGTAATATTCTAACGCAGTTATTTTTCATGTGTTAACGTGTGTTATTTTTCTGCTCAATACTTTCCATTAAAAAGTCAGATATTGTCCAAAAATAATGCATATTTGAGGAGTTGTATTTTTTCCAAAGTCTATAAGATGGTTTCATTAGGAAAAAAAAGTATTATGGATAGATGCATACTTATAAGTTTATATTGAGGAAAGCTGTTTACGCTGTAAAGAATTATGAATGACACTAAATGTGTTTTTTCCAGCAAGATCCAGCCTGAGCTGCAAATGGCTGCTTAAAAACCATTGTTGATATCAAAACTTACTTAGTAGTAGCCATTTTTCTAGAGATTTATCCCTGGGATGGGACTTGTATGCAGTTCCCAGTGGTGTCTGCAAGGGGTAGTGGTGGTGTAGTAAATAAAGCAAGATGGCAGAAATGATATCATGCTGTTTTCCTCAAATTCTTTCTCTTCAGTTTATGCAGATTTTATGTTGGCCTAGGGGTGTTATATGCCTAGTGAATAGTTTCTGGAGGGAGAAAAAAAATCTCCTTTTTTCTCTCTTAGATCATCTGGCTCCGTATTTTTGTTTCTATCTATTTTTTCCTGAAGTAAAAATCAGTTTGGGGATGCTATTTTAATGTAATACATCATCTCTAAAACTGCAATGATTTCTTTCTGAAATTCACCAGCTTCTAACAGTGGATGAACTTTTCTATGTGAAAGCAGAAGTGACATTTAAGATGATGGCACCAATCTGTGACAATTGGTATAATTCTTTCTTTAAAAACATTTTGCCTACTCATGCAGAAGAGGGGAAAAGCCAAACTTCAATTCCATATTAGCCTTAACAAATTTCTTGCAGCAGCTTAATTTCCTATGAACAATCCTTACATTAGCAAAAGTGTCCTCTCTTTACTACTGAATTAATACAAGACTGTTCTATTGGAGTCCATTCGAGTTGGGCTTCTTATGCATTGAAGGAAATAAATAAATAGAAATTACAAACAGTTGAAAGTGGAATATCATTTGGATGAATAAGTCTGAAGATGCAGAGGAGATAATTTGAATTCTGAATGATAATTTGAATTCTACTCACCAGGTTTGGTCAATTGTGTGTTTTGGGGAAGTCTCACTTCTTTGTCTGCACCACACCTTAATTTTGGCACTTAAATCTGAGCATCCCACTGTGTATTTAGCCCCTAAAAATATTCATAAGAAAAGAGCTGATTTGAGATGGGGGTGGTGGCAGGTATAAAAAGTAAGTTAGACAATCATGATACATATTCAGGCTCCACTGTAAAGACAAGAAGAAGTAAAATCTATTTTAACTCTGAAACCTTTGGCAGATGCCCCCCCAACTCCTTGAACTATAAATATGAAGAAAAGGTATGATATAATCAGACTTGCAAGATTTTTGTTAATCCCACTAGGCAGAGCAGACCAATAAATCAACTATACTAAAATAATTTTACTGGCTATAATAATAGAATTTGAGGGTTTAAAGATTATATTAGGGGCTACAAATGTACTCTTCATTGAATCAAATGAATTGAAGTGTTGAATCCGTTCCAGAGTTCTACCCATGGAAGCATCCAGTGTGGAAGTGGGCATGTTCACAGAATCCAATTCACACCTGTAAATAGAAGAGGCCCATCTTTTCATTCACTAACAGGAAAAAATCCAGTCAACTAGCTAGAGCTGGGCATTCCAACTTACCACCTGCAGATGCAAAATTCTTCCTTGCAGAGAATTGTAGCATGTCTGGAGTAGGCTATGCAGTGCTTTAGACTGGATTCCAGAAAGGTACTTCAGAGTTTGCAGTAGCATGAATCTGTCCTTTAAAGAAGTCACACAATGGCAAGCAAAGGCACAACAACTTTAAGGAACCACAGATAGATGCTAGGTTCATATTCCTGCACACTATGAAGCATTTTTTTTTGCCCGTGAAGCCAAGCTGTAATAGGAACTCCCCTAATATTCCACAGTAGTAACAAGACAACTGCATGATAAAATAGCTACAGTGAAAGCATCCTTAATTCAAGATTTGTGATTCCAAGTGATTTAAATTGAATTCAGTTAAATGTTTCCTATTTCTCCTATAAGATTGTTTCTAGTGATTAAGCCAGAAGTAAATATTGTGAAAGAATTTCACTACAGTATTAGTACTGAAAGCAATAATCTGATGAAATTCAGATGATACAATAACCTCTGCAGGAGAAAAAGCAATTGTCAGGTACATATAAATGTCCAATATAGCTTCTAGTCTCATAAATATTGTGAATCCATGTAAGCAAGTCACTTTACACACTATTCTTAGGGGAGTTTTAATCAGCACATGTTGTGCAGTGGTCCATATAGAATGCATTTAGCCTGGGGATAGTTCAGCTGATTAAGGCTTTTCTGCTGATATGCTCTTCCGGACAGCAGTACAGGGAAAGAGGGTAACATACAATCATCTAAAGATCAGAAAGCAATTAAACCACAATTATGCTGGATTTGAGGGACAATTCAGTTTCAGTTTTCAGTTTTATTTGATTTCTATACCACCCTTCTCCCTAGGGACTCAGGGCGGTTCACAGGGCATATATAAATAACGATACAAAAGTTAAAAGGAAATTAAACCAGTGCCCAGTTAAAAAACAATAATAAAATAATAAAAAACACCAATTTAAAAACCCATAATCCCCCATCAGGCCAGACCAGCTAATTCAAATAAATGGGTCTTCAACTCGCGGTGGAAGGTTCGGAGGTCTGATGCCATCCGGAGCTCAACCGGCAGTTGGTTACATAATGCCGGAGTGCCCACAGAGAAGGCCCTCCCCCTGGGGGCCACCAGTCGGCATTCCCTGACCGGAGGCACCCTGAGGAGGCCCTCTCTGTGGGCACATACTGGGCGGAGGGAAGTTGACGCCGGCAGCAGGTGGTCCCTGAGGTAACCCAGACCCATGCCATGTAAGGACTTAAAGATCATAACCAAGACCTTGAACCTCACCCGGAAGACAACTGGCAACCAATGCAGCTCGCGGAGCAAAGGTGTAACATGGGAGTACCGGGAAACTCCCAAGACAACTCTCGCGGCCGCATTCTGTACCAGTTGGAGCCTCCGAGTGGTCTTCAAGGGAAGCCCCATGTAGAGAGCATTACAGTAGTCAAGGCGAGAGGTCACGAGCGCATGAGTGACCGTACACAGGGCATCCCGGTCCAGATAGGGCCGCAACTGGCGCACCAGGAGAACCTGGGCGAAAGCCCCCCTAGTCACGGCCCCTATATGATCTTCCAGAGTAAGCCGTGAATCTAGGAGGACTCCCAAGTTGCGAGACCTATCCACGGGGGGTAAAAGCTCACCCCCCATAGAAAGAGATGGAACATTTTGAATGTCCCGGGATGCCGGAATGTACAGCCACTCAGTCTTGTCAGGGTTGAGTTGAAGTCTGTTCCTCCCCATCCAGACCTGAACCGCCTCCAGGCAACGGGACATCACAGCGAGGGCATCACTGGGGTGGTTTGGGGTCAAAATGAAAAGTTGGGTATCATCGGCATATTGATGATACCCAACTCCAAAACCATGAATGATCTCACCCAGCGGTTTCATGTAGATGTTGAACAGGAGAGGCGAGAGGACCGATCCCTGAGGAACTCCACAAGCGAGAGTCCTAGGGGTCGACCTCTGCCCCCCTGCCAACACCGACTGCGAGCGTCCCAGGAGATAGGAGGAGAACCACTGAAAAACTGTGCCTCCCACTCCCAATCCCCTGAGACGCTGCAGCAAGATACCATGGTCGATGGTATCGAAAGCCGCCGAGAGGTCTAATAGGACTAGGACAGAGGAATATCCCCTATCCCGAGCCCTCCAGAGATCATTCACCAGAGCGACCAATGCCGTCTCCATGCTGTACCCGGGCCTGAAACCCGATTGGTAAGGGTCCAGATAATCCGCTTCATCCAGGACCAGAGGGAGCTGATGCACCACCACACTGTCAACAACCTTCGCAAGAAAGCAAAGGTTGGAGACTGGGCGAAAGTTGTTCAATACAGCTGGGTCCAAGGCAGGCTTCTTGAGGAGAGGTCTCACCACCGCCTCCTTCAAGACAGTGGGGAAAAAACCCTCACTCAAAGAAGCAGATATAACCGCCTGGAGCCAGCCTCGTGTCCTCTCCCTAGCTGCATAAACCAGCCAAGAAGGGCACGGATCCAATAAACATGTGGTGGAGCTCAGCCTCCCCATAATCCTGTCCACTTCATCAGGGGTCACAGAATCAAACTCCTCCCAGATAACATTGACAGGACCGCCCGTGTCCTGATCGCCAGACTCTGCCCAGCTGGAGTCCAAACCGGTCCAAATCCGAGCGATTTTATCCGACAGATGTTGACTAAATTCCTCGGCACGACCCTGCAAGGGATCCTCCCTCACCTCCTGATTAAGAAGGGAGCGAGTCACCCTAAACAAGGCGGCCGGGCGATTATCTGCGGACGCGATGAGGGTAGAGAAGTAATTACACCTCGCCGCCCTCATCGCTGCGAGATAAGACCTAATGTAGGTTCTTAACCGCAACCGGTCGGATTCAGATCGGCTGGACCTCCAGCAGCTCTCTAGGCCCCGTTTCCGACGCTTCATCTCCCGGAGCTCCGCGGAGAACCATGGAGCTCGCTGGGATCTGCACCGGATCAGGGGCCGCAAGGGTACAACCCGGTCAAGTGCCTCAGTGGCTGCCCTTTCCCAGGCTTCCACTAAGGCATCCGCTGAGTTGTGAGCAATGGAGGCAGGTGGGGACCCCAGCGCCGCTTGGAATCTATCAGGATCCATTAAGCGTCTGGGGCGGTACCATCTAACTGGCTCCGTACCCCCACAGCAGGGGGTGGCAAAATGGAAGACCAGCCGCAGGAGGTGATGATCGGTCCATGACAGGGGCATAATAAATGGAGAGCCCCCACCAAGATCATCCAACCACCGTCCAGATAAAAAAATCAGGTCAAGGGTGTGGCCTCCCTCATGAGTTGGTTCAGAAATTACTTGCGTCAGGTCCATGGCCGTCATGGAAGCCATGAACTCCCGAGCTAGCTCAGATGAACCTCCCAGGGATGGTAGATTGAAGTCCCCCAAAACTATAAGTTTGGGGAACTCAACCACCAACCCCGAGAGGACATCGAGCAGCTCGGGCAGGGCTGCCGCTGCGCGACTAGGCGAAATGTACACCAGCAGCAAGCCCAACTGCGCCCCAGAACCAAATCTCACAAAGAGAGACTCACACCCGACTATCTGAAGAACAGTGGTCTCCCGCGGACATAAGGTCTCCCTAATAATCACCGCCACACCCCCACCCCTACCATGAGCTCGTGGCCGGTGTAGCACCCGGAAGCCTGGTGGGCAAAGGTCAACCAAAGGGACCCCACCCTCTGGGCCCAACCAAGTCTCCGTGATGCAAGCCAGGTCCGCATGCTCACCCTCAACTAAATCCCTAACAAGGGGAGCTTTGTTAACCACGGACCTGGCATTCAGGTACACCAGCCGGAGCTCAGGAGGCTGCACATCCTCGCTCCCGGGACCTCGGGGAAGAAGCAGAGGGTCGGAGCGCCTCACCGCTTGCAAATAGCGGAGACGGCCCTCCCGGTAACGATACGGCCCCCTGTCTATCCGCCCGCTGCCATTCCCCATCGTGGGAATTGGTAATCCCACGACCCGCTCGTGAGCTCCGGAGACAGCGACACCCTGTTCTCCCGCTGCGCGGTCAGACCCAAGTCTGGCCTGAGCCATAGTTGATTGGCCACCCCCCATAGCCAGACAACCCCCATCTCCCACCCCTCTCCCCAACCCCATAAAAAAATTTGATAAAAAAGTAATCAGGGGCCTCCTGTTAAATTTGTGTTGACGGCCCCTGCCCCTGCCCAGCCATCTCTCAGGGTCCCAAAACTCGGGCCCTTCATCGAGGTTAAGAGAATTTAAAGAGGCGGGTCGCACCCAGGCGAGGGGGGAACCCCTGAGAGCGAGCAAGTCCGTGCTGGTGTATTGTCGCATATTAGTCCGACAAGTCCAGGATAGGCAGTCCCAAAGATGGTCATGTCCGTAGGAGGATCGAACGCCGGGAAAAGAAATCTCTGGATCCACACCCAACTGCACTGCCACTCAGTTGGGTGCCCCGGTAAACAGGCCACCCCCCGCCCTCTCACGGCGGGTTGCAACTTTGTTCCCGGGGGTGGTCCAAGATTATACTCTGGGTAGGCATGCCCCATAGAGCTCCCACCTCTATGGGGCTGCAGATGTAAAAGCAAGCCACTGTCCCACCGTGGCTGGTACCAAGAACCGACCAAATCCAAAGGGGAGAGGGGGGGTTAAGCAGATGTATGTATTCAAGGCAGAAGGGTAGGCAGGCCAAGATAGAAAGGGTAGTCTGAGAGCGTCATCACCGCCACTAAAACAGTCCAAAAGCGGTGCAAAAACCACCTGTCGCCGTTGCTTCATTGAAATAGCCCGTGGTCGTCTTCTCCGCCGCTGAAACGGTCCGAAGACGCCATCACCGACACAAGCAGTCCGAAGTGGCACAGAAGATATCATCGCCACTGGGATAACTCGCAGTCGCCCTCTCCGCCGCCGAAACGGCCCGAGGACGACGACGTCACCAAAAGCAGCCTGATGTGGCCTGGGGCAAGATGAAAACGCCACTGCCGGCGAAAGGGGCCAAAAGCCCAGAAAACGCCGCAGCCAGCCACCGGCCTCCACAAACGGCCCGAATAGGCCCGAAAACACTGGTGGCGCTGAAGCGGCCCGAAAACAGACCAGATGTTGCCACTCGGGCCAGAAGGTCCCGGAAATGTCACCACTTGGTGCTGGTCGCTGAAAACGGCCCAAGCATACCACTGCTACCATCGCCATCGTCGCCAGATGCAGGCCGTCACCGCCGCCGAATGCGGCCCAAAGGACCGCCACCACCAGCGCCGACGCCCACGCCGTCGCCGCCATTGCCGCCGCCAAGCCGGACCCACAGGCGTCTCCCTCGCTGACCGAAGGCAGCCCGAAAGCGTCGAAGGCGGCCCGAAACGGCCCAGGGAAGCAGGAAACGCGGGCTGCCGAGCGCGGCCCGAGAAACCACCGCTGCCAGCGCCGAAGCCGCCGCCCACGCCGTCGCCGCCATCGCCGCCGCCAAGCCGGGCCCACAGGCGTCTCCCTCGCCGACCGGGAACAGCCTGAAAGCGTCGAAGGCGGCCCGAAACGGCCCGGGGAAGCAGGAAACGCCGCCGCCGAGCGCGGCTCGAGAAACCGCTGCCGCCAGCGCTGAGGCCGCCGCCCACGCCGCCGCCGCCATCACCGCCGTCAAAGCGGACCCACAGGCATCCTCCTCGCCGACCGGGAACAGCCCGAGAGCGCCGAGGCAGCCCAAGACGGCCCGGAGCAGCAGGGAACAGCAGGAACGCCGGAGTCGGGCACGAACAGCTGAAGACGGTCCGAGGAAGGCAAGCAGCAGAAGGCAAGGAGCAAAAGGCGAACGGATGGAAAGGCGACGAATGGAAAAGAGCAGGGCCAGCAGACGGACAAGAGGGAGTTCAAATGCCAGTTTCATCAACCTCTAGCTGCCCCAGTGCCTATAACAATAAACCCCCAATCCCCATCCCAGAAAGCCTAAAGGCTCCTGAGGGGCTCCAAGGGACGCCTAGTAACTGGAGCTTGCGGAGCTCAGTCAAGCACGTCCGCCATCTTGGGCATGCGCAAGAAGGACTATATGCTCCTAAGTAAATTAATTTTACTTAGAAAATATCACTAACTACAATGGAAACATCTTCCCACACTAGGGGATGCTGCTTTGGATTCTAATAGAAGGAGTCATCATTCTTCCTCAAAATGACTCACAGAGGCCAACTTTTGAATATGCCAAGCTTGATGTGGTCATATATTGCTAATAGATGATAATAGAGAGATTAATGGTGTTGCTGGTGCTTTAACTATGTTAAATATACATGGGCCAAAGGAAAGTTTCTTCTATGGTAGCCCCATTGCAATGGAAAAATCTAGTCTTTAAGTTCTGCCCTTTCAAAGCCCAAGAAGGGGCTATAGTTATTCTGTTGAGCATTGTCATACACAACGGTCTTTATGAAGTTGCAAAGTTTTAAACGGGGTGTTTTTATGTGTTCTATGATATTTTGTTTGCAAACTGCTTGAAATTTGTGGAATTAAGTAGGATATAAATCATGTAGTTAGATACTGTCAAATTTGGTTGTCGAATTTGCCAGGTGACTCTCAGTGAGTTGCAAATTCTGGAAATATGTAAACAAGGAATTACAAATATTTATTTATTTATTTATTTATTTATTTATTTATTTATTTATTTATTTATTTATTTATTTAACTTATATGCCGCCCTTCTCCCGTAGGACCCAGAGCGGTTCACAAGGCAATTAAAACAACATTACAATACAAAAATTGATAACAATTAAAATAGATTAAATTTTCCTTAATTAAAATCTAAAACCCCTATAACTCTGATTAAAAACCCAATTACAATAAGTTAAAAAATTAAAAAATCCTCAGTCCTGGCTGGAAAGCTCAAAGAGCCAGGTCTTCAGGTCCCGGCGGAACGAACGAAAATCAGGGGCAGTTCTAAGCTCTACGAGTAACTGGTTCCAGAGGACAGGTGCGCCCACAGAGAAGGCCCTCCCCCTGGGTGTTGCCCGCCGGCAATCCTTTGCCAGTGGCACCCTGAGAAGGCCCTCCCTGTGGGAGCGCACAGGACGAAGGGAACTTGATGCCAGCAGCAGGTGTTCCCTCAGATATCCCGGACCCAAGCCATTTAGGGCTTTATAGGTCATCACCAGCACCTTGAATCTCACCCGGAGGGCAACCGGAAGCCAATGCAGCTCGCGGAGCAGAGGTGTTATATGGGAGTATCGGGAAGCCCCCATCACAACTCGCACGGCTGCATTCTGCACCAGTTGAAGCCTCCGTGTGGTCCTCAAGGGCAGCCCCATGTAGAGAGCATTGCAGTAGTCTAACCGGGAGGTCACGAGCGCATGAGTGACTGTGCGCAAGGCATCTCGGTCCAGATAGGGCTACTCAAAGAAAAATAATGCAGAGTTTAGAAATCATCTGTCCAATTGGTTTGGCCAAGAAAATGTCTTAACTTGCTCTTACTTGACTCCTTTGCTAAACAAGAGAAACAGAATCTATCCAATATATTATTAATCCTTTAAGGATAAGTGTTTACTATACTCTAACACCTCTGCTCCGCGAGCTGCATTGGCAGCTTCGTTCACTTGTTTTGCTTTGGAGATGCTGTTTTCCTTCCATATTTTGGCTACTCAAAGAAAAATAATGCAGAGTTTAGAAATCATCTGTCCAATTGGTTTGGCCAAGGAAAGATCAAGCTCTTTAGGCCCTTATGAAAGGATAGGAGGGTTGATGCCAGCCTCACGTAAGGGGCAAGATGTTCCAGAGGGCAGGAGCAACAGCAGAAAAGGTCCTCCTCCTGGACTCCACCAGTCAGAAATATCAGGTTGACGGGACCTTGAGCAAGCCTCCTCTGTCAGCATGATTGGGACAGGCCAATCCCAGTGGGTTAAGACAATCCTTCAAGAACCTGGCTTTACATCATGACCTCAGCATGCACACTGTTATGATAACAAAGTCTTAGTTTGCTGCAGACACCTGTGGAGTGATCAACAGAGATCTTCTTATATTCTAATGATCATATTACTTCCCTCTTTGTCCTCCTGTAAATGGGAATTAACCTAGAAGTCATCATGTCTCATGCAGCCCTCAGTAACACAAGACAGAAAAGGGAACTAATGGATGTTATTTAAATCCCACAAATCAGGTTCAACCCTTAGACTATTATTGTTCTCGATTGCAAAGAGAACTGTTGTGTGCTGTGTCAGATAATAGGAGATGATAGGAGGGGTTGGTCCCATCCTCTTCTATGTGGTGCAAACCCTGTTTGGAAACTGGTGTGACCTTCATTAATGATTTCATGTCTTGCAGGTGAAGTAGTTTTGAAATGGAATATCATTGCAGGAAGCTGTTCCAGAAAGGCTCACTTACTTACAATTGATGTCCGGCTCTTTGGGGAGCAGGAATAAATGATGCATCTCTGAAACCTTCATGCTGCCTAATTTTTCAAAGCCATATTAAAGTACCATATGTTCCTTAATCTTGATATGCTTTTGTCATGAAAGAAATGAGGACAGGGAAGGTGGAACAGCACAATGGACCTTGATTCCAGTTGAAAATACCGTTTGGGATGATGTGTGCAGGATAGAGGGGACCCCACTGTGGTATTATTGGATCAAAAGGATTGTACTTGGATTACTACAAAGATAAGCCTGTCTGACTAATCTGATAGTATTTTTTGAGGTGAGAGAACAAAAGAGTGAACAGAAGGGGGCTACAAATATTATTTATCTAGACTGTGATGTCTTCAGAAAATGGTACCTTTTTTATAAAACGAGTCAGCAGGTATAGCTGTGTGATGTGAAGGTAAAAATGCTTGAATGGATCAGGAAGTGGCTTAGGTATTGATCACAGAATGTGCCTGGATAAGAAGCAGAGCGAACCATCAAATGACAAATGAATCAAACTTTTGGGGGACATTTTGTATTAGATTGTACATTCAGGGTTTGGAAAAGGAAACAGAAAGCCCGAAAGGCAGGAATTACCATGTACATTGATTTTGAAAAATGTTGTTATAAACATAGGTAATACATAATCCTATACATTAGCACAAGTAGGGAGGGAGGGAGGGAGGGAGGGAGGGAGAGAGTCAAGACTCAAGTTACAGTATAAAATTGCAGAAAAGTTAGATCTTTTATTTTATTTATTTATTTATTTCCTATTGTCTTGGTTGCCAACAGGCTTTGCTACATGGATACCTGCTTCAAGAAAGGAAAGAGGAATAATGGTACTAATTAGTAACAGGGTGAATCCAAGACATTTTGCTGGTGCCTTTATTTCATTTCTATCTGAATCTTCTCCAGCTGTGATTAAGGTTCACTTCTTTCATCACCCTTGCTAAGATCAGGTTGGCCAGCAGGCCCAACCAAAGGGGTTCAAGGACAAAGGTGAACTGCTTCCCACCAAATCTGCAACTTGCCAAGTGGTAGAGCTGACTAATCACCAGTAAGCAAGAGAATCTGGGTAGCTGATCATGTTGCTCATATGGTAAAGGGATTAAACAAATGCAGATTGTCCAGAATGGTTGGTGAATATTATTTTGCCACCATTTTATTGAATGGGTGGAGCCCAATGCCTGCAGTGATTGCTAAGGTCAAGCAGCCTTCAGTCATTTGCAATACATGTTCTTCTTGGAAGCACTTTTTAAACTATGATATGCCTATTTGGATTATGATTATCATATAATCTGTGCCTCAGAATGGAGGGCAATATTGCTAGCCATTTTCCATCCCAGTTCGGGAGGCCTGAAGATGAAGTTAAAGTCATAGGTTTCCCACTTCCGTCCTAAAACAGATTTCAACATAGAAAACAAGTAGCATTGTGTGATACATCACTTGGTCTGTGAGTGAAATGCTTTCCCTCTGAACAAACACAAATGTATCTATCACTCAGAAAGCTTTCATTTTCTGGGCTCTTTTTTGTTTTTTTTCTATGGCTTATCCAGCCATTTGTACTCTTACTGGTACTGCCAATCTTGCAAATAAACTCCTAAAATGTTACAATTTTAATCTGAGAATCACCACAGGGCCGGATTCACAATGAACAAATGCCTACTGTGGTTGTTCAAAGCTGCAAGACAGGACAGCAATACCAGAAGTCTTTTTACTTCCAACAAATGCAGTATTGTGTGACATTCTGCCAGGCAAAGAAAATAAACTGCACACTAAAAGATACACCGATTGATGCTAGATCCAGTCTTTTAAATGTGGAGTAGATGTTCCTGTACAGCAAATTATTTTTATGTGAGCAATTAATAATGGGGAAACAATATAATATCAGAGAGTGGCCCAAGGAAAGAAATTGTTAGCATATTTTATTCATTTATACTTTTCCAGCTAAATTGATGGGATAGTCTCCGATATCTTTCCAGATTCTGCATAGATGATGGAGCAGCAAACAAGCTGCATTTAAATAATGAGCAAATCTACCAATTAGTCAAAGCCTAATCTCCATGCCTTAAAAATGATGAAGTGCACTTAATGTGGTCTTGCCAATTTGAAAAGAGCTTTAAAAGTTGTGTGTGGGGTGGGTGGGGGAGGAATGACCAAAGACATTTATCTAAAATTTTAGTTACAGATTTAATTGTACATTAATCTAGTGGACTCTTTTCTGAGACTCTGACAGTAGGATTCATCCATCAATGTGATGTCACTGATAGTCTCTCCTTACAGAAGCAAGTGTACCTTTAAGAAATGAGGATGTTAAATAAACTGTACAACTATATACGTATCTATATATCTGTTGAAGAGTCAACACCCATACCTCAGTAATCTATTAGGCTGCTTGTGATGTTGGAAAAGTGATGAATAAAAGATAAAAAAACCCAACAGAGATTGGCAGAAAAATTGTTTTGCCAATTTTCTTCCCAATTTAGATAAAGACATCAAAATGGGTGGGGTTGTGGGAATAAAATAGGTACTGGTCCATGGATGCTGCCATGATAATGACTGTGAAATGCCAACTTCACAGATAACATGATGACATCCCCAAATATTGCTGGGTTTAACTGGACAATGTTGATAAATGTTCTAAGCATAAACAATGGTTTTAACCCTTTATGGTGTCTGTCTTTTGATCAGAAAGGTTTTCTACAGAAGGCAGTATCTCAATGGCTGATTATCAAATTGGCTGATTATTATGGTGTATGTAAACACTGGATTTGTGAATCATACTGGTGATCTATTGTGAATGGATGAGGAGAGGTTGAGGAGAGGAATATGGGAGAGAATAAAAAGGGAAAGATCATAGGATGTACTGCTTAGAAAAAACACATTTTGCATTTATAAAGTACATATTATCCATCTTGCTGCAGCTAGCCATGCTCACATCAATAGAACAATTCATTCATTTTGTGTGAGTGAAGTCATGTGCAGTTGTAGGTAGAGAAGAAGAAATTCAGTAAGCCACAGATGATAAATTATTAAAAGGCAAATGCTTATAAGAAAAAGTTGCAAAAAACTTGGTGTGTAATATTGATCTAAAGATTGGATTCTGGTCCCTCTTTTTGTGCACAAGCACTTAAATATATTCAAAGGAGTCTGATGTATAATAGATACAATTAGTGCTTTACCAATAATAAGTGATGGCTGCTATCAACTTATTTCTGAGCTTCTTTGAACAGCCTAGGAAGAGAAGATATTATTAGTATTTATCAAACAAATTGCCCTGATAATCAGAGTCCCCTGCAAAGAAGAATTGGAAGACTAATTATTTAAAACAGAGTTCTTAAGTGTCTCACAGCAGTGAAGTGTAAATAAGGTAAAAAATGTTCTTCGAAAAGACAAAACATTTTAGAAGGAATATACATAAGACAAAATAGTAAGCAAGCATCTTTTAAATAAAAAAGTGATTAAAAAACAGAAAACAAAAATTATTCACCAAAAAGAAAGGCCTTCATCAGGTTCTAGAAAGCTGTCAGTAAAGAGCTGAGGAGGGCTTCTATTGGAAGAGAATTGCAGAGACTAGATACACTGTCCCTCAAAAATCCTCTCACTAGAAAGGTAAGGGTTTCCCTGTCCCACTCATGTCCAATTCTAGGGTGCGGTGCTCATCTTTGTTTCTTGGCTAGGAGGGAGCCAGCATTGTCTGGAGTCATGTGGCCAGCATGGCTATATGCTAAAGATTCATGGAATTCCATTACCTTCCCACTGGGAAGAGGGAAGGTAGAGAGTAGATCTATTAATCTATCCACATTTGCCTGCTTTCGAACTGCTAGGTGGGCAGGAGCTGGGGCAAGGAACGGGAACTCACCCCTTTTCACAGTGCTCAGGTCTTGAACCTGGATGTCAGTTTTCCAGCTGACAAGCTTAGCATCTTTAACCACTGAGCCATTATACCCCCTTGTCTCATTAATTCTAGTGAAACATATTTCAGATATTGCAGGGACAAATAAAGTGCCCCTTGAATATGTTCTCTTTAGGCAGGCATGTCTGTACAAGATAAACAGCTTCATCCTAAATTAGAGATTGGTTCCTCCTCCTCCTCCTCCTCCTCCTCCTCCTCCTCCTCCTCCTCCTCCTCCTCCTCCTCTTCCTCATTGCCCCCCATCTTTCAATCAACTCTGGGCTGCTCTCAATCAAGATACAAATATCATGAAAATGGCAAGGCAATCAGTCTAGGTTTAGTGCAAATAGTGGCTTAATTATGTTTAAGATCTCTTTCACTGTGTTTTCCTATTCTTTGCCAACACTGATACAATTATGATTCCTTATAATGGATTTTTTGTTGTTGTTGAATGCAACTGAAGTGTAGCTCTATGAGATACATAAGAAAAGACCCCTCCCTCTCAAAAGAAGAGGATGTTGATACATTGAAAAAAAAACATATGGTTTATGGTTTTATTTAATTTATATATCGCCCTTCTCCCTTGGGACTCAGGGCGGTTCACAGGGCATATATAAATAACAATACAAAAGTTAAAAAAGATTAAACCAATGCCCAATTAAAACAATAATACCATTCTAAAACAACAATTTAAAACCCATAATCCCCCATCAGGCCAGACCAGCTAATTCAAATAAGTGGGTCTTCAGACCGCGACGGAAGGTTCGGAGGTCTGATGCCATCCGGAGCTCCACCGGCAGTTGGTTCCATAATGCCAGGGCGCCCACAGAGAAGGCTCTTCCCCTGGGGGCCACCAGTCGGCATTCCCTGACTGGAGGCACCCTGAGGAGGCCCTCTCTGTGGGAACGCACAGGGCGGAGGGGAGTTGACGCCGGCACAGCATCTGTTCTCATGGTAAATACACTGCATTTTTACCGATTCTGATTTTGCTTCAATGGCTGAAAGAGCACACTGTCTACATGCATAATGCTTTGGGCAGGTGCTTGAATTAATAAGAGTTTGGGTCCTTCCTGTCTCATTGTTTCTGACAGTTCTTCCAAACTCTGTTCTTGATTGGCCACTGGCAATAGTAAAGGTCCCGAGGCATGGAAATCAGGCTTCTTGTTGGTTTGAATGCTACTCACTGGATAGTTTTTGTATGTTTGTTTTTGTTCCCATTCACAACCGGTGTTATGGATATTTTAAGTTATTCTGGGTACTGAAATCCAGACATTGTAAAGTTCTGAAATGGAGAAACACTGTCCTAAATCTTCCTGCCTGTTTTGTTTTCTTCCAGTCTAGTGAATTCCATTTGTACAGTCTATCTAAAAATCCCAATCATGAAATGCAAGTTGCATCTTGACCCTTAATTATTGACCTCAGTCAGTTTTCTGCTTCTAGATAGCTATCTTAATCTTGAAAGGCCAAAGAAGGAATTCTTATTTTAGCCTTGCCTCTTGAAATTTGGCCTGGACTTTGCTCTTAAATTCAACCTTGTCAGCCAAGTCCCTAACATTTGCTAATGTGCAGATTATGAAAAAATATAAATCTTGATGATGAAGTTTTTCATCCTCATCCAGATGGGGAAAATGCAATTAGGCTATCATATAATGAAGAGGAATCTGGCTGAGCGATGACAAGGTTTCTAAGCATTGTTGCTGAGTCATCTATTCTTACACCTGAATACTCAGATGGCAAACTGCTCATATCACAGATGCACCAGGCTTCACGAGATGATATTGTACCACTCCAGTTCCAGCAGTCAGCATTGCTTCCTCATTCACCTCAGACTTGAAAATGGCAATTTGAGGAAAAATAAATGCCATATGAGACCTTTAGAAGAATTGATATATGGCACACATCTCCCAATGAATTGTGACCAGAACTTGTCTCAAGAGGCTAATCCACATATTCACTCTAATAAATGACTAAATGTTTATAGAGATTTGGTACTATAAATCTCATATAGTCTAATGTTACAACCTGCAAATAAAAGAGGAGCTGAAAGAGGATTGGCGAAGGAAGACAGAAGTATAACCATGGCTATTGTTTCTATAAAAAAGTTACTAATATCAAATAAGCAAATAGATAAACAATATTTAATATTGTAAGCTGCCCAGAGTTACCATGTCTTAAGATGAGCAGCTAATAAACTTTACACACAAACAAACAAATGAATACAAATTGATATTTAAATTCCCTCCTTCCCTCCCTCAAGGCTACAGGTAGGATAGGGTCAGATTATGTTTCCTTCTTTTTGTTGTTTTTCTATTGTTTTTAAAAAAAACAAACAGATTTTCTAGTGGTGTTGAAAGTTTATTATACCTATTACTTTCATGCCCTGTAAAAAATTGTGGGGAACAGTGATATAAGAGCTGTGGTAGCACAGTGGTTAGAATGCAGTACTGCAGGCTACTTCTGCTGTCTGCCAGCTGCCTGCAGTTCAGCAGTTCAATTCTCACTGGCTCAAGGTTGACTCAGCCTTCCATCCTTCTAAGGTCATTAAAATGAGGACCCAGATTGTTGGGGCCAAGATGCTGACTCTGTAAACCACTTAGAGAGAGCTGTAAAGCACTGTCAAGCGGTATATAAGTCTAAGTGCTAGTGCTACCGCTATAATTCATCTATTGCCAAACTTTGGTGGTCCTGAGTGGGTTATGGGGTTGCAAAAATGGGGCATGCCTGAAAGCTCCATTTCCCTCATAAGATATGGACCTCAAATACTGCTTTAGAATTATGGTTTTCAAACTTGGCAACACTGCAAGTATTGCAAATATGCTTGCTGGGGAATTCTGAGAGCCAAAGCCTACACATGTTAAAGTTGCCAAGTTTGGAAAAACACTGCCTTAGAGGATATACTGGGATCAGTTTTCAAGAAAAAAGAATGAACTTTATTACTGTCTCCCTTCTCCCCTCAAATAATATTAGAACTTTGGGAACATAATTTTAGCATGAAGTATAGCACTACATTTTACCCTCTACAGTTTTAAGATCTTTTTTTTTTTGATCTGGCATTGAGGGTTTGAATAAATGGCATGTTTTGCCATGGTGAATAGCAGACTACAGTCTTTACCAAAAATGAAAAACATTATTAGCTATGGTTTATAATATGGCTATTTAATCACATATGATACATTTTCCATTATTTGGGAAGTGCTATCATATCTTCATTCAGTTCTTTCCAGTTCCTTCAATCTGTCTTCAGAGGACTTAACCCGTAACATGTGGCATTTTCTTTGAACCTATTCCAGTTGTTTGAACCCTTTTTATATATGGTACCTAGTACTAGATGCAAGACTTGAAGTGGCATCTGGCCAATTAAGAGTAAATAAAAATGTTGATTTGGAAACTAGATTACTGCTGATGCAGCTTAAAACTGAATTTGTCTTTTTTTGTAGCTGACTCATATCCAGTTTGCAGTCCTCTGCTGTTCCAAGATTTCTTGCACAAATATTATCCTATCCTATATTTATACATTTATTTTCTGTGCATGTATCTTTAAAAGTATTGCCAGGTGTTGTCTTATCACAAATATGTGTTTTCTCATATAATGCTTCTATTAATAGATTGCCATGTGCACATTTTTTCCAGAAATTACATATTAGCTTTATGAAATAAGATTGTTATTTTTAAGAATTAGTTTGCTCTAGTGGTGTTGTGATTCAGCGTCAGCCTGTGGATTCGGCAGCTGAATTGGACAATTCTGAGGAGGAGGAGGAGGAGGGGTTTGGAGAGCCTTTGGTTGCAGATGCATCACAGAGCTCTCAGCCAGGCCCCTCCCATCTTGTTCCTTCTCAGACCCAGCTGTGTGAGCCTGAAAGATTAGACGAAGATGATCCACAGCTGGCTTTGTTCAAGGACCCTTGAAGCAGGAGGCAGACAAGCAGAAGTGAACAAAGAAAAGCAATGAGGCACCTCGGGAGGAGGCAAAGAGAAGCCACACCCTGAGACTGTTGTTTAAAAGGGGAATGTGTGGGAGGTGCTGGTTGCTGAAGGCAACCGTTTGCAGAGCTTCTGATATAGTCTTGGTCTGTATTTGTTTTACTCTGTTTTGAACTGTTTCGTTTAGTTTTTGTAAATAAATTTGGTTGGCTTAATTCCAGCCTCTTGAATATAACAAAGGGGTTGTCCCTGACATTTCTTCAGGGCCGGTTGTAGGCTGGAACAGAACAAGTGGTAAAGGCACCAGGAAGTTCCACCTTAGCCATGAAAGCCAGCTGAGGTGACTTTTCTCACCTCATAAGGCTGCTGTTGTGGGAAAAACAGGAGGAGGAGGAAGGACAGCGGTGGGATTCAGCTGGTTCACACCACTTCGGCAGAACCTGTAGTTAATTTTTTGTTGCCCAGGCCCAGAATGGACTTCCGGAAGAGGCATCCACACAGAGAACGGATTATTCACATATTTGAATCCCACCGCTGGGCCTAGGAGTATTAAATATGTTCGCCACCTTGAGTAGTTATTTATAAAAATAATAAAGGAGAGATATAAATAGATAAATAAGTAAACCAATAAATAAATATTGCATGTTTTAATGTTTTATGGAGAGTCTAGAGCAGAGGTGTCAAACTGCCAGTCCGCAGGCTGGTTGCATCATGTGGAGGCCGCACCCACCCCAGCTCTGGAAATGCAAAAAAAAAAAAAAAAATTGCAATACGTCGCAACACGTCAGGTGACGCAGAGAGTTTGACACCCGTGGTCTAGAGGGATGTGTGCCTCGAGTAATAACAAGTATTCCAGACAAGATGGATGCAAGAAAACTAGAGTCCCAGAAACACCCACTGTAGTCAAGTATTTTATCTCCCAAGTACATTTCAGGAACAATAGCTACCCAGCAAAGAGAACATTGCCTCAGCTGGATCAGAATGACAATACTAGAGCAGAAACAGTGACAATCTCTTAACACTCTTCTTTCCTTAATGACAGGACCACTGCCCACTTGATATACTGCATCTCAACTCTATTTTATAAAATGCTTTATAAAATAGAAAACAAAAAGCAGCTCAAATCACAATAAACTGAATAAAACACTTTCTGGATTACTTATCTTAATGGCTATTGATTAAACTGTGTACTTCAGATAGCTGAACTGAACAAGGAGATCAGATTTAGAAGTAAAGGAAGGAAATCAACTATGTTTAAAAATTCCCAGTGGGAGAGGTGGGAATTTTCTATCCACATCCGGAGTGAATCATATCCATTAGTTAGCTATGAGGTCTTTTATAGCAGTTGTTATTTGCTTTACATTTTTAGGAAAGCTAGAACCATCACTAGGTGTTCAAGAAGGTATAGACATAAATCACAAAGCAGCACAGCTTCAGTAAAGGAACACATTTCTACCAAAGGGGGGGGAAAAACATTTATGTGAGATAACTTTCCTACTTTATTTCAAGCTGATGGATTATCCAACAGGAATTATTTACCTAAGAACTCACACCTAAGCATATTTTTTATTCTCCAGGTGACACCCCTTTTAAAAACCTAACATGATTTCATCTTGAATATAAAAGTAACATATGTGCAAGCTTTTTGTTTTGCTTTATTTTTATTTATTTTTGCTGACACCTAGTGCTCCTGAATATGCTGACATTTCACGGCCGGTAGCAGGATCAATCAATCCTAGGTAGCCTATAAATCTAAAAACAGTGGAAGATATATATGTGTGTGTGTATTTGTGTGTGTGTGTGTGTGTGTGAGCACATGTGAATTTATGTAAACTGATTTTTTTTAGTCCTGCAATTTTTGTAATTACTTTTTTACATTTTTTTTAAAGGCTGGGCATTCATTCCTGATGCATTTGGGATTGTAGGCAATCTTCTTGTTTTATTCTGCCCCAGTAGTTTCTCCACAGTGGAACTTGTGATTTATTAGTGCTGTCTTTGAGGTCTCCCAAATTTGCGGAAATACAATACTCTAAACAGCAAAGATGGAAGAAAGTTCAAAGGATTCATGAATAAAATTTAAGTGAATGATATTTCAAGCTTAAAGCGCAAGCACTGAGTTGGCTAAATGCATATACAAACATTATTTTTGCTTGTGGCAGATATAGAGATGGCTGCAGTGGGAGTTGTCTAAATTTAGCATGGCTCTGGATTTCATTCTGAACAGTTGTGTGAAATATATTTACCAGGGGTTCACATAATGGGCTAGTGACTGCTGTGATGGCTTTTATACCAGCATTTTTCAATTAAAGTAAAACAGACTTCCAGAGATACAGTGTGATCTGTGACAGGGATCTATAATAGAGATGCTATTTTCTTAGACGATAGGGCAAGTCTATAGCCCTTTGGAACATCTTGCCCTCTGAGGTGAGATTGGTTCCCACCCTTCTGACTTTCCATAAGAGCCTGAAGTCCTTGGGGCCCTGAGGGGGGAGCTTCACACTGGAAGTGGTTGATTGACTAATAGCAGTTCCCACCTCCCTCTCCCCTGGTAAGTTTATATATACTGTATATATAAAATTAAAAATTACAATAAAATATAAAACACACACACACACACACACACATACATTTATGGTTCTATTTTAATATTGTAAGCCATACCCAGAGTCATCTTGTGATGAAATGAGTGGCTAGCTAACTAACTAACTAACTAACTAACTAACTAACTAACTAACTAACTAATAGTTCTGAATACTGAGTTTCTAGCCTGGTACCTAAATTTAGATTATTCCGAGTTATAGGAGGAAACTCGTAACATAAACCCAACTCACAATAATACAGTCCAATTTAACTACTTCTTCTTCTTCTTCTTCTTCTTCTTCTTCTTCTTCTTCTTCTTCTTCTTCTTCTTCTTCTTCTTCTTCTTCTTCTTCTTCTTCTTCTTCTTCTTCATCATCATCATAAGAAGAAGAAGAAGAAGAAGAAGGAGAAGGAGAAGGAGAAGAAGTTGGAAGGTACCTTGGAGGTCATCTAGTCCAACCCCTGCTCAGGCAGGAAACCATATACCATTTCAGGCAATTGGCTGTCCAGTCTCTTCTTAAAAACTTCCAGTGTTGGAGCATTCACCACTTCTGGAGGCAGGTTGTTCCACTGGTTAATTGTTCTAACTGTCAGGAAGTTTCTCCTTAGTTCTAGGTTGCTTCTCACCTTGACTAGTTTCCATCCATTGCTTCTTGTCCTGTCTTCAGGTGCTTTGGAGAATAGCTTGACTCCCTCTTCTCTGTGGCAGCCCCTGAGATATTGGAACACTGCTATCATGTCACCCCTTACTCTTCTCTTCCTTAAACTACACATACCCAATTCCAGCAACCGTTCCCTATATGTTTTAGCCTCCAGTCCCCCAATCATCTTTGTTGCTCTTCTCTGTACCCTTTCTAGAGTCTCGACATCTTTTTTACATCGTGGTGACCAAAACTGGATGCAGTATTACAGGTGTGGCCTTACCAAAGCGTTGTAAAGTGGTATTAGTACTTCACGTGATCTTGATTCTATTCCTCTGTTAATGCAGCCTAGCACTGTGTTGGCTTTTTTGGCAGCTGCAGCACACTGCTGGCTCATATTGAAGTGATTGTCTACTAGGACTCCGAGATCCCCCTCACAGTTACTACTATTGAGCAAGGTACCACCTATACTATAGCTGTGCATTTGATTTTTCCTGCCTAAATGTAGAACTTTACTTTTTTCACCACTGAATTTCATTTTGTTAGATAGCGCCCAGTGTTCGAGTCTGTCCAGATCCTCCTGTATTTTAAGCCTATCTTCTGGAGTATTGGCTATTCCTGCCAGCTTGGTGTCGTCTACAAATTTGATGAGTTCCCCATCTATCCCCTCATCCAAATCGTTAATGAAGATATTGAAGAGCACTGGGCCCAGAACAGAGCCCTGGGGCACCCCACTACACACTTCCTTCCATGTAGATGCAGTTCCATTGAGGACCACACGCTGAGTACGGCCTGTCAGCCAGCTACGAATCCATCTGGTGGTGATGCTATCTAGCCCACATTTTTCTATCTTATCATGTAATAGGTTGTGATCTACTTTATCAAATGCCTTACTGAAGTCCAAGTAAATTATATCTACAGCATTCCTCTGGTCCACTAATTTTGTCACTTGGTCAAAGAATGTAATAAGATTTGTCTGGCATGATCTGTTTTTGACAAACCCATATTGACTTTTAGTGATGACTTTGTTTGCATCAAGATGTTCACTGATTTGTTGTTTGATTATCTTTTCCAGAATCTTCCGAGGTATTGAGGTCAGGCTGATAGGTCTGTAGTTTCCTGGATCTATTTTTTTCCCTTTTTTGAAGATGAGAACTACATCAGCTCTTTTCCGGTCCTCTGGTAGTTCCCCAGTGCTCCAGGATCTTTGAAAAATATAGTTCAGTGGTTCTGAGATCACGTCTGCCAGTTCCTTGATAACCTTGGGGTGTAATCCATCTGGTCCTGGTGATTTGAACTCGTCTAGGCTGGACAGGTGCTCACTTACCATTTTCTTGCCTATCTTAACTTGCGTTTCTATTCTGTTTTTTATGGCACTGGTTTTGGTAGGTTGGACTGTTTTTTCCCTTTGTGTAAAGACAGATGCAAAAAATGAGTTAAATAGTTCTGCTTTCTCCCTATTGCTTGTCACCTTCTTGCCACTTTCCCCCACTAATGGACCAATCATTTCCTTAACTTTTTTCTTGTTTTTTATATGTTGAAAGAAGCATTTTGTGTTATTTTTGACTTTGGTCGCGAGCCTTAGTTCATTTTGAGCCTTAGCTTTCCTCATTTCATCTTTGCAGGGACGGGCTATTACATGCCATCTACCTACCTATTTGGAAATGTATGCATAAATCCAGACCTATATCTATAAATCTCCTGAACAGAACTCAACAAAAACATTAGGCTCTAAAATTGGGCTTGACTTATCCATGGATGGGCTTATCCATGAGTATATTCAGTATTTATTTTTTTTTAAAAAAGTGCTGGTATATAGGTGCAGAACAAGACAAACCAAAATACCATGAAAAATGTGTCACTGCAAATAAACTAGTGAAAATGTAAAACAGAATCTGTTCTGGAAAACATTTATTGAGATAAAAATCTGAAAACGAATTAAGTTCTTCAGAATATATTAAAAAAATGAGGATCAATTTACCTGGAGTGGCACATTTTTCAGGGTATTTTGGTTGAAATTAAAGGGTGGCCTTATCTGCAAATGGTTTATCTGTGAGTGTATATGGTACATAGCCCATATGTAGGGTGCTGAAATGGTATTAGCTCAGAGCCTTCCCATCCTGGCTTGGTGTAGTATAGGGTAGGCAACCTTGGCTCTTTTATGCCTCATGAACTTCAATTCCCAGAATTCCAGAGTCAGCACAGCTGACTCAGGAATTCTGGGAGTTGAAGTCCATGAGTCATAAAAGAGCCGAGGTTGCCTACCTCTGGTGTAGTACATTCATATAATAGGCTTCCTTAAATACATCTGTAATTGGATTGGGAATGTCATGCCATTATGAATTGGCTCTTTGTCCTGTACAGCATTCAAGGGAAGATAATTAGTCATCACTTCCTCCATAGTGCATACTGGCAAAAAAAGTTACATTTTTTTATTAGATTATGGCAGTATTTTCCAAACTTGGCAACTTTAAGATGTGTAGACTTGGAAGTTCCAAATTCCCCAGCCAGCATGTTGGCTGGGGAATTGTGTAACTGAAGCTCACACATTTTAAAGTTGCCAAGTTTGAAAAGCATGGGGCTATAGTGTGCATATCTAATTGACCAGATCAAGGTCTTATGCCATATAAATACAGGAACTCTTAGTAACAGTTTTTGCTGCAAAATCATTGTAATCAACTACTATTCTTGTAAGTCTACTGCCAACACTCAGCTGTTTTCCAGTGGATCTGATTATGCATTCATTATGTTTCAGCATACTGAGTCAGTTAAGTAGGCAGCAAGGCTGAGGCAATTGGAAAACATAGATCATCCCTTTACTCACTCCCTTACATCACTTAACTCCTTGCTGGTGACCCTGGGACCTGGTAATACATACTGCAACCAATAACCATAACTCCATGATCTGTACAGAATACATGAAGGATGGCAGCCAGGGTATAATTTATAACCTTCTGAAGTGCTGTGTTATTATTATGTGGCTGTTATAGTGTTTGTAGTATGACAGATTATGATTAGGTAGTCAAGCATAGGGTTTATAGTCCTGAAAGTGATTTTGCATTAATAGTATTGTTGAACAGAATATTACTACTAATGTGCCAATGACTTAGAGATAAGGGCTGCACAATATCTACTCATCTACCATTACTGGATCTGAAAAAGTGATATATACTGCTTTAAAGAAATGGCTAGGTAGGTTGCTGCATAAGAGTGAATCAATCTGTTCAGAAATTCCCATTTCTAAAACATCCAAGCTTATTTAAGGCTATTTTGAGATATAGGGGCTCTTCCATTCTGAAAATGGTGCCAGTTTCTCAGTAACCTGAGATGCTGAGGTGATAATGATTGGGTTTCTGTTTCAGGAAAAATGCTGGAATGGCAGTTTTGCAACATTTCCTCTAGAGCCGTGGTGGCGAACCTATGGCACACGTGCCACAGGTGGCACACAGAGGTCTCTCTGTGGGCACGCGCGCTGTCACCCCAGTCCTAGGCCTTCAACTGGGTTTTATAAAACCTTTTTGCTTTAGGACTCCACCATGTGCAAAAAAAAAGGTTCAATCAATCAATCAATCAATCAGTTTCAACTTCTCACGGTTTAAAAAAAAGATCTCGCAAAGTTGGAATTGATTGATTCAACTTTTTAGTCTCACCCAGTCTACTGTTACCACTGTAGCCACGCCCACCCACTGGGCCATGCCCACCCACTGGGCCACACCCACCCGCCACCTGACAATACATAAGTGGGTTTTGGGTTGCAGTTTG
The DNA here is from genome assembly GCF_947247035.1 of Vipera ursinii. Classification (NCBI taxonomy): domain Eukaryota; kingdom Metazoa; phylum Chordata; class Lepidosauria; order Squamata; family Viperidae; genus Vipera; species Vipera ursinii. The sequence goes on along the minus strand of NC_139512.1, from coordinate 275,995,584 downwards.
GGCACTCAGTCTCTAAAAGGTTCGCCATCACTGCTCTAGAGTGTCTGGAGAAGATGGTTTCCCTTAACAACAAATACAACTATCCCATTTCCTGATTCTCCACCCCCACCCTGGAGCCTGGCATCGTTGCTTTGACCCACCTCTATAAAACAAAACTGTGATAAGTATGGAAGCAGGTGCTGGCTGGCTTCAAATTATGAGATTCTCCCATTGGGGAAGTGGAGAGAATGGTGGCTGATGATATTGGATGATAGATGAGACACTTAAACAATGTTATGAAGCTGTTGGAAATATAAATTCTCTAAAGTAGAATTAAGACTTGTACCAAATTGAATTAAGGTATAATCCTAATCAGTGAAACTGGTTCTGCCCTCACATCTCACACAGGAAGTGTTTCTTTGTGAAGAAGATGCCGACACAGAAATTGAGCATATTTTGCAAACAATATAAGCAAAATTGTTTGGTTTAGTGCAGTAGATGAGTCCAACTGTAATGTTACACAAGTGCCCCTCCATTCTCCTGCGCTTCTTTGCAATGAATGTTATTGTTATAATAAAACAAGATTTGACCTTTTTCCCCATGCCAAGTTGACTTTATGGGGAAACCCAACTTCGAAGATTAGAAAAAAGATAGTGCTATGGAAAAATGGAAGCAGGTTTATTCACTTTGGGCCAACTGATAGATGATGATGAATTTTAACATACTCTGCATTAAAAACATCTATCCTTTATAACTCAATGGCAATATTTACAATAAAATTTGTTTTTATAAAAATATTTATTGTATTTCAAAAGAAGCGTGAAAGAGAAGAAAAAAACTCAAGGAAAAGAAAAATGGGAAGGAATAAACTGGGAATGGAGTCAAAAAGTGGAAGAGCTATGAAGGAGAATAACTACATAAAATACAATAAACATTTGAACTAAGTGAAATAATTTACAATGCTTTTGCAATCAATGAACAAATCTAGTCATCAAATCCAAAAGTTAAAATTCCATTTCTTTCTGTTTCAAGCAAAAAATTCAAGAGTGGTTTCTACGTAGAGATGAAGCTAGACATCTTTTCTCTAATCAAAGCAGCTAATTTTGCTATATCTGCCATTAGTTTTACCATCCATTCTTCCATTGTAGATACTTGTGAGTCTTTCCATTGCTCTGCATAAAGAAGCCTTGCTGCTATAATCATGTATAAAACCAAAATTCCATTTTTTATAATTGCAACATTTGTTAACATTTTTAGACAAGCAGCATTTTTAATTTCTAACACACCTGAGATACTAGAAAAGCTTGTTAAATTCTTTAAAATAAAAAAGCCTTCCTTTTTATAAGTATTTGTTATTAAGAAATCAATTTGTTGGGCAGATGTTAAGAAATGAATAGAATAATGAATTAGAGGTTTCTATATTACCTATATAATGAGAGAGTGTCACAATCTCTATAGCAAAAGGGTCAATAGACATCAAATTGAACTTATACAACAAAAAGTAGTAAGGACAGTAGCAAAAGGCAAAACGATATGACGCTGGAAGATGAGCCCCTCAGGTCAGAAGGCGTCCAATATACTACTGGGGAAGAGCAGAGGGCTAGTACTAGTAGCGCCAGAAAGAATGAAGTGACTGGGCCAATGCCGAAAGGACGCTCAGCTATGGATGTGTCTGGTGGTGAAAGGAAAGTCCGATGCTGTAAAGATTTTTTCTCCATAGGAACCTGGAATGTAAGATCCATGAATCAAGGAAAGCTGGACGTGGTCAAACAAGAGATGACAAGACTGAACATCGACATCTTAGGAATCAGCGAACTAAAATAGACAGGAATGGGTGAATTTAATTCAGATGACCATCAGGTATACTACTGCGGGCAAGAACCCTTCAGAAGAAATGGAGTAGCCTTCATAGTCAATAAAAGAGTAGGAAATGCAATACTGGGATACAATCCTCAAAATGACAGAATGATCTCAGTTTGAATCCAAGGCAAACCATTCAATATCACAGTAGTCCAAGTCTATGCCCCAACCACCGGTGCTGAAGAGGATGAAATTGACTGGTTCTATGAAGCCCTACAGCACCTTATAGAACTAACACCCAAAAATGATGTCCTTATCATCATGGGGGATTGGAATGCTAAAGTAGGAAGCCAAAAGATAACTGGAATAACAGGCAAGTTTGGCCTTGGAGTACAAAATGAAGAAGGGCATAGGCTTTTCCAACAGGCTTTTCCAACAACCCAAGAGATGGCTCTACACATGGACATCACCAGACGGTCAACACAGAAATAAGATTGACTATATGCTCTGCAGCCAAAGATGGAGAAGCTCTATACAGTCAGTAAAAACAAGACCAGGAGCTGACTGTGACTCAGACCATGAGCTTCTCATTGCAAAATTTAGGCTTAAACTGAAGAAAGTAGGGAAAAGCACTAGGCCACTTAGGTATGAATTAAATCATATCCCTGTTGAATATACAGTAGAGGTGACAAATAGATTTAAGGAATTAGATCTGATAGACAGAGTGCCTGAAGAACTATGGACAGAGGTTCGCAACATTGTACAACAGGTAGCAACCAAAACCATCCCAAAGAAAAAGAAATTCAAGAAAGCAAAATGTCTGTCTGAGGAAGCTTTGCAAATAGCTGAGGAAAGGAGGGAAGCGAAAGGCAAGGGAGAAAAAGAAAGATATGCCCAATTGAATGCAGAATTCCAGAGAATAGCTAGAAGAGATAAGAATGCCTTCTTAAATGAACAGTGCAAAGAAATAGAAGAAAACAATAGAATAGGGAGGACCAGAGATCTTTTCAAGAAAATTGGAGAGATGAAGGGAACATTTCATGCAAAAATGGGCATGATAAAGGACCAACATGGCAGGGACCTAACAGAGGGAGAAGAGATTAAGAAGAGGTGGCAAAATTACACAGAAGAACTATACAAGAACGATCTTAACGTCCTTGATAACCATGATGAGGTGGTCACTGACTTCGAGCCAGACATCCTAGAATGTGAAATGAAGTGGACCTTAGAAAAACTGAGCAACAACAAAGCTAGTGGAGGTGACAGTATTCCAGCTGAGCTATTCAAAATCTTAAAAGATGATGCAGTAAAAGTGCTACACTCCATTTGCCAGCAAATTTGGAAAACTCAACAGTGGCCACAGGATTGGAAAAGATCAGTTTACATTCCAATTCCAAAGAAAGGCAGTGCCAAAGAATGTTCAAACTATCACACCATTGCACTCATTTCTCATGCTAGTAAAGTTATGCTTAAAATCCTACAAGCTAGACTCCAGCAGTATGTGGATCGAGAACTACCAGAAGTACAGGCAGGATTTCGAAGAGGCAGAGGAACTAGAGATCAAATTGCCAACATATGCTGGATCATGGAGAAAGCTAGAGAGTTCCAGAAAAACATCTATTTCTGCTTCATTGACTATGCTAAAGTCTTTGATTGTGTGGATCATAACAAACTGTGGCAAGTTCTTAAAGAGATGGGTGTACCAGACCATCTTATTTGTCTCTTGAGAAAACTATATGCAGGCCAAGAAGCAACAGTGAGAACTGGACATGAAACCACTGATTGGTTCAAAATTGGGAAAGGAGTCCGGCAAGGCTGTATACTGTCACCCTGCCTATTTAACTTATATGCAGAGCACATCATGAGAAAGGCAGGGCTAGATGAATCAAAAGTTGGAATTAAGATTGCCGGAAGAAATATTAACAACCTAAGATATGCAGATGATACCACTCTAATGGCAGAAAGTGAAGAAGAACTAAAGAGCCTCTTGTTGTGGGTGAAGAAGGAGAGTGAAAAGTTGGCTTGAAACTTAACATTAAGAAAACCAAGATCATGGCATCCGGCCCTCTCAATTCCTGGCAAATAGATGGGGAAGAAATGGAGGTAGTGACAGATTTTATTTTCCTGGGCTCCAAGATCACTACAGATGGGGACTGTAGCCAAGAAATTAAAAGATGCTTGCTCCTTGGGAGGAAAGCCATGGCAAATCTAGACAGCACACTAAAAAGCAGAGACATCACCCTGTCAACAAAAGTGCGAATAGTCAAGGCTATGGTCTTCCCAGTTGCAATGTATGGCAGTGAAAGTTGGACCATAAGAAAGGCTGAGCGCCAAAGAATTGAGGCCTTTAAACTCTGGTGCTGGAGAAGACTCCTGCGAGTCCCTTGGACTGCAAGGCGATCAAACCGGTCAGTCCTAGAGGAGATCAACCCTGACTGCTCTTTAGAAGGCCAGATCCTGAAGCTAAAACTCAAATACTTTGGCCACCTAATGAGAAGGAAGGACTCACTGGAGAAGAGCCTAATGCTGGGAAAGATTGAGGGCAATAGAAGAAGGGGATGACAGAGAATGAGGTGGCTGGATGGAGTCACTGAAGCAGTAGGCATGAGCTTAAATGGACTCCAGAAGACGGTAGAGGACAGGAAGGCCTGGAGGAACGTTGTCCATAGGGTCGCGATCGGTAGGACACGACTTCGCAACTAACAACAACAAACCGTTGTATATGTTTATATAGTTATGTACACATTTGTATAGAAAAGGATTCTAAAAAACAGCATTTTGTTGAATCATTAATGAGGATTAAAGACCTCTTTACAACCTCTTTTCTCAGCATGTTTTGGGACAGCATGCCTGGCTGAGGAATTCTGGGAGTTGAAGTCCACAAGTCATAAAAAGGCCAAGTTTGAAGACCCCTGTTTTGGGAGAAAGTAGTAGATTACATAAATATCATTGTATGACAAAAACTAAAATACTCAGAGGATAATATTCTCTTGAACTATATATCTGTATAAAGTACTTACCTTATGTCCGGCCAGAACTTGAAAATAGCATCCAACGTAGCACAGTATTTGAACAAAATGATCCAGTTAAGATCTGCATATGTGGGACTGATTGGGGTAGATTGTAAGGGCGACTCCAAAATATAATGTTTCCATATTTTATCTATATCTTAAATTTGCATTTTATTACTATTTTAACTTAAATTGTATTTTAATTCCATTTTAAATTGTATTTTATCAAATTCCATTTCGGATTGCTTTTATCTAGTTTTGGTGACGGTTTGTTGCTGGAACTTTGTACTTTGATATGGCCCAAGGGCTAATCAATAAAGTTGTTGTTGTTGTATAAAGTTGTATAAATGTGTCAAAATATACACAGCTTGAATAGTATTTGCATTAGACAAGTAAAGGTAGACTTATGAGTACAATTGAGTCCAAAATGTCTATTGCTAAGTGAAACAGTTGTTAAGTGAGTTTTGCCCTATTTTGCTACCTTTCTTGCCACAGTTAAGTGAATCACAGACCTTATTAACTTAGTAACACTGTTGTTAAGGGAATCTGGCTTCCCCATCGACTTTGTTTGTCAGAAGGTTACAAAAGGTGATCACGTGACCCCAGGACATTGCAACTGTCATAAATACATTAGTATTTGATCACGTGACCATGAGGTGGTGCAACGGTTGTGTGAAAAAGGGTCATAAGTCGCTTTTTTCAGTTCCATTGTAACCTTAAACAGTCACTAAATGAATGATTGTAAATTGAAGATTACCAGTATATACTGTATAGAATTGTAACTGTTTATTGTTATAGTGACATATCATAATATTATTGAATTTTTTTCACTTTGTTATGCCACTTTTTATACTTTTTTTGTTCAATTTGACAATGTTGTATCACTATCATTTTAGTATTTTGCTGTTTAATTCTTATTATTAATTAAAAAATTTTAAAAAATAATGAAATAAGAGTTGAGAGAGAGAGAGAGAGAGAGAGAGAGAGAGAGAAAGAGAAAGAAGGAGAGAAATTACACCAGATTTACTTCAGAAAAGCTTGGAGGAATTGGGCAGCGTGTTAGCTGAATCACTTGATACTAAATTGACTAAATCATTTGATACTAAATTGACAGCTTTTGAAAAAAGAAAGGATAAAAGACTTGTAAATATGAAATAGGAGTTAAAAGAAGAAATCAGGAAAATGGAAAGCTCAGTAGAACGAGTGTCAGGAGATGTAAAACAAATTAATGGTAAAGTAGACATTCTGTAGTGTAAGATAGAAGTTATAAACAGAGAGCTGGAAAAAAGATTAGATAATTTTAACTACCATGGAACTTTGGTTTTGTATACAATAATTGCACAAGTTTATTTTATACACATAGATGGAAAGATTTGGCAATATCTACAATGGAGGAATGGTTTCTGAAGATGATGGAACTTGCTGAGATGGCCAAATTGACTTATTTGGTAAAATAAGAGACAATTATCAATATTTCTTGCTGACTGAAAACCCCAATAGACATTATAGAGAAAACAAAAAATGAACTTATGATTTATGGTTTTGATGATTAGACAGGATAGATTACAAAAAAGGAGAAACTATGTTGTAACTTTAGAGAAAGAGATAAATTTATAATTGTACTTATAACTACAGTAAAGATCAGAAGCTATGTTGTACATTGCTTTCCTATGGTTAATAACAACTTTTTTCCTTTCTTGCATTTTTAGCTTACTCTTTGATTTCTTTCTTTTCTTTTCTTACTTTATATTTGTTCCCTTAAAAAAACCCTTTAATAAAATTACGAAAAAAGTAAGTTTCTGGATTGTAAACTATAGTTTTAATTTGACTTGTTTTCCAAACAATGATTAAGCCTAGTCAGCTGGTTTAGGTTTAGCTATGTCCAAGGAACAGGGACGCGGTGGCTCAGTGGGTTAGGACGCTGAGCTTGTCGATCAGAAGGTCGGCAGTTTGGCGGGTCGAATCCCGAGTGCCGCATAGCAGAGTGAGCGCCTGTTACTCGTCCCAGCTTCTGCCAACCTAGCAGTTCGAAAGCACGTAAAAATGCAAGTAGAAAAATAGGGACCACTATGGTGGGAAGGTAACAGCGTTCTGTGCGCCTTTGGCGTCTAGTCATGCCGGCCACATAACCACAGAGACGTCCTTGGACAAGCGCTGGCTCTTCGGCTTTGAAACAGAAATGAGCACCGGCCCCTAAAGTTGGAAACGACTAGCACACATGTGCGGGGGAACCTTTACCTTTACCTTTTAAGGAACAGTATTGGCTTTATACAGAAGAAAATGATTCCCTCTCCATTCACTGACATTTATGGAGGTGCAGAATACTCAGTTTACTTTTAAATAATTGTGTCTGAATGAGAGCATTACATTGCATTTTGTTACTGAGAATTGTTCATTGGATAGCTTTGGTGAATACTGGATGTTTTAAGATACAAATCCAATCAGCCCCTGCTAACACAGTCAGGATGATGAGAACTGTAATCTAATTAATATGGGCAATTATTTAATCTTGTTTTAACGTCTGTATTTAATATTTTATTCTGCCCTGTGAACCGCCCTGAGTCCTCAGGGAGAAGGGCGGTATATAAATATTATTAAATTAAATTAAATTAAATTAAATTAATACCCAGGGATCCTAAGGATACTTAAGATCCCAAGGAAGTTGTTTTAAGAAATCATCAGATTTCCTTCCTTATCCTTATTTATGCTAGAAATAACTATGTACAAATCTGTGCTAGCTGTAAGATATTGTACGGTACTTTATCAGTGAAATCTGCCACCAGCTTCAGTAAAAGGTTTTTCCCCCCCATGGGTTCAAAAGGATAAATACTTTATACATTTGTGAAAACCCTAACATCAAATGCAGTCTGGAAATCCATCTGAGTAAAATGCAGGCAGAATCCCATGAAACCCTTTTGATTTATGTTGTATAGGCCTTTGAATTCCCTGATCTTTCCAATAGATGTGCCCATGAAATCTCAGATAGGTTTAGGGAAATTTTCATAATTCTGCTGAGATTTTTCTCCTTGAAACAACTCTGAGATGAGAGGTAAAAGTATACTTCTGAGAATAGTGTCAAATTGTACTAAGTAGCTCTTGGTATTCATTCACACTTCCTGAAGGATTGGGGAATAGAATGATAGGCTGATTAGGGAAATGAATGTGCACAACGAGAAACTCCCAAGACAAAATAATAGGGAATGGCTCTAGAGAGACATATGGTTAAGCATTCCCATCCAGAAAGGAACACAGTTTGGTGTCCAGAAAGCCGGGTGGTGGTGGTGGTAGTGAAATGCTAGAGTACTTTTTGCAGACTGGATCTAAATCTTTAACTTTTAGCTCTCAGAATTTCTCATGTCATGATAATTGCTGAGAATTCTGGAATTTGAAGTCCATACATCTGGAAGCACTTAGGATGAAGAAGAAGAAGACCAAGTTGGTATGCTAGGTTTCAGCCTGTAGTATTATGATAAACCCTACCTCTGCTAGTGTCACTCATATCATAGAAGAGTCAGGATCAGAAAAAGGAAAGAAGGTGAGGTTGTCAGAATACAAGCGAATTTGAGGGCTAATCCACATGGAGCCCCATTTCCATCTGTCCTGTTTGCCATCGTTCACTCCCTAGAGACTAAAATGGACAATGTGAAATTTGAGCGGGCCCCGAACAAGGAGTATATATCGGAGGTGGTGACACTTTGAGAGCTGTATGCAACAAAATTTCATTTTGATGTATGCCGATTGGTGTACATTCAAAGTGACAATAAAGTTATCATTATCATTATCATCGAATCATAGGGCTGGAAGGGACCTTGAAGGCCTTCTAGTCCAAACCCCTGTCCAAGGCAGGAGTCCTTATATCATTCTGGACAAATGAATATCCAATTTTTTTCCTGAAAACCTTCAGCAATGGAGGACTCACAAATCTGGGAGGCAAGCTGTTTCATTGGTTAATTGATCTCACTCTCAGGAAATTTCTCCTTACTTTCAGGCTGGATGTCTTTAATGAGCTTTCACCTATTGCTTTTTGTCCTGTGCTTAGGTGCTTTGGAGAATAACTCAATTCTCTCTTCTCTGTGACAGCTCCTCAAGATAGGAAGCTGTACTTAAAGCAATTCTCATGTCACCCCTAATCCTTCTCTTCACTAGGCTAGACCAGGGGTCCCCAACTCTGGGCTGTGGCCCACTACCAGGCTGTGGCTTGTTCAAAACAGGCTTGCAAGCAATGGGCAAGCATGCAGGCCCTTGCGTTCGTATGTGAAGCTCTGTTCGTGTAAGCAGAGAGTGCTCATGCGCGAAGCTCCATTGTTGACCAAATGATGTTGGCCTCCTGGAGACATCAACTAGACTTGGACTATCCGTGAAGAAAGCTGAAGACTGAAATGCTATTAGTACCAAAACTGATCATATATGTAAGGCTTACAGCAAATATATTTTAATAAGTCATGCCATATTGATTTTGAGAAGCTTCAGTTAAGATAGGGAAAGGACCTTGATTGCTTTCTCCACTATTGTCACAAAAGTGGGAGGAGAATTTGTAGTACATCCACTTGAGAATTAGAGCAATGGTTATAGATTACTCCAATGGATTCCTTCAACCACCAATTAATTAGCCCACACCTTCAGAATCAATTCATTTTGATTTGGGAACACTTTCAGATTACGAAAGATTGACAATGATTCCTAGGCTCCGTCAATTTTTCCTGGAAGCTAATATCTAACTTTGCTGCTCTTTTCACCCTAGTAACTCAGCCTATCAAGAGAAACATAGATTGTTTACTGAATCTGGGGGTCTGCCTGTCCTTTCAGAGGATGCCTATGAAAAGTTGCCTCCTTTCAGTGGGCTTCCAAAGCCCAACAATCCATTGATCAGCCATTGACCCTGATCCTGCTGGTCATCTCTGATATATATTAATATTTCTGATTTTGCCCTTATGGAAATGTCCACTTGGTAAAGAAGTTTGTTCTTAGCTGCTGCATCCAATAATTAACTAGGCACGAGGAATAAAGCAGTATTTTATTCAAAGGCATTCATATAAAAGAAAGTGCCTCCTTGGGCAAAGCTTTATGGGGGGAACCCAGAAAAATAATTAACATTGTTTTCTATGAGCTTCAGGTTCTGTTTTTTGGTATGATAGCTCTTGCTATCATGAAATCATCAGCTTAACTGAAATAATATAGCCTCAACTCCATATGGCCTGATCTGTATTTAAAAAACCAAATAGGTAGCAGGGTTTCTATTGAGGTCTGAAAAGACAGGAGGAAAGGGTACCAAGTTTGAACAAGAACTTTACTGTCAGAAGACAATCACTTAATTGAAAGTAACTCTCCCGCTAGTATACAATAAAGGTACTTCACCAGCTGTGCCATCAGTCCAGTTAGAGTCATCCAAAGGAGAAATTGACATGGGGTGATTATTATTATTTTTTTTTATTTTAATTCCATTTATATCCCGCCCTTCTCCGAAGACTCAGGGCGGCTTACAAGCTTAGCAGTAGCCTTCATTATGAAGAATAAATATCCATACTTCAAAAGGTAGTGAAACGAAAGGGGAGAGCCGTGTACCCTGCCCTGAGGTTTTGGATAAACAGTAGGATAAAATAAACAATTGCAATGAAATAATTAAAATATGACTGTTTTGTAATAAATGAACAAACTGGAAATGCCAAATATGTAGCTATAAAATATACATGCTATCCTATTTCTATCCTATTTCCCTTTTCCATAGCACGCTTTCATGTGCCAACCATCAAGAAGTGTTTGACTGAGAATTGACCATTCTTCAAAGTGTCTTTGTTAGGATTAACAGTTTCCCTTGGTGCCCCATCTGATCCTGCAATAAAACACTTCACTATCAGTAGTTCCCCAAAAGCAAACAGTATCTCTTAAGGAGCCGAGAGATGGAGTTTTTTTTTTTAAAAAAACACAATATCGTGATTCAGTTGCGTGACACTTTAATCGGTTCCTTATACTGCCTTATATAAGGAAGAGAGTGGAAGACATATGCCATGTCCCACCTTAACTGTGCATTTTCTAGTTTGTTTGGGATTTATGTCAGCACCTTAATGGGATTTAAATGGAATTTTTATATGTGAATAATACTTGGCATTAATGCAAGAACTTGAGGTAGCTCTGCCATCAAGATGATTTGCATAAAGGTTTTAAAATATAAAAGTAAAATAGCTGGGCTATTGTAAATTGTCAGGCAAAATATGACACTTGGATAATAGAAAAGAGAAGAAACAAAAACTGCAGAACCACGTGCTTTCCCCCGGGGGTTAATTTTTCAGTATTAAGGTTCAGCAAGGGGCAGGGAGGAAGAAAAGCCGGGGTAATAGTGTTTGGGGTCTTACTGATTGGTGGATTAAATGGGTGCAGAGGGCAGTTCAACATTGTGAGTCTGGCAGCTTTTCTCTGAAACTCTCTTTCCTGCCCCTTCCTTATTATATTACAAACGTTCTGTGCATGGCTAATGTATTCCAGCCACTTGTTGCCACTATTGTACATTCAAAGAGATCTAATAACTCTGCTTTGTTATGAAAAGCAGGCTTTTGAGGGGGGAAAAAAGCAATAGCTTGACCAAATGATCCTGTAAGGAGGTTTGATCCATGAAGGTGAGACCAGGAATTGCATTAAGGGGAGGGAGAAAAAGCAAGAGCTTCCAGGATAGTTTGAGGACAGACACCCTATGGAATTCTACCCAGATTTAAGACTTTGAATGAAGAAGGGAAGGATGCAAAACAGATGGCCAGATTCCTTGAAAAACCTATTTTTCTTGCACGCTGCACATCACTAGTGTAGTTTCATTTCCAGTTAAACCTTCTAAGCATATGGAAAAGAATGTTTATAGCCTGTGGGTGCTGGGACTCGCTGTGACAGAACGGAGAGCAGAACTATAAAGTGTAACGAAGCTTCCTGCTGTGTCTAAGGGGTAGTGGCCACATACATTATTTGTACTTGATGAGAGCCATGGGGAGGGGGGTGCACAGTAGTAAAGCAGCATTTCCCAAGCCCCGCTGGTTCATTTCAGTTAGAGGAGGAGAGGGAAGGCAGTTTTTCTTTGTCAATTATACCAACAGTTGTTTTTTTTCCTCCTCCCATGCTTGTTCTAATTCCATCACTGGCTTATTCAGCTATTGGTTTTAACTAGCTTTTCAACAATAGAGTACTTGCTGAATACATTGCGGGGGGTGACTTTGGATGTCTTTGTGTGGACTGAGCAGGTTGCCATCAGTGAAGGGGTCAGTTTCAAATGATCGGGGTTGATATTTGAAGGATCAGCTAAATAAGTTGCCTCAGAAAAGGGAACGTTGGGAAGCTAGCATCTACCAACAATTTCTCCTCTAAAAGGGCTAGACATCAGAGAATGTATAAAAGAGATATTAAAGAGAAGAGATATGTGCAAATCTGGATTCATTTTTAAGCTATGCAAGGCAAGTACGTTCATTCGGAAATCAGAATTTTACTACTTGAAAATTGGCAGCTGGCTCATTTACATACCATTTTTAAAGTTGTATACTGATTTTTAGAGAAAGTGTTTGAAAAATTAAACTAAATTAAATTAGAATATTAATTAAACTATACAGTGTTTGATAATTTTATTTGATTAAATAAAGATATGGTGGCGCGGTGATTAGAACCCTTCCTGGCTGGTTTATTCAGCTCGGGAGGAGACACGAGGCTGGTTCCAGGCAGTGATATCTGCTTCTTTGAGTGAGGGTGTCTTTCCCGCAGCCTTGAAGGAAGCGATGGTGAGACCCCTTCTCAAGAAGCCTGCCCTGGATACAGCTATTTTGAATAACTATCGTCCGGTCTCCAACCTTTGCTTTTTAGCGAAGGTTGTCGAGAGTGTGGTGGCTCATCAGCTTCCTCTGTTCCTGGAGGAAACTGATTATCTTGACCTGTACCAATCGGGTTTCAGGCCTGGGTACAGCACAGAGATGGCATTGGTCGTGCTGATGAATGATGTCTGGCGGGCTCGGGACAGGGGTTGTTCCTCTGTCTTAGTCCTATTAGATCTCTCAGTGGCTTTTGATACCATCGACCATGGTATCCTGCTGCGATGTCTCAGGGGGTTGGGAGTGGGGGGCACTGTTTTACGGTGGTTCTCCTCCTACCTCTTGGGCTGTTCGCAGTCGGTGTTGGCAGGGGGGCAGAGGTCCGCCCCGAGGTCTCTCATTTGTGGAGTTCCTCAGGGGTCTGTCCTCTCTCCCCTCCTGTTCAATATCTATATGAAGCCGCTGGGTGAGATCATTCATAGTTTTGGGGTGGGGTATCATCAGTACGCTGATGATACCCAACTTTTTCTTTCCACCCCAAACCAACTCAGTGATGCCCTCGATGTGATGTCCCGTTGCCTGGAGGCGGTTCAGGTTTGGATGGGGAGAAACAGGCTCCGACTCAATCCTGCCAAGACTGAGTGGCTCTACGTACAGGCATCTCGAGTGAACCATTCTATTCCATCTTTAATGATGGGGGTGAGGTGTTACCCTCCTTCGATAGGGCTCGCAACTTGGGTGTCCTCCTGGACTCGTGGCTCAGTCTTGAAGATCATATAGGAGCCATGACTGAGGGAACACCTGCTGCCGGCATCAAGTTCCCTTCGTCCTGTGCGCTCCCACAGGGAGGGCCTTCTCAGGGTGCCGCCGGCAAAGGATTGCCGGTGGGCAACACCCAGGGGGAGGGCCTTCTCTGTGGGTGCGCCTGCCCTTTGGAACCAGTTACCCGTAGAGCTCAGGACTGCCCCTGATTTTCGTTCGTTCTGCCGGGACCTGAAGACCTGGCTCTTTGAGCTTTCCGGCCAGGACTGAGAATTTTTAATTTTTAACTTATTGTATTTGGGTTTTTAATCAGAGTTATAGGGGTTTTAGATTTTTAATCAAGGATAATTTAATCTATTTTAATTGTTATTAACTTTTTGTATTGTAATGTTGTTTTAATTGCCTTGTGAACCGCCCTGGGTCCTACGGGAGAAGGGCGGTATATAAGTTCAATAAATTATTATTATTATTATTATTATTATTATTATTATTATTATTATTATTATTATTATTATTATTATTATTATTATTATTGCAGGCTAATTCTGCTGGCTTCCAGCAGTTTGGCAGTTTGAATCTCACCAGCTCAAGGTTGACTCAGCCTTCCATCCTTCCGAGGTTGGTAAAATGAGGACCTGGATTGTTAGGGGCAATATGCTGACTCTTTAAACTGTTTAGAGAGGGCTATAAAGCACTGTGAAGTGGGCATATAAGTCTAACTGCTATCATTATTATGGGCCATCCAGTCATTTTTGACTCCCAGCAATTGCAAAGATAGATCTTCTCCATGATAAGCTATCCCTAACTTGTACTTTCAAATTCCCCAATGTGCACACTACTTTCCACTGTAACTGAGTCAGGAAGGAATAACTCTCATATGTACCTACAAATGAGAAGTGAGCATCCTAGAGTATGAATACAACACACCCCCCTAATCTCTTTATTATAGCTCTGAAAGCTTACAGAAATGTCTAGGTATCCTTCAATGCATAGGAACCTAATTATAGAATTCCATTTTATGGGAATTTTTGGCACTTTGGGGCTTTTGAGTAAATCTAAACTTGGACAAGCTGCAGACACAAGTCTCTGAAATGTAATCTGTAGATTCTGAGAAACCAGGATGGCACTGCTGAAATCCAGTGTTCATTCAGTCATAATCATAATAGTAAAGTTGGAAGGGACCTTTGAGGTCATCTAGTCCAACCCCCTGCTCAGGCAGGAAACCCTATACCATTTCAGACTGTCCAGGCTGTCCAGTCTCTTCTTAAAAACTTCCAGTGTTGGAGCCTTTACAGCTTCTGGTGGCAGGTTGTTCCACTGGTTAATTGTTCTAACTGTCAGGAAGTTTCTCCTTAGTTCTAGGTTGCTTCTCTTCTTGATTAGTTTCCATCCGTTGCTTCTTGTCCTGCCTTCATTCCATTCCATTCATTTTATTCATTCCATTGCTTTACATTTTTGGATTTAGCTTTGTCTCAGATGCAGGAAATACGAGTCATCTACAACATACAGTATAAGAATTGTAGCAGCCACTGTGTAGGACAGACAGGCAGAAAACTAGCAGAGCTCACCCATGAACACCAACTAGAGATCAGAAGACATGGTTAAAACATTTTAATATCACAACACATAGACAAACTCAACCTTAGTTTTAACTGGGAAAATGTAAACATTCTAGACCAAGCTAATCCAAAAACCTGAGGAACTTCTGGAAGCCTGATAGTGAGACAAGTCAGCCATCAACAGGTTCCTGGAGATAAACAACACTTAGACACAATTTTAAAAAAGGGAATTAAAAAAAAGAAACAAAAAGACCAGAACACCACCCAGCCAGCAAGCAACAGCCAGATAAACAGGGATTAACACCAGACAAACAATCAAGCAATAAACACAGCCTAATCAAGGTACTACCCAGGAGAAAACAACACCTCACCCAGCTTGACAGCTAAAGTTACTGTATAAACAGAGAGAAAACCCCACACCCTTCTAGCACTAAAAATGCTATCCCGCATTAATAGCAAAATGTCTGCAAGCAAATAACCAAGCACCAAGGACTCCCCAAATTGCAGTTCCCTTAAGCTCTTACTGATAGTAGTAGAAGGGAAGTGGTTATAAATTCTAATGGGACTTTATACATGGCTGAAAATTGAGAGACAATTGAAGAGGCAGGGAGGCAACCATGCTAGCAAGTCAATGAAACCAATTTTCTTTTTCTTGAGCTAACCGCTTCCTAAACTTTTGTGATTACAACAAACATCTTGTATCTATAATTTTATTTATTAATGTGGGGAAAAAAGGATTTTGCCCTAGAAATTAGACTTGAACCCAATAGGTTCTCTCTCTCTCTCTCTCACACACACACACACACCTTTTATTTTTGGAAGTTAAATAGTGCTCCTCATCCTTTCCCTTCTGGTACACTTTTGTGTCTGGCAAGTAAAAATAGATGCAGATTCTGATGAGGTTTTTTTTTTAAAGAAAAGCTTTTCAGGCTGATCAAACCAGTTGAGGGCCTCTGAAATGGCATGATCTAATAAAGCCAAGGATGAGAGGTTTGAAACCTAACAACTATGCACAGCATAGACTTTAAAATCCGAAGGAGATTTAGCCTACTCAAATGATTTGTCTTCCCTGTCTTCAAAGAATGATGGCTTCTTTTTCATCTTCTTGCCTTGCTGTTAAACCAAAGGGAATTATTGACTTTATGGTGCACTTTAAGTACATTGTCCAGCAGGAAGAGAACATGAATGTACGCTGAAGCTATGAGTTGAAGTTCTCTTCTTTTTGTACAGTTTCCCCATTTAATTGAAGGCAGTTTTCAACAAAGGAGAACAAAAAAAATGATGATTGCCAGGGCTTTTTTTCTCATAGAACGCTCAGAACGCTGTTCTGGAACCTTTTTTTGTAAAACAAAACAAAACAAAAAAACAACAAACCAGCTCCCTTATTGGTTTTCCTAAGCCTATTGCAGGGCTAGCAATCTTGGCTCTTTTTTATGACTCGTGGACTTCAACTCCCATAAATCCTGAGCCAGCCATGCTGAGGGGAAAGAGAGAGGTTTCCAAGCTGAGCCATGCTGGCTCAGGAATTCTGGGAGTTGAAGTCCTTGAGTCATGAAAGAGCCTGCACTAGAGGAGGACATTAAAATTATTTACAGGATTACTTCTTTAGGAACTAAACTTTTAGAATCTAAAACAGCTAATTCAGAAAAGCCAACAGGAAAGAACCTCACATTTTTCATCTGCTTCTGTCTTTTGGAAGGAAAAATAATCTATTTCTTATGTTAACATCTCTGCAATGAAATCAAAGGTAAAAGGAAAGAAATGAGAAACATTTTTCTCAATGAAATATGTCTAATTTAGTTGATTCTAGAAAAAATAGTATCTTTTGTACACTCTTGAAAACTATTTTGAATCTAAACAATTCTTAAGAATGAAATATTCTTAATTTGGACTTTACTTTTACTGTTTGGACTGTTGTGTGTTTTGAAAAATAGATTATTTAGAATCTAGTTATGTTGCACTTCAGTCTTTAAATAATTAACCTAGTATATACATAACAATATATGATGTTTTCCCTGGTAGGCTTAACATCAATAACAACATTTATTAAAAAGGCTAAAATAATTTCTGGGGGTATTATCTGTATAGTAAAATTTTGGACAAGCAGTGATCATGTTACATATGTGCATAAGCATAGTCAGTAGCATATACCTTTTTAAAAATATCAGACATGCAAAGAAACTAAAATAAGTCCAAAATATCTGTATTACATCCAGAAATGCCAACTTTGCAACCAATATTTCTCATCCATAACTATGGCACCCTAAGGATACCTGCATACATGCAAATGTTTCTCTGGGATCAGTAATGCAACAGGGATTGCTTTTTCCTTCCAATAACATATACCTAAAACCAGTTTATTGCATTTGGCAATTGTACTAAAAAAATTTCATTCATTTAATTTGAAATCAAGTGAAAAATTGATTTAAATTATTTTATTAAAACAAATTAATGGCAATTCTTTTATAAAACGTTGCCTCAAACAAAATGAGTTTGACATGCCTGCTCTAGATAGTTGAATGCTCCAAAATAAATTCTAGACCAGGCCTGTACATGCAGCCTACCAAGCACCCTTGGACAGAGCACAGACTTTTTTTTTAAAGTAATAAAATCACCACCACTGCCCTGAAAGTCATGTTGCTTAGTGCCTCCATGGCTTACCATGACCACAAGCTCCAACACTGTAGATGCTCCTCTAGTCACCAAATCATTGATTAGCCCACCAGCATTCCTTTGCAGACCACAAAGATTTTTAATTTATCAGTGTGGGCCTTTCCTTTCTACAAGATAATAATTAATAAATAATAATAATAATAATAATAATAATAATAATAATAATAATAATAATAATAATAATAATAACAATAATAATAAGAAGAAGAAGAAGTTGGAAGGGACCTTGGAGGTCATCTAGTCCAACCCCCTGCTCAGGCAGGAAACCCTATACCATTTCAGACAAATGGCTGGCCAGTCTCTTCTTAAAAACTTCCAGTGTTGGAGCATTCACCACTTCTGGAGGCAGGTTGTTCCACTGGTTAGTTGTTCTAATTGTCAGGAAATTTCTCCTTAGTTCTAGGTTGCTTCTCTCCTTGACTAGTTTCCATCCGTTGCTTCTTGTCCTGCTTTCAGGTGCTTTGGAGAATAGCTTGACTCCCTCTTCTTTGTGGCAGCCCCTGAGATATTGGAACACTGCTATCATGTCACCCCTCACCCTTCTCTTCATTAAACTACACATACCCAATTCCAGCAACCGTTCCCTATATGTTTTAGCCTCCAGTCCCACAATCATCTTTGTTGCTCTTCTCTGTACTCTTTCTAGAGTCTCGACATCTTTTTTACATCGTGGTGACCAAAACTGGATGCAATATTCCAGGTGTGGCCTTACCAAGGCATTGTAAAGTGGTATTAGTACTTCACATGATCTTGATTGTATCCCTCTGTTAATGCAACCTAGCACTGTGTTGGCATTTTTGGCAGCTGCAGCACACTGCTGGCTCATATTTAAGTGATTGTCCACTAGGACTCAGAGATCTCTCTCACAGTTACTACTATTGAGCAAGGTACCACCTATACCTGTTCATTTGACTTTTCCTGCCTAAATGTAGAACCTTACTTTTTCACAATTGAATTTCATTTTGTTAGATAGTGCCCAGTGTTCGAGTCTGTCCAGATCCTCCTGTATCTTAAGCCTATCTTCTGGAGTATTGGCTATTCCTGCCAGCTTGGTATTGTCTGCAAATTTGATGAGTTCCCCATCTATCCCCTCATCCAAATCGTTGATGAAGATGTTGAAGAGCTGCACAGACCTCTTCTAGATTTTCCTCTTGCCTTTCCGAGTTAACTCCTTGGTCTGTCATTGAGCAAGAATTGACTTCGTAGGGAAGCATATTATCATTTGATGTATATTTAACATATGTTCTACCTTTATTTACCAATTATATAATATTTGTATGCAATCCACATGGCGAGGTTTGGGGAAACTTACAATAGGAAAAATATATTTTTAAAATCATAAGATTAAAACATCACCTGGCCCGCACCGCTTCCGCTGCCCGCATTGCACAGCCCCGCCATATAGAGTGGGCTCTGCTGCTCCCACAGCACCAGCCGCACCAGCTCTGGCCCCAGGGAGGGGAGCCTGCTGCCAACCCCCTTCGCACCTGTGACTGCAGCAGCACCGCCTCCCCCACCCCGCCTCCTGCACCCGCCAAGATGAGAGTTCCAGCACCTTTTTTTTTTTTTTTAGAAAAAAAGCACTGACGATTATACAAGTGACTTGTGGTCACTAGCCATTACAGTGGATTGTGAAATGTACATGTGTTTTATGTACATAGATAGACATATGGATATTGCCATGGAACAAACTTTCTACTTTTTAAAACAAGATCTTTGTTGTAAGATTGGCGTCCGCAACATTATTGAGAATGGTTTAAGGAAGATGTCCAAGATATGCAATTGTCAAGTCTGAATGGGAAGATATGCAACATGATCCAGTGCATTTCATCTGCTATCTCAATACCTTCCTGCTTATAAATGCCTTTCTTCTTCCCTGATTTGTTTCAGGATTTTTTCTAGAGGATTCCACAATAACATTGTTGCATCAGACATAAAATTTCATAAATGAGGAATGGCTTCCTTCTTTCTTCGTCTGTTAAACACTATATATATATGTCCTGAAAATTCCAGTGTTATATGCCGAGCATCCCAAAGCTGTATGGTTACAACTTTGCTACCTTGCCTATTTTAAAGGCAGTGTTCTTGATTTTATGGGGGAAATATCAGATGCCTCCCAAAGTAAGATTTCATAATATTCCTTGAGTTCCCTTATGTCTCCAGATGGAAGCACCTAGCAAACCACAGTTGATTTTGAAAAGCTATTATGGTTAGTTCTTGGATAAGAAAGCCACACACACAACCCCCCCTCCCCAAATCTATTGGTTTACAAAAATAGAAATAAAAAATGAGAGAAGGCATGGACAACCAGCTTCTGCATTATTGTGAAAAACTCACCGTGACTTAAGTTTGATTAGAATGATATTTTTATGGGTTCTGTACTTTCTGTACACTTTGATAATTTGCAAATATAAAATAATCTCCCATCAACTCTCAATAGATGTTTGGAAATCCTTTTGCTCCTAGATTTAACTGTCCCAAGGCTAGCGGCCAATAAGTTTCACATATTCTTTTTTGAGTATTCCACAGCTGCTTTTCCTTACTGGCTTTACTTATTATGGAAGCATGGTTGTTCTTGAGAAGACAATTTTGAGTCACTGAGTTTTTACTAAATGTACAAAGGACGAAAGGGGAAATACCTCTGTGTAATATACCACTGAGGTAGTCAATCTGTTCACAGATTCACTTTATATTCCAAGCTTGTACAGCAAATGTCACCATCTTGATGGTTACAAATAGTATAATATTCTTTGTAAAATGTAAACTATCTTTAGAGAAAGATTCTTAGTGTGTGATGCTTTATTTTCTTTAACTAATTATGTGGGCGAATTAAAGACTTAAAAAAATGAGGCACTAATTACAGGGTTTGAATAAAATAGTGCTGGCTAAGATGCCACACAGAGATAATCTTGTTTTTTTTTTATTTAATGGCACAATCAACTACAAACTAAAATGTCTGCTACAAAGGTTTTTCTGACCAAAAGCTGATTTTGCATTTTGTAGACAAAAAGGAACCCTCCACTAAGTACCTGAAACACCATGGAGTTTGCTTTTGTATAACTGTTTGAATGTTAATAACTAATTGTTGACAAGTTGGTTGGGTTTTTTTTGGCAAACATTTGAATATTTCCTGGGGGCTTTTATCTTACAAATTAGACTACATATAAAACACAAATTTAAATCTGTTCTGAACTTGGCTCTATGAAGTGGAGTACAATGGTTGTCAGCTTTAGCAGAGCCAAGTCCACATATTTTTTTGCAACTTCTACATTTAAATGAAGTTAGTGTTGATGAAGCATTGATCACAGACCACAGATTCAGATCCTCTGGCTATAGAAATCCTAACATAGTAATGTTGGTAATTGCTAGTAATTAGGGTTGTCATTTACACACCTGGAAAGGCACTAGATATTTCCTGACACCCTTTTTGGAGATGGTTACACAATATCCACAGTGTTTCCCAAAATTTCAAAGCATGTGGAGAAGGTTTTACCAGATATCACTGCAGTAAACTGAAATGGAAGATTTTTTTCCTCTAAGACTTGTCTATACACAAAACTAGCAGGGCCAGAGATGGGTTAAAATATTGGATTCTTTCTTATATCTTATGTCCTATATGTAAAGGCCTAACTTTTGATATGGAAGGTTACTAAATCATGAGTATTCCCATTTGCAGTGTGAGACCTTGTATAGTCTATAACTAAACCAAAAGAGCTAAAAGCTTTCCAGATTAGTGACAATAAGTCTTTCCACAAGACATTAATCATTGTTAACCCCGCATTCACTCTTTTCTGATCATAGCCTCTTCACCATTTGACTCAGAGTAATATCAGAGAAAGAACCTCCTCAAGCTTAAGAGAGAAATGCAAAGATCAAGAAAATAAACACCTATCAAAAAGTCTATTCTGCTGATGGTGGATGAAGCTTAAACCTCTTTGAATATTTTAAGCTTACATAATATGATACTACAAGTCTAAATAGTTTTGTGTTTTATGAATACAGAGAGATACATGCAAATATGGGCAAAATAAAATGAATTGTGGGGCATATTGTGGGCTCTGATCATGTAGAAATTTACTACTGGTAGGCAAAGAATATCATATCAAATAAATTGTTGTGGTTGTTAATATTTTTTTCTGCAATCGATCAGATAGCCTAGGTTTTATTAGCACTTACCCAGCTTTAAATGATTTGGGAGGGAGTAACATAAATGGGAAATTATTAAACTTATTATTGTTATTATTATTGATAACCCAATTCCTATTAAGCTTTAACTCTTGGTAATTTGTCTATGTCTCTCTCTCTCTCTCTCTCTCATCTTTTTTTATAAAATCTGTCTCATAGAGTGACTGGGTAATGTACAAGGAAAATATATTAATTTGATAATGTGCTAGCAAGTTTTTTTCATCTTTTAGTGACCATATAGATTGACTTTCTCTAGGATGATCTGTTCTTGGTGTATCCATTGGCACATACATTTATTTATTTATTTATTTATTTATTTATTTATTTATTTACTTACTTACTTACTTACTTTCACTTTCATAGCCAATAACAAGAAAAATAATTGCCTGCATGATTGTGATCTTGGTAGGTATAGGCAAAGCATTACCATCCAAATACCTTTTCCAAGATCCTCATGGCTCTTTATGCTAATCTGCAACATACTGTATGTCTTGAGCGTTGGTTGGTTTCTTCATTGTTGATTATAAAAGGCAGAAGCTAGCCATCACTCTAATGCAGACATGTCAAACACAAGACCCGGGGGCCGGATCCGGCCCGCGAAGTGGTTTCATGTGGCCCGCGAAGCCATCCTGGAAACAGTGAGGGAACGGCCCCCACTGCCTTGGCCCTGGCTCAGAGACCCTCCTTCTGCCAGAGACCCTCAGATCTGTCCCACTCCTGCCCAGGCCCCCATAGGCACCCTAAATGCGAACGATGTAGAGCTGGCCGTGCCCACCCAGTAGGCCATACGCACTCTAGCCACGCCCACCCAGTAGGCCACGCCCACCCTGGCCACACCCACCTGGCCCCTTGAGGGCAACCGCAATGCTGATGCGGCCCAAAATGAAATTGAGTTTGACACCCCTGCTCTAATGCCTTCACTCTCACTTCTAAGGCTGCACAGTTTTCATTAGTTTGGCCTTCCTTATATTTAAACTTAGCCTAATTTTTTTCTTGACTTTCATTACCAGAGCCTGCAGATCACTGGCATTTTCAATTATCAGCATAGCACAGGTTAGTGTTGCTTCTTCTTTCCTTTTTAAAACCATACTCATCTCTTCTTCCAGCCTCCCTTAATATGTATTCAGCATAAAGGTTAAATAAATAAGGAGAGAGACTATAGCCTTGTCTCACCTCAACCTGGATGCAGTCTCTTTGGCCATGTTCTTTGGTATCCTGTCCTGTTTTTTAGTTTTTCATGAAGACAATGAGATGTTTTAGCATTTCTGTTTTCTTAAAGACATTCTATAGTTTACTTGGTCAACATAGTACAAGGACTTTTTATAATCAATATAGCCAATATGGACTTATTTTTGCTAATATTTGGCTTTCTTAATTATCTAACATGCATAATTTCAAAAATCACTTCCAAAGAAATATCTCATGAAGCAAGGTCCAATGTTTAAGAATGCCTTCTTCCAAATGCTATTGGTGGTCCCCATAAATCATTTCATAATTATCTTTTGAAAAGCAGATTTTTGAGTGGGATGTAAAAAAATAAAATAAAAATAAAGTCCCTTTCTTCAGCCTTCTCAAAAACCAGCTTGAACCTCTGGAATTTCCCTTTCAAATAGGGATGTAATCTGTACTGAATGATCCTAAGTATTTATTAACATAAGAAATTTAGGATATTGTATGATAGTTTGCACACTGTTGAGTCTAAGAATTAGGGACATGTACACAAACAAATACCTTGAAGTACAATAGGAGAGGAAGAAAATAAATACAAAACTATAACCAATGTTGAGAACAAACTGGTAGTTTTGGTTATGGCCGGTGTAGCAATTTATACATAAAATCCAGAAATCAAAGTTTGACAATCGGAAAGGGTTATGTTTGGTTGAGGCTATTATAGAAGAATTATGTCATTTTCTAGTATGTATTTGGCAACAAATAGCATTGTGTTTAGCTTTTAAATCAACAGGGTATAGCTTGCTGCAAAATAAATGAGAGCTACTCCCAGCATGCAGAGTAAACCGTTAGCAATTTATAATGCTGGGGAAGTGCCTTGAGCAGTGATCCTTGATATGAGAACTGAACTGTTACAAGCATGTCCCTTTTTCATCTCCCTACTTCTTCTAAAATAACCTTCTGGGTCTAGTTGTTTTGCGGCTCTTTTTTGTATTACTGCCTTGTGTTCTTTTTTTTCATCAAGGGAAGGACATGCTGCTAGTGCTGTTCAGTAATTGTGTGTCTTAACAAGTTGTTTATGGTTCTTAGATTTGGAGATTCCTCAAAGGTACATAGTTTCTGATGATATTCAGCACATGTTCATGTTTGGTATCCATTTTCCTTCCTGAAGCTTTGAGCTTTCCAGGGATAAGATACGTTCTGTTGTACTGAGCAGAGCACTATCGGCTTAGTATAGTTTCCTGTAATGTACTGTATTTCCTAACTCAATAAAATAACATTAAACAAATGATTAAAGAAGAGAAGGGAAAAATACCTAGAAGAAATGCCTGGGTTCCCCGCTTGAGGCAAGATGAGCAGCAAAATAAATAAAAATAAAATAAAAATAACATAAATAAAAATAAAATAATAAAACAAAACAAAACAAACAATAAAATAAGGTTAAAAATACCCAACCAGCTCAAGAAACCAAGACAAGTTGGGAGGAAAGATTATGCTAGAGAATGAGGGACCTATTTCTATTCCTGCTCTGTTTGACTTTAACATTAGCCACCTTTGACCCCTATTTTATAATGAAATGATTCACTCGCAGAGACCAGCACTGTGCCCAGACATGATTAGGTTCAAATGCCAATTTGGTGCTTTGGTGCTCACTTTATCTTGGACACATTTAGGGACCTTCCCATTCAATCTGAGCCCCAAACCTCCATTGAGCTATCTCCCTGATAATTACCTGGAATCATCAGATAGCTTTCATTTTCATTTTCTTTACAGCTGGTAAGAATTGGGCAATTTTTTTTAGAAGTATTCCAAGTTTAACACAAATAGGACCTGTGGTAAAACCTGCAAAATGTGGTTTAAAAAAAGGGGTGGGGTGGGGGCTGAGCAAAGCATTTTGAAAAAAAGTTAAGAAATCTGAGAACAAATCTGACTTCAGAACTATCTGCCAAGCTTCATATGAAATAGATTCAGGAGTTTTGTTCAAGAAGAAAAGAAGGAGGTATTGGCTGGACACTATGTTTTGTGAAGGTGACCTAGAATAGAGAGATGATCCTTATTAAAATAAATTTGCAGAGGTTCAGGAGGATGATTATAATGGTTTAGAAGGATGACTTCTTTCCCCTTTGCCCAGCATAATTTTGGAACAAAAGTGCAAGAAGGAATGAAAAGTTGCTAGAAAAAAAAATTGCCCCTGCATTTTCTAAGCAAGCCTCTGATGCTTCTAAGGATCACACTAAGCCTACATTATGGTTTACTGCTTCTAGAATTAAAATGTAGCAAAAAGCAATAATTTTATTAAAGTTTACAATTACAAAGGCAAAAGAAAAATATAAAAAGTAAAGTGCAAAGAGATAGAAGAAAGAAAATAAAGAAAAAGATATATAAAAGATGATTTCCTCTCCCTTCAGACAAGTATAAACAGTTTAACATATTCTCTAGTATTTCAATTTAAAAATCTTTTCTTTCTATTTCCTTTATCAATAATCAAATTATGAAAACTCATAATTCAGTTCTAATCAGTAAAAGCATATGAAGAGCTAACAGAAATGTAATATATATGATTTGGCTTAATCAAATAAATCCATGTTGTATCCCACCTTTTCACTTTCTCTAAGAAATAAAGCAAAAGTAATCTCTCCTTACTTATAAACACTTCTTTAAAGCCTTGTTATTCAGTCCTGATAAAAAATAAATTCCATTAATAGCTACTAGGGACCATAATATATTTATATTTTAACTCTTGTCAAATTCACTTTATATTCCTTCTATATACTTTTAACTAGTTTGATCTTTAACCCAATCAAATAATGTTATAAAACTTGATTTCTTACCATTTTCTTTTCGTCTCCTTTTAGGAGCAGCTTCTGCTTTTATAAATTCAAAATAAGAATTTTGAAATCATAATTCTGATATATTATTTCTTTGTCCCCTTAGTTACAAAGACTTCAACCAGTTTCCAAAGTAAATCCACAGTGGCAATCTTTTCCATATCATTCTTATAGTCTGGAATTTAAAAATCCATTTTCTGTTCCTTAGCATCTTTTTCCATATCATTATTGTAGTCTAGCATATATTTTTTTTAAAAAATCCATTTAAAAATCCACATTCAAATCAGCCTCAGTCCTGTTTCATCCAGTAAAATCTGTTCTTCTACTACATTCTCTCATTATATCCAATATTATAGTAGCAGACATTGTTCCCAAATAGCCCTAATTTCTTCCATAACCACATTGTATTGCTTCATTGTATTAATAGGTCTCTTCTCCTTTAATTATTTTCTTAGTTCTCTTTGGTACCCTCTGGTCAATGTTCAAAGTCCCCTCTTATCAAATTTTTACTTTCCAAATCAATAAAACTTTCTCACGGGAAGATTTCTTACAGTTAATTTAGAAATATTCATATACTTTTATAAAATGTTAAACACCCCACAGGAAATATTCTTTCAAGTCCATCAGCTCCTTAACTTCCCCAAATCACCACTGTAGCCCCCCCTTTTTGCTGTTTTCCAAAGGTGAACTTTTTTTTTAATCTTTAAACTTACATTGGCTGTCCCAGTGTGAGGAAACCTGGTCTTCAGAACGTTCTTAACCACAAAATCATTAACACCAGCCTTCTAAAGCAGTTATTGGAGAAAGTCAGTGAATCTAATGTCTGAAGGTGCTGAACTGTGGCTTAGTCAGGATGATTTTCCCTGGGCTCCCAGAGCTCTCAAACCTGATGGAGATCACTATTTTAATTAACTTCTTCATGGGGAGTGTAATGTATTGGGTTTTGTCTTACTAAAGAGTATCATGTGGGGTTAATTGCTGGAAGGCTGTTTAAGCAGGGAAGCTGACTAACAGCTCCCACCTCCTCAGACAACCCGTCTCCAGCACCGCCATTGGCTGCTTCTAGGTTGGCAATAGGTTGCTTTAAACCTATTGGCTGCCACCTAGAGGCCAGAGTATAAATAGCTGCATTCACAGCCCTGTTTCTCAGTTCAGTTCCTGTAAGCAAATAAAGAATGATTCTTGCTGAACTCACTCTCCTTGTCTCATCAATCAAGCAACGAACCTAGTATATAACAGGGAGACTCTGTGTGGGTCAAACCTGTGGGTAATTCTAGCCCTCACCTTGATCCAGAGTGGAGATCCAAGGAGCTGATTTATTCACTGGCTCCTCTTTTCACCATGGCCATCATCTCTGCTCTCGCAAAGCTATCTTATGCCATTGTTCCCCAGAAATCCACATTGCTGATTGATTAGTGTTTACAATAGTGGCGAATATGTGTAGCTCGGGTGTAGGATGAGGGTGAAGGTTCGTTCTCTGAGCATGTGGGTTGGGTTTTCTGAATGTTTCATTACCAGGCTAGGTAACGTCATCATCAGCATTTAGGGGATGTCTGCGTCAGTGCTCTTCTGTTTATAAGGGCTTCAGGTGTAGGTGTGTCAAGTGAGGGTCTTGTGATGAGTCATCAGAGAGAGGCTCATCTCATTTGCAGTCATACAAAGACCCTGAGGAAACGAAAACAGTGCACAGCTGGAAGCTGGTACTTTTTTTTTTTGCATTGCACTCAGAAACCTGCTTTCAAAAGATAATTATGAAATAATTCATGGGTACCTCCAATAGCATTTGGAAGAGGGCATTCTTAAACATTGGATCTTGCTTCATGAAATATTTCTTTGGAAGTGATCTTTGAAATTAAATGCCTCTCAGTCAGCTCCAATATTTGTGTCTTTAACATTCAGATTTATTCAACAGAACATTTTTTTTTGAAAAAACGGGAGATAATTTAAGAATTGTTATTTTCATTCCAAATGCTAAAGGAAGAATCAGAAGAATTGGAGAATACAGTTTTAAAAGCTTGAAGACGTGGCAATAACATAAAACCTACATTTGTTTGTCATAGATTGTGTCACTTTCTCATTATTAGATTCCATTCTTTATAGTATTTTTAAAGTATGCCTATGTTAAAATGTACAGGCACCTATACAAATACATACTTAACCAATGAAGACCTACATCTGACAAAATAGAAGTTTTTATTTCATGAACTTTTCTATTAGAATTAACTGATTTCTCATTAAAACAGCCACAAGACAATGCAAACTCCCAGAAAGAAAGGCAAGCAAAACAAATTTCAGGCACTGGAGAACTGGAATGCATCTATCAGGCAGTTACTATTCTGAGAAATCACCTGACTTTGGGTGAGAATTTTATGACTAACAGATTGTTATCAGCTACCAGAGATAGTCACTGATATAGATGTACAATATATTGAAACAGGAGGTGTTCTATTCTGTATATCAGAGACAGATTCACTAACGTGCAAGAGACTCTGAACGTGACCTCTTTTGCCAAAATACTCTTCAGATATTTTCTATAAATTTTCATGTCAAATGCTCTTCCCTTGAGAAAAGAAATTATCACAATTATCCTTAGCGTTTATGCAGAGTTTAAGAGCATTAGCAGTTCATTGTGTGTACATTATATTGGGCTCAGACTACTTCTCAGCTGTTTGCAACTGTTTAAGTACAGGCTGGCTGTAGAAGGGGAAAAACACAGAAAGGTGGAAAAGAGGGATTTCTGTAGTGATTTTCTTCATGCTATAGTAGCTCAAACCCCAACCCTTCATTTGAAAGTGTATTCTTTGCATAAAGGAGTAGGTTGGTCCTTTGTGTGCCTGCATATATCTGTGTGTATGTATATGTGTTTGTGTGTATGGGCAGAGGACTAGAGGGTCTGTGGAAATAAATCTTATCTATTTACCTTGTAATAAGTGTTTGTGAAAAGTTAAGCTTCCCTGTTGTAGTCTTTTTGTGTGTGAGGAAAAAAATACCCATGACATGATACCTGCTAACTTTAGATTTGCATAATTATACATATGAACAGGTGTTTTTTCTTCAATATCATCTATCTATCTTAGAGTGCCACTGAACGTCTGGGCCAGCAGCAGGCTACAAGACCTGCTGGATGATTCTGTGAAAATGAAATAGGAAAATATTTTTTTTTTCTCTTCTGCACGCCTCAGATTATAAGCTTTAACCCTGTTTTTGTTTTATTAGTTTTAGGACGGAGCCTACAATAGTTGCCAAATAGCTCTCTTTCTCCTTTAGCATACATATCCTCTTGTTTCTTTACCAGTATTTACATACTATTGCCAACTCTATTTTTGCTCCTGTATCCTGTTATATTAAGATAGAAAACATTCCCATTAAAAATCTCTAATTAAGCCAATACAATATGCATGCTATTCAGTTATACCACAATACCTCAGCATCTCATCTATTTCACACATAAGAAAACGACTGTGTTGTTCAAAAATTTAGAAGTATTCTGTCATATTTGTGCCATATGATAAAGAATGGGCTATTTTCTGTCAGGTTTTTTTTTTCCTGATTACAGATTATTCTAAAGTCATGCTTTTTTCAGTGTTTGCCTCAGTATCCAGGTCAAAACACTTGTTTGGGGCTCTTTGCAGGAAATCAAGAGATAATGTTCAATGCTTTCAAGTTTCCTGTGAAGCAGACAAGCAATTAGGCATTTATCTGTATCCTACTCATCAGCGTTTCCACAGAGGCCTCTAATATGCTTAGGAGGGCAACCTTAAGCAAAGCATCTTGCTGAAGGCAAATTACTTTTAACTACTCAGAAGTTCTCTCAGCTTGTCATTCACTGTTGGGTGAAAACTTGAGAATGTGATAATAAGGTTCTGCAAGAAGTGACCTGCTAAAGCAGTTTTCAGCAAACCCTTGGAACTCTTGCAATTTCCACAAGAAAAACACCTTTCTGTCTTTCTGTTGTTTCCTAAAAAGTCTGCTCAAGCTGCCACCTAACCAGCAGTTGTTGTTTTTTCTGACGCTCCTTATTAGGGGTTACGCAGCACATCAGTCTAGGCCTCCTTGCCCTATGCAGCCTGAAATTTTGCTGCCTAACAATCCTGTTCTGCCAGCAGAGTTTCACAGCAACATTGGATGATGCTGGGTCAGTTGCTTTCATTTTGGAGAAAGGGACAATCTCCCACACAAAAGATTCCACTTCAGTATAGCTTGTATTTCTCTAGCCTAGCTTTAAGTTTTCAATAGAAAAATAGGTAAAGGTAAAGGTTCCCCCGCACATGCGTGCTAGTCGTTTCCAACTCTAGGGGCCGGTGCTCATCTCCGTTTCAAAGCCAAAGAGCCAGCACTTCTCGGAGGATGTCTCCATGGTCATGTGGCCGGCATGACTAGATGCCAAAGGCACACGGAACACTGTTACCTTCCCGCCGTAGTGGTCCCTATTTTTCTACTTGCATTTTTACGTGCTTTCGAACTGCTAGGTTGGCAGAAGCTGGGACGAGTAACAGGCGCTCACTCTGTTACGCGGCACTTGGGATTCGACCCGCCAAACTGCTGACCTTCTGATCGACAAGCTCAGTGTCCTAACCCACTGAGCCACTGCGTCCCTATTGAAAAATAGAGTTAGGTTTAAATAGAACAGCTGAAGTGTTGAATCCTAATGCAGACTTCTGAATTTCAAATGCCAAGTGCACATTCATTCAAAACTTCCCAACCTACAGGCTCAGTCAAGAGCACATTTCAAAACTGCCCTGCCCTGCTTGCATAATTTATATAAACTCCTATAATATTTGCTTAACTTCTTGATGGCTAATTTCTCCCCATTAAACCTGAGCAGTATTTGGTTAAGATGACCCTGTTCTTGTGATAATTGAGCAAGAACTCAATGCTATCATGTCGGGTTAAGATGGTTAAATGTCACCATAACCTTCAAATTAAATCCATGCTGCCCTCACAATTGTTCTCAGGATATAATTGTGGAGTTTAAGCATTAATTGGAGATACCTACTTGTGTAAGGAACCTTACAGAAGAATGCCAGCTTTGTATATACAACCCCATATTCATCTTGAATAATGGCTGGTTAAAAGGTACTTAGGCTGGAAGAGAGCTTGTGAAATGAAGACAATCCTAGGAAACAGTGTTACCATACATGGGTCAAGGACTGATCTGGCAAAAGGCAACTGCTTTGTGTTAGTTTAGCAAAGCAAAGTGCAGAAAGCATCATAAAGGTAATCCATGTTGTCTTAAACTGTTTATCAACAAATTCAAATAGGTGTATTTAATATCTGTTGCATACTTTATAACCAGAAGAAAGTTGAGGCTCAGTTGGAATGAGAACTGTAGCTTTTTATTGAACATCTTTCCCGGAATTTTCCATTATTTCATTATATTATTTGTGGGAACCATTTGCAGCATAGGCTTTACATTCTTTGAGTTTGATTGAAATCTTTCCACTAAAAACATTTTTACAGAAAAAAAGATTACAGTAAATGACAACTGGAGATAAGCTAGGGGCTCTGTATATTTTATGTTGCTACTGCTTTTGGAAAATATACACACACATAAAATAATTTCCAACTGTTTCAAGTGGTCATTGCCACACTTTATGTTCCCCTTATTGAAACTGAATAACTATATTGTATTCCACACTGTTTTAACATCTTTTGGAGCAAGACCTGATTGGCTATAAAAGCCCATAGTCAGAAAATACTGCTGTGTATCTAATTGGCAAAATCCTAATTCTGTTTTTTTTGCCCCTGCTCTCTCTTGATTTGTGGATTGGTGATTGTCACTAGTTTCTATTTCCTGGTCTTGTTGAGGATTATAGATTAGATTTATTTAAACCTTTTTAAGATTGTTTAAATTATGCTTATTTTTATGAGCATATTATTATTTCATCTTGCTATATCCTCATAATACTCTACTAAGGTTTTAAGCCAACTCATAGTGGTTTGCTTTTGACCATTAAAAGAAAGCTATATAGTAAACCATGAAAATCTCAGTATTAATTACCACCAACTGGCACTTGTTTCTTTATTTTTATTTTACAATATTTTATACTACTCTGATTCTGAGAAGTATTGAGTAGCACACACACAAAAAATTGAATACTGTATCTCCACAGTATAAAAACAGAGCCAGTGTAGTAGTTAAAGAGTAGTATAGAAACCAGGAAGCTGTGAGTTCTAATACTGTCTTAGCTACGAAGCAGCTGTGAAACCATGGGCCAGTTACTTTCACGCCTAGGAAGGAATCAATGACAATCTACTTCCAAAAATCTTGTGAAGAAAATTGCAGGGACTAGTTTTGGCAGTCACCTGGATTTAAAAACAAAACTGACCCGGTATGTATGTTCAAACACACAAAGGGGGAAAAAAAAGAAAATAATAGTCCTAACCAAGAGAAATGTTTACCAATTGATCCAGATTCTGAAGGGCTTTGAAACAAAATGCTTTTAAGAGTCTGAATAAATGGAAGGGAACAGCCAGTTATACGTACCTTTAGGTGCAGCACATTCATTAACATTAAAAATACTACTGCCTATAAAGGGAAGAGCAAAACCACTGCACAATGATGTCCCTTTATTCTTAGGTTTTTAAATATTTAAATATTTCTTAAAATAGCACAGGCAAACTCTAAATTGTATGAAGGAATCTTCAAACCTTAAACACCAAAATACAGTTTACTTTCTGTAACAACTGTAGGTGATTACTTTCCTCTTTATCTTCATTTACAACTACAATGGTTAAGTAGTTATTTCTTTTGGTAACCGTAATAATGGGTGATAACTTTTTGTGCAGATAGAGGGTTTCTCCTAGTAAATTTAACATTGGTGTCAGAGTCACTGACACCTGATCTATACAGATTGCAAGGATCATTGGATTTCTTACAATATAAATAGTCAGCTAAACTATTTCAACAGATATTTCAAACTATTGTTATTCATCTTTTCTATTCAACTGTCTAGATTCTTATTATTAGCATAACCCTGTACATCAGAGTAACAGAGTTGGAAGGGACCTTAGAGATCTTCTAATTGGTTGAGCTGCATTGGTTACCAGTTGTCTTCCGGGTGAGATTCAAGGTACTAGTAATGGTGTTTAAAGCCCTACATGGCAGGGGTCCGGAGTACCTTAGGGAACACCTGCTGCCAGCGTCTACTTCCCTCCGCCCTGTGCGTTCCCACAGAGAGGGCCTCCTCAGGGTGCCACCGGTCAGAGAATGTCGACTGGTGGCCCCCAGGGGGAGATCCTTCTCTGTGGGCGCCCCGGAGCTATGGAACCAGTTACCGGTTGAGCTCCGGACGGCGCCCGATCTTCGCTCCTTTCGCCGCAATCTAAAAACATACTTGTTCGAGCAAGCCGGCCTGGCCTGAGGGGGGATTGGTGGGGTTTTTATTGTCATTTTATTGGGGGTTTTATTAAGTATTAACTGTATTTTTAATGGTCATGTATTTAATTACTTTTTAACTTTTGTAATTCTGTGTTTTATTCTTGCCCTGTACACCGCCCTGAGTCCTTCGGGAGAAGGGCGGTATAGAAATATTAATAAAATTTAAAAAAATTAAATTAATTCAACTCCTTAGGCAAGCCAGAGACCCTATACCACTTCAGACAAGTAGTTTGTCCAATCTCTTTTTAAAAGCCTCCAGTGGTGGAGCACCCAAAACATCTGGAAGCAAACTGTTCCACTGATTAATTGTTCTCAGTAAATTTCTCCTTATTCTTAGGTTAGTTCTCTCCTTGATTAGTTTCTATCACATTCCATCACATTAGACATCACATTAGAACAAACATGAACAAAGGATTTCCACTAAAAAAAAATGTAATCACGAACACTTTTTTTTGCAAAACTACACAGTATCTTTAGTGGAGTCAGAATAGTGTAGAGGTTAAGGTGTTGGACTTGAACCAGGAGCTGAAGATCGAAACTTTCACTGACTCTCAATTTCAGTAAGTGGTTTAAGCTGGTCACACTCTGCCAAATATACCTTGCAGGATTGTTATTATGAAGATAACACTCTATATTTTGACATTATTAATAACATTTACAAGATGGCCCTACCATCTAATTTTACCAACCACCATTTACTCTCAACCACTTCCACTAATCTATCTGGATTTTTCAATATATGGTATGTATGCATGTATCTTTATGTCTCACTTTTGTCCTCTAAACACACACACACACACACACACACACACACACACACACACACACACAGAGAGAGAGAGAGAGAGAGAGAGAGAGAGAGAGAGAGAGAGAGAGAGAGAGAGAGAGAGAGAAACACACAAACGTACCCAAAAGATCTTACAGTGGTTTGATATTATTGGAATGTACATTCATTTTTATAATTAACAGTGTTAAATTGTTTGATCAATTAATTTTCCTCATTGCAAGAAAGTTACACTTAAGTATATGTTGATAATTCATTTTTACCATTATGGCCTGAATAAAAGTAATAAATTGCTTTCTGCCATCATTTTTGTTAATAAAGATACAAACATCTGGGGTGAAAAAATGAGGAGAACCTTTAGAAAACATAATTAGCATTTTAATATATCATGACAAAATTTTGAGTTGTTTTATTTCCAAGTTGATTAATACTACTGATCTTCCACGTAAAGGAATGCAAATTAGATGACATTCTCATCTTGAAAGTTTTGTTTCCAATAATAGATATTTTTTTTCGATGCAGAGATTTCACTCCCTTCCTAGCTTTTGTGTGGAGCAACGGTCACACCCAGTGGCCGGTTAGGTTAATCGCATACATGTATTCCCTATAGATCCATATAAACTCACAGGCAGCAGTCACAATGGGGAATGTACATTATACATAATGGTGATCAGTAATAGCTTCCTGAACCAATCAGAACATGTCGAAAGTTTGCAAGGTATGCAGTACATTCTAAAGGCAACTAGTTAATGAATGTCACATTAAATTTTAAGGATCACTTACAAATTTAATGGAGAAATCAATGAGTTTTGCCAGTATTTCTTACATTAAGCTAACTTGTGAGATTCTTTTTAAAATATAACTTTATTAAAATTGAAGTCAAAAGATGAAAGGAATCAGAACTAATATTTAGAATAGAGAAGAAAAAAAAAAGAAAATAACAAAGATAAAAATGCAGAAAATCAAGAAAAGGTAAAAAAAAGAATATAAAGAAATGATTTCTGATTTTCTTTTAAAGCTGCTATAAGCATGAATGGAAATTAAACTCTTACTTTATGGTTTATAGGATTGCTTATTTCTATTTTTTTTCTAATCATCAAACCATACAACATAATTTCATTTTTTTGTTTCATGCAAAAAGTCAGTAAGGGGTTTCCAATTAGCATTAAACTTGTTTTATCTCTAATTAAAAATGTAAATTTGGCCATTTCAGCAAGTTTCATCATCTTCACCAACCATTCTTCAAACGTGAGTAAAGTTGAGTCTTCCACCTTTGTGCATATAACAGTTGTCATATACAAAAACAAAGTTCCACGGCCTTTTCCCAACTGTTTATTCATCTACCCCAATAGAAAAATTTCTGGTTTCAATTATATATCAATATTTAAAAACTTCCGTATTATTATATGTAGTTAAGTGCAAAATTTTCTAGCTTTTTCATATGTCCACCAAGCAAGATAAGCAGTGACATGCTGATGTTTCAGAATTCCACAGTAGGGTTTGTAAACCCAAAAACTTTGGGTGAACAGTGTTTATGGTTTTTTTAAAAAAATTCAGAATTCCATGGGTTATTTTCCCCAGAATTTTTGCATATGACTATAAAATGCAATACATACTCTATTATTTCATTCTCTGAGATCAGTGAAATGTGCATTTTCTAAGTTTTGTAATGGAGCCATTATTTCCATTGCCCAGATATGTGTAATAAGGAAATTCTCAAGTTGCGTTTGGCAGCATATCTGGGTTTGAGTGAGGCTGAATAAGTCCGGTTAAAACTCAGCTTAATAGAATTGAGGTGGGGGAAAACAAAGACTATATGCAATTCATAAAGGATGGATAAGATACAGTATATTGGTCCTTTGGCTTCCAGCTAGCAATCTTCTAGTAACTTCTACAATTCTATTTTTTTGCTTATTTGATTTATATTAGGCATGACCAAACTCTACCATTCCAGGAACTCAACATTACAGTTCAATTTTTTTTAATATGCTGACCCAGTTGTTTGGGGGGAGGCAGTTTTCTTGAAGATCAACTTCCAAAACCTCCCTTTTTAGGTCTTTGTAATCTCTTAATTTGGGGTAGAGGGGAGACAGGATGGAGCTGAGAGTTTACTGGCTGAATGCCCTTCTTGATGCCTCTGCAGAGTGCGCAGCACATATTTTTTTTATTTTATCCCTAGGAGAGAAACATCTGTTGCTACCTAGGATCTCAAACTTCTGAGTGGGAGGTGAGCATCTTCTCCACTAGGCCACCATGCTGCTCATGAAGAACAACTTCCAAAATGAAAGATTAATTAACGTTTGATATAACTAACCTGCTTCCAGTCCATAAACTTCTAAGGAACTGCCAAACTACCACTGAAATAGCCCACCCAGCCTGATCTAGAATGAAACATTCCAGGGTTCCCATTACTGTAATAAATGAGTAAAATAAAAAAAAAATACTGGTCACATTACTGGAACAATAATGTCTGCATATTCCTGATTTCTCATTCTTAATAACTGTTTAGGTTGACCATCCAGGTGATCTTCCCTTATAAATAACATTAAGATGAAAAAACAAGGACATGAAAAATAAATAATGAAATAATATCTTTAAAGGTTTGGTTAAAAATATACGGCTTTATAGGTTTTTATATGGGTAAGAGAACATCTCATAGCTTAGAAATAAAGGAGAAGATTTTATTTGTTTATCATCTATCATGCTTGACAGATAAAAATACACTTCTGAAAGTAAGGGCATTTTCTGAAACGGTGTCTCTACAGATATTACTATTCAGGAAGTTTCTAAATGAAGAGGATGGTTACCCAGATAATAAGATTTTTTTAAAAAAACTTTTGTACACCTTAGTAACACCTTAAACTGTGTATGTAGAGCAATGAATTTAGCAAGAATGCAAGTCTTTCTGCCCAGTGTTTCATTTGATCCAAATATTCTGCATCGTTTAGCAGCTTAGCAGCATATTTAGCTTCAACTTCAATTTTTGGACAATTTTGAAGAATATCTTTACCTAGAGTGCACACTGCAGTACTGAAGGCAAAATGTGACAGAGTCTTGGATAATGGTTGCCAAATCCAACTGGCACAGGAATAACCACAGCTGCACATTAGTTATTATTTTGCAAAACTGCTTTGTGTCATAGCCATCCTCAATAGCTGAGGATCAAGAAGTATTGTTAGCCTTTGGACTTATATTTTTCAGCAAGAATACAGTCCCATCCAGCCACCACTGCTTGGATATCTTGCTGCTGAATGGCAGGTAAATTAATGGAAAACATCCGTCACTCAGGAGGCCTATAAGGTCCTTATGAGGAAAAGCTGATTTGATGAAGAAGCAGGAAGGAAAAATTATTCTGATGATATTTAGAACAATCTAGGGCCAGCATAACTAAAGGACTGCTTTAACCAATATGAATCAGTCTACCTATTGATATAATCCTTAATATTTCTCTTATATATCCTATTTGAGAAATGTTATTTGGGACTAGGGAGAAAGACTTTTGGTAGCTGTACCTAATTCTTTGGAATTTGCTTCCAGGTGTAAGGAATGCCTGTACTCTTTAATGATCTTCCTGAAGTTGGCAAAGAGCTTCTTGTTTATGAAGGCATTCCATATTTAATCCTTACTTTGCCAATTCTATTTCTGTTTAACCAATGAGATATTTGATTTCTATGTGTGATTTTTGCTGCTCTTTCTTTATTTCGAAGTGCAATTTTGTCCTGTAAATTGAAAGAGTATTTATAACTGTTGCATTATTGGCTTGCTTTAGATTCCCTTTAACTTCTGGGAAGCATGATATGATTCAGGGTTCCTTGGTGCTCTCTGAGCTTGGTTGGTTTTTTTTGCAGACTAGATAACATCATCATTGCCAGTGATATAATTGTTTTAAAGTAAACAATACTAATAAGTGCAGTTTAATAGAAATCATAAACTTTGGCAACTTAGGTATGAAATATGAATTGCTTGATAGCCTGATATATCCAAAAGCATTTCATGATGTCAATATGATTGAACATATTCACTTCTCTATTTCTAATAATAAATTTTAATCTATTCAATGTTTATGCAACCCAGAGTCAGTTGGAGTTAGGTGGCATCAAAACTGAATGGATGGATGGATGAACGAACATTTTGAAGCAACAAGTAGGGAGAAATATTCTAAAAAAAACCCCCCTGTTTCTTAAAAATGTATACTTAAACACTCGTTTTCCTTACTCTCCTTTCTTTTGGAAATGTTTGTTAACAAAATAGCACTTCCTATAATTGCTCAGAAGTGGTTAAGTGATTATCTAATAACTTCTAGTGCCATTTTATTTGAGATTAAAATATTTCAGAAGAAACTGAATCCAACCTAGCCCCTATTAGTGTATCTTTGGGGCACTAGAATGAACCTCACAAAAGTGGCTTTCAATCCTACCACTTTAAGAGCTGCCATTTTAAAGAGTGTAGGGGTCAGCAGTGTGCAGTTATCAAAACCTGGACACAGAACAATACAACTAACTTCTAGGAAAGCACATGAGAAATCTTGAAATGAGAAAGATGCATCATTAAAATCCATCATTGCTCTCTAATCACAGCTAGATTTAAATAGTCTGTTGATATCTTGCTTCATATTACTTCGTGATACTCTATAGATGATGTTCCTTGCAGCCTGGCTCCACAATTTGTTGATGGGAGAAGCGCCAACAGAACCTGCCATGTTTTCACTTAAACCATGGAATACAGCTAGCAATAAACCCCAGGGTTTTTTTCTTTTTTAAAAACAAGAAACTTTCCTTTGACTGTTTAAAGCTCTTTTTGTTAGTGGTGGTATTAATAAAATATCAACATAAAATGAAAAATATATAGTCTAAAAATATATAGTCTATATATAAATATATATAGTCTAAAAATAAAATATTTATTAGGTATTTTTATCCTGCCTTTATTATTTTTTATAAATAACTCAAGATGGCAAACATACCTAATTCTCCTTCCTCCTCCTGTTTTCCCCACAACAATCCTGTGAAATGGGCTGGGCTGAGAGAGAGTGACTGGCCCAAAGTCAACCAAAAGGCTTTCATGCTTTAGATGGAACTAGAATTCGCAGCCTCCTGGTTTCTACCTTGGTGCTTTTATCACTAGACCAAACTGGCTACAATAAAATAAAACTGTTTTATTTACTTACACACGTTACAATTTGTAAACCTCAGTGGGATTATTGTGGTCAGGAGGGCAAATGATCTATGGCTGATATAATAAGAACCATAATAAAATCAACAGTCCAATAGAAAAGCAGCTGGCAAGTTTCCCTGAATCAGATCCAGCACTCTTGATATGCAGAGTGTCCATCTTCACTGAAGTAAGAGGTAGAAATAATATTGCATTGCAGGACTCATTTGTGCCTGTACTTTGATGGCTCAAGATATTCACTTGTAAAATTGTAGGAGAGTTGCTGGTTTGGCACTGGCATCATGAAAGAAAGTGGGAGAAAGCAGTGACAACTACTGCTACATTTACTCACTGGTAATGCAGAAAGAGAGATCATGTAACTTGTCATTCATTTCAGCTGAAGACATCAGTTTGGAGAAGGTTGATCATGTCCCTGGTATATGCCTGAGACTGGTACCATAGGTTGTCCAAAATACACGGAGCTTGGAAACTTGCAGAGTAATTTCAGTTCAATTCCTGCTACAAAGAAATTCAGTGAGAGAAATGGCTGGATGTTGGTTTTTACACCTTTATATTGA
The DNA here is from genome assembly GCF_947247035.1 of Vipera ursinii. Lineage (NCBI taxonomy): Eukaryota > Metazoa > Chordata > Lepidosauria > Squamata > Viperidae > Vipera > Vipera ursinii. The sequence goes on along the minus strand of NC_139512.1, from coordinate 275,955,948 downwards.
CCCACTGGAGATAGATGAGCTCCATGGGAAGAGACAAAAGGAGTACTAAAGTACAAGTGCAAAATGGCTGCTGAGAATTTGAGAGATGAGTCTAGAAGCTGTGTGTACATCTTTTAGATGCTGCAACAGTGATGATTTTGAACATTCATACAAAAGATAACTATTAGAAGCCATGAATCCCTTCAGGCTGATTTTTATATAAGAAGATGTAAGGCACAATTCCCTATCTCTGTGCTTCCTCTGGAAGAGCATGCTGCTTTACATGTTCCTAGGACTTTCAAAGAGAACAATGACAGAGAAACATTAAGCATTGAGCCACAGAAGCATATAAAGGAACAAGAAGAGTAAAATACCTCTAGAATAGAGGTAAGATAGCTGTACTAGTGTTCAGTACATGAGGGGAACAAAAAGTTTTCTCATGCTTTTAAACACCGGCAAAGATACTATTTCCTATCTAGAGTGCTGCTCTCCCACAAGTTCTACTCACTGTTAACAGTGTATTTTTGTTTTGTTAAAATAATTTTCCTCTCCATTCTCCTATGTCCAGTGGAGGATTCCAACTTGTGTTCTAGCCCTGAAATAAGAAACCAATAGTCTTTCAGATCACGACTAATGTTCTATTTGGAGTGTTCTGATTCTGATTTAATCATATCTTGGGGACATCTAGATTAAATGCTATGGCAAGGTTGTAAGGTTTCTTTACCTTGTTTGTAGGCAGCACTGCAGGACACCACCACTGGTAAGTGAAATTCCCCTACCTTCTGCAACTTGTGAAATTATCAATCTAAAACATCTCTTTTCTCAGTAGGTGGGAAGATTCTCTCTATATGGACTAATGTAGGCCGTGCAGTTTGTGAGAAGCAGATCTCAGTGATATTCCTATGAAGAGAAGGTTACATAATATATTGGAAAAGATAAATAGGGAGCACACCATACATACACACACAACTATATTTAGCTGGACAGGAAAGAAAACAATCAAGGTGAAAAATAGTCCCCAAGGAGGCTACAGGCATATCTGTGGCTCTTTGGTGAACAATATTGTTTTTTTGGAGCAGTGTAGGTATATCAGTATAATAGGTGCCATTCTGTTATATCTCTCATTCAACAGCTAATATTGCAGCCATTAAGGAGAGTCTTACCTTTCTGGTACATTATCTCCTGACTCCATAGCATTACCACTGTATTATATATGTAAACAGTTAAGTTAGATGTGATTAAACCGTATACGTGAGGAAAAGTAAAATCTGACAGGAGAACACGCGGGAACTTTGACAGCTGTCAAAGTTCCCCGCACAGCGCAGGCGCAACCACTGACAGCTCGCGGCTGTCAAAACACCGAGCCATGCGGAAGCCTGAACTGTCAAGAACAGACGACGCGGATTGGTCCAGATAGACGCGGCGCCAAAATGGACGTTCCTGATTGGCCCTCACTGACAGCTGCCGGCTATAAAAGCCGGGCAAGTTATTCTGTTTTGTCTTGCTCTAAATAAACTTTTTAGTTAACTAGCCTGTCGTCCCAAGTGGTCCTTCGGCTACTTCAACCACGTTGACATTATGTGAAATAAGATTTGTAAGTTGTTTCAAGTTTTTTCATTGAAATCACACAGTCATTGCAGATTTGCTTCCATGCTACTCCTCCCAACATAACCAGGAGCTCAATTTAGCTCTTATCGCTCTGAGGTGACTTTTAATTAATGTAAATTGGGGTTGGTTTAAGTCTTTGGGAATGAATGGATGGATGCTGTGTTAATACCTTACATGCTCTTATTCAGACTTCTGTAGTACTGCTTTTAGGAATGGTAGTTGCAAAATTATGAATGCAACTTTCTCTTTCTCTTGGCTTACTTCTGTGGCGATATAGCTCAGTGGACATCCTGCTTCTTCTATCTAGCAGTATATTGCTACTAGGCCATAACACTGACACCACTATGTCCTGCCAATAAAGAGGGGTCCTCTTGGCACTTCAAAAATCTGCAATCAGAATCAGAAGCCTGCAATCAGAGCCAGTAAAGTTACACTATCCCACGGGGCAAGTCAATAGTTTTCATCATTCTGCTAAGTCTGGTATTACAGACAAGTAAGTTGAAAGATAAGACATTTAAAAAATGAATTCAATTTCAAAAGTCTGTTTTATTTTAAATTGGACATAGAGACTCCCTGCATCAGATCACCCAGTTTCTCTGTGTGATTTTTGCTAGAAATCTGAAGTTGATGTGTTGTCTTTTTCTTGTCCCTGCTATTTCTGCATTTAAAACAGCACATTTGGGAATATTTTGATATTTTATTGCAATAAAACCCCCTTGAGGCATCCAGCTGAAATTTGCCAAAGTAAATGTCCTATAAGGACAAAAGCTACTGTGCCTACTATTTTTATCACTTTCTGCTAAAAAAAGAAATCCGTATCAGGCATTTTGAAGTTCCCCATTAAAGCCTATAAAGATTTTTTAAAAAAATAGAATCTCAAAGTGGTTCACATTGATTTGGGTTTCCCTTGAATCTTAAAGTCTGATCAAATATTTCCTTCAAATTTAAATGTAAACCAAACTGGGATGATTTACAAAGGTCTAGTGTGCATATTACAGTATCAGCTACTGTCAGTTAGCTGTTATAGTTTTAATTCCTTCATGCACATGTACTCCATTGCTTTCTCCTCTGATGTTGCTGGTTTCCTTTGGTTATGGGAATGTGGGTATGAACTGGTTTGTATGATTTCACAGATCTGACCTGTGAGTTATTGTGCTGCAATTGATGCCAAAGACATAGCTAGGAACATTCCCATAAAATGAAATTGATGGTTACAAATGCTAGAACACAATCATAAGACTTATCAGCCACATTGTAACATCACAGAATTAACCTGCTTTTTTGTCTTTTGGACTATCTGTTTCTAAAACTTCAAACATATTTAATTTTCATTATTGGAGAATTCATAATAGGAGGTGTTTCTTTTTCACTCACACATATTATGAAGATCACTGTAGGAGAATTTATGGATGAGATACAGAAATGGACTGTTCTGAAGTCTAAGGGGGGAAGCTTGCAGAAATTTGACCCTGAGAGTAAGTAGTTTTGTTATGCATTGCTGCTTTAATATACCATACATGCCTTCCGATCAGCTATATGAATTATTGTTCCTATCCCTTTTTTGGAGTGTGAAGAAGAGAACAGCTTACCTTTCCTAAACATTCGTAAACACAGGTTTTGAGAAATTAGAAGAGCATACATAATAAAAGGAGAAATTTCTACATTGTGTGGATTACAGGAGAAAGTTGAAATATAACTGCAGCTGTCATGATGTTGTCTGCCTGTATATTTAATTATAGGGTTGTTCTTTTCCTTTATTTTTGGTGTGTGTTACTATTGGACACAGAATGGGGAATCATAGTGGCCTGAGTTTAATGGGTCGAGGAAAGGTTGGCCTTCATTCATTCATTCATTCATTCATTCATTCATTCATTCATTCATTCATTCATTCTAGCAGCTCAGAATTGAATAGAAATAAATAGGGCTTTGTAGATCACATCAGCACGTAAATCAATTAAACCAGAAACAAACTAGAAACCAGTACAGCTTGTGAAGCGAGTGTGACACATGGCTATATCAAAGCTTGCCCATTGCTGAACATACCACTCCTTTCTGAACTGGTTGAGATAACTCCATGTGGAGCATGTTGCAGTTGTTAAGCTGTGGGGTAACTAAGATATGAAGAGAAGAGCCTTCCAATAGAGGGAAGAGCAGATCTGGTGTAACAGATGAAGCTAAGAAAGGCCTTCTTGACCACATCTCCCACTCCCTCATCAATCAAGAGCTGCAGGGAAACCCCCCGGATTGTGGAGAAGGAATATCATCGATTGAATGAATGTATTAAAAATTATAAATAAGGAGAATAGAAACTATACAAATCACAAAAAAGATGAAAACCTGGGGGAGAGTGAAAAAGAAAGAAAAAGAAGTAACTTCTTAATTCAAAGTAGAAAGTTCATTCTCCCCCCACATTTCTACAAAAGTTCCTCAATATTTTCATAGATCTTTTTTTATACACACAATTAAAAATCATATCTCTTTTCTTCTTTTGGCTATGAAACATCACCCTGTTTGTAGGGATACTTCTCTTATCTTTCTCAACGCTTGCCACATTTATATCCACATTCAGACTGATTCCAAATTTATCCAGAGTAACTAGTTTTTCTTCTGCTACTTCCTTAATAGCCCATCTACCGATCATTTCTGAAAATTTCAAAAGACCATTTTTCATAAATGTTTATCAGAGAATTCCCTGCTAAAATATTACATTCTTTATTCAGTCGTACTCTTTGTTGTTTTGTTGCTCTCTCTAGTGTACAATTTTCAAAGCCCCATTATCTTGTTTTGACTAAAGAAAAGCTGAACAATGACAATTTCCCACAGGAGAAATTCTTCTAATAGTTTAAAATGATAATTCAAAGACCATCTGAACCCTTAAATTGTTGCCAACTTTCTAAAATCAATAAGCAGACTTTTCTTGCTTAATCCAAAAAGCAATATTTTCCAACAACTTTAAAATGATGTTTAAAAATTCTTTCTCTAAGGAGAAGGCAACTCTCTTATCAAATGCAGTAAAACCTATCATTCCAAAGGGACTTAATCCTTCCAAAGCAAATCCAAAGAGATTAAGAAATGATCTTGCCTTACTCCAGAGAGAATTTTAGCAGCCCAGATCCTCCCCCATCCAGGTGCCAACACCATCGTAACAGTGTCCCACTGCAAAAAGCTTCTCAACTGGAAGTCTGGAAGATCCCCAATCTAGATAGCCCTAACATCCACAGCTACTCATGATTCATAGTGTGGGAAGAATCCAGATAAAAAAATATTTTGGGGAATCTTAAAAAGGCAGAATATATTTCTCCAAAAGAATAATGGAGAAGATCTTTAAAAAGGTAGAAACTTCTCCCTCCCCCCAGCCAGAAAACTCAGCAAAAACAGCTTTTAGAAATGCAAATGTAACAGTCCATTCAGGAAGGTTGGAGCCAGGAAGCTAGAAGCTGATGAGATTAGGAAGATAAAGACCCCTAAAATCTACATACCCCACCCAAACTCTAAAAGACATGACCTTTGGGGACATAATAGGATTAACCAAAAGGGCACACTCAGACTCAGGTCAAAGTACGTGACACAGGAAATATAAAGACTCAAACAGGAACAGGAAACAACCTCAAAAGCCCAAGAAGGTATAAAAACTCAACACTATTCAGCTCTGGGAAGTGGGGGGCAGAAGGGGGGTGGTTTGGGGTGGGTGGGTTTTGGGATATGTATTGTAAAAAATTTTTTTTGTAAAACTCTTTAATAAAAAACAACAACAACCCACCACTCTCAGCTACATGTGGTCAGCTTTCCCAGAGCCTCATTTCTGCCTGGCTCTATTTAATAAACTACAACCTTCTTTCTAAAGCAGTCTCCATTTTGTTTATTCCTGGCTTGGACTGGACCCTGATGAATTAGATTTTTCATTCTACAATAGGATTGAATTAGAACCTGCTGCTCCCCATGTAAACCCACCCAACCACCATTGCTATGCTTGCCTAACAATGTCACCCTAGTTAATCTATTTTCAAAATTCACACAGGACATTGATTCATTCACTAATAAAAAGCTACTGGACTGGAGTACAATGAGGAGATCCTGCAAGCAGAAAAAAAGCACTGGAATAGGCAAAGATGAGAGAAGGATATTACAAGTAGTCCTTGATTTATGATCACAATTGAGTCCAAATTTTTTCTTGCTAAGCAGAACAGTTGTTAAGTGAGTTTTGCCCCATTTTATGACCTTTCTTGTTACAGTTGTTAAGTGAATCATTTGGTCATTAAGTGAATCTGTCTTCCCTTATTGACTTTGCTTGTCAGAAACCAGCTGGGAAGGTTACAAATGGTGATCACATGACAGTGCAATGGGGACAGCTCAACTGTCACAAATGTATGCCAGTTGCCAAGCATCTGAATTTTGATCACATGACCATGGGGATGCTGTAATGGTCATAAGTGCAAAAAAACCCCAACCCCAGTCATAAGAAGAATGGATGGAAACTAGTCAAGGAGAGAAGCAACCTAGAACTAAGGAGAAACCTCCTGACAGTTAGAACAATTAACCAGTGGAACAACCTGCCTCCAGAAGTGGTGAATGCTCCAACACTGGAAGTTTTTAAGAAGAGACTGGACAGCCATTTGTCTGAAATGTTATAGGGTTTCCTGCCTTAGCAAGGGGTTGGATTAGATGACCTCCAAGGTCCCTTCCAACTTCAACTACTACTTCTTCTTCTTCTTCTTCTTCTTCTTCTTCTTCTTCTTCTTCTTCTTCTTCTTCTTCTTCTTCTTCTTCTTAATAATAATAATAATAATAATAATAATAATAATAATAATAATAGTAATAATAATAAATTATTATTATTATTATGTCACTTTTTTCAGTGCCATTGTAACATCAAATAGTCAATAAAAGGGATGATACTATGCTGAGGACCCGTATTTACAAACTGATATTGTTAATTCTGAATGGTCTGACTTGCACCAGGTTGAAAGTTGACCACCACCATCCCCTCTCCAAATTCAAGGAATTACATATGAAGACAGGGACAGAAATGTACGAAGAAGCACAATAAATACAAATACGTAGTCAGTCATGCTAAACGTAGCTAAGCAATTTCAAAGAAGGAAGTGATTGAAACCTTGTTCCTTGATCCATCACTCTCATTCTCTGATTTACAAAATGACCAGTGATGCACACATGAATGCAAATTACAGCTGGTGCCCCATAGAAAGAATGTACTTTAGAAAGATGGCACCCACACAATGCAAAGCAACAGCATCTGTTTTCACCAAGGAGAGAAATGGCATCTCCACGGGCTGCTAAACCCATTGTTTCTAATGCAGCAAGCAATACGTCTGGGTAGAAATCTGTGGAGATGCAATGCCCTCCTTTGTTCTTTCTGATCTTCCAACAAAGAGCCACCAGTGCGTCTCCTCAAAAGAGACATTTTATTTGGATCATTTCACTCTGCTCTTGTGTTTAGTTCATCACCATGGCATATGGGTGAATATGATCATAATGTCCTATAATTAGAAGTGCATGGAATACAACCTAACAATTATCCACAGTCACTTCCCAGATCTTGCAACAAGGATACCTAATTTTAAATCATGGCTGTAGGATTTTCAGGTTTCCAAATATTTGCTCTTTCAATTAAGCAGATGGAGAGCCTGCTGGTAATGAGTGAGCAGGTTTCAGAACTTCTTTTGCAGCTAATTTCTGCCCAGGCTGAAACAAATTACGTGCAGCATTTCTTTATTAAGGTAAATAACGCCATGTGCCACTTGGCAAAGTTCCTAACAACGACCGCATAAGGAAACCTGACTAGTGTTTCAAGGTATCCTACCTAGTGAGATTTTTTTTTTTTTGACACCACCGTGCAAATGTGGTGCTGCAGAAAGCTGGCAGCAGAAGATGCACTCGCTTATCTAAGTGCTCCAGAGGATATTTGCTGATGAATCCTACGAAAGGTTGATATGCTTATGTGCATCCGGGGATGAAATAACAGGCCTGGGGGCAATAAGGGTCTCATATCTTCTTTGCGGATTTTACAAATACAGCATGAAGCTCGGTGTGATTCAACTTGAATGGAATTCTTAACACATGCATTTTACATGATAGTTCAATGCAAGCTTTTTCAGACAGTTATCTAATACTGGCGGATGTTGACTTATAAGGTGGTTGTTGTTGTTGTTTTAAAAAAATCACATTGGTATACCACAACGCATTTTTTATAAACTGTTTGCAGAAGACTGTAGTTCTAGAATAGGAGAATTTCAAGGCTATTTTATTTGCACCCTTCTGTAAACATTTCTGATCTTTTTTTGTACTTTTTCCCGCACTTTTTTAAAGATGATGATGATGATGATGACGACAACGACAATGATGAAGAAGAACTTCAGGAAGCTCTGAAGAAGTATGAATTCCAGCCCAGGCCTATTGATCAAAGGTCTGCAGTTTGGCGGGTCGAATCCCGAGTGCCGCGTAACAGAGTGAGCGCCTGTTACTTGTCCCAGCTTCTGCCAACCTAGCAGTTCGAAAGCATGTAAAAATGCAAGTAGAAAAATAGGGACCATTACGGTGGGAAGGTAACAGCGTTCCGTGCGCCTTTGGCGTCTAGTCATGCCGGCCACATGACCACGGAGACGTCCTTGGACAAGTGCTGGCTCTTCAGCTTTGAAACAGAGATGAGCACCGGCCCCTAGAGTCGGAAACGACTAGCACACATGTGCGGGGGAACCTTTACCTTTAAATACAACTCAGCTAAATTTCAAGGATTGTTGCTGGAATCTTAATGATGCAAGAAAAGTTCCATGATGGAATTTTCCACTAAAATCAATTTTTTTTCTAAATAAAATGTTTTGGGTCAAGCTGTTTTTCTGTAAAATTCTGACTGATACCATCAAGCTCTACCGTGGTCCTCTAAGATGCATGGATTATCTTTTTCTCAGGTCAGACAGAAGGTCCATGAGCTTCAGGGAGGTGGGGTGGGGGTTTAACTTAAGAACTCCCTCCCAAGCCTTCAGCCTAACAGTTTCTGATGCCAGAACAATCAAGAGAACAAAAGCCAATGAAGGACCATGACAAGCTTGGCCTAGGGGCAGACTGAGAGTGGCATTAGACCTAAAGGAACCAAGTTTCCAAGTCTATGCTGTCTTGAAAACCAAGGAGAGTTTAGACCAGGGATGTCCAACCTTGTCAACTTTAAGAAGTGTAGATTTCAACTCCCAGAATGGGAGCATGGCTGATTGGGGATTTCTGAGAGTTAAGGTCCACAAGTCTTAAAGTTGACAAGGTTGGACACCCCTGGTTTAGTCTAAAACTGGTGATGTTTGATCAAAGATCTGAAAGAAAAAGGACCTTGCAAGGGAAGAGGAAGGAACATTTCTCTGCCATCACTTCCACCCTGCTCATATGGGCTCCACAGACACCATGTTCTCTCAAAACCAACAAGTCTGAACACCCCTAAAAATAGGGCTTTGGATTGCCCTGCCTTTCTTTCTATCATCATCCTGTAGAAAATTTAAGATTGCAGTACGACTGGACCTTTACATTTGCCTTTATTTCTTTAAATATATGCTAAATGAAACAGACAGATTACAAGATGCTCACTCTCATTCTTTATGCATGCGCACATACACACGCACAAACCTTGTTTCCTCCTCTTCCCCTGTGCCATTGCTATAACCTTTTTACTGCTGCCCAAGCAATAGTTAATTGAAATAGCTTGTTAGTGACTTGTTGGATTTTTGCTTAAATCACAAATGCACCATGTGCATCACATCTGAGGCTGTCATCTGCAAATGCTTCTGCCACAACACACACGTTAATTTCTGAGGCAGCTGATATGGCCTGGAAAGACAAGTTATTCATATAGTGTTTCTAACAAGCAAGCAAACACAAACGTTTGTAACAAAGGCAAAACAGAGGTATACACGATGATTTTCCATGCACATTAAAAAGTCCACGTTTAAAATACAGCCAGTAGATAGGTTTGTCGTTGTAGAGGTGTGAGATGTGTCTGAATTCCCAGGTATCAAAATAGATTCCAGGATGAGAGTCATTTTGGTGTAGTGGTTAAGGCACCAGACTACAAACCACGACACTATGAGTACTAGTTCCATGCCTTAGGCATAAAGCCAGCTGAGTGACCTAAGGTTAGCCTCTCTCTCTCTCTCTCTCTCTCCCTCCCTCCTTCTCTGCCCCCCCCCATGAAGGAGGCAACTGCAATCCAATTCTATAGTGTTGTCAAGAAAACTGTATGCCTCTATCCAGGCAGTCACCAGGAGTCAAGACTGACATGAAGGCACAATTTAAAAGATAGATAAATAAATAAACAAACCAGGATACTTACAAAAATTCCTCTTTACAAAAATTTTAAAGGTACTGGCTTTAAACAAAATAACCAGTCATATGACCTATGTATGGAAACATAGAAGCAGCCATCTGACATATTTCCAGTACCGGTTTTCTATAAATAGAAAAGCTACTATTTATCAGTTAAATTATTCGTTGAAGATAGCAATGTCTTGTTCTTGGGCAGCTGCTTCTCCCTCTTTCTGGGTGGGTGTGTTTACTATATTGCCTTGTTTTGTGATGATCAAAATTCACCATATTCATTCACCATATATTCATTATACTATATATTAGGAGATTTGGGCAGAAATAACTCTTGACATGCATTTCAGGTCAAATTGCTGCAGGTAAGAATATCTTAAGTACGTAATCCTATTTTATACAATACCTAGGGTCACACACTCACAACTGACCATGCTCAGGATTTCTCAATTTCCTGTCACATATTGCATTTCAGCTGTATATTTAATAAATTTTAATTTACAAGTTAGCTGTACGGAGCAACAGAACAGCCAGATTGGTCATGGAATTTTTAAAAGCTAAATAAAATAAAGAAATGTACCTCTACATCAAAAACAAAAAGAGTACCAGGTGAACTTCATTCCTTGCTTGGCTCCTTTTTCAGAGCCTCTCTTCTCAAACGACCAATAAGTTTTGTTTTTATTTCCATATGATTGAGGAAGTTTGGTCAAATTTTCAGCAAATCATTTCTAGTGATTTTCTAGTTCCATGCACAGCTATGTTTAATGACTGAAGCATCTCCATGAAGCATTTGTTGACTGTATAACTTATACGGCTGGGCTATATCAGCCTTTTGTTTGTTAAGCAAATGTGGGATGTGTCACTCTCTAAATAGCTCTCCATATGGCTAGTGAAGTAGCCTCAGTGAGGCAGATTGAACATCCCATTTGAGTTCCAAAGATACATTAGTGGAGTTTGCACATTGGAGTACGTTTCAGCTGGCTTGTTTGCTTTGTGTTAACATGTTGTGTGAATTCAAGCATTGTGATTAGTAAACTCTGGATTATGACTTTGTATGCTAGGTACCCAACCTATGGTGGGATCCTTAACAAACAAAAGTTAAGCAAAGAGTACAGGAATATAGAAGCCCAGCCAATATGTTAATCTGGAAAATACATTAATGTGACTGTGTATCTGTTAAATATCGGGTTCTTTGGCACAGGAATGAGACGCGAAGCTGAGTACGAGGTAACTCATAGTTTATTTCGTGCAGAAACTATACTGGGGAAAAGGCTGCAACTAGTCGCAATATATAGTCTAGCCCCTAAGTGACAGCCAATAGGTTTGAATCAACCATTGCCACCTGGAGATAGCCAATTGCTAAGCACAGGAGACTTGTAGTCTGGGTTGCTGGAGAGCCGTTAGCTGCTCCAGCAACCCATGTGGTATTCTTTAAGAGCCCAGTACATAACACCCCTCCCCTCTTAGACCAGACCATAATAACACCAATTATTTTATTTATTTATTTTAATTCCATTTATATCCCGCCCTTCTCCAAAGACTCAGGACGGCTTACAAGCTTAGCAGTAGCCTTCATTCTATGTATATGCCTGCTTGTCTCAACAATTGTCAAGACTCATTATCCAAACACACTAAAATAAAAGTGATAATAATAATAAAAGTAAAAAAAAGCAATGTAGGTTACAATGTTATTAAACGACATCTCAATGAATAGGCTTCAAAAATGCCACTATTAGACAGTTACATCATAGCACTAGTTTCTGTAGTGTAGTGGCAACAAGAATTACAACAATATATAGCTCTTTATTTTACAACGTAATCTGCAAGATATGAAGGAGGCTTGTGTGCTCTAGAGGAACCTCGTGGAGTTCCCATCACCTTGTGGTCTAACAGCTTACCCAGTGGGCTGGGTAGACTTGTGTCCCTTTGTGCTCCTGAGTCAAGGGGATTCTATGCACTCTGGCTGGCCTCTCTAGGTTGGCCCACCCCAGAGTCAGACTGTTTGGCAGAGTAGGTACAGTGGTTGCTGAAGTTCAGTTGGCTTGCTCCTTCAGGGGACCCGTGTTGCACTCCAGGACTCCCCAGTTCTCCCTCCATTTCTGCCTCAGTTAAGAAGGAAAAGTCCTGATAGTCCATGTGAGGACTGGCTTGGCCGCAAGTTTGAGGACCTTGGGAGGGACTATTGATGCAGTCCTCACTTAGTGGCCATTCTGGAAACTGTTTCCTGAGCTGATCAATGTGTCATCTGACAACTCGCCCTCCCTCCAAACCCACTTCATAAAATAGGGGTCCGGATGCCTTGGTATTTTGACCAGGAACCCACAGATTCCCATGACCATATTTCCTGGCACAAACCCAATCGCCCATGTGCAGCCCCCTGGGGGTTTTTGGTTGAGAGGCTTCTGCTGCCACTTTATCTGGATGCAACCTGTCCAGTTTAGTAATCAAACGCCTCCCCCAATGTAGTTCTGCAGGACTTTTGCCTGTAGCAGTGCAGGGCGTAGAATGCTGGCAGAGTAAAAAATCTGGCAATCTGTGATGCCAGTCACCTGTGACAATGCGCTTGAGTGCCTCCTTTGTTGTCCTCACCATGCGTTCAGCTTGACCATTAGAAGATGGATGAAAAGGCTCAGACGTTGTATGTCTGATGAGATTAGCTCTAAGGAAGGCCTGAAATTCAGCAGCAGTGAATTGGGCCCCATTGTCTGAAACTAAGACATCTGGCAACCCATGTGTGGCAAAGAGTTTTCTCAGCACCTGTGAACTGGAGCCTGTGGCATTTCAGGCCTAGATTGCTGGCATGTACAACAACCATGGACTTGAGCCTCAATGGCCTTATCAAGGCCAGGCCACCAGAGGTAGCTTCTAGCTAAAGCTTTCATTCTGACAATGCCTGGATGGCCTTCATGTAATGACTGTAAAACCCTGTCTCTTAGGGAAGTGGGAATTATGACTCTGTTTCCCCATAAAATGCACCCTTTATGGGCAGATAACTCATGCCTCCTGACAAAATAGCTCTGAAATTCTGAGCCTGGACTTTTATCCAACCAGCCCATGTATACCCATGACAACACTCTACTAAGTATTTTATCTGTGGCAGTTTCAGCAGTCCCCTGCATGGAGGGGAAATTCAGGTATGTCCTGTATGGACAATATTCTAGCAGCTGGAGCCGGATCTGGATCCATTAGTGGCAGTGGTAGTCTGCTGAGGCCATCAGCGTGGCCCATTTTCTTGCCTGGTTTGTGAATTAATTTAAAATTGTATGCAGATAGGAAAATAGACCATCTCAGCATTCTTGGAGATAGTATGTGGGGGGGTTGTTTGTCTGTTGTGAAAAGTCCCAACAGAGGTTTGTGGTCAGTGTATACCATGAAATTCCCTCAAGGATGCGGTGGCACGCAAATGGTTGCCACCGCATCCTTTATATCTTGGTAAGAGAACTGCCTTGTAATTGTCCTCTCGCTGCTGGCTGTTTCAGTGTTGCATGTTGGGCTGCTTTTGGAGTCAGTTGATTTCAGGTTCTTCCTCCTCGGAGAATTCTTCGGTGCGTTTGGCATCCTCAGGGTGGACCATTTCTTCAAACTTTGTTGATTTGGTGGGCTGCACTGTTTGAACGGCGCCCCCGGCAGCTTCATCGGCCATCACCTCATCTTGTGCTTTAGAAAACGTTAAATTTGGCCTAGCAAAGAGTCTCTGCTGATGCGTTCTGTCTCGTAGGCCACAGACAAGCCGGTCTCGTGGTTGCTCTTCTAAATTTGAAAATTTGCAAAGGCGTGCTGCCTGCCTCAGGCCCGCTGTGAACTCGGAAGCTGATTCACCCAGTTGCTGCACTCTTTGGTCGAACTTGAACCGCCAAGCCATTTCAGACACTTTGCGCTGGAACTGCCCGGTTAGCTTCTTTTTGAGATCTGCGTAGGAGACTGCTTCTATCGGTGTCTATTCTATTGCTGGAGAGCCTTTAGCTGCTCCAGCAACCCACGTGGTATTCTTTAAAAGCCCAGTACATAACAGTATCAACATTGCCAGCTGAGAGAGAAATATTAGAAAAGTAACGAGCTGTTTCTAAATTCTCAAGCAGAAAATTTGTGCTTGAAAAGCTGATTCTGAAGATCAGGCATTACTGAGAGCTTCTCCTGGAGATAAATTTCTATTTAGAGAGAGATTTGTGTTTTCTTTTTTCTTTAGGGGTTTGATATTGTTTGGGAAAACAACATTAAAAGCGTTACACAATGGCAATGTAAAAACAGAGCCAACACACTGTCAAATTCACGTAAAATAATTTCAAAGGAATTAAGAGTTTTAAACCAAGCAGAAGGAAAGACAGTTCAACCCCCAAAGGGTTTTTCATCTGATCGAGAGCTTCCCAGAGAGTTGATACAGGTAGTCCCCAACTTACCACCACAATTGAGCCTAAAATTTCTATTGCTAAGTGAGACATTTGTTCAGTGAGTTTTGCCCTTTCTTGCCACAGTTCTTAAGTGAAGCACTGCAGTTGTTAAGTCAGTTGTTAAGTGAATCTGACTTCCCCATTGATTTTGCTTTTCAGAAGGGCGCAAAAGGGGATCACATGACCCTGAGACTCCGCAACCATTATAAATATGAATCAGTTGCCAAGTGCCTAAATTCTGATCATGTGACCATGGGAATCCTGCAATCCTGAAAGTGTGAAAAAGCAGTAGTGGAATTCAAATACCTGAACAATCGGTTCTCTTATTCAATGCAGGCCTGGACCCAGAAGTGGCATCCATGCACTTCCAGTGGGCTGTTCTAGGCCTGGGAGGCCTCCTACAGGCCTCTGAGGCCTAGACTGGACTGCTGGAAGCCAGCCGGTTCTCCGTATGCAGCAAAATTTAGCTACCAGTTCTACCGAACTAGTGCGAACTGGCTGAATCCCACCACTGGTCATAAGTCCCATTTTTCAGTGCTGTTGTAACTTCAAATGCTCACTAAACAAACTGTTTTGCCTTACAATGGTAACATGGGCATGTTAGGGAAAATGAATGGTGGAACCCTCCAGCTTTTTTTGGCCTCCCTCCAGACATCTCCAGCTGGTGAGAAACACCCACTGATCGCTCTTCTTAACGTAGAATAGACTGGAGCTAGGGAGGAGGCAACTTCTGATAGATGGCTAGACTTACTGGTTGAGACATCTGTCAAAACCAGATTTGGAGAAGGCTGATAGGTAGAGAGGGAGCAGATCAATACAACATGGTCAGCTTTTCTTCAGCTGATCCTGAGGCTGCCAGAGCTTGGCAAGAGAAATGTGTGCAGTGGGGTAGGGATGGTGAGAGAGAAGCATCACTTTGCCCACGCGATTTTATTTTTATTACACTACTGCAGTCTATGTGCTCCTCAGTTTTGCAAAGCCTCTGAATGGGTTACAAACGATACAAACATAAAACAGAGCAATTTTAACAAAATGATCACCCTCCCAACCTTAATAACATCAGCCACTTACACATGACAGAAAACACTGCTAGCAGAAACAATATACCATCGGTCCTCAAAGGATTTCTGGAAAAGCCAGACCTTGGCAGCTTTCCTAATGTCAGCAGGGTTGGTGCTCACTTAGTCTCAGATGTTCCTGTGGAGAGGGCAGCTACAGAAAACTCATGTGTGCAAATGAAGAGAAGTGCATTTTTTTAAAAAAATAAGCCCCATTGCTCTGTACTTCTCTTACCACTCCCATGAGCCTCAGCATCCCAGAGAAGTGGGATAGTGACTCTTTATCAGCTAGGGGTTGTGTGTGTGGGGGAGCTTGATTTGAAAGAATGACTCTCTCTGACAAAAGGAGAAACCATCTGGAAACCAGTGGCCAGGAACTGGGGTGGGGAGGGTATCCACAGCAGTTTAAAAGGACAAGACAAGAAACCATGGATAGAAACTAATCAAGGAGAGAAGCAACCTGGAATTAAGGAGAAACTTCCTAACAGTGAGGAAAATTAACCAGTGGAACAGCTTGCCTTCAGAAAGTTGTGGGTGCTTCATCATTGGAGGTTTTGGACCACTTGTCTGGAATGGTGTATGGCAGGGGTGTCAAACTCAATTTCATTGAGGGCCGCATCAGCCTTGCGGTTGCCCTCAGGGGGCCGGATAGGTATGGCCAGGGTGGGCGTGGCCTACTGGGTGGGTGTGGCTAGAGTGCATATGGCCTACTGGGTGGGCATGGCCAGCTCTACATCGTTCACATCAAGGGTGCCTATGGGGGCCTGGGCAGGAGTGGGACAGATCTGGGGTTCTTTGGCAGGAGGAGGGTCTCTGGGCCAGGGCCAAGGCAGTGGAGGCTGTTCCCTGTTTCCAGGATGGCTTTGTGGGCCACATGAAACCACTTCGCGGGCCGGATCCGGCCCCCGGGCCTTGTGTATGGTCTACTACTGCATGAACAGTGAGCTGGACTAGAAGACCTTCAAAGTTCCTTCCAGCTCTATTCTGTTTTAAAACCTCCAATGGGTGCTGGGTAGATTCCAGTATGAACAAGACATCAACCACATACATCAGTGAAATGTTCTAGATCATATACACAATGAAACATATGTTGGAGAAAAACAAATATTACTTTTTAAATTAGAATCTGCAGGGCAGATTTAAGCTGCCTGTTCAATGGCCTGGGGAAAAGACAAAGGCAATGTCATGAAACCATGTCCCTAAAAATTGTCACTTGATAGTGAGATGGATGGCATAAAAATTTAATAAATAAATTAATTAATTAAAAATAAAAAATGATTAGTGGAGCATCTTCATGTAACAGTTAGGGAACAAGAAAACAAGGTCTTTATCCTGAACCTCTGTTGAGGAAACATCTAGAGGGAGTACAATGCTTCTCAGTAAATTTCATGGTAGGAGTTAATAAGGCCACAGATCAAAGCAGGTCAACAGGCAGTCAGTTCATCATGCAGTCACCTCTATGTACTCTTTCTACTCATACATAATTTTAAAGCTAAAGTAGGAAATCTTTGAGGGCAGGTAGAGGAAAAGCAGTAGCGTTTGGCTAGGGGATGTTAGCTATCCTCTACCTAGAAGTGACCTGTTTTCCAGTATTACACATCTGGAATGGAGTGTGTTGCAGACTGTGTGGTTGCTTGAACAGACATTAGGAGCTGTGGTCTTTCCCACACCTGGCAGGAGCTTCCATTTACAGTATGTTCATGGTCAGCTCAAATTACTGGATGGGTAGGGGCTTGGAAGAGAGAAGGATGACAATTTTGGGGTTATCCAAATCTGTTTATGGACCAGATACAGAATCTTTGAAGACTACATTAGACCTGCAATCTATCCTGGGCTTCTTTTGTATAGCTAAATCTTCTATCATTTCCTTTCAGCAGTCCTCAGAGAAAAAGTGGATTTTAAAATAAGGCCCCTTGTAGCCTCACAACTACTTAGTGCCTAAATTCCTTCCTATCTCCCCCCACCAACCTTATTCTCTGAAGCCTGTCTTCACCTATTTTTCAGTAATTCTTTCCAGAGTTTCCAAAATTGTTCCTTTTGAGGTTTTTCTGTTTTGTTATTACTTACTGTTTGCTATACTATATCCTACCCCTGCCGTTGGAGAAGGAACAGGGCTGTTAGTTCCAAACCAAGGCTTTGATTTGGATAATTAATAACATTGTTTCAATCTTCATCTTACTAGAAGAAAATTAAGATCCATCTTTTCATTTATATTGCTAACATTTGTTTTCCTTTCTATTTCCAGCATGCGTTTCCAGTGACATCTTGTTAATCCAATTGCTCTAATTAGGATTTCTCCTTATGTTTGATGAGAATTATGTTATGCTATCTATATTTGCTTTCTATCATCTCTTTCTCACATTTTCTTTCTCTCCCCACCCCATCTTCTATTTTGGTTACATATTTTGGTGTGGATTTGTAAATGTGGAGGAGAAAACCTAGAGTTATGAAAAACATCATAATTCAAAATATCATAATATTAAAATAAGCAAATCATAATAAGTTCTTTTCCCCTTTATAGACAAGGAGGAGTTCCATCAGAAAGCTTTTAAGCTCTTTGGGGACAGTGAAATTTCTCTGCTTATGGCAAATAAGCTAGACAGTTTAATTTGCAAGCTTTTCTTCCCTTAAGTCTTATTTTTAGAGATTCAGAGCTTGGCCTCCACAAATCAGGTTAAGCGGTACATTACAAGGTAACTGGCTGACCTTGAAGCCATCCCTTTTTTTTTTTTGAGGGAGAGGTGACAAAGGGTTTGGCAAGCAGAATTTATGTCTCTCTGGGGAGCCCAAGAGGTGCACATGAGCATAAATATAATGTGGAAATGGGAGCAGGAATCGCTGATGGCTCTGGGAGATAAGGGCGGGCTTGGGCCTGTGTTTCAGAGCCAGTAGGTCAAAAGACGATAAGTATCATCTCCTGCAGAAATACAATTCAAAATTTGGTTTGGATGGGATGAGATGGCGATTGGGACTTCATCAAAGAGATATAAAAAAAATTGTCTCCATTATGCCAGCAAGGCTGCCGAGCAAGTGGGAAACTGAGCATAGATTATGAGACAGGGAAGGTTCTGAGGCAGAAATCAAAGGATGATGGGATAGGTCACTGGAGACCAATTCTTGCTAAGCACAGTGCTAAAGCAGTTGGAAGCCCATGTGCTGGCTGGAGCAAAGCACTTATTGGAGTCATTTCACTCCAGATGTGCTATTCCTACAGTTACAATTACAGTATCTGCTGCTGGGTTGGATTTAAAGGGAAAGAGAGACAGAGAGACCGGATGGATGGAGAGCAGCTCTACTGCTACGCCAGAACTGGGGGTGCACTCTTTCTGCCAGCTGGCTTACGATATTGTCAGTGTTCATCAAAACAGCAGTGCCAACAATTGTCAACCTCATTTGGAGGAGATGTGGGTTCAGTATCAAATATTCCCCACCATGCATCTACTTAATCCCTGGAGCATGGGTGGACACGGATTGTTCCCATTGACTTTATATCCTAGTATATGAATGTACAGTTAACAGAACATGATACACATATGGCTATCCATATCATAATCATAATAGTAAAGTTGGAAGGGACCTTGGAGGTCATCTAGTCCAGCCCCCTGCTCAGGCAGAAAACCCTATACCATTTCAGACAAATGGCTGTGCAGTCTCTTCTTAAAAACTTCCAGTGTTGGAGCATTCACAGCTTCTAGAGGTAGGTTGTTCCACTGGTTAATTGTTCTAACTGTCAGGAAGTTTCTCCTTAGTTCCAGGTTGCTTCTTTCCTTGATTAGTTTCCATCCGTTGCTTCTTGTCCTGCCTTCGGGTGCTTTGGAGAATAGCTTGACTCCCTCTTCTTTGTGGCAGCCTGTGAGATATTGGAACACTGCTATCATGTCACCCCTCATCCTTCTCTTCATTAAACTAGACATACATAATTCCAGCAGCCGTTCCTTATATGTTTTAGCCTCCAGACCTCTAATCATACCTATTGGTCATGGAGACAAAATTTATCCTGTTGTGGAAGAGTGTACCTACAACACTTTTGTACCAGACATAAATATACAACAGATATCTGTAAACCATAAATGGTTTAGCAGGTAAACATCAGGAGGTAGAGGCAATAGGCACACCAAAGTCAATGAGTGATCCACCTTTCCAATAGTATAATGGGAAGCATAAACATGTGAACAAGCCAAATCAAACAAACCAAACTTTCCCATGATAGAGAAAGGCTAGGAAATAACTGACTGGATAACAGTTAGTTATGTTTGTGTGGTCCCGCTAGAAGCTTCTTTTTAGCAGATAACATTCAACTCAAGGTTAATATGACTCAAGATCATAAGATAGAATCCCTACTTTGCATTAGACATTTAACTAGGGGTGTCCACAGTGACCAACATTAGGTTCAAAATGATGGGTATGACTGGGAGATCAAAGCACCACACCTTTTTACCATGCACTGCACTCTCTAAAAGGGACAGGGATTTGATTGTCATGGAATCAGAAACAATTAATTTGCAATTGGTATTGCAAATAAAGGTAGGAATCAGAAGCATAGAATGCCTAGCCATTGTTTATTACTTTTATTTATTAAACAAATGTATATGGCCTCCATGAGTGACTTTGGGTAGCTCTCAACCTGTAAAAACCCACACATAACACTCTCCCCTCCCTATTATGGCATTATGGCAAACTAAGTTGGCATTTAGAATGATAAGTAAAACCAAATAAGCAAAACCAAATAAAATTAAAAATACAAGTATTTTCTTGTATGGATCGGGGATGCTGATTACATAGTTTGCCCAGGACTCTGGCTGATGGCAACTATTCAAGCACTTTCTTCTCAGGACATCCAGGAAACAGGGCAGAGCCTAGAAGCTACAGTTTCTGAATTCCATACAAGTACATAGAGAACAGAGTTCCCCAACTTTTCCGGCTTTGCAGATCCATTTGTGTGAGTGGTTTACACGTGTGCCTGCCACTCACACAAATGGAGCGTGCGTGCACACCGCTCGCTCACTGCTCACACAAGTGAGGATGCGCACACACTGGCTGGCCATTTCTGCAGCCCAGTTGCAATCCCCTCACGGCCCACTAGTGGACCACGGCCCACAGATTGGGGGCCCCTGGAACAGAACTTGCTGTTTTTAAGAGAAGCTGAAACCCAACAAGTTTGGATGTCAGCCCACTGTCCAAATCTTCTCTAGTTTTATGCCTCTTCTCATTTGAAATGCCTTCTCTAATGCAGAGTCACTGGAACTGGATCAGTCTGTCTCCTGAAGTGTGTGTTGTGTGTTGTGACAACGACCCTGTCCCTTTAGCATTTGTGTTAAAATAGTGCACAGAGGTATCTAAGTAACATGGCTTGCATTGTAATATCACAACACATATATTGCCACGCCACCTTCGCTTTCCCTTTGGGGCCTATGAACACCCACATTGTATTTAAGACCAAAGGTAAAATCCTAATTGTCCTTTAAAAAAGGAGAATTAGGAGAGCAACAAACAGCATTTCCTCTGCCATCCATACATATGAACATACTGTGACCGTATATTCAGTCTGGAAGTTGGCAGGAAGCATGTTATTACCTAATGCATTTCATAAAGTGTTGAAAGTCAATTAAATGAGATGGTGCCTGCCTGTGCACACAGACTGCATGCAAAAGTTATACACTAATATGCAAAAGGGAACATGCTGGACCTGCAGAGAGGCATATTTTGCACAAATTCACCAGCCATGTGAAGTCATTGTTCTGAAGAACTGTTTGAATGTTGCCTTTAAACTCAGCTTGCCTATTATACCTCTGAATGCTGATGTTTGGGATGCCTTTTTTCTTCCTCCAATTCCTGAATTGTCAAACAGGAGACACACTACTGGAGAACAATCTTATACAATCTCTTGCTAGCTAACTGAGGTGTTTTATTCCACGGTTACATATCTCTACTAGCCGTCATTGTGTCTTTCATAATTACCACCTGTTCAGTGGTTCCCTTCAGGTTTCATCACCTTTGTCACTTTAAGCAGCCAGCTGCAGGAAACTGAGTTGACTTCCCTGGAGCAACAACACTCAGGCATTGTGTTTCAGGCTATAATTGCTGTCTCTGCACGAAATGTTCCTTTCGGCTTCCAACATATAAAATATGCAGGGCCATTCCTTGGCTTTGGGTAAAAACAGAAGCTACTGTGTTCGCCTTTTTGCTTTCCTGACGCTGTGAGTCTTTGCATTTGACACCTGGTCCGTTCAGTGTCAGTTTAGAAGTCAATTATATTCAGAAGTGATGTAGTACTCTAGGTAAGAAAGTCAGCTGTGAAGGAGTTGCCACTTCAGATCCAATCCTACAGTGAATCTGGTAGGCAGGTTTTCATTGAATTTAAGCTGTTGTCTCTCACTCTGCTGTATGGAAATAATAACGCAAGTTATACTTGCAGAGCTGTTGCAAAAACGACAGAAGGAATCCCTGTGAAGTATTTGGCATACATGCAACATGCCACCTGAAATGAAACATGGATTTATTTTGTCATGGCTGTGGAGTTAAAAAGGAACAGTAGCAAGTCCAGCTACTAACACAACTCCCAGTCCAAGTTACAAGGTCCCTAGGTAGTACAGGTGTATTCGCAAAACAAAAAGAGTCAGGGTTAAAGACCAAGTGACCCACGTGGAATCTGGGGTTCATTTGCTCTATGACACCTGACACATTCCTTGGTGTTTAAAAGACTCCAAGTAGGTCAGAGTAGAGCTTTCTGGGTCTTAAGGCAATCACCGTAAGAGATAGGAAAGTTCAGCTGTGGCAATTAAGGCCAGGCAGAAGAAAGAGGGTCACACGGTGACTTCTACTGACAAGTCACCATAAACCATTCCTTCCCTTACTGGGAAGGAGAGGATGCTGGTGATGGACTGTGCTGGGGTCTAAATGAGAACGTGGCAGAATCAGAGTGGAGAGTGACAGCAAAGTTAGCTGTTTCTACCTCTACATCTCCCCAACCAGTCCTGCTTTGTTGACGTTGAGGATTTCCCCCTTCCTCAGGGCAGGTGACCCACACAGCCTAATTAACACTACTCATGTTTTGCCCTTCCTGGGCTGGTTAGGCAGGCCCTGTTGGTGCCCCCTCCTGTACTTATGCAGATAAATGAAGGACCCAGTACCTTCAGACAAGGGTGCTTACAAGGTGTCTTTTCCCCTACATTGACTATTTCCGAATGCCCCTGGTTCCATCTGACTTTGAAAAAAATGAATTTAATTATGGAATTAAATATAAGAAGCAGCTGTGCTGCTATTGAAAGCACCAACTTTAGCCTCTTGTTTACATACAGCAGAGATGCAATATAAACATGATATTTATGTACAGCAGGGAGGTAGTTTTTTGAGTTGTCAGAAGCTACCATTCACTTACGAATCTTCCAGGGATCTGCAAGAGGCCATTAATAACAAAAGGGTGGGGATTATTCTGCCTTTTGGGGAGATGGTGCAAATGGCTTACCTCCCACAAATCTCTTGTGATCATTCCTTCATTTTCAATTCCTCCACAATCCTGAAGGCAAATCCATCTGGAAAATGGGTGTTTTTAATGACTGGCCAGGCACGGAGCAATTTTGTCAGCATCTCACCATGGGCTTTCAAAAGTACCATTCTAGCAAAGTTGGCAATCTCTGCAACCCTGTTTAGAGCACAGATACCACGAGTAGTCAAAATAACAGGAGTCTCTGGGAGGCGTGATGGAAACATGGTCCTTGCTATGAGGCGAAATTGAGGTTTATTTATTCACTTTTCAAACTGATATAACCGCCCCTCTCAAAACACTTAGGAGTAGAATACTTCTATTCACATCTGCATATTCTGCAGCTGCTTCTCCTCTTGACTGATAAATCAAAGATAAATTTAGATCCACAGATATAGGTAATTAATAATTTAATTTAATAATTTAATAATTTAATTTGTATACCGCCCTTCTCCTGAAGGACTCAGGGCGGTGAACAGGGCAATACATAATAAAAACCCAGATACAAAAATTAAAAAGTAATTAAATAACAATGCCCGTAATAAATATATAATATATTTATATATTATATAAATATAATATATAAAAAGATGCAGATTCAGGTTTATTAAAAGTTTTCCAGAAGGGCTGAACATCACTAATCTTGTAACAGTAGCAATATAACAGAGTTAGAGGTCTTCTGGTCCAATCCCCTGTTCAAACAGGAGACCTTATACCATTCTGGATAAATGGCTATCCAATCTCTTCTTAAAAACCTCCAGTGATGGAGCACCGACAACTTCTGTAGGCAAGCTGTTCCACTATTTAATTGTTCTCACTGTCAAGAAATTTCTCCTTAGTTCTAGGTTGGATCTCTCCTTGATAGTTTCCATCCGTTACTTCTTATCCTGTCCTCAGGTGCTTTGGAGAATAGCTCAACCTGCTCCTCTCTGAGGTAGCCTCCAAATATTAAGTCAAGTCACACTTAGTCCTTCTAGTGATTTCCTGAGCTCTGAGTCTCCTTTGATCACAATTGCAATTAAAAATTAGAATATAAGCTTTAAGATAAGCATATCACATTTTTCAAAGATAGGGAAACTATCAGCCTCAGGCCTAGTCCTAACAGTAAATGTTTTGTTATTCCATGTATTTTGCAGCCTCAGCCCCTGAGCAGCCCAAAATTTGCTCCCCCTTGTCTTCTGCTGAGGAGAGCATCCCTATAGGATCCCCAAAAGCGCATGGATGTCTCTGTCTCTATTTCTGACCATCATGAAATTGGAATTCACAAGTGCAGGAATAGGATGGTCCTGCAACCACAGCTACAGTACTTTTCTTTCTTCTGGACCCAGAAATATTTGCAGATGAGTAGCAGCATTAAGCCATAAATTGTAGTAACATCAAAAAAGGGTATTACCAAGGGGAAAGACTGTGCTTTTGGCGGGAACAGCGATTCAGCAGCATATCCGGGAGACTCCTGAATTTTGTTTCCAAATATAGTTTGATTTACTTGCAATAATACTAGTGATGATTCTCTTCCTGTATGCAGAGGCATCATCTGCCAGATAGTTGCAGATCTCTTCTGCTGTTATTTTACAGCAAAATTACTTCTCCAAAGTTCCAATGCCTAGACGGCAGAAGATAGTAAAGGTAAAGGTTCCCCCGCACATGCGTGCTAGTCATTTCTGACTCTAGGGGCCGGTGCTCATCTCTGTTTCAAAGCCGAAGAGCCAGCGCTTGTCCGAGGACGTCTCCGTGGTCATGTGGCCGGCATGACTAGACGCCAAAGGCGCATGGAACGCTGTTACCTTCCCACCGTAGTGGTCCCTATTTTTCTACTTGCATTTTTACGTGCTTTCGAACTGCTAGGTTGGCAGAAGCTGGGACGAGTAACAGGAGCTCACTCTGTTATGTGGCACTCGGGATTCGACCCGCCAAACTGCCGACCTTCTGATCGACAACAAGCTCAGCGTCCTAACCCACTGAGCCACCACGTCCCCAGACGGCAGAAGATAAAATTACCTTAAAACCCCAAACCCAAAACAGGCAAGGAAAGAAAATGAGCCTATAAGCAAGAAAGGTTTCTCACCTCTTCTATATAATAAAGTATCTAATTTAATTTATAGAGTAAGATTTATATTGATTGCTGTCTTCTCTTTGCATGTAAAACCGAGTTCCAGTGTTTTAAGTTTAAGTTTATTGGATTTATATACCGCCCTTTTCCCGTAGGACTCAGGGCGGTTAACAAAGTATTTAAAAACGTCAATACAATACAAAAGTTAAAAACAGTTAAAAATAATTAAATTTTAGTTTTAGTTTAAACTCCAAATATTTTTTAGAACATTTAGTTTAAACTCCAAATATTTTTGGCTAAATAATTGGGGGGGGGGGCGCGGAAGAGAAGAGTTCCATAGTGAAAAGAAGGGAAAACTAACTAAAAATGGGAATAGATGTATGAGGGCTGAAAATGATTCATCCCATTTTCCCTTCATCTCCTGAGATCTCCAAAACAGACCTCCAGCAGGTTCCAGCCTGAATGGGGCTGTATTAAAATGATGGCAAATGTAAGGATTTCTTAACCATGCAGGACCAGACGATCCCTGCAACAGATGACCCACTTTTATGCAAAGTAGGGAGTGCAAATTATAAAGGAGGTTTTTGTAGAGAGCCACTGGGGTGTGTGTTGATGCTTCCATGGCACCAGTGTTTCTGTCTCTCCAATCCTTTATAAAGCAATTTGTAACCAGCTTGAGTCTGTCTTCATTTATGCTGAACTCGAAACACAGAGAATACAGGGCGCCAGTCACTGTTTAACCTCCTTCTCTCCAGCTGGCCCATAGGAGAATACAGAACAGAAGAATCATTTGATCAATGAGCTCCTGCTGTTCGTCTGGTGATAAAAAAAATTAATTTCCTTACAAAAAAGGAATAAAATAAATTACGAGCCTTCCCTGATTTCAGGAGATGCATTTATGCTCATTCATCTGGGCTCAGCTGATCCCCACATACAAACTCTGCCCCCCCATACCTCTTAATAATTATTAAGAGAATGTGACCTGAAACCCCCCCCCCCCGGGGCTACCCAGTTCCAGTGCTGTCATTCTTCTGCCACGTTAAAAATCTTCTGTGAGTTGTGAAGGTGAAATGATAGCACCTTGTAGGTGATTTTGCAACTGGGTGCTTTTCTTAGTAGCACTGACCCTCTTTGCATGTTGCCCCATGGCTGGATTAAGGGAAGGAGGAACTAAGATTGGCACTATAAATACAAAATAAGACAAATCCCATGCAAAAGATGCTGAAGGAGAGGGATGGGGTGTGGTAGGATGGGATGGGATGGTAAAACAAGAGTTCCTTCCAAGTGGAAAATAGATTTTCTAAGGAAAATACCAGGTTTGCTGCAGTTTCCCATAAATCAGAGCCAAGTCAGAAATAGAGTCATTTCCAGAAAAGCAATGCTGGAATGAGATCAATGGATCCAGAGCTGATCTCAAAGTGGAAATGTCTTCTGACTGAATAGTATATCTCTAGAGCATGGGTTAGCACAAACAGGAACAATACACACTTTGAAGGTGTAAGATCTAGATAACCGATCCAAAGGTGTAAGATCTAGATAACTGATCCAAAAGTGGTTCAAATAACTGCTGTGGAAATATCACATAGTCCTTCTCTAATACTGTTACATTACTCCAATCTAGCCATTGTTTTAAAAAGGCAAACAATATAGAACATCCTGTTATTTCAGCTCAGATCCTGAAATCTGTCTAGTCTTTCATGTGTCCTTTTGTCTGAAAAACAGCTGGTGAATTTCCACAATGAGCAGGTGATGACTGTACCAATGGGCACATTTACCAGGACATCCGTTGCATGGAACTGGAGAGCAGAAGTATAAATGCTCCCAAGTACAGTCTTTTAAAAAGAGAGATTGCCTTAATAATGACCATTGTGTGTACATCTTTCAACTTTACAGGTCATTACAAATGTCTGCATTTGCCATTGCTGCTTGAAAGTTGGTTCTTACAATCCCAACTCTTGTGCAGACTAGAATCCCAATCTAGCTGTCAAGTAGCTGGTTTATTTGCATTTTGATTCCAAATGAACAAAATAATTACCATTTGTAGAGAACAAGTGGGTCTAAGCAAAGAATTTGAGATATACAAACTACTTTATACAAATGAGATTCTTTCCCCAAAAAGTAGAATCCCAATGAGGGCAACAAAAGTTTTTTTTTTCTTATCCTAAAAATGTCCTATGGTGGGGTTTGTGTGTGTGTGTGTTTTAGCAAAGATCTAATACTCCAAAGTTTTACACTTGAAAAATAAAGTTGCATGAAAAAATATTTCTAAAATTAGTCCTGGTATAGCTAATAAGGCTTATATTTGAATTAAATTTGGTTTTAACCTCTGCTCAAATCAACTTTGGTCTTTGTTAAAATGCACAACTGTTGTCAAACCTCATACTGCATTTTAAACATCTGTCTACTGGAGTGTGATATCCAGAGCAGATAGAGCATGTCTGTTCCCCACTTTCTGTATGTTCCAGAGTGAGACCCAACCCCTCTGTATAATTGAGTATTCAGTCTCTGAACTGAGAAGACTTGGGTAACACTTTGAAAGCCCCGTTCATAAATATGACTTATTCCTGTTGGAAGCAGCTTATCCAAAGCAGAATAGAAAACTACTTTTTGGTGGAAGTTGTTGATTTTTTTCAAGGCCTAAACGTACATTAATCATTTAATAAAAGGACAAGTGCAAACATTTATTCTGTGACACTGAGAATCACCCAAAATGGATGGACTTTTTCTTTTTAGAAGTTGAGATTACCAAGAGGGGAAAAGTGGGTATTGCAACCTTGGCAGAGAATCGTAGGACTCAGAAGTCTTTCCCTTCAATTCAGACTATAGATCACAGCCTCACCCAGAAAAAAAATATTGTTCTTATCTGTCTTCTGCTGCCATGATCACATAGAACAGATTGGATCTCGTCAGACTTCCAAAGTAGACGAGACAGGAAGCATAAATAGATGAGCTAATTCTATTTTATTATTAAATGAAATGAAAATGAAATGAACCTTTATTGTCAAAGTACAACTATGTGTACATTGAGATTAGCTGAGCCTCCCTTTGTGCTCCCACCCCCCAACACACAGTGACAACAAACCCTCCATCTTACTACACCATGTGAGCCAACTAAACCACACACTGGCCTCCCAAGTCAATTCTGCATAAAATTCACAAAAGTTATTTCTCATTCAAAAGCCTAACAGCCCACAGATAAAAGCTGTTTTTCAGCCTGTTGGTGCAGCTGGCTATACTCCTATATCTCCTACCCGATGGTAGGAGAGTAAAGAGATACCGTCCAGGGTGTGAGTCATCCCTGAGAATTTTCCTCACTCTTCCAAGGGAACGAGCCCTGGTGATGTCATCCAGTGGTGTCAGGGGACAGCCCACAATATCTTGTGCTATACTCACCACCTTCTGTAATACTTTCCTATCCATAGCTGTCAGACCAGCATACCAAACCACAATACCATATGAGAGGACGCTCTCTATAGTAGACTGGTAAAAGAGGGTCATTAGCCATTGTTCCACTACGGTGGGAAGGTAACAGCATTCTGTGCGCCTTTGGCATCTAGTCATGACCACGGAGACGTCCTCGGACAAACACTGGCTCTTCAGCTTTGAAACGGAGATGAGCACTGGCCCCTAGATTTGGAAACGACTAGCACACATGTGTGGGGGAATCTTTACCTTTACCTTTACCTAGCCGTTGTTCTACCCTGTTCTTCCGCAAGACCCTGAGAAAGTGAAGCCTCTGTTGGGCCTTTCTAGCCACCTGGGTTGTATTAACTTTCCAGGTCAGATCTTCACAGAGGTAGGCTCCCAGAAATTTAAAGGAGGAAACTCTCTCCACACAGTCCTCCCTGATGTAAAGTGGGGCAGGTTCCTTCTTTTTTCTCCGGAAGTCTAGCACCATCTCTTTCGTCTTGCCGATGTTCAGGTGCAAGTTGTTACTATACCATATGGATAGTTTTTGTACCTCCGCCCAGTATGCTGTCTCATCCCCACCTGTAATGAGACCCACCACAGTTGTATCATCTGTGAACTTAATTATCACAGTGGATGGGTCAGTTGATACACAGTCATATGTGTATAAAGAGTACAGGTAGGGGCTAAGCACACAGCCCTGTGGCAAGCCGGTGCAAAGCTTCAGGGGGGTGGACAAAGCAGACCCAACCCTCACTGTTTGTAACCGGTCCCTGAGAAAGTCTTGAATCCAATCACAGATGGCAGGGGAGAATTTCAAGTCAGTCAGCTTCTCGATGAGAATGCTTGGCAAAATGGTGTTGAAAGCCGAGCTATAGTCAACAAAAAGCATCCTGACATAACTTCCAGGTTTCTCAAGATGACTTGCTACAGAGTGTAAAGCAGTAGCTATAAGGCTCTATTAGTAGAATCTTGCAAGTCTGAAATAACAAATCTCCTGCCCTCTCTTTTTACCTCTTGATAAGTTAGGGAAAATCCTTTCTGAAGACAAATAAATCCCAATTATTTTGATTGTGAGTCACCCGAATCTGGTTATAAGATGGGAAGCTATATAAATGTTTTAAACACATAAAATGTGAAGATTATTTGTAATGCTGAAAGACTCATGATTCTCTCATGGCCAGGGTTTGTTCTGTAGCAGTCACTACTAATCCTTCCGAAAACAAACAAACACATGCCAACAGTATAATTTGCTTGTACTATTACAATTCACTGTTAATTTTTTCCATAAGGAAATTAAATTCACTATAGCAATGTGTGGCCTTATATTGGTATTATTAATATCTTACATTTGTATTACTCAGTGCTTTTTTTGTAAAAGAAAAAGGTGCTGGAACTCACACATGTCATACAACCCACCTTGCCTATCCTACAAGGTTCCATCCAAAAACGGTGCCGGAACTCCGTTCTGAGCGTTCTATGAGAAAAAAAGCCCTGGTATTACTAATATCTAACAATATCTATATCATCTGTCTGTCTGTCTGTCTGTCTGTCTGTCTATCTATCTATCTATCTATCTATCTATCTATCTATCTATCTATCTATCTATCTATCTATCTATCTATCGTTAATATTCCATCTTTTCCTTAGGATCTCAAGGTGGCATCTCTGAAGCTTTTGTCTCACAACCCTGTGAAGTTGACTGGGCTGTGGGCTGAAAGAGAAACCCTGCACCAAAATCACTGAGTGAGCCTTATCTTGACTTGGTCTTAAATTTGGTTCTCCCCCATCTAAATCCAAAACCCAAACCACTACCCTACTACACTGCCTGTTAGGATAGTTATCTCCTTCAAAAGTGCTAAGAAAACTGACAAATTCTAAGATTTACTTCCAATTACATGAGATGAAAAGAACAAGCTATTAACAAGCACATTGGCTGCTGCTTACATGGGAAGAAAAGGAATAGGATTAGGTGGACCTGTGACCCCTCCTCATTATTATATAATGTTAAAGCTCTATACCATCCTAAGAGGGGAGAAGAGGAGGAGGGGAAAATAAAGCTTGAAACAATCATCAGTTATCCCTTTAATATTTAGCAATTTCCTTTCAATAGATCCAAATGCTCTTTTTAAAAACTGCATCAGATGCTTAATTCTAAGCTGTTGTTGTTGCTTTTTAGTTACTGTCTATGCTGTTTATCACCTTTGCCCAGTTCTGCATTTCCCTGAGTTCTTGTTGAAAATTATGGCTTTGGCATTGTTGTTGGCTTTCTTTCAACCCCTCCTCCTCCTCTATTTATGTAAAAGCTGACTTGCTTTTTAGATACAGTTAAAGAATTCTCTTTTATTAGCTTAGCTATACAATTGAGGTTTCTATTTTTTTTAAAAAAAAATCCAATGTACTACTCTCTTCTTTCTTGCTTACTGTGAAATAATAGAAAGGCAGATTTTTGCAATTCATAACCTTGAAGTGCTTTGAGGAGTTTCACCTCCAGGGCTCAGAAGCGGAGCATTTGCTAACATCTTAGAAAGAGAAAAGGCAATAAACAATATGATTTGGGATCGTCGTGATGCCTTTTAAACGAAATGATGGGAAAGTGCTAACGAAAGGAGAGATCTAAATAATTACATAATTTAAAATACATGGAATAGCAAAACAGCTACTGGAAGAAAGCATGCAGTATTATATCAAACCATTGTTTAAAGGTCTTCCGGAGTGAAATCCTATGAATTATTATAAGATCTTCTGATGGATGTTTGCTTGATAGTAAAGAGGGAGAAAAATCTGCAAATGGCAATGAAGAAATAATAGGTAGAAGCTCTTATCAAGCGTGTCAGTTTGAACCCTCACCTAATCTGATACAAGCATTTCATTTCAGAGATGCATATATAGATTTTGTTTTGATACCTGAATATAAAAAAGGTAGGGTTTGGCTCTGCAAGAAAATATTGCAGTATATTCTTTTAACAGGCCTGCACCTCTTCAGAAGCAGCCAGGCAACCATTCAGAGAAGTCCAAACATTCATATTTAGTTGTGCTTTTGATATTTGACTAAAGAGTTCCCCACCACCACCACCACCCAAAAAAAAAATGCTGGAAAGAAAATCATGTCTTGGAGAACAGAGGACCCAGAATTGTCTTGTTTATCTATTGCCTCAATTGATTAAAAAGTATTACTTTCAGATACCTGCCAATATCCACAAATAAGGGCCTGACCATCAAGCTTGTATTTGACCAGTTGTGAGTTTGTATTCTTGCTGATGCATCCCTCTTTTGGCATGACCCAAATTTGGATATCATCTTGTTGGCCCTTTCTCATCTGGGCTGACTACTGAAACGAGTGAAGCCAGTAATTTGAGCTGAACATAAAACATGAGGTGAAAATATGGAAGAATTGCCCAATTTCTATTTCTGCTAACAGGACTGTATCTCTTGACAACACCTTGAGCAGATGGTTACGTTGACGACACAATTTTCTTTGGAATCAGTTGTTATATAGACTTTGAAGGAATGCAATATTTTAATTGTAAACAATGGGAATTATCCTGAACAAAGTGTGGATGCTGCTCATTTTCTATAGAAAGAAACCAGCTTCAAATTGTAAATGCACTTGCCTTGTTTTAGTAGGCTGCAATTTAGTTAACACATTTCCTGGTGTGGAGAAAAAAAATATATCACAGCCTTGGGATATGTGGAAGAGGAGGGGAGGAGGAACTGATAAGTTCTTAATATGTGTGAACCATATTAAATAGTTGCTAGCAAAGATGCAAAGACTTGGGCTTCGTTAAATTATTAAGTGTGACCTTTGGTCCCAAAATGCTGTCTACTTCTGTGTCTTTTGTTGTCTGTTGGTTGATTAGCATGTTTGAAGCCAGCCACTGTAGTTTGTAAATGAAGATTTATGACATTGTAAGACATGTACAATAGAATTCTAGTTCTTCTTCAAAAACTGTGGTTGCAACTACATACAGCATTATTATTGTATGTGAATTCAGCCAATGTGAGCATCCTCACATACTGAAAATACACGCTGGCAGTATATCGTTACCACTACCACTACTTATTACCTCTAACATCTCTTTAAAAAAAACTGAACTGTTTACCATTTCTATCTGCAACCACTGGAAATAAGATCCTAGACATAGCTTTTTTTTTGGAGGGGAGGGATAGTGAGAAGGAATAGATTGTTTCTGTGGGGAAATGCAAAAAAAAAAAAATGCCAAGCCAATTTTCCTTTCTCAAGGTAAGCTTATAAAATTGAAGTAAGGGTCAAGTTGACAAAATGAGAGTTCAGAAAAACCCATGCTCTGTAGCTGTGTCACTGGGCAGAAGACTGTGGCCCAATTCTATGTGTATGCATGTCTGGTCAACCCTATGATTTCTATTACGATTGCCTAAAGAAGTTAGATGGAGGTTTTAAAGAAGCATCAACTGTTTCTACTATTGATATGCTGCAAAGGTAGAGTAAGTCCATCAGTTGTTTCCCTGGGCTATTCATTGCCCAGATGTAACTTTAAAATACATACCTTTAGACTCCAAACATAAATCAGGTTCATTTCTTCTTTGCCTCCATCTATTCTGCCAACACCCCACCCCATCCCCCTTTGGCCTCACATAAACACACATGCAATGAAATGAACGAAGGCTTGCCCTCCATAATGCTGTTGTCAATTCTGATGAGCAAATGCCAGCATGATGGCAACATTTTTCCATCCTGACAAAGAAGATCCTAAGTTCTTAGATTAATATTGCAACAGTTGCACTAAGTGAGACCACTTAGATAACAAAACATTTATCAACTAAACGCTGCCACCTACTGAAGTTTTGCAAACAGCCCAGATGATTGGAGAAGATCATAAATTCATTCTGTCAGAAGCATACGGTTTTTACTGAAACATCTCTGAAGGAAGGAAGGAATGGCAAGAAGAAAAGAGAGGAATGGTTACTTACAGAACAAAGTGATACATCTCTTTCATGGAGTCTGTTTGGAACATGTTAGGCTAAATCCTGAGAGTAGCATCTGAACAGAGTAAAGTGAGATTTTTATTTGTGTGTGTGAGAGAGAGAGAGGGTGGGAGAAAGAGACTTTTCACAGTGACATTTTTAGTTGCCCTTTTGCGGGTTTTTTCCATTATTTTTTTTAAAAAACCTTAAACTTGATGTTAAACATTTCTTTCGTTAAGGATTGCAGGAAACTGCCTTGGTGGAGCAGTGGGCTAATGCCTCCTTAAGTAACACCAGCTGCCTGCAATTAGTGCAGGTTTGCATCCCACCAGGCTCAAGGTTGACTCAGCCTTCCATCCTTCCGAGGTAGGTCAAATGAGGACCCAGATTGTTGGGGGCAATTAAACTGACTTTGTAATAATGCCACTTGCCCCCCCCCCGAAAGCCTTAATAAGCAGGCATATACATAGAATGAAGTCTATTGCTAAGCACATTGATTTGTGCTTTAGATTGTAAGCCGCCCTGAGTCTTCGGAGAAGGGCAGGACATAAATGGGATAAAAAAAACTTACCAGGTGCTGCAAAAACTGTCAGTTCAAAGCAAACAACCAAGCTCAGAGAGCACCAAGGACCTACAGTTCAACCCTGAGCTACATATATCAAGGGTTCTATTAAGAGTTTCTAAATAGCTGAAAAGCAGTTAACAAGCAATTTATAAAACTGTTTACAAAAGGTAATAGACAAACTTAAGAGTCCTTTGAAAGGCATGACAGACGTTTGAGCAAGATGGCTATTCCCTAATCTCTCAGATCTATAAACTCACTGGAGACTGCTGCCTTGCAGTCTCCTTGTGAGGAGCAAATGTCTGCAGCACTTGTGGGCAATCTCCAATCCTGTCCTTGCCTAGAGAAGGTTGAAAAGCTAGTCTGTTTGTCAGCTCTTCTTTCTGCTGTAGTTATTGACTCAGCTTTTTGTAAAATCGTCTTCAACCCACCATTTCTTCCTTCCAAAATCAACATCAATATATATGAGAAAATATTCTCTATTTACAAGAATACTGTGAACAGACAAGAAAGCAAAGAAATGGACTATTGAATAAATCAGACATGTCAAACACAAGGCCCGGGGGCCAGATCCGGCCTGCGAAGTGGTTTCATGTGGCCCGTGAAGCCATCCTGGAAACAGTGAGGGAACGGCCCCCACTGCCTTGGCCCTGGCCCAGAGACCCTCCTTCTGCCAGAGACCCTCAGATCTGTCCCACTCCTGCCCAGGCCCCCATAGGCACCCTTGATGTGAATGATGTAGAGCTGGCCATGCCCACCCAGTAGGCCATACACACTCTAGCCATGCCCACCCAGTAGGCCACGCTCACCCAGGCCATACCCACCCGGCCCTCTAAGGGCAACTGCAATGCTGATGCAGCTCTCAATGAAATTGAGTTTGACACCCCTGGAATAAATCAACCCAGAATTCTCATTCAAGTTACAAATGACAAGGATCAAATTATCCAACTTTGGACACATTATGGGAAGACCTAGTTTTCTGGAGAAGGCTGTAATGTTTGGAAAGGTGGAAGGAAAGAGAAGAAGACCAGCAGCAAGTTACAATGATGATTGGTGCATCATTGAAAAATGAAGGGCCAGAATTAGAGGCAGATCATCACAGAGAAAATTTACCTATGTGACTGCTGTGTTGACATCAAATTGATGGCACATAATCAATTAATGGAGGAAAGCCGTGGCAAATCTAGACAGCACACTAAAAAGCAGAAACATCTCCCTGTCAACAAAAGTGCGTATAGTCAAGGCTATGGTCTTCCCAGTTGCAATGTATGGCAGTGAAAGTTGGACCATAAAAAAGGCTGAGCGTCAAAGAATTGAGGCCTTTGAACTATGGTGCTGGAGAAGACTCCTGCGAGTCCCTTGGACTGCAAGGCGATCAAACCGGTCAGTCCTAGAGGAGATCAATCTTGACTGCTCTTTAGAAGGCCAGATCCTAAAGCTAAAACTCAAATACATTGGCCACCTAATGAGAAGGAAGGACTCACTGGAGAAGAGCCTAATGCTGGGAAAGGTTGAGGGCAAGAGAAGAAGGGGACAACAGAGAATGAGGTGGCTGGATGGAGTCACTGAAGCAGTAGGTGTGAGCTTAAATGGACTCCAGAAGATGGTAGAGGACAGGAAGGCCTGGAGGAACATTGTCCATAGGTTCGTGATGGGTCGGACACAACTTCGCAGCTAACAACAACAACAATCAATTAATCAATCACTCAATCACTTCAATGGGATTTATGATGTTTACTCATTACATATTCAAAGATTAGCTACCTGTGGATATATAATATGAGTGGAATGATAAAAGTTGGAATTTTTCTCTATTCAGTCAACCTTTGGGGAAGAGGTAGAGCTGGATTTCTAAACAAAGTATTGGAGATAAGAGTTCTGCTGGATTGATTTCAATCTGAACCAAGAATACACATTTGCTTGTATTGTATACAAAGGATGTGTATATAATTCTCCAAACTGGGTTACTGGAAAATACCCTGGAGTGACATGAAAACCATCCCAGGTGTACTACACTGACTTTAATAATTGCAAATATGTTCCATCAAGGATATTTCTCTCACCTTTTTGAAAAGATGTTGTATTTTCCCAGCATGGAAGAAATGTTTTGCCCCTGGAAAAATAGGTTCCGCAGAGTAGTACATCCACTTCTATTTCAAGAGTTTAAAGAATGTGTCTCACGGATCTTTTGAACCAGATACCATGCGATTGGACAATCTCATTATTCAATTATTCAATCATTGTACAATCATGTACCATTTTTACAATTTCCTTTCATTAGAGTTTAAGCCTTGGATGGTGATACAGTCTTGCTTTGCTATCGGGGTGGTAAGGATACTCATGCAATAGGTAGGTAAGGAGGGAAAGAAGATTGCAGAAAAATAACCACCAAACAACTTTTTCTTCTCTAAACTGACTCAGCACTTTAAGAACCTTTCCCAGACTACTGGGAAATGCTCTCTTCCTCTCTGTGCAAGCTAGTGCTAGGAATAATAATTCCTTTACCTTTTTTAAAAAAGGCATGATCACATTATGGCTACTATTCTCTTTGTAGAAAGCTTAGCACTAGGCGATGCTCAGGGAAAAATCCATGTTTTAAAATATTGCCTGGAAAACTCATCGACTTACTTTCATTATCCAAGGGATAAATGTTTTTTTCTTTTCTTTTCTGACACTCAAGAGCTGCATGATCCTCATCTTGGATTATCCTTTACCCCTTTAAGCCTTCAGCTTTACTAAGATTGGAATGGCTATTTCTGAGAGAGCAGGGAAAGTGTTTTGTTGATGAGGATTTTATCGGCCCTAATATGGAATTCAGGAACCATAGATCTGGGAGAAAATGATAACAGCAATTCCACAAGAAAGTCCAAGGGCAATTCTGACACAATTTCAGTGATAGCTTTGGTATTTTCATTCGGAGAGAACAAAGGGATATTTGAACAGTTATTTCAGTATAGAAAAGAAGACGTTACTGGATCAAGCACAAATTTAGTTTGTTTAATTTTAGGAGTTTTTCTTTCAAGACTTAAAAATAAATTTGACTTTCTTTCTGTCCAACCATTTTTTCCAGCCATTGAAATCAACACATTTATTAAAAAAACCACCCTACTACAAAATACAGGTGTAATAGAGAAATATGAAATGTACATAACACTATATGTTTAGTGTTAATTTTACGTGTTATATTCTCTTTTTTCTTTTTTACACTATTGTTAATTTTTTCCTGTCTTGTTTGCAGCCTTTGTAATTCTTTATGCTTGTCATTTTTATTTGTATTTTGTATTTTATCTATCTTTTGAAGGCAATAAATTTTTTAAAAAGTATACATAACACTAATGAGTTGGATTTATATTGATCTGTACATCATTGGGCCTCTTGGCTTGATGATCTGGTTGATCAGAAACTTTAGTTGGAAACACTGACCTTATGTTTCTAGCATGTGCCTGATAATGTCAGGCATCTTGTTGTTTTATTTATTTATGCATAGATTTTAAAATGCCCACTTCCCAAGGACTCCATGTGTTTACATTATAAAAAAACCCAGAACAATAAAAGTAAATAAAAAGAAAAACAATGCCAAATTAAACCAAGTCTATAAAAAACAGAATAAAATAAAAGACCACACTTAGAATACTGCATCTAGCTTTGGTCTCCATGATATAAAAAAAAAGATGTTGAGACTCTAGAAAGTGTGCAGAGAAGAACAACAAAGATGATTAGAGGACTGGAGACTAAAACATATGAAAAACAGTTGCAGGTATTCGGTATGTTTATTTTAATGAAAAGAAGGACTAAGGGTGCCATGATAGCAGGGTTTCAGTATCTAAGGGGCTGCCACAAAGAAGAGGGCATCAACCTATTCTACAAAGCAACTGAATGCAGGACAAGAAGCAAGTTGAGAACCATTTGTAGAACTAAGAGAAATTTCCTGACAGTTAAAACAATTAATCAGTGGAATGGCTTGCCTAAAGAAGTTGTGGGTGCTCCAACACTGGAGATTTTAAAGAAGAGATTGGACAACATTTGTCCAAAATGGTATAGGATTTCCTGCCTGAGTAGGACTAGTAGGACTAGAAGGTCCCTTCCAACTCTGTTATTCTGTTAAGAAGGATAGAAACCATGCCAAACCAAGTCAAACCTTACTGGAGCTCACCATCACACTATCCAAGGTCTGAGAATAATCCAGTTTTTAGTTCCTTCTAGAATGTCATCAGGGTGAGAAACATGGATCTTTGTGGTATTCTGTTCCAGAGGATAAATGCCACAATAAAGAAGACACATTTCCACAGTCCCACAAGATAACCTTTTTGAATCCACTCTGTGATATTTTATCAGCCAGAAATTGTTCCTTCAGACCCTTTGGTCATCCTACATTTCATACAAAAGGCTGAAAACAAAATAGTATCCATCATATACTTTGAGAATTGTCCGGGGATTTTACATTGTCTTTAGAGGAATTTAAAATAGAACTCAAAGTTCAAAAATATTTCTATTCCACCCTTTTTCTATTATATGCACATTTTTTCCAGATTTATCTATGTGCAAAACAGGTATAGAATATAAAAGTATCTCTGTGAAGGGCCTTTCCAAACTGTGCCTGCATGCAGGATCTCTGTGTGTTTTTCAAGTGTGTTTGCATTTTTCTACTCTGTAAATAATGCTATCAAGGAAACAGGAGATTGGTCCCTCAATACAAGGACATGCTTCAGGAAATGATATTAACCTTCTTTTATGTGCGGCATTCTCTTAAGAGTAGGCCACTATTGTGCTGTTAAATCTCTTAAGGAAGCAATATAAAATGACAACCAATAGCAACCAGGAATGCCCAAGAGACAAAGAACAGAACTGAAATTACTTCAGTGACCCAACAACCTTTTCCCCAAATATGAATCAATAACATAATTCATTCCAATTCATATTTTAGACTCTAGGTTCAATTCTTGTTCTTGCCTCTGTTCTTACAGCTCATACCCCACCCCCCTTTGGTCCCAGCCATCCTCTTTGTAGCTTTGTCACACTGTCCTTCTGTCTTTTCTTTTCCATGTATTCTTAATGGAGTTGAGGCACCTTGAGAATAAGGGAATGGTTTCAAAGGAGAGACTTGTTTGACTCAAGCATTGGGTCAGGAGTAAACAAATCAAACACTTTTTCCTCAAAAGGAGCAAAATCTCTTTGGTTATTGATTGCAGATATTTTACAAAGGAGAAGCAATGAAAATATACACTTGATGTGTCAAGAATTCATGTTTCCCCCCCTCAGAATACTAAAAAAAACCAACCAACTCTTTGAAGCAGCACGCTAGATTACTTTAAACAGAGTGATAGATAATTGTTTTCCATGACGGCCTTAAGCTGCTTGTCTCCTATGCAGAAATTGGGTAGCATAGCTGTCCAGATCTCAATTTATTTTTCAGCTTTCAAACAGTGCTGGACAGATGTTCAGTCTGGATGACAATTGCTATAATCACTGATTAGTAGATACCTTTGTTTTTCCTTTCCTTGAGTGGGTCTCTGAGGACATGTGTTTTGTAGGACACATGTTTCCACTCTGAGGACATTGTTTCCACTGGTAGGCCTTTTGTATGAGATGTGTTCCATTGATTCTCCAATTGGCATCTTCTTGTTCAGGCCCACATATTGGATTAGGAATATAGTTTCACATTTCTTTATGTAACTTAGAGTAGAAGGGAAAACTGGCAGAGCCTTTGTTAATTCTGGTGAACTTGTTCAAGAATAAAAGCACAGCTTTTCATGGGGCCATAAAGAAGAAAGAAAGAAAGAAAGAAAGAAAGAAAGAAAGAAAGAAAGAAAGAAAGAAAGAAAGAAAGAAAGAAAGAAAGAAAGAAAGAAAGAAATCTCAATGGGACAGGGAATCCAGCAGCCCAGGATTAAATGTTTATAGAGAAAAGCAATCACAGGGAAGATGTTACTCCTGCAAGAATAAACAGTGGCCAATTGCCTACAATGAAATACTGTATATCATATAATTCTCCTTGTATAGGCAAAATCTGGAACATGCTACTTATGATGCACAGTAAGAGTTTGTTTTTATAGAGGGTTGGTGGTTAGTTGAGAATGTCTTCATGAATTTATCTCCTCAAGAAATAGTGAGTTGTCTCCATTCTGGGGCAAGCAAAATATGCAGATGAGGCCACAGAGAGACTATTTCCCTAGCTTAAACTCCATCCTGCCTCTTGTCTCACCAAGACTGGGCTATGCAATAGATCACAATTGAGAACATTTATGGAAGTTTATTTGCTTCTAATTATAAGCTTACTGTCCAGATCTTGTGAGACTTTCTAAGCCAAACAAGATTAGGATTTGTCATGTCAGAGACAGATTTATGCTATCTCTTTTCCTGCCATTAAGCTACAACTTTATGGCAGCTGAATTTTCCAGACTGGTAGAATATTATAGAAAAAAACTGAATAGAGGATTATGACTTATTATTGACTTTATTTCAATGCCATTTTCTAACAAACTTTTTATTTTTTTAAAACAGCCTTTATTTGACCCTTCCAATCAGTTCACATTGAGCTTTATATACTGCACTGATCCTGTGGAAAGAGAGATAAGCACTGACAGGATTCTTGCTCATTTGGAAGTTCTAAAAATGGATGGCCAACACACACACATACATACAAATACATACCCTCACCCCCCACCCCCAATTTTTGTAACTTAGAGAAAATGGAGAAGACATAAATATCAAGTTATCCACTGGACGATATTGGCATCATGCAGATGATCAACGAGAGCCGATGTGGTATAGTGGTTAAGCATTGGTTAAGAAGGCCCAGCAGAGATTATATTTCTTGAGACTTCTCAGAAAACAACAACTGAATGAAAAACTGCTGGTGACCTTCTACCGTTACTCCATAGAGAGCATTCTAACCTATTGCATTAGTGTGTGGTTTGCTTGCTGCACAGTAGCAGATAGGAAAGCACTCCAGAGGGTCATTACCATTGCCCCGAGGATTGTTGGCTGGCCTCTCCTCCCCCACCTCCCCCAGATGAGTTCCCGTTGTCTTAGGAAAGCTCAAAATATTCTTAAGGAGTCACCTCATCCCGGACATTCTTTTTTTGAACTATTACCATCTGGGAGACGGTACAGGATAAGAAAAACAAATAGGCTGAAAAATAAGTTTTTATCCCAGAGCTGTAACTATATTAAATAACACTGTATAGTGCAACTTTGAAGTGCAATATTAGGGGCAGCGCAATGGTGAATAGAATGTGAAGAATGTGTGTATATAATATGGTATTTAGTTGTGTGTAGTGTGCACTGTGGACAGTACTTAATTGTGTTGTGTTACACAATGACAATAAAGATTATTCTATTCTATTCTATTCTATTCTATTCTATTCTATTCTATTCTATTCTATTCTATTCTATTCTATTCTATTCTATTCTATTCTATTCTATTCTATTCTATTCTATTCTATTCTATTCTATTCTATTTTGGCACCAAGCTGAAAATAATGGAACCATGAGTTCTAGCATGGAGCCAGCTGGGTGATCTTGGGCTAGTCACTC
Source organism: Vipera ursinii (assembly GCF_947247035.1). Classification (NCBI taxonomy): domain Eukaryota; kingdom Metazoa; phylum Chordata; class Lepidosauria; order Squamata; family Viperidae; genus Vipera; species Vipera ursinii. Next base: position 275,914,619 of record NC_139512.1, on the reverse strand, counting down.
TCAGCCCTAGGAGGAAGGTGATGTAAGCCACTTCTGAAATTTTGTCAAGAAAACTGCAGGGATTAATTTACATCTCCAGGAGTTGACATTGACTTGAGGGCACAAAAAAGATAATCAATACTTTTTGCATACAGTAAATGTAACATGAAAACATGAAAATGTGGCATGAAAACAGTTTGGTGACAAGCTTCTGTGAAGCCAAGGGCTTTCCCAACACTAAGCAAAAGTGAATTGGCAGAAAATTATAATGGCATGAAATTGACTGTCTCCATTGCTGAACCCTATTCTGCATCTAGAGTTTATGATTCAGGACATTGCAGTTGCCTAGTTTCCTTCTAAATAGCAACAAATCCCATTTTTAAAGGGCAAAAAATACTCCTTAATATTTAGTATAGCAAAGGACTACTAAAAAGTGTTTCATTTACAGGTTGTGGAGAAGATGAAGTCCCCATCATGGGATGTGGTGAAAAAAATATTTCTGGTGTGCATTTGGGCTGAGATTAGGAATAAGTAAGGAAAGGTCCAGAGTGTCCCTTTAGAGTGTATTCCAGAGGATACAAGGACACAGCTCTGAGGACTCCCTTCAGATTAAAGTAGACTTAAGTCTGAAACCTTTGAAGTTCTAGAATCTTTGGTCAACCTTGAAGTAAGGAAGAATATCACATTAGATAAGCCACACAGAGGGAAAAATTAGGGCCAACAATTGTCGATCTTTCAGCTTACAACTCAGCAATGCCATGTCTTAATCAGACATAGAATTTAGTTTTGGGCTTTCCAAACCTGTAAATATGAATTTGTTTATATGAAACCAAACTTTTGATGTCACAAATCAATTATGTTGCCCAGGAACTGGAGAGTTCATTACAATGATACAGCTGCTTGTACCAAGAGTACCAAGAGTACTTTCTGTACATGTTCTTGAGCATCTTACACCTCCAGGACACATCTTTTAAATGAACATGCACATTCCTATGAATAGCATTGTATGAAAAAAGGATCCCCCCCACACTTCCTGTCTTGGATCTATTCATTTTATAATGACTCCAAGGAGCTCTCCGGCTTCTGTTATACCTTTTTGACTTGGCATGCCTAGGAAAATGAGGATGTGGAACACTACAAGCTTGTCTAGCACTCTTTAATAGTACCAATGTTACATCTTCAAATGCTAATTGATCATATGAGGGGAGAGAATGACATAACTTCAGCTGAAGACAACTTCAGTTGTCTTAGTTACTTAGAAAGAGAAGGAAGGAAAGTTAACTCTGCAGGTAGGAGGAAAAAAGCAGGGACTACTTATTTAGAAAGACAGTGAAAATAAAAGATAACCATTTTTAATGGCAAATAATGTCTTTGGGAGGATGTGGCACTAAACCTCCTTGCCTGCCTGCATCTTTTGTAAATTGAATTGTTACTTTTTATGGACAGCTGAGAGTGATGCCTAGGGAAATTGAACACCAGTGGAATCAACCTGGGTGTTAAGAAATGGAAGTGCACTTTCTGGCTGATGGATTAGTAAACCACAAAAGTATCAAGATCTCATTAATGCAAAATTTTTAGACTGTGGCTCGTGGGGGTGGGGAAGTGCTCCAGAGAGACAGAAAGATGTGCAATATTGTCAATGTGGCCTCCTAAAGCAATGGATCATGGGGAAAAGAATAACTTTCCGACTGTTCAGATTACCTTTCCCTGGGGAATACTGATGTTTTCACTTGCATACAAATCAGGAAAGGGGAAATGTGAAATATGGCAGTTTAACCTAACTTTTGACTTCAGCTTTTCTGACCTGGCAGAGTAGATTCAGAAATGAGCCAATTACTTAGACTCTTCTTCAGCTGCAAAATATAGATGATTCATAAGCTGGCACATTTCTGATTAGGGTGTATTTTGAGAGCTAGTATGTTAGCAATGGTTCTTAGTACCCAGATCTTTAACTATATTTTACATTTCTTTCCCTTAGCATGAAGAATAGATCAGAGGGATTATTCTTGCTTCTGTGCTATGTAAAGAAGCAAGTTCATAATGAAACTTCAGGGGCCAATTTCCCTGGATTTCCACAAGCAAATTCTTCTTGGGCAAAGTTAGCTCTTAGATCAATTACAACCTCCTAGAATACAGCAGATCCCATTTTAATTCACTTCGCTGCTTCTCAGCATGAAAGATGACCATTTTACCAATAGAGAATTGAACTGAAAAACATTTCTGATGAGAATTTTTCATGAAAGATATTGTCAGTTCTTTCCTTGGGGGGCGGGGGAATCCCCAATAATGGTCTCCCAATGAGTTTAGTGTTTTTTGTTTGTTTCCCTCAAGATCTTGCAAGGCTATTAGTACATTTCTGTATAAAACACAGTTAGCATTATGTACAACAGAAAGAAATTGAGTGGTCTTTTTTCCATAATACTCACTTTCGACTTGTCACTAAGCATTCTAAGATATTTAATCATTCAATTTCTTTTTCATTTTAATTTACCTAATGGAATAAGAACTCTGTTTTGGAACGATTAGGATTTGGACATCATGCTCTAACATCTAATATCCTTGAGCCTAAAATGTATTTCCAAGTAATCATTACTTGTTTCCATCCTTGATTTTTATGCCGTGTGTGTGTGTGTGTGTGTGTGTGTAAAAACCCTCAGCCTTGTGCTAGTAGTAAAATACAAAGAATATAAAACCTGAACAGTGATCAACAGATTATGTCAGCATAAGGGCATATTTGAGACCAAGTATGCACATTCTTTACAAATGATTCTTCTGAATTTCACAATAGCCATATCAGCGTGCTTGCATTCATTTAGGAAATGACAGGCTGTGAAAGTGAATACATCCAGAGATAGTGCAAAGAAATGGCACAAATAACTTTATTCATATCTGGATCAGCACTAATCCCTGAGGATCCAAATATATTTGTTTAAGATAAGGTTGTAAAGAAAATTTAGCACAGTTAAAAAAAAACACCCTTTCCTAACCAACTCAGACTACACCTTTGTCCTCTGTAACCATTATAACTTTGCCAGCTGGGAATGATTATCAACACATCTAGAAGACAAATTTGGACAATACCAGTTTTGGAGATGCGATTGAAACCCAAAAATATCCATTCGCACTTGCACAGTATTTTACAAAAACAATTCAAACGTGCATGTTTATATTCCATGGCATGGTTGTTTATCAAAGACACAAACAAGAAACACAGAGAGCTGGTCCTTTTGTAGTTATTATATTTATCCATGATGACCCAGTGGAATCTGCAAACTCAGAAAAGTCCTATACCATTTATGAGGCTCCCTTCTTCTGAATCACCAAGCTCTCTTCTCTCTCTCTCTCTCTCATCTAGCTATCAGATTGGGTCTGTAGTGACCATCCTATTTATTCAGTTCTTGCCGATGGATCTATAGCTTGAAGCTGAAATCCTCAAAGAGCAAAAATGAAAGAGAACTTCCCTCGGGCCACGGAAAGGGATTTCTTTTACGGGAGAAAAGGAGGATGGGAAGCAGGAGAAAAGTTGAATTGCCAGGTAAGACTCCCACTCTCATGCCCACTCAGATCCAATTTTTTTTCCTACCATTGCAAAGGAGCCCTTCTGAACATGGTGCGTAAACACCAATCACACATGCTGACAGCTGATAAAAAGAAAAGACCAGCATTTGCTCACACTGCAGGCTGATAGCATTCACATCATACACCATTTGTTACTAGGCAACTGATTAAATATATGTGCTGGCCCCTCAAGCAGTGCTTGCAATTAATTAACCAACCCATTTTCATTTTGACTTCCTTCCCCCAATCCTTTATGCAAATTAACAGCCAAAGGGTGCTAGTAATCTTCCGCAACTGAGGATGGCTAGGAGACAGTCAACCACTAGAAACGGTCACCTCTGAATATGCTTGGGATCCTCAAAGGCATCTGGGTAGCACAAAAGGTCCTTCTTTCCATTTTTCTTATCCATAGATGGGGGGGGAGGAAAGATACCGACAATGCACTTCTAGATGAATCTGCTCAGAAGTAAATTTAGCTCAGGTCTCTGAAATTTATTGCGAAGTATGTGAGGACAGAATGTATTTTATTTGGAGATACAATATTAAACATCTAACTGCCCTTTCTTGCTTTTGCATGAAGGTACAGGATATATCAATGTATCAACACACAATAGGAAAACAGGATCATAGAATTATAATGCAGGAAAGAGCTATTTACCCTATCAAATCCAATTCCCTCATTATAGAATCTGTATTATTGTAAAGCAGGGATCTTCAAACTGCCTGGCTGAGGAAATCTGGGAGTTGAAGTCCACAAGTCTTAAAAGGGCCAGGTTTGAAGACCCCTGTTGTTAAGCATTCTTGACTGGTGGTAATCCAATGTCTCTTTAACCACATTTAATGAAGAGGAGCCCACATCTCCCTGGGCAATTGCCATTACTGTCAAATTACTATTATTCTCTGGAAAGGTTACTTTGGCAAGGGGTGGAGATTCAGTCCCAATCTGCCTTCTTGCAACATAAAACTATTATTCTGTACTCCAGAATGGCAGGGGGCAGGTCTTGTCTTTCTTTGCTCGGATATTTTTTTTTGCTCCTTAAAGAGTGGCTTCACCAATGGAACAGAGGTCGTGGGAGCTTCATTACAGGAAGCTTTCAAGAGACTGGACTGCCTTCTGTCAGAAATTGTGTAGGGCAGTGATGGCGAACCTTTTAGAGACTGGGTGCTCAAAGGGCAACCCAAAACCCACTTATGTATCATCGGGTGCCGGGTGGGCATGGCCCATTGGATGGGTGTGGCCCATTGGGTGGGCATGGCTGCAGTGGTAACAGCAGACTGGGTGGGACTAAAAAGTTCAATCAATCAATTCCAACTTTGCGAGATCTTTTTTCCCCGCAAGAAGTTGAAATTGATTGATTGATTGAACCTTTTTTTTGCACACCGTGGCGGAGGCCTAAAGGAAAAAGGGACTATAAAACCCAGCTGAACGCCTAGGACTGGGGTGGCGGTGCGCATGCCCACAGAGAGGGCTCTGCTTGCCACCTGTGGCACGCGTGCCATAGATTCGCCACCACGAGTGTAGGGTCTCCTGCTTGGGCGGTGAGTTAGATTAGATGACCTATAAGGTCCCTTCCAACTCTGTTATTCTATTTCTTTTTTTTATTGAAAAGTTTTTCAATACATTTTATCTTTAACAATCCCTCCCCCCACCCCCCACCCAACCCTTCCAAACCCTCCCTAACCCTCCCCCCACCCCTTCCCCCCTCCCCCCTCCCCGACTTCCCAGAGCTAAATACAAGGTATAAAGGTAAAAACAATCATAAACAACCCAATGCTAACAACAATAAACTATTAAGTCTATAGCACTCTAGCTCATATAAAATGACTACAAGCAATACAAATATCATATCAATACCTATTCAAATGCTAAATGAAACTTTTTAGTCCCGTATTTATTCTGGATGTAATCAATCCATTTTTCCATTCCGTAATATAACGTTGTTGTCAGAATCCATTTATATCACATTTCATAATTGTATAGGTAGAACAACGTGCTATTACTGGGGATTCTGCCATCTCTCCGAGGGGGGGGGAGAGGATGGTTACTAAAGCGATTTTTAAACAACAGGGGATGTTTTAACGGGGGAAGGGAGGGGACAGACAGATCTGGTTTGTATCTTCATTTACAACTGAAAAGGGAAGCAATAACCATAAAACCAAGGAGAGTTCCCTTTCCCATGGAAGGACCTGACACCTAGCAACTGACGACAGCCTGACCAAATGGATGAGGGGAGGGACTGGAATGGGAATGGTTTATATAGGATTGAAATGTAACTTTTCTCAGATTCCGTCTTGTATTCCCACAATCGATTCCTTCCTAGTAAACATTTTCCTTTTGGACTAAACTTGCATCCAAGAGTTCTTATTTCCTAAGATGTGGATTGAGGTGGGTCCTGACAGTAGACGGAATCTGCTTTAAGAGTCAACCTGGAAGGGAAAACCTTACCGGGGGACTTTGCAACAAATACAAATGTCTGGCGACGAAGCAAGAGAGGAGGGAAGCCCCATGGAGGGGGAGTCTTCCCCCCAAATGGAATCCCAGAGACAATGGGAAACTGAAGCAGCATATTCCCCCGGGGAAGAAGCGGTGGAGCAGTACGACCGAAAACCCCGGTGGTCGATGGGCGTTGGAAGGAAAAGTGAGTGGGAAAAGGCTTCGGGAGAAAAGACCCTGAGGCGTAGTAACCACCAACTGGAATGGAGGCAAGAGATGGAGAGTTCCCTGCATGCCAGCGAGGAGGAGCGGATCCTGGAAAAGGCCATTGATCTGATGAAAGCAACCCTGAGTTCACTGAGGGAGGAGAGAGCTGAAAATCGCAACCGAGGCAGCGCCTGGGGACGCAACTGGAAAGGTAACGGAGGGGATCCAACACCTGAAACCCCGGGGCTATCCAATGGAACAGGAATTGCTGCCTCAGCAGTACCCACCCCCCCCAGAACCACAGATGGGGACCAGGATGAGGAGCGATACCGGCCACGGCGCAGACAACGCTCCAGCCAAAGACTCCCACCCCTGGAAGTCAAATTCAAGGGGGAGCCATCACGACTGGGATTTTTCCTAACCCAAGTCCTCAGCTACATGGAAGAGTATGGACGGGACATCCCCAGTGACAAAACACGCATCCGAATTGTGCAATCTGCCCTGGACGGGATGGCTGCAGACTGGGTGGTGAACTTGCATGACTCCAACGCCCCAGAACTCAACGACTTCAACCGATTCATGTCATCTTTGAGGCGACGGTTCGAGGATCCTTTGGCTGACCGTAAGGCCCGGGAGAGAATCAAAACGGTGAGGCAGGGCAGGCGAGCAGTGGCTGATTATACCCAAGAATTCCGAGCCATTGCCAGCAAGCTGAACTGGCCAGAAGACATCCTCCTTAGCCATTTCAAAGACGGTCTGAACTACGACCTGTATGATGCTTGCCTGCCTCGAGGAGACCCACCCCACCTTGACGACTGGTACATCCTGGCAGAGGAAGTGGAAATAGACCTACTGAAGAGACACCGCAGAGGAAAACCATGGGGCCGCCTGCCACCCGAGCAAACACAAGAGGGGGAAAACCCACCAGCCACAGCCAAAAAATCAACAAGTTGCTTCAGCTGCGGGAGAGAGGGCCACTGTGCTGCAGAATGTCGTTCAAAAGCCCTCCCACGAAAACCAGAGGCATCATCCTCCAAGAAGCCGGGGAAGCCCCAAGGCAACACAAAAGAATCTTCCATGAAGGGGACAGAGGCTGTAGAGTCCACAATTCCTGCCAGGAACTGGGACTGGACTCCGGCCTGCACCGCAGGGACGGTGGACAACTTGGAAGGCAGCTCAGAGGGAGAACCATTGGTAAGTGGACCCCTTCCACCCATACTTAAGACAGTGACTATATTAGCTTCCCCTATGCCTGAAGCAGCCAAAATAAAAGCTCTGATACGCCGATATCTTTGCCATATCCGCCAGGTTTGAAACTTTTAAAGTTCTGTTATTCTATTTCTATTTCTATATCTTCCTTTAATTTTCTACACATCTTCAATATCTCTTCTTAGAACTTAGCACCTAGACCCCTGGGCATCCTTTAGGCTTCCAGAGCATAAGATATTTTTATTTTATTTTAATTCCATTTATATCCCGCCCTTCTCCGAAGACTCAGGGCGGCTTACAAGCTTAGCAGTAGCCTTCATTCTATGTATATGCCTGCTTATTAGGGCTTTCACACACACCCCCCAACCGGCATTATTACGAAGTCAGCTTAATTGCCCCCAACAATCTGGGTCCTCATTTTACCTACCTCGGAAGGATGGAAGGCTGAGTCAACCTTGATACCTTGTAGAATGCTTTTCATACTTCCAGTCCCCCCTCCCCGAGACACCAGGATATGCATTATGGAAAAATAGAGCAATCTCTAAAGGAAAGTGGGCTGTATGTACCATTTATATGACCTTTTTTGCAAACTACTGAGCATCAGGATCTGCAAAGCTCCTAAAGGTAATGCAATATATATAGTCTGGCAGAAAGTCTGAACCCTATAGAACGACGTCTGCCTATCTGCATGCGACGATTCTCAACAAGGATAAAATTGTAACATGGTACCTTCCAATAGTCACTGTAAACCTTGCTATTCTTTAAATCTATTCCAATTTCTCTGGATTCTACTTAAGACATGCTTCCCAAACCCCCAACAGAAATGCTGTCTGACTATGATTTGTATATTACGCCTAATTCAGCCTAAGACAGGTGGATAACTATTGTAGATTTCCTACAATATTGTACAATATCTACAATATCTACAATATTGTAGATTTCCTAGGAGTTAAGCATTATCATACTATATTTTATGTGAAGGTATGGAGAGAAAATCACTGAAATCTGGCAAGATTTTAATCTGGTAATATTCTGTCAGATCTTAAAAGGTTTTGCATTGTTGCTTGGAAATGTTGTAAGGTTCTAGTGTTTTCTTCCAAATGTTGTTTTTGAGGTAAGGACATTGAAATCAAGAGTTGTAAACTTTCAGCCACTTCAAACTGGTGTTTTGTTTTTTTTAAACGTTTTGGGGTCGCCATCTTGGGTGAGATGATGCACAAGATAATAGCTTTGCCAAACCTAGGAGATTTTGGGATATAGTAAATTTTGAAGTATACTGTAGAACAGGGGTCTTCAAACTTGGCCCTTTTATGACTTGTGGACTTCAACTCCCAGAATTCCTCAGCCAGGCACGCTGGCTGAGGAATTCTGGGAGTTGAAGTCCAAAACTCATAAAAGGGCTAAGTTTGAGGACCACTGCTGTAGAAGTATAAGACCAGCTTGCAAAAAATCTTCAATCACCCGAAATACCCCTTTCAGCATTGATTAGAAATGCAGATTTATTTATTTATTTTGCAAAGAAGTATTTTCATATACATTTCTAGTCAAAGAAATTATAAAGAAGCATCCAGGATCAGCTGCAGTATTTCTCTCATTTCTTCTCTTCCTTGTTAAGCTAACCTGTCACAAACAATACTAAAGTCTGAAAACCTCATTACCATCTCCTTCACTTGTCAAGGCAAGGACAGTCCATGAATTATCCTGGTGTTCCAACAGCCGATGGCATTGCTTGCACTTTGGGAGAAAAAAAGAAGAAGTCTTGTGCGTCTTCTCTTTGGATTGCGCTCATGATTTAGAGTGCAAACCTCATTTGTAAAAACCCACATAAAAAAAACATAGCACCGAGATGACCAGCCTGACTGGGAGGTTCAAGATCAATATTTAAACACGCTGAACATAAGCAAAAATGCTAATGGAGGGGGTGTAAAAGAGAAGCGAGAAATAGAAACCAACAAACAAAAAAGATGAAAGATTTACAAGTGGTTATTCATTGGGTCAGTCCCTGGGCACTAGGGACAAGATTGCACACCTTGGAGTTGGATTTAATTACACAGCAATGCCATTATCCAATCCTGCTACCGTATTTTAGCCTACTAATTTTGTAATACAGTTGTCCTATTAAAATTCTATGAGGGAGACTAGAAATACACATGGAGAATAGGTAGCTACAAGGATTTGGGAAGATCTGACTGTTCCCATTACACTGGATCAAATGCCACTGTCAGCAGCTTTGGCAGAGATCACCTTTGATGAGGAAAAAGAAAGAACTATATTATAAGAGGGTTCAAAGGCAATTTTAAAAAAAAACTCACCGCAATCTGCAATTAAATGGAAGGAGTTATTGTTCTGCTTTCTGGCAGAGAATAGAGCTTCAGTCTTGCTGTTCAGCTTGCCTTTAATGAGAACTTCCTAAATTGGATAGGCTCCCTCTACCCTCTCAAAACCGGTGCAATTTAGGCAAAGCATCAGTATAGAAATATGTGCCGCAGGTTATTTCCAATTGTTTCCTTTCTTCCGTCCATTGATATTTCTAGATCTTTTCTTTCTGCTTTGAATCAGTGGCTTCTCGAAAGTACTGTCTAGCAGTAGAGTTGAGGATGTGATGGATGGAGGTAAATTTTCAAAGAACAAAAAGTCTGGAAAATTAAAGGTCTGTGCAGATTGGGGCAAACTCTCTGCTGGCCGAAACTGGAGGAGTTCTTTGACATTGTCAGTGCATTCATTTTGGGTAGGGATACAGAACTGAGCTGTTTTTCAGAGCCAGAAATTTTGACCTTGCTGAGCTTCAATGATTACAAAAGGATCACTTTCCATTGCACTGGTAGATTAGGCTTTTGCATGCATATACTGTACACTGCAATAAAGATGTGGTTACAGCTACAAACCTGGCAGTCCTTATAATGGTACCCTGTATGTGGAAAGATAAATTAGAATTATTTGAAAAATGAAGAGTAGGTAGGTCCTCAATAGAAAACCTAGGATCAAATGTAGATTTCAAACCTGTATACCTGTTTTGGAGAAACAGAGGAACAAAATGGATAGAGAGATCTGCCTACAGATTATAGATATATACCTCCCCCTTGCATACCAGGCACTAAGGAATTGGGAAGAGGAACGATGTGCGCGATATGAAGACAAACAGTGCAAGCATTCACAGAGTGCCTCTTTGTATCAAAATCAATGTAGAACACAGGGAAGAAGAGCAACAACCATTGAGGACCTCTGGTATGAGAACACGGGCAATGACTAGAGCTATGGCTACAACACACGGATCTGTCAGAGCCTTGGTGGAGCAGTGGGCTAATGCCTTGGTGGAGCAGTGGGCTAATGCCTCCTTAAGTAACCCCAGCTGCCTGCAATTAGTGCAGGTTCGCATCCCACCAGGCTCAAGGTTGACTCAGCCTTCCATCCTTCCGAGGTAGGTAAAATGAGGACCCAGATTGTTGGGGGCAATTAAGCTGACTTTGTAATAATGCCGCTTGGGGGTGTGTGTGAAAGCCCTAATAAGCAGGCATATACATAGAATGAAGGCTACTGCTAAGCTTGTAAGCCGCCCTGAGTCTTCGGAGAAGGGCGGGATATAAATGGAATTAAAATAAAAATAAATAAAAATAAATCCACTTTTGACAACAGACACCCAGAGACAACTACATCCCCCAAAAACGGATGCGTGACAACTCAAAGAAATACGGCCGACCTCAACAAACAGACCGGTGACGCGCTCCATGAGCGGAGTGCAGACACCAACGGTATAAACGCGATCTCCCCACCCCAGCGTTCCATCCTGACGACGTTGGCAGTTAGCCAACGAAAGCTTGATCTTTTAGCAATAAAAACTGTTTTAGTTTTTCTTATTCCATCCCAGCGTTCGTTTAGTTTGCTAAGATTATAGATATTTACACATCGTAAATACACAACTTGTAAGTATTCCATATGTAGCTACTGTGTCCCTTTGCCACTGACACAGTAAGGTTAAAGAATTTTCTGAAAAGTATTGCTCGTGTTCACTGGAGTGCGAGTTGAACTCTCTACAATCCCAAACCCTGTTTAATTGGTGCTTTGATCATGAGGACTTTTAAAACCTGACAAGATTTTTTTGTCACAAAGTTCATGGTTAACAATCCAACACTCGGCACACCAAGACTCCTTTGTGGATCTTTTTTCCCTGTTTTGAGCAAAAGCATCTATTTCACCAATGCAGTTTCTTTTAAGTCAAAACATATTAGCCGAAGCATTTACCCAAGATCTCAGCTGAATTTCCCTTCCTGTATTGCTTCTGAAAAAGAGTGAAAGTAGAGACGTGATTAGTCAAGCATTACTAGGTTAATTCTTTACTAGAAAAGTTTCTAGCCTCCAATAAAATTTTCTCCATAATCTAGTTCTACAGTTCTCCCCACTTACAGTTAAATAAGGCATTAATTGCACTACAGGTAGTCCTCAACTTACAACAATTCATTTAGGGACTGTTCAAAGTTACAAAGGCAGAGAAAAAAGTGACTTATGACCATTTTTCTCACGTCTGACTGTTGTGGCATCCCCAGGGTCATGTGATCAAAATTCAGAGGCTTGGCAACTGACTCATATTTATGACAGTTGCAGTGTTCCAGGGTCATGTGATCATCTTTTGCAACATTCTGACAAGCAAAGTCAATGGGGAATCCCGATTCACTTAACAACCATATTACTAACTTAACAACTGCGGTGATTCCCTTGACAACTGCATCAAGGAAGGTCATAAAAAGGGGCAAAACTCACTTAACCAATGTCTCACTTAGCAACATTTCATGTGTACTTTTTGAACCTAACTCAGGTCCCTTCAAGAATTTTGTCCCAGCCTCTTCTGGAATCCCCATTCCCTAGAACAGGGCTTTTCAACTTTTTCACCCATTGTACCACTTTTAGGAAATGGCAACATCCGAGTACCACCAGTCGCCTAGCAAGGTGTCAAAAACTTGATGACCAAAAAAAAAAGGGGAAAAAAGTGATGAAGTACAGGTATTCCTCAACTTATAACAGTTCACTTAGTGACTGTTCAAAGTTACAATGGCACTGGAAAAAGTGCCCCCCAAGCCACAGCCGAGCAAGATACCTGCCTGCCCCGTGGTACTCTTCCTCCTGTCCGAGGTTTTCATTGTTGTGAGCATTTCTGTTGAGGATTGGCAGTGGGGGTGGGGGGTGTTTGGTTTTTATTCCCCCCCCCCTCTGCTGAGTGGTAGCAGCAGGTTTTAGTCACTTCACATGACCCTGGGACACTGTGACCATCATAAATATGAATCAGTTGCCAAGCATCTGAATGTAAATCACAAGACCCTGGGGATGCTGCAACATTCTAGCTAATCAGCGCTTCTTCTGGGTTCAGCAGAAGCACCAGGATCAGCGCCAAGTTTCAACTGGAGCCTGGCACTGATCTTGGTACTTCCGCTGAGCCCCGACAGCCCTGCAGCTCCAGCCATTTCTCGCTCAGGCTTGTGCAGTGCTACCACCGGTTCAGCTCATTCCCTTCCCCCACTACCACTTTTCTAGGATGGTCACGTACCACCTGCCAGGTGCCAATGTACCACAGGTGGTACCTGTACCACTGGTTGAAAAGCCCTGCCCTAGAATTCATATTGGATCACCAGACACAATTCTTTCCAATTTCTCTTTACCTCTCTTTTCAAATTTCCTAGCTCTCCCTTTCACTTTGCCAATGTATTGGTCCCTTTTCATGTTAGAATAGCATGCTAAAATTTCTTCCCCCAGGTTTATTATCAGCTAAATTATCAGTATCTGCTGACTTTAAGTGGTGCATACTGTCATAATCAGGCCCTGAAGGAGGTAATGCAGGCAAACTAGAGGGACACAAGATAAGAGTGTACTGCCCAGTTCTTCTACCCTTCTTGACCAATCACCACTTCAAAGTAAATGATCAGGGTAAAGTCAAAGTTGAATACAGCAGAATGCCCTTTGATCCAAACATTTGCAGAAAGACTATATAGCGATTCTATTTTCTTTCTGTGGCTATGCAAATCAAGACTTACACTGTTGTAACTGAGAAGTGCATCAACATTGCTGTACATGCGCAATGAGCACATGCATTCAGCATTGTTATTCTGTGGTGTAGTTTAAGAAACTCCAGTATATTATTCCATACTGACAAGTTAGAGTTTAAAAAAAAAAAGACCTTATCTTGAGCAGTGGCTTATAACATTTGAAAGTTCACAGTAATCCCTGCAGCTTTGTTCAATTTAGTTTTCAGATGCCGCTGTTGATATTTGTAGAAAGTTTGAAGGAGGGCTGTTAGTAATGTGGTAAAATTTGGAAGACCAGACTCTTCAATCTCTATACCCTTTCAATCGTATGCAGTGATTGCTTAATGGGATTATATCTGAGCATTTCCAGCTTCTGGAAATCTCCAACATTTTAATGTTGCTTCTTCTTCTTCTGCCATATCCGTTATCAGACGTTGGCGATAATGTTGGTGATCCTGTGTTGCTTGCTTGTCAGAATTATACCTCGCCTTTTCTTCAGCAGTTCAAAGGAGATCTCCCCTCTTTTTAATCTCTACCACCACAACTCTACTGGGGAAGTTGGGCTGAGTGAAAGTTAATGATCCAAATTCTGCCAGTGAACTTCCTGGCTGAGGAGGCAGGGCTTGGATTTTCCCAATTCTTCTCCATCACCTTAATTACATAAGTAAGGTTTTTTTTTTAATTTCAGGATTTTTTCTTCCTGACTTAAGCTAATAATTAAACCATTAAGTCATAAATATAAGTGTACACTGAAGCTTTGAGTTCAAATCCTTGATTGCACAGGGAACCTCACTGCCAGGCCCCAGGAACTATCACCAGCATTCTTGGGTAGATGCTGAGGCCTGTAGGTGTTGATCTCTGCTCCAGATTGGGTTCACTTATTTGTTTCTTCCCCCAGGTTCAGCTTTTATCTAAGAGCAGGCAGCTGTAGACACATGTCATTTTAAATATCCAATAATGCCTCGAGGGAGGCTCTGTTGTTGGAATTTTAATCAGGTTCACCTGATTTGCTTGCAGCCCCTAATCTGTTTCAAAGTGTTGTGGCTACCTGCCAGCTGAAAGACTGAAGCCACCAGAACTGCATAGGGGCAGAACTTGAATCTGCCACCAGCCATACTGTTGCCAGCAAAGAGACCCTTTTCCACTTTTTACCTGGAAATACCGACCTGGGAAAAATAAAGATTGTTCAAAAGCTAATATCTGAAAATAAATAATATTCTACAATATAAGTTAGAAGTACTATGCTTGAAATTTAATTCTTTCATTTCATAGAAAATTGAACTATTATGTCACCAAAGTGTTACAGTACCCACCCTGTATTTTCAACAGTTCATCAGTTGCTTTCCATGCCATGCTAAGATCATCATAGGCACAGTGCTTCATTTGAAGTCAACTTTTGCCAGAAGTAGTGCTGGCACAAACTGAACTCTTTTTTGTTTTCAAATGCTGATTGTTTGCTTATCTCCTCTTGGAGATGAATTCTTGCCATAAGCTTTTCTTTTGCTCAGAAATCCTCTGTCTTGCAACACTGATCTTAAAAGGCAAGAACTTTACTTAAGACATCCTCATGGATTTAAAAAAATGTAATAAAAAGAGGCAATATAAGAACCTACTTAATACTTTGTGAAGGAGTTAAAGCTGTTCCAGATCAATGTTTTTCCTTGTCATTAAATATCTGAACATGTGAGCGTACATTGTGAAAAAGTACCAAAGCACTGTTGGGTGCTGCTATCCTTCCTTTGGTCACCACTGTCTTGCCTCTGTTTAGGGAAGTCTGTTTCCAATTTAATCCAGGCTCAAGGGAAGAGCAGATTCTGAACAGATTCATTAGGGCATTGTATTGTCTGAGTAGGTCCACTGTTCCAGATCCAAACCTCATTGGATGTTTACATCAGCAGAAAAAGTGGCTTGCTGAAGAAAGCTGTCCTCAACTTGTGAATAGCAATGAGATCAAAGATGGGTGGATCCAGCATACTCTTCTTCAGCTCTCCACAACACATTTTAATTAAACAAACAAGATTTCACTCTGATCTGACAGCTTGTTAAGACTTGTAGGCACAACTTGTAGGCACAACTTGGCAGGGACTGTTCAATGTTCTGATTTACTATAACTAAACTAGTTGTGAAAACAAAACCTTTAACTATTAGAAACAACATTGGTGGTGGTAGCTCCAGATTTCAAAGTGGCAGGGAAATCAGCCATTAAAAGTGATGGAGTCAGCCCACCTGCATTTATCAGAATCATGGGAATCTCCTGAGAAAGATGCAATGATAGGGATTACTGTACATTCACATTCTCCTTCTCAAGGTTATTAATCCAGGAAGGAGAGAGCTGGGTGGGGGTGAAATAAAAGGAATGAGGCAACACCTGTATTCCTTTTACAGGCCCTTGCATGCTCTTCTCCTTTCCTTGTGTATTCACCATGTTTTATCTTTAATTTGCTTTTAATTATGTCTCTGCTCTCATTCATCTCATGAGGCCGGTGCCAAAGTTTCTTGCCTGCCCCACTTTCCCATCTTGCTTATGACAGTTAATTCAGAGGGAGATGAGAGAGAAAATTGTCTCGCCAAGTTAAGGCTTGAAGTCTGTTTGCTGAAGCAGACAGAAGTGATAATCTGCCTATAGATCTGTAAGGGTTTGAGAAGAGAGACTTCTTAAAGGCTCTCTAAGCATGAATGGCAATCTATGCACTTATAAGTAATCAGTATAAAAAAGTGCGGATAACTATTAAACAAATTGCTCTATCTTCATGTTGTTTTTACATCTCCTTTTAGCAAATGCACAGGAAAATAAGCAAGGTATGTAAACAATGTCGCTATGCATCCTTGGGTTGTCAATGCCATTAGTGGTGTAGTTAATGGCAAGAGAGGGGGAAGTTTCTCCAGGCAAAACTTACTACACAGGATGCTAAAATTAGGAGAATGTTCACATGTGCTGCCTTGAGTCTCCAAAAGCATGGTACTTTAATGTTATCCTCCATATTTGAACTTGAGTGTGCATTTCCCCTGCCTGTAGCTTTCTGTAAACAAGAATGATCACATTCTGTAAGAACATGCTATTTTATTTTGTTAAGGACAATTTCATATTTCCCAAGGACTTGAGATAGACTGATATCATTTGGATGTGTTAAAGGTATGGTCAACAAGATATAAGCTGTACCAAGTAAAGCTACCTTTTACAATTGATTGGTGGGGATATTTTCAATGCTGATGCTATTTAAGTGATGCTGCAGATGTTTTGGGATTGTATATAAGGCACTGATTACTATTGGCACTATCTTTGCTTCCTTTTGCCACAGTCATTCTACTTCCATTTGCAGGTCTTTGTGTTTTGTCATTTTCTTTTTGTTCTTTTCTTTGATCTGCAATACTGCCATGTCCACTCCCAGACGATTTTCACTTTCTTATGAACAATTGTTAAGTCTGGGATGTTATATGGCAGGTTGTCTGTTTTAATTCTAAAGTTTCAGAGCATTTTAGCTTCTTCATTTTCTATTACTTTATCAATTTTGTGGTCCCACCAGTTTTTGCTTGCAGGCAAATGGTATGTTTTTTTCAGATATTCCAATGCACCATTTTTGCCACTTTAGCATACTGTCATTTGTAGTCAGTCTGTGCAGTCCTCTTGCAGCAGCTAACTAGGTTATGTTTATCAGAGCAGATGATGTAAATATTTGGCAAGCTAAGAAGTTTATTGAATTTATATATACTGTATATAGAATATACTGCATTCCTTGGTCAAACACACATACCAGTACATAGAATGTCTAAACTACTTGGAAATTCTAGGAATTATCATTCCAACACTTCTAGAGAACATCAGGTTGCAAAAGACAACCCTGAAGGGATAATATCACTGATCTGTATAAGAATGTTGCCATACAGACTATTGAGAAAATCTATTTGTCTGATTTTATATAAGTCCTGCTAAAAGATTGATCTGGAATTATAGGAATGAAGATTTTATGAAAGGAGGGGATGGCAGCAGAGATTTCATTAAGACCTGGAGCAAAGTCCAATCTTGGAGGCTTTTCATAGAATTAACCATGGTTTGCTTTGGGGCTGGCTGTGAGGGTTGGGAGTTGACAGCCTTATTTTGCAATGTTTTCACAACTTCTTGAGTAAAAACACTGGAGGTTTTTAAGGAGAGACTGGACAGCCATTTGTCTGAAATAGTATAGGGTTCCTTGCCTGAGCAGGGGGTTGGACTAGATGACCTCCAAGGTCCCTTCCAACTTTACTATTTTGATTATTGTTAAATGATTTGAACTTCTTTTGTTGGACTGTATGGGCCTTCTGACATTTGAATATGAATTGCCTCAAAACTTGCCCTCGTCCCCATTTTGTTTAATATCTATATGAAGCTGGGATGGGAGATCATTCATCAGCTAGTGGCTAGATATCAATACCAATTTTTTTTTATTGAAAAGTTTTAAAATACAGTTTTCCTTTAAAAAAAACCCCCTTCCCCCTCCCTGCTCCCCCCCTACCTCCCCCCAACCTCCCTCCCTCCTCCCCTCCCTCCACCCCCCCCCTCCCCCCCCGACTTGCCAGAGCTAAATACAAGGTATATATATATAAAAAGGCAATCATAAACAACCATATACTAACAACTATAAATTCTAAAATCCATCACTCTCTAGCTTATATAGGATAAGACACACCTTAACAATATTAAATATATATAAGAAACTAGAATAAAAAAAGAAAAAAAAACGAAAGAAGACTTATTCGAATGCTACATAAAACTTCTTAACCCTATACTTGTTCTGGATAAACTCAATCCATTTTCTCCATTCCATAATATAACGTTCTTGCGAATGATCTTTCAAATAGGCCGAAATCTTCGCCATCTCTGCCAGGTCAGAAACCTTTAAAGTCCAATCTTCTATGGTCGGCAGTTCCTCTTTCTTCCAATATTGGCCTATCAAAAGTCTTGCCGCCGTAATTAAGTTCAACATCAGCTTGGTGTCCACAACTGTAGCGTCTGCAATTATTCCCAACAAAAAAAGTTGCGGACAAAACTTTATCCTCTGTTTAAAAATCTTCTGCATATTCCACCAGATTTTTATCCAAAAAGCCTTAACCTTCTTACATGTCCACCATATGTGAAAATATGTTGCATCTTCATCACCACACCTCCAACATTTAGGCTGATAATTCGGATACATACTTGCAAGCTTTTTAGGATCTAGATGCCATCTATAAAACATTTTGTAAAAGTTCTCTCTTAGATTTTGAGCTTGAGTAAATTTTACGTTTCTCACCCAAATCTTTTCCCACGTGTCCATTGTAATAACTTCCTGGATGTTTTGGGCCCATTTAATCATACAATCCTTAACAAGCTCTGTTTCCGAGTCAATCTCTATCAATGCAAGATATATCCGTTTAATATGTGCTGGTCCCTGATTTCTAATCTGCTTTATCAAATTTTCATCAGTCATTGTAAATCCATTTTTCTGGTCTTCTTTCCACCTGGCCTGTAATTGAATATATTGAAACCAAGTTTGAACAACCTTCTCTTCTCGCAAGAGGCTATATGATTTCAAACACCAAACATTCCTTTCCAGGCTTAAAATTTCCTTGTACGTAGTCACATCATGTTTGAAACCAGCATGTATATTTTCTATTGCGTGTTTTGGAATTGCCCACAATGGTATCTTGCTGCTTAGCTTATGTCTATACTTCTTCCAAACTCTCAGCAATGCCTGTCTTAAAATATGCATCCTAAACACAGTATCTACCTTCTTATCATACAACAAATATGCATGCCAGCCAAACAACAAATCATGGCCCTCAAGATTTAATAACCTCAATTGCGTCAAATTAATCCAATCGCTTATTCCTACTAATGCAGCAGCTTCATAATATAATTTAAAATTAGGCAATTTAAGGCCACCTCTCTCACGAGTATCCTGCATAATCTTAAGTTTAACTCGTGGCTTTTTCCCTGCCCACACAAATTTATTGATACCACGCTGCCATTCCTCCAAATTAGAATCTTTCTTAAGAATCGGTATCATTTGAAACAAAAATAAAAATTTGGGCAGGACATTCATTTTCACTGCTGCAATCCGTCCCAACAAAGACAATTGCAATTTTTGCCAACTCTCCAATTCTTTTTGAATTTTCCCCCATAGTTTTTCATAATTATTTTTATATAGCTTTGTATTAGAGGGCGACAAAATCACCCCCAGATATTTAACCCTCTTAACAATCTCAAATCCAGTTAATCCTTCTAAGAGAGCCTTCTGTGAAACTGTCATATTTCTAGCCAAAATTTTAGTTTTCTGTGTATTTACTTTAAATCCAGAAACCTTCCCATATTGTGTTATTATCTCCATCAGGTCCACAACAGAGTTCTCTGGCTGGGTCACTGTAACAACCAGATCATCTGCAAATGCTCTCAATCTATAGTCCTGATCTCCAACTTGTATCCCCTTAATTTTTTCCGAGCTCCGAATCTTAACCAATAGTATCTCTAATGTTAACACAAATAACAAGGGCGATAACGGACACCCTTGCCTTGTGCCCTTCTCAATGTTACATGCTGCTGTCAGGCTATTGTTAACTATGATTCGGGCAGTTTGTTTTTGATATAATGCCCTAATCGGCTGTAAAAAATTTTCCCCAAAATCCATTTTATCTAAAACTTTCAACAAAAATTGCCAATTCAATTGATCAAAGGCCTTTTCAGCATCTAAAAAGATTAGCGCTGCAGAGATCTGGTTGTGCCTTTCCAAAAACTCTAACACATCAACTATATGTCTCACATTATTTTTCATTTGCCTACCACTAATAAACCCCGTTTGATCCCCATGAATCACCTGTTGCAGAACCCTCATCAGTTTATTAGCCAAAACCTTAGCAAATATCTTATAATCTGTATTTAAAAGCGATATCGGTCTGTAATTTTTAACTTGAGTAACATCCTGGTCTTCCTTCGGAATCAAAGAGATAAAAGCTGTTCTCCAAGACGGTGGCACCTTTCCCCCCCTCTGAATTGTCTGAAACAGTTCCTTTAACGGCTTTATCATCTCAAATTGTAAATTTTTATAATAGGCTGCAGTCAAGCCATCCGTGCCTGGCACTTTATCCACCTTCAGTTCCTTAATTGCTGTAAGAATTTCTTCTTCTGTAATCAGTTGATTAATCCCCTCTTTTTGTACTTGCGTAACAACTGGGATGCTAGCATTCTCCAAGTATATATCAATATCTTTTACATTAATTTCCTCTTTAGTATATAATTTCAAATAAAAATCCACAAAAGCATCCTTAATAAGATTCTGTTGAAACACAACCCTTCCTTTATACTCAATCTTATCTATATTAGAGGCCCTTTGTTTTTTCCTCAATCTATAAGCTAACCATCTGCCTGGTTTATTAGCGTTGCAAAAAGTATTGTGCCTAGCAAACCGCAGATTGGTTGCCACTTGATCTGCCATTAATTTATCAAATTGTCCTCTTAGCAGTCTAATAGCCTCCTTGACCTTCACATCCTCTGGATTCAAAATCAAAGCCTTTTCTTTTTCCTTTATTTCATTCTCCAGTTCTTTCCTTCTAGTTTCCACTGCACGTCTATGTCTATTATTCATATATATCAACACCCCTCTCATATAGGCCTTGCTAGCATCCCAAACCATGTCCATAGAGGTACCCTTATTCATATTAATCTCAAAAAAGTCCTTCATCCGCTGTTTGCATTCTTCCACATTTCTCTGATTTCTAAACAAATTCTCATTTACGCGCCACGAGCGCCTGTCTCTTTTCTCCTTATCAATCTCCAACCAAACTGGACTGTGGTCAGAAATAGTTCTTGCACAAATCTTCACCTTTTTAGTTCTCAAAAAAAAATCATTAGTCAACAAAATAAAATCAATCCTCGAAAAAGATTGGTGTCTATCAGAATAAAAAGTATAATCCTTCTCCTGCAAGTGTCTCTCACGCCAAATATCTCGCAATTCCAGGTCATCCTTCATTTCAAAAAAAGATTTAGGCAGTCTAGCATGACTTGGAATGCGCTTAAAAGCTCCAGCCTTGTCCAACTGTACATCCAAAACACCATTCCAGTCTCCCATAAAAATAAAAGATTTATAATCCAACTGGGTAAGCTTTGTGTGGAGTAAGCTAAAAAAATCAGCTTGTTGTTGGTTAGGTGCATATAATCCAACTAGAAGCGTCTTTTTACCTTCTAACAACAGCTCAATCATAACATATCTTCCATGCTTATCTGCTTCAATTAAGTCTGCTGTTAAGGCACTTTTAACATAAACAACCACTCCATTTTTCTTATTCTCTGCAGAGGCAACAAATTGCGTACCCAGTCTCGAGTTCAATAAATGCTTTTGATCCAAAACTCTAATATGCGTTTCTTGCAAACATATAACATCTATCTTAAATTGTTTTAAATATTGAAAAACTTTCTTCCTCTTCTGCGGTGAATTTAGTCCATTAACATTCCAGGTTAGAAATTTAGTTGCCATGCATATCCTCCCAAAGCTCTTGGAGCACAGCTTTGATAGGGCTAACTTCTTTAGGCCGTGCTCCTCCCACAGCTTGACTATATGTACGTTGTGAAGAATCTGAAGACTTTTGCTGATCTTGTTCTTTTATTTTCTTTGCTCGTTTTAAAGCAGCATGCGTTACTCTTTGCTCTCTAGGATCATCCAAAGAAGTTGTATCTTGATCTCCTCCAGCACCACTTTCCTCTGTTTCATCCTCTTGATGTTCTCCTTCTCCCGATCCCTTTCCAGCTTCCAGAAGTGTTAATGGGGTTGCTTTTAAGACATTATTGTAGAAATCACGCGCTTGCTTCACAGTAATCAGCCGATACCTTTTACCTTCATGCATCACCATCAGCCCATCTGGAATCTCCCATCTGAACCTTATATCTCTTTGCTTAAGCTCATGCACGAGAAATGTATAGTCCTTCCTTCCCCTTAAAATCCTTGGAGGAATTTCTTTTAAAACCAAGACTTCTTGTTCAGCAATCACCACTTTAGCATCATAGGCAGCTTGTATAACTTGATCTCTAATCTCTCTTTTTGCAAAATAAACCACCACATCTCTAGGCAACTTTCTCTGTCTGGCAATCCATGAATTCACCCGAAACACTTTATCCATAGCTGCTCTTATTTCAGATGCTGGCTGGTTTAATACCACTTCAAGAGCCTCAGAGATCAGCTGCTTTAAATCTTCTTTAATATTCTCTTTTAAACCTCTGATTCTAACAGCAAACTGCATCTGGTAATATTGGGCTAGGCTTAACTCCCTTTCCATTTTGTCTCTTGCATTTTCATTCTCCCATGCTTTTACTTCTAATATAGCGTTCCTTTGAGCCAGATCATCCATTTTTTCATCTAATTCTTCCACACATCCCGCCACTTTATGCACTGAAGACAAAATGTCTACCTTCATCACGCTGAACTTCTGTTCCATCCTCTCTTCCATTCTCTCCTCCAATTTCTCCAATTTCTCCTCCATCTGTGCAAATTTATCACCCATTGATTGATTAATTGATTCGAAAAGTTTATCCAGAGCATCTCGTAAGTCCTTCGATGTCAGCACTTCAGGAGGGTGCAACGCCTGTAGTGATGATTGTTGCACCGGCGAGGATCCACCGCTCCGAAGAGTTTTAGGGGGAGGTTTCGCCGCCATCTTTTAGTCCTCAATTATGACGCACTTTCACTTAAAGTTTAAAAAGTCCAACAAGCTAGAGAGTATAGTAAAATAATCCTCTTCACCTTTACCTCTTGTACCGCTCTGCCTGCTCCTTTAAATCATAGTCCTTTCTTCAGGCAGGGATGGTTCGCAGACGCCTGGCTCTGCTCCAAGAAGTTCGGAGCAGAGAAGCCGGCCAGCTGGGAGCAACCCAGGCTTCGGGGGAGTTCAATCCTTCAGCCGCCCAAGCTCCAAGCTCAGGCGGCCCCGGAGAACTCTACCCCTACCTGGGGCCTCACCCCCTCCTCTTCTCCCGAGGAGGGGGCTTCAATTTCGCCCGAACAGCTGATCGGCGCTGTTTCGGGCGAAAAAACAAACAGCTGAGCGGCGGGCAGCCCGGGAAGGCTGTCTTCGGCGCCGCGCCGCCACCGGAAGTCGATATCAATACCAATTTTGTACAGGTAGTCCTTGATTTACGACCACAACTGAGCCCCCAAATTTATGTTGCTGAGTGAAACATTTGTTAAGTGAATTTTGCCCCATTTTACAACCTTTCTTGCTACAGTAGTTAAGTGAATTGCTGCAGTTGTTAAGTTAGTCACATGGTTATTATGTAAATCTCATTTCCCCATTGACTTTGCTTGTCAGAGGTTGCAAAAGGGGGATCACATGACCCGGGGCACTGAAATGCTCATAAATATGAGTCAGTTACCAAGTGTCTGAATGTTGATCACTTGATCACAGGGATGCTGCAGTGGCTGTAAGTGTGAAAAATGGTCATAAGTTATTTTTTTCAGTGCCGTTGTAACTTTGAATGGTCACTAAATGAACTGTTGTAAGATGAGGACTACCTGTATCTCTAACGCAGGCCAAGCAGAAGATGTAATGGGAATTCTGATCTGGTGCCTGGAGCATGTAAAGACCTGGATGGGGACTTAGATTCAATCCAAGCAAGATGGAATTACTATTTATATATAAAAAAAGTTGGTTTCTGCAAATATCTATAACTCTTAATGGATTGACACGTACAACTGAGGAGCTTTTCTGTGCATGTGGCTGCTGCTGGAGCAACAGGTAAAGACTATAACTAAGAGAATCTTTGGCCAGCTCCAATAAAATCAGTGTCTCATGTCTTTTTCACCTCTGTTAGATTACTGCAATTCACTACACATGGGGTTATCCTTGAAGTTCTTGAAGATCTCTTAAAGCTATAACTGGTGTAAGCTGCAGCTGCCTACATGCTGACCAATGTCAGCTAGTTTATCAAAATAATCCTTATTTTGTGGAACTGCACTTGTTTCCAGGCTCAGTTCAAATCAAGGTGCTGGCCATTACCTATAAAGACTTACTTGACTTGGGCCCTTGCTTTATTGGTGCCATCTCCTCCAGGTATAAACTGCTCAAACTACATGATTTATTTGAAAAGGGGAACCTGTGGACTTCAACTCCCAGAATTCCTGAGCCAGCCATGGGAGGGCACAAGAATCCATGCCAGCTCAGGAATTCTGCAGTTGAAATCCACAGATCATAAAGGCACCATAGTTGCCCATTCTTGCCTAAGATATTGGAGGCCAGGACTTGGAGAATTGCTATTTTCTGCGGTAACTTCTTAGTGTGGAACACCTTGCCACCAAAGTCATATTAGCCCCACTTTCTTATCCTTTAGGAAAATTATGAAAATAGAGTGAAGGATTTTAATCATAGACAGTGGTATACATGGAGATTAAATTATTATTTTGCCATGGTTTTAAATTGTGTAGTGTCCTGGGAATTAGGTGATATACAAATTATACATACTGTATATCTATATCTATTATATCTATATATATCTGTATATTATATATATATCTATATATCTATATATCTATCTATATCTATATCTATATCTATATATTTATCTCTATCTCTATCTCTATCTATCTATCTATCATCTATCTATCTATCTATCTATCTATCTATCTATCTATCTATCTATCTATCCAGTATATATATATATATATATATATATATATATATATATATATATATATATATACTGTATATATATATATATATACACAAAACACATTTCTCCTTCATTACCTCTTGACCTGCTCTCCCATCTAAGCTCTCTGGATAGGAGAAGGTGATATTAAATGTGTATTAAATAAGACCGGTGATCCTTGTCAGCATGCTTCATTGCTTTCCTGTTTCTTTCTTTGCCCATTTTTGTTATTGTCCAGCAGGCATTTTGCATTCTTTTCTTTTGTTCTGGAATTTTTCTCCCCTCCCCTGGTTTCTGTCATTATTCTCGTTTGTAATTTTCCTTGGTAGCATCAAGCACAAACTCTCACCTTGAGAAGGTAACCTTTTCACAGCCTTTTCTATTAGTATGTTGATTTCCTGGGCATTCAATGGTCCTTTCCCATATGGCCTCATTTCATGATTTGAGACCTTGTGCTTAAAAGATTCCATTTAGTGAAATATCTGGATTGAAAGGATTGTATTTTTCTAACATTGGAGGGGTTGTGTGTTCAAAACTTTACTGAGCAATCACTTGTGATCCATGCTGATTCTATAAATTTCTGATAAAGCAGTTAATGATGACTCACGGAACTTTAAGGCTGCATGAAAGGGTTCTTCATCACTAAACAGAATTTCACTTTGCTAATGTAGACAATCCTTAACCTACCCTCTCCCATATGTGTTGGACCAACTTTGAAAACCTCCAGCTTTTTCCCCCCTCCAGCTTGTGAGTGAAGAGAGTTTGGATGGGGGGGAAGGGAGAATACAATTCTCCCCCCCCCAAAGTGCATGGGATTGATTATACTGGAATTCAATCTGTATTATTCTTAAGTGCTACCTTTTCAGTAACATGGTAAATTATGCATTTACACCTGGGTAAGGAAACTGTAGCTCCAAGGCTCCCTCTGCCCAGCCTATTCTTTTTTTTTTTTGCAGCTCCTCTTTAATCCAAAGTAATTTGGATACAGAACACAAAGAAAAACTGCAGCATGATCCCCACCTCCTCCCTCCATACATTAAAAATAAAATTCTATAAACAGCCAAAGAAAAAAGCCCAGTCTTCCAAAGACATCCGTAGACATAACTCTGCCTACTTTGTATCTGCACCTAGCATCCTTCCTCTGCCCAAGTATTATTCATGCTTCTTCCAGTCACCCCAAAAATGGACTTCCTTCCTTCGTGGTATTCATAATCTTACACAATTATATTCCTCTGGCTCTGTGTTTTCCAACATAGGCAACATTCAGATGTGTGGATTAAAATTACCAGAATTTGTAGCAATTGTCTCTTGAATTTCC
Organism: Vipera ursinii; assembly: GCF_947247035.1. Classification (NCBI taxonomy): domain Eukaryota; kingdom Metazoa; phylum Chordata; class Lepidosauria; order Squamata; family Viperidae; genus Vipera; species Vipera ursinii. The sequence goes on along the minus strand of NC_139512.1, from coordinate 275,888,259 downwards.
CCAGATTTTCTTTTAGATCAAGAAAAATACCTAGGAGTGGAAGGGATTTTGCACAATGAAGCAGCAGGAAGAACTGCTTAACTCTGCTCATATCCCAAAGGTGCTTTTTCAAAAGGCAACTGAACTATTTTCTTTGATTTTCCTTGAAGAACTGAAGAAGCTTCTTGAATGAGAAGAGAAACATTGAAAAAACACCTTTGGAACAACCATGACCTGGATAACCGAGAATCTCCATAGACATTTTCTGCTCATGGTTTCTACCAACAAAATCATATCCTTAAGCAGAGAGAATGTTGGATCCATACCTAATATATCTGAAGATGAAATCATGGATGATGATGATGATTAATATTAATAATAAGAATAAGAATAATAACAACAACAACAATAATTTTAAGGAGATACCTGGTTGATACCTAGGATGCTGGCAGCAACCCATGTCAACCATTAGTGCCAGTCAGTTTGAACATTCAGTTGACTGAGGTTCATGTTTAATGAATAAAAGTTTAATGATGATGATGATGACGATAATAATAATAATAATAATAATAATAATAATAATAATAATAATAATAATAATAATACATGGTAGGGGTAGTAAGTGAGCTGATGATACTCACAAGGAAGGACACCTTCATTCCTTGCTTGAATCCCCTTGTTTGGAGAAAAATCTATTGAAGCCAAGAATGACTGGTTCTACTAAGTCAAGTCTTCTACTTTTTGGACTTTTTTATTCAAACAATCATCCCAACAGTGAAACAAACACCATAATCATAAACATCAAAATTATATTTTTCACTACTTTTTCTACTTAGTTTCTCGAAGTCCTGAGAAACTACTACTCCACCTTATCAGCCTTGGAAATAATGAAACCGAAGAAAATAAACTACAAAACTGAAGACTAATTTGATGCAGCTGATTAGAGACCCATGTTCAGTGCTCCATTAAATTATGGAATTCTTAGCAGCGTTGAAGTTAGTCACTATTTTAGCCCTACAAACATTTCATGGGGAAAAAAATGAAGGAAGGAATGCTCTTTATGCCTGGAAGAATATAAATCTAGATAATGTATAAATAAATAAAAAGAGATCTATTTTTAATATAGTAATATAATACTTGTCAATAATCTTCGATGGGTACATTGAGAAGTTTGGGGCAAGAAGATTTTCACAAAAGGAAGATTATTTCCTGAAAGTCAAAAGTTATGTCTTTTTATTCTTTCAAATCTATAGAGCTTTTATTTCAGATAAAAGCATATTATTGCACATACACCAAGAGTCACAATCTTAATTTAATTTCTTACCATTAGTTCTTCTGAAATGGTTACAGAGATGAATACATTAATGGTGTTTAAACAACATGCTGAACCAAATCAGATGATGACCTAGCAGATACATTCACAAAGGTTAAGAAGAGTTAACCTTAGACTGATTGTTTGTTGTAGCTTAGCCTGATATGCAAACTCAGCTCTTTGGGCTAAGTGATGATTCAGTGTATTGTATGAACACAGAGAATGGCTTAATTCAATAACTGAACTATGTTTATGTGAATATAGCCATTATAGAAGCACAGTGCAAAGAGATTGTCTTGGGGTAGATTAGCATCCAGGTGATTTCTTTGATGCTATCTTTCTTCATCATGAACAATAATAATGGTACATTATTAATGAATCAAGTCACTGATCCATCTAACTCCCAGATCCCTCCAGTCACTTGGGGAGACTCTCTGGTTTCAGATTGCCCACATCTATCTGAAGGTGTTGGGAAAGAACCTAAGGCTATTTACATGTAAAAAAAATGGGTACTTTAACATTAAGTTACAGCCTTCATACATGAAGCATAAATCACCTGAGATTTATGAAAAATATCTCTAGCCATAGATATAAGTAGAACAAACTGTGCATACATCAGTTCTGGAATTAAAATCAATGTAGATTTTAAGAATAGCAGAACCAAGGAAAAAGTCATGGTACAAAAATGGAATGGAAAGAAGGAAATTCTATCATCCTAGTGCATAGAAGTATCAAAAGGTATCTTGCGCTGTTGTATGCATTGTTTCTATATATCAACTGTATGTAATTGCAGGGAATTCAGATTCAGGATTGACATGGATTCCCACTCCACCAGCTGTTATAAAGCATTTTGATTTAGCAGTGTAATTCATGTTCCTTTTATAAAAAAATATCAACCAGACATGTTTATTTTAAGAGTAACTGAGATTATGGAAAAGTTATTTGATATAGTTTGTGCTCAGTGTTTCAGTGTTTCTCTGTAATGACAAATGCGTGCTGGAGTGCATGAGTTCATGACTCCCTCTATTGGATAATCTCACAACTAGACTTTCAGAATCTCTCAGATTTTTGCAAAATGAATGATGACAGGTTTTCTGGAATTCTTCGTTCTAACTCATTGTTTTTTAGAGGGTCCTTTTGACCCTTTGGAAATTTAATGGCTTTCACTGGCAAGGTTGTTTGAAAGGCAAAAACGCAAGGCCCTGTTTGTTATGAAGTCTTAGTCCAACCTATTTTATTTTCATGGGATCTCATATCCAATGTTTCCTTCTAATAGTATTTCTTTTATTAGATGGGCAGACAGCAATAAGGTTAGCACAACTGTGAGGGTTTCTTCCCAATTTTTGCTTTTAAAAAGTGGGCCTTTCCCCCATTGCTTTATATGTGAACAGGGGTACGTTAATTTCTGCCCCAACAGGATTACAAATAGTCTGGCTCAGCACAAGAAAATTTAGCGGGAGTGAGAATAAATGTGAGAATTATAGTGAAGTACTTTATGTACTATTAAATTGTAGCGTAACAGAAAAGCCCTTTAGCTTTATCTTTAAAAGGGGTTTTGGAATGGGTGCAGACATAAACATTCGGTAGTTGTCTACAACTCTTTAAACAGCAATAACTTTTCCAGGATCATGTGGCAGCTGCAGTGAGCAATTCCACAGTTTTAAGAAATGATACAACTGGTTTAAAAGAATTACAGATAGATGCTAAGTTTGTCCTCTCATATTCTCTTTTTAACATTTTCAGAGCTCTAAGCAGCTATGCTGGCAATTGTTTCATGAAACAACGGCTCAGAATAATTTTTTGCAGAATATATTTCCATCCTGTTTATAAGCCGAATATCAATAAATTAGGACATACAATTAGTTTTCTGTATTTTAACTTTAAATAACCCAGTTTGTCAATTCATTTCCTAAAATGAAACTCTTAGAATAAGCATATTGCACATGAATCAAGAAACATGTTTGATTCATGTGTGTGTGTGGGCGGGGGAGGGCATTGGCAAGATCCTTTGAACCTTATTCTATGGAAATTGCAGGTTAATGATGCCTTCCTCTGATTGTACATTGCCAGGGAATATCCCATGTTGTAGAATCTCATGTGTCCCTTCAAATATTGTTGGGGATAATGGGAGTTTGAACTCAACAATCATTGGAGAACTATGGTTCTTGTTCCTAATATTAGTGCTTCAGAAGTTGAAAGGATCTAAGCAGGCAGAATATGGCAAATGGGTGAGCAAAAGTCATATCTCAGTTAGCAAGGCCAAATCATTAAATTCAGTCAAGTTAGGGTTATTCAAGCAACCTCTTGACTTGCAAAGTAATCTTAGAAGCAGTTTTAGATTTATGAATAATATTGGACTTCGGATAGCTCCGAGTAGGGCCTCCAGGTTGATGTCTTATTTTTTTCTTACTGAAACAACTAAAGCAGGATATAGTCTTAGCAAAAGCCCAAGTTAACTGGAACCTTATATAGTCTGATAACGTCATATGTGCCTCAGTTTTGTCCCCTGATCTCATCTGATTTTACAGACCTTTTTAAGTTTGAAGAGACTGAAATCCTGTTAAGGATTCAGTCTCTCTCCATATGTGACAAGGCCCTGAAGAGGTGATAGCTATTCATTCCTGCTGAGAAAGCAAGCTGAATCTCCTATTTATTGGAGTCCACAGTGAAAGGTTTGAGGATTGAGTGGTTCACTTTTCATATGGAGAAGCTTTGTTTTCACTGTTGATATTATCAGCCTGTGGAATCCTTGATAAGTCATTGAAAAGTGTCTGAGTTCCTTGGAATACAATTGAAAATCTTTACCACATACTTCTCTTTTGAGGTTTTGTTTTAATAGAACAACACAAACAAATGTTAAAGTAAGTACAAAAAGTATATACAGAAAATGGGATTATTCTTTAACAACGTTGTTTTGAAAACTAAATATGAACAATCACTATTTCTACCATTGGTTTCTTTTATATCACAACTTTTAATTATGGCACTCTATATTCCTTCTTTTCCAAGATCACCGCAGATGGGGACTGCAGCCAAGAAATTAAAAGATGCTTGCTCCTGGGGAGGAAAGCCATGGTAAATCTAGACAGCATGCTAAAAAGCAGAGACATCACCCTGCCAACAAAAGTGCATATAGTCAAGGCTATGGTCTTCCCAGTTGCAATGTATGGCTCCTTCTTCACCCGCAACAAGAGGCTCTTTAGTTCCTCTTCACTTTCTGCCATTAGAGTGGTATCATCTGCATATCTTAGGTTGTTGATATTTCTCCCGGCAATCTTAATTCCAACTTTTGATTCCTCTAGCCCTGCCTTTCTCGTGATGTGCTCTGCATATAAGTTAAATAGGCAGGGCGACAGTATACAGCCTTGCCGGACTCCTTTCCCAATTTTGAACCAATCAGTGGTTCCGTGTCCAGTTCTCACTGTTGCTTCTTGGCCCACATATAGATTTCTCAAGAGACAAATAAGATGGTCTGGTACATCCATCTCTTTAAGAACTTGCCACAGTTTGTTATGATCCACACAATCAAAGGCTTTAGCATAGTCAATGAAGCAGAAGTAGATGTTTTTCTGGAACTCTCTAGCTTTCTCCATGATCCAGCGTATGTTGGCAATTTGAGCTCTACTTCCTCTGCCTTTTCGAAATCCTGCCTGTACTTCTGGTAGTTCTCGATCCACATACTGCTGGAGTCTAGCTTGTAGGATTTTAGCATGAGAAATGAGTGCAATGGTGCAATAGTTTGAACATTCTTTGGCACTGCCTTTCTTTGGAATTGGAATGTAAACTGATCTTTTCCAATCCTGTGGCCACTGTTGAGTTTTCCAAATTTGCTGGCAAATTGAGTGTAGCACTTTTACTGCGTCGTCTTTTAAGATTTTGAATAGCTCGGCTGGAATACTGTCACCTCCACTAGCTTTGTTGTTGCTCAGCTTTTCTAAGGCCCACTTCATTTCACATTCTAGGATGTCTGGCTCGATGTCAGTGACCACCTCATTGTGATTATCAGGGACATTAAGCTCATTCTTGTATAGTTCTTCTGTGTAATTTTGCCACCTCTTCTTAATCTCTTCTGCCTCTGTTAGGTCCCTGCCATTTTGGTCCTTTATCATGCCCATTTTTGCATGAAATGTTCCTTTCATCTCTCCAATTTTCTTGAAAAGATCTCTGGTCCTCCCTATTCTATTGTTTTCTTCTATTTCTTTGCACTGTTCATTTAAGAAGGCATTCTTATCTCTTCTAGCTATTCTCTGGAATTCTGCATTCAATTGGGCATATCTTTCTTTTTCTCCCTTGCCTTTCACTTCCCTCCTTTCCTCAGCTATTTGCAAAGCTTCCTCAGACAGACATTTTGCTTTCTTGCATTTCTTTTTCTTTGGGATGGTTTTGGTTGCTACCTGTTGTACAATGTTGCGAACCTCTGTCCATAGTTCTTCAGGCACTCTGTCTATTGGATCTAATTCCTTAAATCTATTTGTCACCTCTACTGTATATTCAACCGGGATATGATTTAATTCATACGTGAGTGGCCTAGTGCTTTTCCCTACTTTCTTCAGTTTAAGTCTAAACTTTGCAATGAGAAGCTCATGGTCTGAGCCACAGTCAGCTCCTGGTCTTGTTTTTACTGACTGTATAGAGCTTCTCCATCTTTGGCTGCAGAGCATATAGTCAATCTGATTTCTGTGTTGACCGTCTGGTGATGTCCATGTGTAGAACCGTCTCTTGGGTTGTTGGAAAAGAGTATTTGCTATGACCATCGTATTCTCTTGACAAAATTCTATCAGCCTGTGCCCTGCTTCATTTTGTACTCCAAAGCCAAACTTGCCTGTTATTCCGGTTATCTTTTGGCTTCCTACTTTAGCATTCCAATCCCCCATGATGATAAGGACATCATTTTTTGGTGTTAGTTCTATAAGGTGCTGTAGGGCTTCATAGAATCAGTCAATTTGATCCTCTTCAGCATTGGTGGTTGGGGCATGGACTTGGACTACTGTGATATTGAATGGTTTGCCTTGGATTCGAACTGAGATCATTCTGTCATTTTGAGGATTGTATCCCAGTATTGCATTTCCTACCCTTATATTGACTATGAAGACTACTCCATTTCTCCTGAGGGATTCTTGCCCACAGTAGTATACCTGATTGTCATTTGAATTAAATTCACCCATTCCTGTCCATTTTAGTTCGCTGATACCTAAGATGTCAATGTTCAGTCTTTTCATCTCTTTTTTGACCACATCCAGCTTACCTTGATTCATGGATCTTACATTCCAGGTTCCTATGGAGAAAAAAATCTTTACAGCATTGGACTTTCCTTTCACCACCAGACACATCGACAGCTGAGCATCCTTTCAGCTTTGGCCCAGTTGCTTCATTCTTTCTGGTGCTACTAGTACTAGCCCTCTGCTCTTCCCCAGTAGCATATTGGACGCCTTCTGACCTGAGGGGCTCATCTTCCAGTGTCATATTGTTTTGCCTTTTGTTACTGTCCATAGGGTTTTCATCGCAAAGATACTGGAGTGTGTTGCCATTTCCTTCTCTAGTGGTTCATGTTTTGTCAGAACTCTCTGCTATGACCTTTCCATCTTGGGTGGCCCTGCACGGCATAGCTCATAGCTTCATTGAATTACACAAGCCCCTTTGCCATGACAAGGCAGTAATCCATGAAGGGGAGTTTAGGATTTAGGATTTAGATTTAATTCAATCAATGGTAATGATTATTAACTTGTATTTTGTAATATAATTCCTGTTGAAGTCTGTATATTATATGCTATTTGATAAACAAATAACATGCTAAGGATATCTCTTGTTAGTTTTATCCACCAATACATATTTGGATACCAAAGACTGGTTTGACAACATTGCGGTGTTCACATCACCTTGGAGTCTGAGATACCAGTTCTGTTCTAAAACAGAAATAAGCATTTTGTAATTAAAGCAGAGCCTTAAAGTTCTGCAAGAGTTTATTTGCTGAGTTACTATGCAAATTTAACAATTAACTCATAACAAACTCTTGTGGGAAGGATGGGGAATTATGAAGGGAAAGAAATTTGACAAAGAAAAGGCAAGTATAGTAGGCAGTTGATCATTGTTGTTTGCACAACCCATCAGTGGAAATTATTCCAGAGAATTCCAGATAGTAACCTGAAGTAAAGGGATTACACACACCCAACACCATGTATTATTAAAAATGACACAGTATATACCAGCATTTGTGTCTATTTGCAGAACTGAATAAATGATGGGATCTTCAAAGCCTTGCATGAATTCCACATGTCTTGCTTCTACACCCAGTCTTCTTTTTTTTATTTAAAATGTTTTACAATACATTTTATTTTAAACAAACAAAACACAACCCCACCCCACCCCCTTCCCACTCCCCAACTCTCCCCAACCCCTCCCTCCCTTCCCCCTCCCCCTCCCTGACCTCCCAGAGCTAAGTACAGGGTATAAGAATACAAACAATCATAATCTACCTTATGCAAACAATCATAAACTATTAAAACTATCGCACTTTAACTCATATAAATTAACTCCAAACAGTATAAATATCACATCAATAATTATTCAAATGCTGGATAATACTTTTTAGTCCCATATTTACTCCACAGTATCTCTCTGTTGCAAATGGTCTTTCAGGTACACTAAAATCTTTGCTATATCCTCCAAGTTGGGAACTTTTACAGTCCATTCTTCTATAATCGACAGTTCTTCCTTCTTCCAATATTGCCCTACTAAAAGTCTTACTGCCGTAGTTAAATTCAACATCCGCTTGATATCCATAACAGTAGTGTCAATAAAAATACCCAATAAGAACAATTACAGACAAAATAAATTTACATCAATCATTAAAAAAAAAATTTCTAATCTTCTTTCTACCTCGTGGTCTTTAATTTTCCATACTAAAACCAAATTTATACAATCTTTCCTTCTCTTAAGATATTATACAGCTTCAAGTACCATACATTACTTTCCAAACTTAAAATTTTCTTATATATAATCACATCATTTTTATATTTTCTATTACGTGTTTCATTATTGCCTATAAAAATAGCATACAAGTTAACTTTCATCTATACTTTTTCCCAAACTCGCAACAGAGCATGTCTTAATATATATACCTTAAACACATTATCCACCTTCTTATCATACAATAGATATACATACCAACCAAATAGCAAATCATGACCTTCAAAATTTCAGTAAGCACTACTACAATTCTTCCCAATTAAGTTTTCATAATTATCTTAAAATTAAAACAACATAAAATATTACAAAACATAATTATTTTATATAACTCTACATTTGAGGGTGAAAAATATATCCCCAAATATTTAACCCTTTTAACAATTTCAATTCCCGTTTACTCTTCTAAAACCACGCTTTATGATCCTTATTACATTATTATCTCCTTCAGTTCTACAACTAAATCTTCAGGCTCGTCTCATTCGTCTGGAAGCAGCACGCCTCCTCCAATTTCTGGCCTCCTCCAGTGACACTGAAATTTGATCCACTCCTGTAACTTTCTCATCTGTCTGCATTGTGCCTTTAGCACCTTGTAGATTCTTTCTGTGTCGTTGAGACTCTCCCTCACCTTTCTTCTTTGTAGATTCCAAAAGTGGTATGGGGGCTGCTTTTAAATCATTACTATAAAAATCACGTGCCTGAATCACCGTAGTAAGACGATGCCTCATACCTTCATAGGTCACCACCATACCCACTGGTATCTCCCATCTGAACTTGATATCACGTCGTCTTAATTCTTGTGTCAAAAAAGCAAATTCCTTCCTTCTACTTAAAATTCTTGGAGGGATCTCTTTTAAAATCACGACTTCTTGCTCAGCAATTGCAAATTCAGTATTGTAGGAGGCTTGAATAACCTCATTTCTAATCGCTCTCTTTGTAAAATAAACCACCACATCTCTGGGTAATTTCCTCTGTCTTGCAATCCACGAATTAACACGGAAAATTTTATCTATATCTTCCATTATTTCATCTGCTGATCGCCCCAGCACCCCTTCCAAAGCCTCAGAAACTATTTTCTTCAAATTTTCTTTAGGATCTTCTTTTAAGCCTCTGATTCTCACGGCAAACTCCATCTGATGATACTGTACCAAGGTCAAATCACAATCAATTTTCTCCACCACATTTTCAGTTTCTGTCATTTTTACTTCTAATCTAGTATTAGTTTGACTGAGATCTTCCACTCTTTCATCCAAATGCTCAATACATATAGCCATGCCTTGAAATGCAGATAAGATGTCTGCTCTTATTTCTGTTAGTTTCTCTGTAATCTTTTCATCCATAACCTCAGCTAGTTTTTCTGTTAACTTCTCCTCCATTATCTCAGCTAATTGTTGCATAATCTCTTGCATCACATTCTGCAAATCTTTAACTGTAAGGGCTGATACCAATACGGGTGCAGGGGGCAATAAAACTTGCAACGAAGACTGCTGCACCGGAGCAGGAACTTTAGGAGATGTAGCCGCCATTTTCACCCACTATTGTCTGCTACGCACTTCCACTTTCAAGCTCAGCAAAGTCCATTGAGTTAAAGATCAAAAGACCACTTTCACCTGAATCTCCTGTATCGCTCTGCCTGCATCCTCGTTCTCCAAAGTTCTTTCTTGCTAGCAGGGATGGTTGCAAACGCCCTGTTCTGCTCCAAAAAACCCGGAGCAGAAGCGCCTCACAGTCCGGAGCATGCCCAGGCTTCGGGGGGGGGCTCAATCCTTCAGCCGCCAAAACATTAAGTTCTGGCGACCCCGGAGAGCTCTACCCCTACCTGGGCACTCACCCCCTCCTCTTCTCCTGAGGAGGGGGCTTCCGAGCCACCGAAACAGCTGATCGGTGCTGTTTTCGGTGGCTCTACAGAGCCGCGGGGCTGACAGCCTAAGAATGGCTGCCTCCGGCGACGCCTTGCCATCCAGAAGTCCTACACCCAGTCTTCTTGTGGAAACAACTATCTTACCATTTGAAAAACAGATTGTTTCCCTGGTTTGGTTCAGTTATGTTCTGCTTATATTTGTTTGTTTTATTGCCTACACTGTGAGGGCTTTCAAGAAGCTCCTGTTCTCCTATTTAATCATGTGGCTGATTTGATTCTATCAGGGATCAGCATCAGATAGTGATCCCAATTATTTCACTATACCTAATTCTCCCAACTAAATCAGCCAATTAGATAGTCCCTAATGGCATGTTAAAGAAATATATTTAAAAATTACATGGAATACATACAGTCAAGGAGTACAACAAGTTAGCAAGTGAAGATAACATCAGGTTCAGCTAAATTTGTCATATATTCTATTTCCTTTGTAAAGAGTTTTGGTCCAGTTTTGACATAAAGATCAAGAACTATGAAAAGAGAGAAGACAACTATTAGAGCTTTGAAACTAGGCAGCGGGCTAACCCAAAATTTCCTTTGTTGTATGGTGCCCAGATCATTGAGCTTGATTATATTTTATTCCCATTTAAGTTATACCTATTATTTTTAAATTTGACACCCTCTCTGTCTTGCAATATGCTAATTCATATGTAGCCTATTGGAATATGCTAATTTTTGGTGATAGGGTTAGTAGCCATATTGTAACAGGTGCAGTTACAGTAGAGAAATATTTTCTCTGTGAAAATTTTGGAAAAAAAGGAAAAATAAACGATATGATTTTTCCTTTCCATTCTTCCAAGCAAAGAGAGTCAATTTCTTCTGTAAAATAAAGAAGATGTTCATATAAATTGTTTTATTTGACATCGTTGGTTAAGAGTATACCGAGGTAAAATGACATTTCTGTGTTTTTGTGATGATTCTTGCATTTCAGATACAGACAAACTGGTGATGATTGAATACAGTAGGCATTTTGAAAAGCATCATTTATATAAAATTTTTGTGTTTGACCACATGGCTCTTTTTAGGTGTAGAAAGACAAACTGTCTAATGACTGTATGTTGGAGGAGAAACGTGAGCTCTGATTTACCAGATTTAAGTTAAGCTACTACTTCTCTGGCCCCAAGTATTATTTAGATCTAATGGACATACAATTCTTGATATACTCTTAGATCTCTGTAGACTAGAGTCTTAGAATATCAAAATTATTAGGTTCTAAAAAGAAAAAATAACAATTGTTGAAATCACTAGACTAAATTATTCATCTAGCAGCCTTTATCTGGCCTCACAAAAGAGAGTGTAATGAGGAGTGAATGCCTATGCCTTTGAAATTACTTATCCATTATAATTTCTTTTCAATAGTGTATCATTATTTTCACAAAGATGTACAAAGGATTGGTTAGCTGATCCACCCAATATGATACATTTAAAAAATCCTAAAGGGACTGCTTGATTTTTATTAAAATATTGGATTGTCAGTTATTTCTCTCTATTTTCAAAAGTCCTTGTCATAGTTAAAAACTTAGTATATTTCTCCTCCACTCAATTATATAATTATAAGAAGATGCAGAAAATAAATGTATTTAGGCAAGTGTTTAAAATACATGCATATTATTTAAATACTTTCTTAATATAAGTCAAAATGTCTCTTGAGGAAAAGGACGTCTTTTTCAGTACATCTCCTATTTGATATTCAACAGTGAGTTCAAAGTCATGTGATTTTATTATGGGGAAAGATTCCTGTCCTTGCAGAAATATTTAACTTTCTTAATCAAGGCATCTTGTGTATTTTGATACTCCGGGTGTTAATGGAAAGTATTATACTGATATTTAGAGCTCTAGTATATTTTTTATTTATTTATTTTATTTTTTTATTTTTATTAAATTTATATACCGCCCTATTCCCGTAGGACTCAGGGTGGTTTACAGGGAAAATTAAAAGCATAACATACAAGAATTAAAAATCAGTTAAAACAATTAATTAATTCAAGTCCCCGAAATTTAAAACTAAAACCCAATTAAAATTAAAACACCTCAGTCTGGGCCAGACAGCTCGAAGAGCCAAGTTTTCAGGTCCCGGCGAATTGAACGAAGGTCGGAGGCAGTCCTAAGTTCTGTGGGAAGTTGGTTCCATAGAGCCGGCATGCCCACAGAGAACGCTCCTCCCCTGGGAATAACCTGCCGGCATTCCTTAACCGGAAGTACCCTTTATATATTAAACAGAGATTACACCAAACAAACAATCAACCAGAAAACAATACCCTAATAATGGAACTACTAAGGAGACAACCAAGCAGACAATCAAAGAGAAAGGAAGGTCTAAGAATACAGGTAGTCCTTGACATATAACCACAGTTGAGTCTACAATTTCTGTTGCTAAGTGAGACAGTTGTTAAGTGCATTTTGCCCCATTTTACAACTTTCCTTGCCACAATTGTTAAATTAATCACTGCAGTTGTTAAGTTAGTACCACGGTTGTTAAGTGAATCTGGGTTTCCCATTGATTTTGCTTGTCAAAAGGTCATAAAATGTGACCACGGGACACTGCAACCGTCATAAATATGAGTCAGTTGCCAAGCATCTGAATTTTGATCATATGACCATGGGGATGCTGCAACAGTCGTGTGAAAAATTGTCATAGTTCAGTGCTGTTGTAACTTTGAATAGTCATTAAATGAATGACTGTCTGTTCCCCCTAAACCAGGGGTCAGCAACCTGAAACAGTGAAAGAGCCACTCAGAACCAGTTCCCTCACAAAAGGAAAAACTGGGAGCTGCAAAAAATGTGTTCACATGCACGTACATGCGCGCATGCGCAGAACAGGGTTTGACTGAAGAGTGGAGCCAAGGCGAGATATGCACCTACCCTAAATATTTGAATTGATTGGTTGAACTTTTTTTTATTGAAAAGTTTTACAATACATTTTATCTTTAACAATCCCTCCCCCCTCCCTCCACCCATCCCTTCCTAGCCCTCCCTAACCCTCCCCCCCTTCCCCCCTCCCCCCTCCCCGACTTCCCAGAGCTAAATACAAGGTATAAAAGCAGAAAACAATCACAAACAACCATATGCTAACAACAATAAACTATTGAGTCTATCGCACTCTAGCTCATATGAAATGACTACAAGCAGTACTAATATTACATTAAAAAAAGAAAAAAGAAAACTTATTCAAATGCTAAGTGAAACTTTTTAGTCCCATATTTGTTCTGGATATATAATCAATCCACTTTTTCCACTCCATAATATAACGTTGTTGCGAATGATCTTTCAAGTAAGCCGAAATCTTTGCCATTTCCGCCAGGTCAGAAACTTCTTCTATAGTCGGGAATTCCTCCTTCTTCCAATATTGACCTACTAAAAGTCTTGCCGCTGTAATTAAATTAAACATCAACTTGGTGTCCACAACAGTAGTATCTGTAATTATGCCCAATAAGAACAATTGCGGACAAAACTTTATCCTTTGCTTAAAAATCTTCTGCATATTCCACCAGATTTTAATCCAAAAAGCCTTAACCTTCTTACAGGTTGAACTTTTTTAGTCCCACTTTTTTTCCGACTGCACATGGCAGAGGACTGGGAGCCGCAGGAGATGGCTGAAAGAGCCACATGCGGCTCCGGAGCCACGAGTTGCAGACCTGTGCCCTAAACTATGCACTGGCTCTGCCTGACGGCACACAACCCTGGCAAGAAGCAAAGATGTTTCAAAAAGGAGAAAAGGTTCTACTAGTAGATCTTTGGGTGAACCCTGAACTAGAGGGTCAAAGAAGGTTCTTGTCCATTCAAACCTTTACAGCCTTCAATTCCTGGGCTAACACTGGACCATACTGCTTTGTCGGCCAGGGGTGGAGATGTATATCTTATATTTCCCAGCAGTCTCATAGGTGGGTGGGTGGTGGTACGAAAGACCCAAGCCCTTAGGCACCCCACATTGCAGAGGTCTAGGGCTTAATCTCTCCCCCCAAACCTGATGGAGCCTGACCCAGGGAGCCACTGTAATATAGTGAACCCACTCCCAACCCTAAAGCCAGTCCAGAAGTATCATGACTGATGTTACTGAACACCACTGAGAAATCCAGGGGGATCAAGACATATGCATTACCTTTGGTCATCCACAAGTGCCACCAATGGTATATCAGTGCTGTTACCTAGCTTGAACTCTTAAAAGGGTCAAGGTAATCAGCTTCACCTGGGGCCCTTGAAAGTGAGAGCCTACCTCAACAACTCATGAGTATGAGAGAAGTTGGAAATAGTTTAGATGTAAAATGGGAAATGAAGAATAGGTTGAAAGATAAACTGCTTAATGACTGTGGGGGGGTGGGGTGAAGAACTTGAATCTTCACCTTAGATTTAAGTTAAGCTGCTTTTAGTCAGATCAAGGGTCAGAAAGTCAAAGTAGGGCTGAGAAGGCGCACAATGTCAGGCCTGAAATCCATTGGGAAGCTTAGGATAGTCTTGTTGTATGATGCTAATCTATCTCACAAAGCTACCCTGAGGGTTCAGAGTGAAAAAAAATATAAATATAAAAATAAAAATTCATATTTTGAGGAAGTAGCTCAGTTTGATTGATAAAACAGTGCATCATGACTTGTAGGTGACTTATCCTTCTCTACTTGTTACTACTGCTAATAGAACAACCTATATTCCTGCATGGATTACTATCAAAACAGATGTTTCCAAGGCACTTATGATTGCATGAGATCAGTCCCATTTAGCTGGGAAGAGATTTGAAATAGCTTGGTAAAATAAGGCTCCTTTAACTGGGGAGCTCAGTCAATATACCAGGCACCTGCATAACTCTGAACTGGCTGCAATATATATCCACACTATCTGCATTCTCAAAAAAGGAGTGCCATATACAACATGAGCAAATACTTCTGTTGTGGGATATTTCTTCCATGTCAGTGTCATAAATGGTGGTAGAGATGCCCTAAGGATTCAGCATGTGTATTTATGAAAGCGTCCCTGTCTCAAATATTTAACATACACCTCTGCTACTTTGGGTTTTTTCCCCCTCCTTTCAATGCTTCAGGAAGAATTATTGAAATGAGACTGGGAACAGATGAATACCCTAAACACGCTTCAGCCCATTACTTTCCGTTAGGCCATTTTGCCTTCAACTCTCACTTGAGCTACTGTTCGGCAAAGTTAATAGCTGCGAGCTCTTCGGGGAAGGTTTATAAAATCATGTCCAAGAAAATAAATAGAATGAATGAGCAATCTTCAGAGAAAGCCTTGAGATTAAGGGGGGGGGAGGAGAACAGGAAAGAGTGTTCCAAATGTATTAGCCATGAAGAACACTGGGATGCAGGGAGAATGTTTTTTTCTCACAATTAGAGGAAGGAATAATATTCCTCACCAGAGAATGACATCAAAAGCTAGATCTGTACAGTACCCAGGAACCTAAACGCGTCTGATCCAAAGTTGCTTTGCTCGTAAGTTTCTTATCGCACCCTGCCTGCATTTCAATGCATTTCTGCTTCCACAGAATCAATGGGCTTTGATATGTGGAAAGCTGGAGAACAGCTTTGAACTTCACTGAACCCAATTATATCTGGCCATTTAAAAGTGCCACTGCTTGGTGATGGTGGAACACTGCTCTTTGAACTAAGAAACAGAGTTCAAGGCATACTTTGAGTGCAGCGGCTAAATTCATCCTCTATTGGGGTATGACTTTCTTGTCTAGAATCAAGAAAGGAATTGCAAAAGGGGAATTGCATTCATTAATATAAAGATACTTGGGGCAATCAAAAATGGAGGGACTGAAAATTTCTACTGAAGTTCTGTTTTAGGACACTTAACTCTTTCCATTTAAAAGCCTAAGTGAGCAGTGGGAGTCATAGAAAGTCAGAGTTATTTGACATATTGGAAGGACTCAAATGGAATCAACTGTGGTAGGAAACTTAAGGTGAAATTGGATCTAAGCTATAATGGGAGATTGGAGTGGGGATGGGAATGAGACGGCTAGTTGTAATAATAAATAGAGGTCATTGTGCATTAGTTAGTGGCAGTCATTATATGCAGTATATACGATATGTTCAATCCATGGAGGGTAAAGCTGAGTTCAGTATTAGAGCCACTTTGATTTAGGGGTTAAGGTATTGGGCTAGAAACTGGGAGGATGTGAGTTCTAGTCCCATCTTAGGCTCTCTCAGCCCAACCCATCTCACAGGTTGCTATTATTGTGGGGAAAATAGGAAGAGGAAGGACTATTAGATATGGTCACTGCTTTGACTTATTTATAAAAATAATAAAAGTGGGATATAGATAAATAAATAAATAGGGACAGTTGGCCTATATGGCAAAGGTTGCTTAATTTCTACTGGAACCTAAGTATATATAGGTAGTCCTCAACTTATCAGCCCAAAATTTCTGTTGTTAAGTGAGACAATTTTTGTTGGAGTTTTGTCCCATTTTACAACTTTTCTTGCCACAGTTGCCAAGTGAATCACTGCAGTTGATAAGTTAGTTACAGGTTTGTTAAGTGAATCTGGCTTCCCCATCGACTTTGCTTGTAAGAAGGTTGCAAAAGGTGATCACAGCAATTGCCATAAGTATGAACCCTAGGGGGAGGGCATTCTCTGTGGGCGCGCCAGACTTGTGGAACTGCTTGCCGGTCGAGCTCCGGATGGCCCCCGAGGTTCGCTCTTTCCGGCGGGATCTAAAAACTTATTTATTCAAGCAATCCGGCCTGGTTTGATGGGTTAAGGGTTGGGGTTTTAACATGGTTTTTAATTACTGTTTATATTCGGGCATAATATTTAATTGTTTTTTTTTAACTTTTGTATTTTGTTTTTATATTTATTGCCCTGTACACCGCCCTGAGTCCTTCAGGAGAAGGGTGGAATAAAAATTTAACAAATAAAACAAATAAATAAAGTTGCCAAGCATCTGAATTTTGATCACCTGATCATGGGGCTGTTACAAAGGTCTTAAGTCATAAGTTACAAAGGTCATAAGTCAGAGTGAACAATGATTAAGTCACTTTTTTCAGTGCTGTTGTAACTTCAAATGGTCACCAAATGAACTATTATAAGTCGAGGATTAACTATAGTGAAACCCATATTTCCCTAAAAATGTAATGTTGCTAAGGAAAATAAATGAATAAGCATTGCACTGTGTAAAGCAGACATGTCAAACACAAGGCCCGGGGGCCGGATCCGGCCCGCAAAGTGGTTTCATGTGGCCCGCGAAGCTATCCTGGAAACAGTGAGGGAATGGCCTCCACTGCCTTGGCCCTGGCCCAGAGACCCTCCTTCTTCCAGAGACCCTCAGATCTGTCCCACTCCTGCCCAGGCCCTCATAGGCACCCTTGATGCGAACGATGTAGAGTTGGCCACACCCACCCAGTAGGCCATAAGCACTCTAGCCATGCCCACCCAGTAGGCCACGCCCACCCTGGCCATACCCACCTGGCCCCCTGAGGGCAACTGCAATGCTGATGCAGCCTTCCATGAAATTGAGTTTGACACCCCTGGTGTAAAGGGACAAAAGGTGCCCATGGATGTCTCATTCTAAGAAAAACTGAAATGTTCTTTTTTGTTCTAATGTAGGAAACCATATTAAACAGGGCAGAATTAGAAAAAGTATGGACAAATCTTCGAATAAAAAAAATAGGTATCATTTTCCTGACAGCTTTACAAAATATATTCACAATAGGTCAGGAAGAAGTTAAACGTGGAAGAAGATAAAATAAAAAAAACCCTGACCAAATTGGAATCTGACATACTGCATTTTTTCATTCGTAAGTACGCTTAGATCTACAGAAATCATATGAGTAATCTTTTGATGCACTCCTCCCTCCCCCCCCCCCCCGTGAGACATGACATTTCTGGATATTTGGGGGACAGAAGATATACATCTCTAATCTTATCTATTGGCTGAAAAATGTATAACCTGCATTTCTTTGTAAAGACAAATTCCAAATGGCTTACAGGTATTTTACAAACAATCCCCCATACAAAATGCATTGCTTTAAAAAATCAGAATAAATATAAACCAAGTGAAAAAGTAAACATTATCAACAATCCCAAACATTATATTGGCATGAACAGTATGGCTTTTGGAGCAAAGTCTAGTTCTTCTCAGAGAATAAATGAAATAGCTGCAAAAGTCTGCTTTCTTTTGACTCTCCGGTAAGACTAATTTATTACCTCTGCCATGAAGATCAGAAGAATTTCCTTATTTCTGAGATCAGGGTTTTTCAAACTGTGTCTCATGGACAGCTGGTCACAAGATTCAAGTTTTAGTTAGGTTTTTGAGCCATTCTTTGAATGCAAAGGAAATACTGGGAGATACTTCCTCCAAGACATGATTTAAAAATATAAATATAAATTTAAAAATAAAAAAATACACCCATGATTAGAAGACTTTTGGATGAAAGTTTCTGGAGAAGATGAGCTTTTAAGTGAAAAATATTTTAAAGGTCATACTATCTTTTTCTTCCACATTTCTTTTTGACAGTAGGTTTTCAGCCCTTTCTGCTACCAAGACCAAATATTGAAATAGGCTGAATTCTAATTATGCTGATTCTAAGACTTTAGAAGATCCTGCTCCATGCTCCATTGAACTATATTATCATCTATATGCTCGTACATTCCATTAAGATTTACAATATAAGTGTGAGTAAGAGAAGGAATGGGAAATTATTTTTCCTTTATAAAAGAAATTGCCATGGATATTTTTGAGGAGAAAGACAAGCAGTTACTGTTATTTGTTATTCCATAGTCTTGATCAACACGAGGAATACTATAACCTTTCCTGATCTGTCAACTTCCCTATCACTAGGATTACACCCTATACCAGCAGATGCTAAAGACAGTGACAGATAACCCTTACTATCTCTTTAAAAAAAGTAAAGTTTCCCCACACATGTGTGCTAGTCATTTCTGACTCTAGGGGCCGGTGCTCATCTCCGTTTCAAAGCCGAAGAGCCAGTGCTTGTCCGAGGACGTCTCCGTGGTCATGTGGCTGGCATGACTAGATGCCAAAGGCACACGGAACGCTGTTACCTTCCCACCGTAGTGGTCCCTATTTTTCTACTTGCATTTTTACGTGCTTTCAAACTGCTAGGTTGTCAGAAGCTGGGACAAGTAACAGGCGCTCACTCTGTTACGCGGCACTCAGGATTCGACCCGCCAAACTGCCGACCTTCTGATCGACAAGCTCAGCGTCCTAACCCACTGAGCCACCGCGTCCCTTTACACTTACACTTCTTACACTTCTTGAAAATTGATTGAAAATTGCTTAATGTGAGGCTGTGCTTGAAAAGAATTTGGAATCTGGCTCAGAATATGGTTTTCTGCTTCCTCCTTCCTAATTCCCATTAGTCAACTCAGAAGAATAATACATTTTTTGTGGGAGTTTCATGGATTATCCATAGGGTTTTAAGTTCTAAAGGTATTGGTAATTATTTATGAAGACTTTTATGGTTAGTGTCATTATTTTGAGGACCACCTACCCTAGCTGGAATCTACCAACCCTTGACATTTTAGTAAAGAGAAAAAAATGGTCTGGTTGCTCTCCCTGAGGTAGACTGGGCAGCTGAGATAATCTCAGTGGCGGCCCCCTCTCTTTGAAACAGCTTGCCCTTGGAGGTTGCCAACGGCAAGCACTTGTTGGAAGTTATAATCCCAAATACTAGAAAGTTGTTGTGACCACAAGGATGAGGAAATCTGTTCAAGTCCAGGACTGGAAGCCAGTAGCCATTTTAAAAAAATTGAAAGGAATTTGAGGAAGGTGGCAGTTCCCACTGTGCAGAGACAGGTTTCTCCTGTCCCACCATTAGCATGGACACAACAAGCTTTTCAGATATTATCAAAATCTATTTGGCAAGATGGATTGAATGTAAAATTTGATCTACTTTGTAATCCTTCTTTATGTCTCTGCATGTGTGTTTATTGGAAGGGAAGGTGGACACATTTTGTTTTCCTAGGTGGTTAAATTAAATTAAATTAATTTTAAATTTAAATTTTAATGTTATCTTAATTTTGTGAGCTTGCATTAATTTAATCTTATTTTATTCTCTCTTTTTGTATTGATTTTAACTTGCCCTGTGAACCGCCCTGAGTCCTTCAGGAATAGGGCGGTATATAATTCAATAAATAAATAAATAAATAAATAAATAAATAAATAAATAAATAAATAAATAAATAAATAAATAAATAAATAATATGTCTGGTCGGGTGATATTCATTTTTCCAGCTACATACCCTGTTTTGGAAGCCCTGGATCATTTTGCAACAAATTTTAGGTGTGATATTTGAGTCCCACATTTCATTTTTCTCCCTGACCAATCACTCCTGACACTTTTTTTCTACACTACATTGCTCTAAGAATGCATTATTTAAAGCTCTTGCTATCTCTGTGCTGGAGAGATAAAAGCTCTGGCTGTTCTTAGGGAAAAAGCAGCAATGATATTCAGTTACTCTAATAAAGTGTGTGCGTGAGTGTGCATATACATGCACACACACAAACTCCTTGGAGACATTTTGCATAAGAAAAAGTGAGAATGACTTGAGATAATATTCCCCTAGTCTTCTCCACACAGAAACAATTGAGGCATATTATGTCCACACCTTACTGTGTGTATTCACCAGAGGGGGTGTGAAATGTTTCCCAAGCAACCAAATACTTTGCCTAAAACACTCTCTCTCTCTCTCTCTCTCTCTCTCTCTCTTTCTCTCTCTCTCTCTCTCTCTCTCTCTCTCTCTCTCTCTCTCTCTCTCTCTCTCTCTCTGTCATATTGCATATTTCAAAGGTTTATGTTACTTTCATACTTTCTGTAGGTGCCTGCCTGAAACAGTCAGTCATGTTTGACAGCAGCCTAGCATTCCAAACAGAAAAGAGGAATCTATCAATGGATGAGTGGTCTATCTATACTTTTAGTTCATCTTTTTCCAAAGGCTTATATTTACAAATCAGGACTAGGATCCTAGCAGAGGCAAATGGGAAACAAGAATGGACAAGGATGCTTTCTGAGCGAATGGGGTGAAGTCAGGGGCAATTCAACCTTTCCATCTCTGAATCTTCTGAATCCATTTATTTATTTATTTATTTATTTATTTATTTATTTATTTATTTATTTATTTATTTATTTATTTATTTATTTATTTATTTATTTATTTATTTATTTATTTAATTGGATTTATATACCGCCCTTTCCCACAGGACTCAGGGCGGTTTACAGGGTATTTAAAACAGGAAATATAAAAGTTAAAAACAATTAAAAATAATTACAACAGTCCCTGAAAAAGTAAAAAAAAAACCAATTAAAATTAAAATTAAAGTTCTCAGCTTGGGCCAGAGAGCTCAAAGAGCCAGGTCTTCAGGTCCCGGCGGAATGAACGGAGGTCGGGGGCAGTCCTAAGCTCCACGGGCAGCTGGTTCCAGAGGGCAGGTGCACCACTGAGAAGGCCCTCCCCCTGGGTGTTACCCGCCGGCAATCTTTTACCGGTGGCACCCTGAGAAGTCCCTCCCTGTGGGAGCGCACTGGACGAAGGGAGCTTGATGCTGGCAGCAGGTGTTCCCTCAGATATCCTGGACCCAAGCCATTTAGGGCTTTATAGGTCATTACCAGCACCTTGAATCTCACCCGGAGGGCAACCGGAAGCCAATGCAGCTCGTGGAGTAGAGGTGTTACATGGGAGTATCAGGAAACCCCCATCACAACTCGCGCAGCCGCATTCTGCACCAGCTGAAGCCTCCGAGTGGTCCTCAAGGGCAGCCCCATGTAGAGAGCGTTGCAGTAGTCTAAACGGGAGGTCACGAGCGCATGAGTGACTGTGCATAGGGTATCTCGGTCCAGGTAGGGTCGCAACTGGCGCACCAGGCGAACCTGAGCAAAAGCCCCCCTGGTCACGGCTCCTATGTGGTCTTCAAAATTGAGCCGGGAGTCAAGGAGGACGCCCAAGTTGCGAGCCCTATCAACGGGGTTAACACCTCACCCCCCATCGTTAAAGGTGGAATGGTCTGGTTAACCCGAGATGCCGATATGCACAGCCTTGGCAGGATTGAGACGAAGCCTTTTTCTCCCCATCCAGACCTGGACCGCCTCCAGGCACCGGGACATCACGGCGAGGGCATCGCTGGGTTGGTTCGGGGTGGAAAGAAAAAGTTGAGTATCATCAGCGTACTGATGATACCCCACCCCGAAACCACGAATGATCTCACCCAGCGGCTTCATGTAGATGTTGAACAGGAGGGGCGAGAGAACCAACCCCTGAGGAACTCCACAAACAAGAGGCCTCGGGGTGGATCTCTGCCCTCCCATCAACACTGACTGCGAGCGGCCCAGGAGATAGGAGGAGAACCACCGTAAAATGGTGCCTCCCACTCCCAACCCCCTGAGACGCCGCAGTAGGATACCATGGTTGATGGTATCAAAAGCCGCTGAGAGATCTAATAGGACTAGGACTGAGGAACAACCCCTGTCCCTAGCCCGCCAGAGATCATTCACCAGCGCGACCAATGCCGTCTCCGTGCTGTGTCCGGGCCTGAAATCCGATTGGTACGGGCCCAGATAATTTAGGAAATCCTTGAGATTGATTTGAGCTGTTTTGCTTTTATTAAATCTATTGAGACATTAGGACACTATGAGCACAGGCATGCTTGCATTTTTACTATAGAGCACGGGAACAACCCCGAGCAATGAATGTTTGCCAATTCTGTTCAACAACCGATTAGGCAGAACTGTCAACTGGTCACTAGCTGCTTGCTGGTCAATACCTGACTGCTTTATTCTGACTCTCTCTGCTCCACACAATAGTACACACACACACACACACACACACACACACACACACTAATAAAAATAAATGAATTTTCCATCTTTCTGTGCTTGCTGCAGTGGTAGTCTGCTGTTCCCTTTGGAATTAAGGCTGGTATACTGGCAGTTCTTCATTTGTGCTGCTTCACTTACCCATGCCAAATTGTTGCTACGAAGGGAAGCAAGCCCAAAGTCTCCTCCAGTACACACATACACATCCCTTTCCAGCATATGATGAGAATATATTGACACGTCTGCAATGATGATCCTTTCACATGACAATTCCCCATCCACAGACATACTGCTGACACAAGGATATATTGAAATTCATTGCAGTTGAGAGCCTTTGGTTGTGATAGCAGGTGATATCAAAGAGAGGCTGACACAAAATAATGTGTGTTTTGGGACTGCCCCTTAATCTGGAAGAGCCTTCTGTTTGGAAAAGGACCGCTTCTTTTAGCATCCTTTGTTGCTGTTTAGGAATGGGTAAGTTGTAAAAATGGATTCCGTTGAAATTTGTTACTGTATTACTGCTTTTAAGTTGTAGTCGGCCTCACATGTTCTAGAAGGCATGCATACCAACCGCCCTGAGTCCTCAGGGAAAGGGCGGTATATAAATGCAATAAAATAAATAAATAAATAAATAAAGATGCTAAGGTGGGCTTTCAATGCCTTCCCAAGACAAGGCGCTTGAATAACAATTATTGAAGCAAGTTTTATAGCTACAACATAAAGGAGACTTGTTTACAGGGGATATATTATAAAGGTAAGCAAATCTTAGCATTCTGTATAGTTAGTTATTTTCTTTTAAGAAGGAAGTCCAAAAACACATGTTCTGAACACACATGCCTGAGAAGACTGGCAGAAGGAAGTGACCTCAGATTAGCATTTTGTGGAAGCTTTCATAATAATGATAGTAATAATCCCACCCCATTGACTCTAAGATGATGATGATGATGATGATCATAATAATAATAATAGCACAAGTGGGGGGAAATGCGCGCCCATGTGTACACGCAATGGCCAGCTGTTTCCATGGCCTGCAGGCCAAGAGCCCACGGCCTGGTCCCAGGCCACGGACCATAGGTTGGGGACCCCTGTTTTAAGCTGAAACTATGTGCTACTTTTATCATAGATATTTTGGTTGGTTAGATACTTGCGAGCAGACATTCAAAGAGAACCAGTTCTGCTGAAGGAGGAAAAAAAGTGTGAACTTGCCTGCAAATATTATTAAAGGGCAAATATATACCAGTATTCATTATGCTTAATTTAATAAAACATTTACTATAAAAATAAAAGGTCAAATCACAATGTTACACTCAGAATCTTACCATATGAGAAGCTATTTAATGAGGTATTTTTAATTTAAGGAAAGATTTGAAGGTGGACAACTGAATGACAGTTTGTAATAATGCTGCTTTTATAGGCATGTTAGAAGTAGAAGATATTGGCAAGCATCTAGTTTGAAATGTCATTTGGAAATGATGAAATGAAGACTGGATGTTGAAACTTAAAATTTTGAAAGCCTCCTGGAAGAAGGATTGTTGGAATAATCTCTATGGTCAGTTAAATTTTAAGATAGGGGTCCCCAACCAGACTTGTACCGGTTTGTAGCTTGTTAGGAACTGGGCCATGCAAGTGGCACGTGAGCAAGCGAAGCTTCGTCTGCGCATGCACAGGATGTAGGTTGTATGCAAAATCAACCTCCACACCCAGGTTCATGGAAAAATTGTCTTCTACAACCAGTCCCTGGTGCCAGAAAGGATGAGGACTGCTGTACTAAGATATAGTATATATCCTTTTCTGGACTTTTGCATAATAGCAGATAGGCAGAGATACAGTATGTGAAACCTAAATAATTTGTGGATCCTACCTGTGATCAATGTTTCCAATGCATTCTAGGATAGTAAGAATGCCATAAACAGACATCTGTTGCTTCATTGTATGGCCATAAACCATGTTAATTTACATGACTACTTAGCTGTCATATAAAAAAATCAACTTTTTAAAGAAGGTTTGTAGATCTCTTTATAGAAAAAGGGTAATATCATCCTTGCAAGAAAAATAAATGCAACCATTGTTTTGATATCTGGCAAGGGAGAAATACGCATTACGCAAGCCCCTTCGCCACGACAAGGCAGTAATCCATGAAGGGGATACAATCCTCAAAATGACAGAATGATCTCAGTTTGAATCCAAAGCAAACCATTCAATATCACAGTAGTACATGTCTATGCCCCAACCACCGGTGCTGAAGAGGATGAAATTGACCGGTTCTATGAAGCCCTACAGCACCTTATAGAACTAACACCAAAAAATGATGTCCTTATCATCATGGGGGATTGGAATGCTAAAGTAGGAAGCCAAAAGATAACTGGAATAACAGGCAAGTTTGGCCTTGGAGCACAAAATGAAGCAGGGCACAGGCTGATAGAATTTTGTCAAGAGAATACGATGGTCATAGCAAACACTCTTTTCCAACAATCCAAGAGACGGCTGTACACATGGACATCACCAGATGGTCAACACAGAAATCAGATTGACTATATGCTCTGCAGCCAAAGATGGAGAAGCTCTATACAGTCAGTAAAAACAAGACCAGGAGCTGACTGTGGCTCAGACCATGAGCTTCTCATTACAAAGTTTAGGCTAAACTGAAGAAAGTAGGGAAAAGCACTAGGCCACTCAGGTATGAATTAAATCATATCCCTGTTGAATATACAGTAGAGGTGACAAATAGATTTAAGGAATTAGATCTGATAGACAGAGTGCCTGAAGAATTATGGACAGAGGTTCACAATATTGTACAACAGGTAGCAACCAAAATCATCCCAAAGAAAAAAAATGCAAGAAAGCAAGATGGTTGTCTGAGGAAGCTTTGCAAATAGCTGAGGAAAGGAGGAAAGCGAAAGGCAAGGGAGAAAAAGAAAGATACGGCCAATTGAATGCAGAATTCCAGAGAATAGCTAGAAGAGATAAGAATGCCTTCTTAAATGAACAGTGCAAAGAAATAGAAGAAAACAATAGAATAGGGAGGACCAGAGATCTTTTCAAGAAAATTGGAGAGATGAAGGGAATGTTTCATGCAAAAATGGGCATGATAAAGGACCAAAATGGCAGGGACCTAACAGAGGCAGAAGAGATTAAGAGGTGGCAAAATTACACAGAAGAACTATACAAGAATGAGCTTAACGTCCCTGATAATCACAATGAGGTGGTCACTGACCTCGAGCCAGACATCCTAGAATGTGAAGTGAAGTGGGCCTTAGAAAAGCTGAGCAACAACAAAGCTAGTGGAGGTGACAGTATTCCAGCTGAGCTATTCAAAATCTTAAAAGACGATGCAGTAAAAGTGCTACACTCCATTTGCCAGCAAATTTGGAAAACTCAACAGTGGCCACAGGATTGGAAAAGATCAGTTTACATTCCAATTCCAAAGAAAGGCAGTGCCAAAGAATGTTCAAACTATCACACCATTGCACTCATTTCTCATGCTAGTAAAGTTATGCTTAAAATCCTACAAGCCAGACTCCAGCAGTATGTGGATCGAGAACTACCAGAAGTACAGGCAGGATTTTGAAGAGGCAGAGGAACTAGAGATCAAATTGCCAATATACGCTGGATCTTGGAGAAAGCTAGAGAGTTCCAGAAAAACATCTACTTCTGCTTCATTGACTATGCTAAAGCCTTTGATTGTGTGGATCATAACGAACTGTGGCAAGTTCTTAAAGAGATGGGCGTACCAGACCATCTTATTTGTCTCTGGAGAAACCTATATGTGGGCCAAGAAGCAACAGTGAGAACTGGACACGGAACCACTGATTGGTTCAAAATTGGGAAAGGAGTCCGGCAAGGCTGTATACTGTCGCCCTGCCTATTTAACTTATATGCAGAGCACATCTGGAGAAAGGCAGGGCTAGATGAATCAAAAGTTGGAATTAAGATTGCCAGAAGAAATATCAACAACCTAAGATATGCAGATGATACCACTCTAATGGCAGAAAGTGAAGTGGAACTAAAGAGCCTTTTGTTGCGGGTGAAGAAGGAGAGTGCAAAACTTGGGATGAAACTTAACATTAAAAAAACTAAGATCATGGCATCCGGCCCTCTCAAAGTCGGACACGACTTTGCAGCTAACAAAGGGAGAAATAATTGTGATTATCCTATGCTGTTGCATTACTGAAATACACTAGCTAAAACCTCAACCAATATATAATTAGAACAGCAAGAAGTGTTTGCTAACATTGCCCATATAATTTGTACCTTGCTTTGCTAAATTTTGTAGACAACAGATACCATTGAAGGATTTTATATGTATAGATTTTCAAATCAAATAAACATGACCACATGAAATAACAATCCTCAACTCCACGTCTTGCAATGGACATTCTAAGTAATTTTCTCCTTAATTTGATGTATGAATCAAGTTCAGCCTGTCTCATTTTCAAGCAATTTTACAGTCCAAGCAATTTGTAATCTAGTTTTTTTGCGGTGTTGGGAATGGTAGAGGAGACCAATTTTAGCTAATAATTTACAAATCACCATATCCAATTTCTCTTTAAAAGCTTTGCTTTATTATCTGAGGTCTGGTTAGCCCTAACATAATAAAACAGCCAGGCATTGACCTGTTTCTCAGTTCCCAAAGCCTGGAACTTAGAATCAAGAAGGCCTTTCTCACAGGCTATTCATTGTTGCAACAGTGGTTAAAAAAGATGACAAGGAGAAAAAGTTGGGTGTGTGTGTTGAGGTTTGACTGAAATCTCAGAGCAACTAATAAAAGGAGGCCAGAGAAATGCATATGCCACTGCCTTCCATTAGACTGGGAGAACAAATTTTGGACATTGCTATTCAAAACAGATATGGCTCTTTCAGTGATGGTCCAAGGAAAACTGACTCATTTTAGGAATGATGTACCAGGAAAATGCAACTTCCTCTTCTGTGCACACTACTCATATCACATAGTTTTCATACAATACAGAGCTTCTTGCTATTGAAGAGATGTCTTCCAGTCAGGATCCCTTGCCCTCGAGTTATTATACATTTTTGTATACATGCCTTTACAATTGGATGGTCAACCAATCCTGATGGGGTGGATCACGGGGGGGGAGGACAATGAAAGTAGCATTGTGATCCAAGCCCATATCATTTTAATTGCTTTATGGTGTCACACATGTACATGAAAATCTGACCCCGGACTGGGAGGCTTTCATTGTTTTGACCAAACCAGGAAGTGTCTATGGATGCTTTCTCACTATTTAGTCATGGCAGCAGCAGCAACATAAAGAGTGGGCAAATGAAGCAATTACTTGGTCCTCTCACTTGAACCCCCAATTTTTGGGTGAAATTCCATCTTCTAAAAAGGGAAACATGGACTGAACCGATGGCTGGCTTGTTCTCTTTAGCCAGTTAACAAGCTGTAATAATATTGTATGAAGACATTTATTTATTTATTTATTTTATTTATTTATTTTTATTAGATTTATATACCGCCCTTCTCCCAAAGGACTCGGGGCGGTGTACAGGGCAATTAAAACACAATATACAATATACAAAGTTAAAATAAATTAAATTAAATAGCCCTAACAAGAAAACACATTCTAACAATTTAAAATTTAAAATTTTAAAATCCCAATCCCTCAATCCAGGCCAGCAAGCTCAAATAACCAAGTTTTCAGGTCGCGGCGAAAGGAGCAAAGGTCGGGAGCCATCCTGAGCTCAACAGGGAGCTGGTTCCAGAGGGCAGGTGTGCCCACAGAGAATGCTCTCCCCCTGGGGGCTGCCAGTCAGCATTCCCTGGCCGACGGCACCCTGAGGAGGCCCTCTCTGTGGGAGCGCACAGGACGATGGGAAGTTGACGCTGGCAGAAGGTGCTCCTGTAAATAATCCGGACCCATGCCATTTAGGGCTTTATAGGCCATCACCAGCACCTTGAATCTGACTGATCTTATATTAAGTAAGGAAAACCTTAATCGTTATTTTTCAGAACACTTACCAATGGATGTTTAAAATGTCCCTGGGCAATTCTTGACACCATTTCTGGAGGCATTGTTTTGAAATATGTCTGCACACATTCATAAAGCTAGTCATTTTGGGGGTACAATTTCCCAGAACTCAGTAGCAAAGTATCACATGTTGTTCTATTCTTATGACATATTTCAAATCACAGCCTGCAAGACATAGCAGCATGCCAGCAACATGCTGTCACTTCTTCTTCTTCTTTTTTTTTTAAAAAAAATGCAGTTACCTTAGCTAAAAATAATTCATTCAGCTGCAAAGGAGGACAAAAGCTCCTGTACTAGCAGTAGCTGTGTAAAAATAGGAGTTCC
Organism: Vipera ursinii; assembly: GCF_947247035.1. Lineage (NCBI taxonomy): Eukaryota > Metazoa > Chordata > Lepidosauria > Squamata > Viperidae > Vipera > Vipera ursinii. The sequence continues at coordinate 275,858,998 of NC_139512.1, read as the reverse complement.
AAGTGATGTAGTTTTCCATATGTTGCACATATCAGTTCAACCTAAAAAAACCAAAATCCCATTGCTCAAATGAAATTGCAAATTAAAATGTTATGCCATAACTACAAATAGGAAAAGTAACCAATGAAGTAAAAATTTAGGACACAATTTAAAACATGCTAGTTTTACAGTCATAAATACCTGGGAAGATCCTGGAAAAGATAATCAAAAAACAGATCTGCAAACAACTAGAAGCAAACAAAGTTACAACTAGTAGCCAGCAAGGATTAATCAAAAACAGATCACGCCAAACCAATCTTATTTTATTCTTCGATAAAGTGACCAAACTAATAGACCAGTGAAATACTGTGGACGTAGTATACTTAGACTTCACTAAGGTATTTCATAAAGTAGACCACCACCTACTTCTTGGTAAGCTAGAAAAAGGTGGAATAGGCAACCTAACCACCAGATGGATCTGTAGCTGGCTGGCAAACTGCACTCAATGAGTAGTCCTCAATGGCATCACATCCATATGGAGAGAAGTAAGCAGTGGGATACCACAAGGTTCTGTCTTAGGCCCAGTACTCTTCAATATCTTCATAAATGACTTAGATGAGGGAATTAAAGAGGAACTCATCAAATTTGCAGATGACACCAAACTGACAGGAGTAGCCAACATCCCAGAAGACAAACTCAGGATCCAAAAAGATCTTCACAAACTGGGAACAATGGGCCCTCTCCAACAAAATGAGTTTCAATGTGAAGAAAAGCAAAGTTTTACATTTAGGCAGGAAAAATCAAAGCTACAAGAATAGATTGGGTGAGACCTGGCTTAAAAACAGTAACTGTGAGAGGGACCTTGGAGTCCTAGTGGACGATCACTTGACTATTAGCTAGTAGTGTGCAGCAGCCGCCAAAAAAGCTAATACAATCCTGGGTTGCATAAATAGAGGCCTAAAATCAAGATCATGCGAAGTATTAGTATCGCTTTATAAAACCCTAATAAGACCACACCTGGAATACTGCAGCCAATTTTGGTCACCATATCACAAAAAAGATGCTGAGAGTTTGGAAAAAATTCAAAGAGCAACTAAGACGATCAAAGGCCTGGAGACTAAAACATACGAAGAACAGCTACGGGACTTGGGTCTGGCTAGTCTAAAGAAAAGAAGAAACAGGGGAGACATGATAGCAGTTTTCCAATATTTGATGGGCTGCCACCAAGAAGAGGGAATCACGTTATTCACCAAAGCACCAGAGGGCAGGACAAGAAACAATAGTTGGAAACTGACCAAAGAGAGAAGCAACCTGGAATTAAGGAGAAACCTCCTGGCAGTGAGGACAATTAACCAGTGGAACAGCTTGCCTCCAGAAATCGTGGGTGCTCCATCACTGGAGATTTTTAAGAAGAGGCTAGACAGTCAATTGTCTGAAATAGTATTGGTTCTCCTGCTTGAGCAGGGGGCTGGACTATAAGACCTCCAAGGTCCCTTCCAGCTCTATTCTATTCTATTCTATTCTATTCTATTCTATTCTATTCTATTCTATTCTATTCTATTCTATTCTATTCTATTCTATTCTATTCTATTCTATTCTATTCTATTCATATGTTATAGAACAGGAGCCAGAGGGGTTTTTTTTTAATACCTTGTTCCATCCTCTCTTTCTGCCCATGCAACTGTCTCTCACACCCACCAACATGCTTAGGGTGCACACACAGAGTTGTATCTAAGATATCGGCCAGCTTGAGTGACCGTGAATCCTACTTAAGAATTCTTTTCTTTAAGAGCTAATAAATCACAGCCCAGTATTTGCAAGAATCCTCTCCTTCAAGAGTTATCTCCAAGTCTAGGCAGCCCTTAAGGGTTTAAATACGAAGCTAAAAGGAGAAAGGAACCCTAAAACTGCCCAGAAACAATTGGCAACTGGTCAACAAGGACATGGATCATCTGGTCACAGTCTTCCAATTCTTAAAATAGTTTGTAAAGGTAACTGCTAATGGATAACAGCTGCACCTAGCTTATTTATGATGACCTTGAAAAAGTTAAGCCAGGCCAAACCTAGTTAGAATGGATGAGAGACCACCACAAAGATAATTGGAAAAACAACTAGGGGCAAACTGTATCTGTTCTGCTGTCAAGAAAACTATAGGGATATGTCTGGTAGTCATCAAGAGCTGAGCAGAACTTAGAGGCCTCACCTTTTTGCTGCTAATGAGAGACTTCACCTTTTTGCTGCTGGTTCTCTCTTTAGGGCCACGACTCATCCTGAAAAATTCTCTCTCCCATCGACAGTTAGATTTTAAAACAACCTCCATTTAATTGCTCTGGGGACAGAGCAACGTATCGTGAGTGACCTTGTTGACAATGCAAGTGGTAATACTGTTTTTCAGTCCATTAATGCTGGACCTAAAAATCACATTGTCGTTAGACATGCAGCAACTGTTAACAAACACATTGAGGTGTAGGAGCTAGGAAGATATGAGGGGACTTTAAATTTATTGGCTTAGTTTGCACATTTATATAGCTGCCTGTCCACTAATGGAACTCTGAGCAGGGAAGAAATGATACATACATCAGTTAAAAAAAACCAAGTTGGGGCTATTGTAAAAACACTGAGGGGAGGGCAGGGGGATTTCAGTATTTGCAGCCTTTCAGAAGGCCAACAGGATTGAAGTCAGTCAAATCGGGGGGGGGGGGAGGGAGGGAGAGGCTGTTCCATAAGGCACACCTGATTCATCAGGGGACACTGCTTCACCAATGGGACTTGGAGCCTGCCCATTCTGCCGGACCTAGAGGGATGTGCAAAAACCACCAGGGATAAGCAGTTATGGGGCACTGTTACTGGAAAGGCTTTACTCTCCCCTAGTCTGTATAACACACACACACACACACACACACACACACAGCCCCATGTTGTGACTAGGCTTTAAAATACCCTATTTTGTGTCAAAGGAGCCCTGGTACTAGAGGACTCGTATCTTTTTCCATTATTTCCTTTCCCCCCCCCATTTCACTGCCATATCAGTAAAGGGAAAGTAAATTGCCATATGGTCTTTATTGTGAAGGTAAGATTTCTACAAAAAAATCTTTGTAATCAGAAAAAAAAGGAAGACAAGATTAAGCTGATTAAACTGAGAAAGTCAAAAAAGGACAACTTGAAAGATTAGCTCTAGGACGCCTGAAAAGCATAATCCTCCATGCATGTTAAGTAGAACAGTCCCTCTCTCCTATCAGCCCTTCATCTGGTGACCTTCTGTTCCATTAGCTCACAGCTACCTGATCCAAGGCAAACAGTGTAAATTGAAAAGCCTGAATTCCAGTGATTACAGCAGGTACTGCTGCAAGCCTTTGTTATCATTAGGGAGTCTTGACCGACGTTTGCTGGGAAAACGAGAGGGTGAGGAAATAATGATAAATCAGGATTGTGCCAAGAAAAAGGAGAGGAAAATAAGTACAATTACGGACAAGCCTTTTTTCATTTGTTGTTATGTCTACAGTTAGATCAGAGGGGAAGGGCAGGCAGGAACAGCTCGAAACCTCCAAGGATTTCTAGCAGTTCAGCTTCAGTACACACAAACATGCAAGCTTATCCAACAGAAGCATGTAGTCCACCGATCCCAGTATACAAAAACAAAAACAAGCCAAGAATAAATCACTTGAAAACATGTTTGCATTCCTGAACTGATGGTTTTTATATAGCACTTGGCTTATTTTACACCAGAATGAGCTGCCAGGAGAAGTGCTGTAAATCTCATATACTTAACCTAAACAGAGTAATACATTCTGGCAAGATTACAATAAATATGAAAGGAAATCAAATAATGTGCCACTAATGCAAGCATCCCTATACTGAGCAAGATAAATTTGAGAGTGTTGTTGTTGTTTTCTTTAATGGAGTAAATTGCTATATTCCTTGAATCAGAAACTGATGTTCAACCTGATGGACATATTAAGGCCCTCTGCATTTGCATTCATTTACGTAGGAGAGATAGCCTGGGTTGAGTTTACATATGCTTGGTAATTTATTTCATGTAGTTGGTAATGTATTACTGTGCCTGGAGTGCAAAAATGTATCCTATAAGGGGCTCCTTTTACAATAGAGATGGGCAATCTGTTCCTATAGGGCACGGATGTCAAACTCAATCGCGTCACATGACATATTGTGATGTATTGCAAAGTTTTTTGCCTTTGCAGACCTGGGGTGGGTGTGGCCTGTACATGACACATCCTGCCCGTGGCCTGCCAGTTTGACACCCCTGCTATAGTGATTGTATGTGGCTCCAAGGCTGTGCCAAGTCAAAAATTTTTAAAAAGGTAAGATTGCAGCCCTGATTTTTTATTTGGCTCTCCTTCATTGTTGTAAGCTGTCCAGAGCTGGGTGACTAAATAAAGAGACTGATCTGTTATTAGCCGATCAGGCCTACCATCTTGACTCTGACCATTCAAGTGGACAGACCTGTGTGGCTTCAACTTCCTCTGCCACTGGACCCTCTTCTGATAACATTTCCTGAAGTTTGGACAGAGTTTCTTGCCATTCAAAGGCAGGAAACAAATAAAAACAGTAGTGTAAATTCTATAACAATGTTAACATACTTTAAATTCTCCCCTTTTCCAATTAGTCTATCAAAACCTAGGCAAATGAAAACCCACTGCCCATCACTTACAGTATATAGCTACTTCAGCCATGAATTGTTGCCATTCACTCTTGTCCAAAAAGTATTAAAAGTGCCTGTTTAAAGAATATGGGGAAATTTCAGTTTTTACAAAACCAATAAACTGGATATCTGAGTGGGATTAACTGGAACAATTGCCTTTTTTTTACAAGGTAAGTCCAAAGGCTGGTACTTCCATTTATAGCCCTAAATACTTTGGGATAAAGAAACCTGCAGAACTTATCTTTTCAAGCTTTTCCATCATATTCAGAGTGCCTTCTTCAAATTGCTCAACTTTAACAGCTGATGGGAAAGATGCTTGTGGAGCAAGCTTGGGAGACACTTCACTGCATTTCACCAAGGAAATTTAAGATACAAAAACAATAAAGCAAACATAACTCATATTTTAAAAGGTTATGTTATGTATCCAATGCAGGCATCTGCATAGCAACAGCCACAAGGGGGCGTTGGCCTGAACGGTTTTGGCGGGAAACCTAGGGCCAACCCCATTGGCTGGACGCCTACCTGGCTAGGTATTTAAGGAGGCCAGGTAACCCTCGTTCCCCAGTATGCTACCCCCCCCAATAAAGAGCTGAACACGTACTCCGGCTGGCGTATCTTCCTTGTGTTGGACCCACTACATTACAGGTTAATTTAAGTCATTGATAGACCCTGAAGTTATGAACTTCCTGGCCTGGATTTCTGCTTTCATGCAATTTAATGAAGTTGAGGACAAGCCTATCACAACAATTATCTAAGGTTCTTCAGAACTGATGATTTGACCTCAGGGGACAGGGTTTTCTCAGTTCATTATTTTATAAAAATCATAGTTTGATTAAGAAGTTTTCTCTTCAAGAAAGCTCAAGATAATTTGTTGTTCTCAGGCATTCTAATTCTGCAGTGTTTTTGAAGTTAACGATTTCTTCTTATTTTATGAATATTCTGCCAAGCTGACAGAATTAATCTTAAGAACATTGTATTAATTATCTCTATGATTGCCAGCTGCTTCAAGAATCTTTGCAACTGGAGTGTGAGATAATAAACACTGCAACAAACAAGCAAACACACTCTGTGACTTACTTATTTGTAACGTCTGATAGGGATTGAGGAGGTCTAAGTAAGAGATGAATTTTTCTTGCAATCTGAGGTCCCTAATCCCTGTAAGAGAGCACAGCATTTAAATCAGTGGATTCAGGACAGAAAGTGAAATAGATTGACTACAGGTGAGTAGTGAAACTGATCAGCGTGCATATTTTCCACTCAGTCAAATATATTATATAGTTGTTGTGATGATAAAAATGGATAAGTTGATTGTCTCTAGAAATGTATCAGTAACAGCTTATTTGTTGGCTCAGTTATTCAGTTTATATGGCCTCCCACTCGATAAACAACTCATAGTAGGAGTTTGGAGATAAGAGTTGGCTCCACCTCAATATGTATGTATGTATATATACTACATACTATATATATAGTATATATATATATATATATATATATATATATATATATATATATATATATATATATATATATATATATATATATATGGGACGCGGTGGCTCAGTGGGTTAGGACGCTGAGCTCGTTGATCAGAACGTCGGCAGTTTGGCGGGTTGAATCCCGAGTGCCATGTAACAGGGTGAGCGCCTGTTACCCATCCCAGCTTCTGCCAACCTAGCAGTTTGAAAGCACGTAAAAAAGCAAGTAGAAAAATAGGGACCACTACGGTGGGAAAGTAACAGCATTCGGTGCGCCTTTGGCATCTAGTCATGCCACAGAGAGGGCCTCCTCAGGGTGCCACCGATCAGAGAATCCTTCTCTGTGGGCGCCCCGGAGCTATGGAATCAGTTACCGGTTGAGCTCCGGATGGCGCCCGATCTTCGCTCCTTCCGTCGCGATCTAAAGACATTCTTATTTGAACAAGCCGGCCTGGCCTGATGGGGGATGGGTGGGGTTTTTTATTGTTATTTTAATATTTGTATTTACTGTTTTTAGTGGGCATATATTTAATCCTTTTTTTAACTTTTGTAACTCTGTATTTTTATGCTTGCCCTGTTCACTGCCCTGAGTCCTTCGGGAGAAGGGCGGTATATAAATAAAATTATTATTATTATTATTATTATTATTATTATTATTATTATTATTATTATTATTATTATTATTATTATTATTATTATTATGCCGGCCACATGACCACGGAGACGTCCTTGGACAAGCACTGGCTCTTTGGCTTTGAAACGGAGTTGAGCACCGGCCGCTAGAGTTGGAAACGACTAGCACACATGTGCGGGGGAACCTTTACCTTTACATGTGAACTCATCTGACTACCATACCAAATTATCCAACCTACTCCGAGACTCCACATACAAACTCCTCAAGACAGATCCCACCACCTACCTGGAAAAAACCACAAAATCCAAAATAAAAGCCACCCCCATCAGTGAAGACATCCAGAAAACAATCATTCCCAGAGAAAAATCATCCAGATGTCCTAAGCTCTATGGTCTGCCCAAGATACACAAAGAAGGAACCCCACTCAAACCCATAGTCAGCTCCATAGGCTCACCTCTACAAAATCTAGCCAAATTTCTTGCCAAACAACTACAGCCTTACACAAATTCCATCACCTCACACGTACAAAACTCATTCCAATTTATAGAGATCATAAGTAAACTAAACTTACAGCCCTGTGACCTACTTGTGAGCTTCGATGTCGTATCCCTCTTCACCCAAGTGCCAATCAAAGAAGCCTTGACAGCTATCCGAAATAAATACAACCCCCCCAAAACACATCCTAGATCTGACCAACCACTGCCTATCCAACACATACTTCATCTACAATGGACAAAGATACAAACAAATGGAAGGAGCACCCATGGGATCACCCCTTTCACCTGTCATCGCAAACCTCTACATGGAACACTTTGAAACCCTCGCTCTAGAAAAATCCAACCACTAACCCAAACTGTGGCTCAGATACGTAGATGACACCTTTGTAATCTGGCCACACGGCAAAGAAAAACTGGATGACTTCCTCACACACCTCAATAGCCTACACCCCAAAATACAATTCACCATGGAAACAGAAGCCAACAATCAACTTCCCTTCCTTGATGTCTTAGTCTACAAGAAATCCAATGGCTCCCTAGGACACACTATCTACCATAAAAAAACACACACAAACCGCTATCTGAATGCACTCTCACACCACCACCCAGCACAGATCAACTCCGTAGCCAAGACACTCATCTCCAGAACAAAACACCTAGCTGACGAACAACACCTAAAAACCGAACTACACACTCTCACTAATGCACTAACAGCCAATGGATTCCAAAGAAACACGATTACCAACTTAATCTGAAGAGAGACACCCACAAAAACCCAAGACAGAGAACAAGAAAATGGCAAAGCCCTCCTCCCATACTTAAAAGGGACCACAGACAGAATCAGCAAGATCCTCCAAAAACACAACATCAAAACAGCATTCTACACAGACAGAAAAATATCCACCATCCTAAGAAACCCCAAAGACATAATTGGGTTAGAAAACCAAGGAGTATACAAAATCCCATGCACCACCTGCCCCACCACATACATCGGACAGACCAACAGAAGAATAAGTGCACGCATTGAAGAGCACAAAAACTCACTCAGAAAGGGAGAACAAACTTCATCCCTGGTCCAACACTTTGAAGCCACGGGACATGAAATTGATTTTTAAAAAACCAAAACTATCGCCAAAATTGAACATTTTAACAACAGAATAATCAGAGAAGCCATTGAGATAGAAAAACGCCCCACAGCATGAACAAACGAGATGATACCTCTCGCCTACCAGCCATTTGGAAACCCACCTTGATTGACAGACGAGTCCCAACCACCAAGAATGATACTAGACCCAAACTCATGATAACATCACATGACATCACCACCACACAACCATTCAAAAAGCAAATCCGAACCCACAATGATAATGACGCACAACCATAAAACAGAAACCTAACTACAGCTGCAACATCAGCCACTTTAAACCCCTCCAAACCACACAATAAGCAAACTGACACCCACTATAAAAACATGGCACCACCACAAATACGAAGCCGAACAAAAGCAGCACAACTCACCAGCTCAGGTCTAAGGCTGGCAGCTGAGACCAGCCCATCCACTCAAAAAACACCCCCACCCAATCAGAACACCCCCACCATTCAAAACACACTCCCACCCAATCAGAACACACCTAATCCCCCACCCAATCAGAGCACACCTCCACCCACAGAACACACCCCCTCTGGCAGTTTAAAAAAGAGGAACAAACAGCCACTACCACATGCTTCTCCCAGAAGAAGGAAGCTGAAGCCACCAGCCTGAGGATGATGGATGGGATTCCGTCGAAACGTTGCTCCTACACCTTCAATTCTACGTGGGGAAAAACCCGAATGACCAAAGATCCACATACAAACACCCGCGAAAACCTCAGAAAACACACACACACACACACACACACACACACACACACATATATATATGTGTGTGTGTGTGTGTGTGTGTGTGTGAAATGTTAACTATTTAGATTACCTTGCTAGGCCCCAAACATGGGGCAAATCTTTATTTCCTGTTTTCAGCCTATCTTAAAGGCCATTGAACAGGCAGTAGTCACACCGGACAGCTCATATATTTGTGTAAATAAAGATTTGCCCCATGTTTGGGGCCTAGCAAGGTATCTAAATAGTTAACATTTGACACATATCTCCCCTTGCAGATAAAGCTAACAAAGCGAGAGAGATCCTGTGGCTCAAGAGGTAAAAACACTGCCTAATGTGCAATCAGCCCAGGTTCGAATCTCAGAAGGGTATGGCTGACTGATGAAAACTAATAAGTTAGAAATGCATTTCAGTCTCCCTTAATTCTTTGTTAGTAATTTACACACACACCCACACACACACACACACACACACACACATATATGTATGTATATGTGTGTGTATACACACACACACACACACACACACACACACATGTTATACAATAACAAACCCATGTTTGTTAACAATAGCAACCCTTTGTTATCAGGATGGAGAGAGTTCCTTCTGGGAGTTTCTGCCTCACTTACTAAAGTAATGCAGACATTTTGGGTAACACATACCTTCTCTCAAATGGGTAGATAATGCCATTTGCTGCTCTGTCTTTAGCAGCAATCTATGTTGGGCTGGGTCCTAACAGATAGTTAAGATAGTAATAGCTATAGCAATAGCAATAGCAGATGTTGGGCTTGTCAGTTGGAAAGCCAGCAGCAGGTTCAAGACCTAAGTGTCATGTGACAGGGTGAGCTCCCGTCTTCAACCCAGCTCCTATCAACCTAACAGTTAGAAAGCCTGCAAGTGTTAGTAGATAAATAGGTACCGCTATGGTGGGAAGGTAACAGTGCTCTGTGATATCATGCTGGCTAATGACCACGGAAATGTCTTTAGACAGTGCCAGTTCAATAGCTTTGAAATGGCAATGAGCATTCCTCCCTATTGTCGGCAACAAGTACCAGAATAAAATTTGTGGGAACTCCTTTATCGTTTACCTAATAAACAGACAGAAAAAAAGATTTCTGACTTGTTTTCCTTCAATTTGGGCTTTTGAGTTAGATGTTTAATGACAACACTCTTTTAACCAAAAAATACAATCAATGACTGGAATATGGTTCAATATGTGCATGTGTGTAAAAGAAACATATAACATAACAAACATAAGATAGATAAAATGATGAGATGAGATAACAACATAACATCATTTTAACATAACATCATCCGTGACTATTTAGGACAAATTCTACATTTTGGCTTTGTAGACATTCAACATGCATTTAAAAATAGGTGGTGGCTTCCATCATCTTTGTTCTACAACACAGTTTCATTAGCTATAATTTCAAAATTACAAAACTGGGGCAATAATTAGATCATAGTAAAATGATACAGAACACTATATAGTTGTAGCTCCACACAATGAAATTAAATTTCCCAAATATTCATGTTAAATATAAGAGTCCTGGTGGCGCAGTGGTTAGAATGCAGCATTGCAGGCTAACTCTGCCCACAGCCTGGAGTTTGATCCTGACTGGCTCAAGATTGACTTCTGACTGGCTCAAGCTTCCCATCGTTCTGAGGTTGGTAAAAATGAGGACCCAGACTGTTGGAGAGAATATGCAAATAATGCCTCCATTGTAAACCACCCAGAAAGTCTATGAAGCATTAAGGGGGCAGTATGTAAGTGCTATTGCTGCCCCTTTTGCTAAATTGTAAAAATATATACCCTCAAACTACAGTTGATCGTTAAAATAATGCTGTAAAACCTATGATATGAAATGTATCAGTTATATAGATTTGCCCATATACTGCTTAATCTCTAGGTTTTCTTGTTTTCAGATTTCTCAATATAAATGATACATGAAAATAAAATAACACTCACAAATACATGTGCAGAGTAAGATATAATTTAGTTTTGTTGTGTTTAAAAGAACTAAACACATGCAGTATCTAAATTTGAAGACCTTTATGAACTTTAGCCCAAGGCCAAAAAGCCTCCTTGTCTCCCTATTTCTGATAGTCCTGACCATCTTCCATTGAGCTAGATTTTCAGTATGATTGTAGTAAAGAAAAACAACAACAACTGGATAGTATGGGGAAATATACGTGTGCTTCTTCCTTTTCACCACACTTCTACCGCAAGCTCATACCTTCCTAATGCAGGTAGTCCTTGACTTACAACAGTTCAATTAGGGGCCATTTGAAGTTACGAAGGCACTGAAAAAATGACTATTTTTCACACTTATGACCAATGCATCATCTCCATGGTCAATTGATCAAAATTCAAACATTTGGCAACTGACTCATATGTATGACAGTTGCAGTGGCCTGGGGGTCATGTAATCACCTTTAACAACCTGCTGATAACCAGAGTCAATGGAGAAGCCACATTCACTTAAAACTTAACAACTGATTCATTTAACAACTTTGACAAGAAAGTTTGTAAAATGAGGCAAAACTTACTTAACAAATGTCTCACTTAGCAAGAGAAATGCTGGTCATAAGATGAGGATTACCTGTGCTATTTTTCAGTGAAAACACTGGGAGATGTTACTTAGGAAAAGTCTATTTAGGTCCTTCTAAGGCAGGCATTTCAAACTCGCGATGTCACGTGACATCACGTGACGTATCGGGAATTTTTCCCCATTGCCGGCAATGGGGTGGGCGTGGTTTCACTGTGACGTATCCGGCCTGTGGGCCAGCAGTTTGACATGCCTGTTCTAAGGAATCTCTTCTACTAATGAAATTATGTGCAGGCTATTATACAGAAGAAATTGCTTTGCAGAATTCAGTTCTTGAATATGTTAACGGCTCACATCATCAGCTGATAAACTTAGGACCCTTGGTAAAAAATCATATTCAAAGGAAGAGCATGGTAGCTGACAAAGTCAGTGAGATATGGTGCCCAGAAGCATCGGAAATGAAAGGATTGAACAGGTTATCAAATGAGTGTAATCTTGAGTTGGATTAGAAAAGACAATTATTAGACATCAAGCCTCCTTTAGGAATATCATGCTATGAATTAATTCAATATTTTCTTTAGCAGAAAAGACAGCTACTGAAACAAAATAAGAGGTTAGACTTTCACTGCAAAAGTTGAAATTATGTTAATTTGCCCATCCAGTTTTCTTCTGTGTTCACGAATATACAAGTACCATACGTGAAAGCGGGAAAATGGAAAGAAGTGGCATTTTTCCTACTTTTCTGCAAAATGACTAGTATTGAAATGAGGTTTGATCCTAAGTGCAGTTTTTAGTATTATACTTTTATCCTTTTTTCAAAAAAATCAGTTGATCTTGAAGCAGAAGACATTTTATAAAACAGGAGTTTTTGTATTCCAGTTAGAATGGGATTTTCTTGTTCTTTTCTTTGAAAAATGTCAGCTTTTGGGGGAATGACAGAAAAGGTTCAGGTTTTCTAATCAATGAGAACCACTCAGGGTGAGCTGCTGTAGTGGCAGTCTGTCAGGTCAAGCCAAGCCAAAATACTGTGAAAAATGAGAAAGAAATCAAAATGAACTGATTTGGAACCAATTATCATTTTATGTCATATTGACATCAGCTGTGGCATGTTATTAAAAACCCTCTTAGAAGCTGAAGCTAGATAGTTTTGTTGCTGTGACATGAAACTGAAAACTCTCCCTAAAGTGTTATGGCCTCTTCACCTTCAAATATAGCCAAATGGCCCTTGATTTCAAATAAAAAAAAGTCTGTCACCCCATTAACAAGGCCTATACCAGGGGTAGGCAACCTCGGCTCTTTTATGACTCATGGACTTCAACTCCCAGAATTCCTGAGTCCGCATAGCTGACTCAGGAATTCTGGGAGTTGAAGTCCATGAGTCATAAAAGAGCCGAGGTTGCCTACCCCTGGCCTATACCAAAGAGCAGATATGCAATGTTTAGCTAATGTAAATTACAATAAAAGCCGTGAATTTACCACTTAATTATGGCATCTACACTGTAGCTCTGAAATCCTGTAAAACAGGAAAATGTCCCAGGGTAACAACATTTTCAGTTGTCCCTCCATATTTTAAGTAAGGGACGGGTCTTCTTTATCTTTTTGACAAAGATATTCCTTTGAGATGGTAGAGGAATCCATCTGCTAAAATTTATCTGAAACATCATAGTGACTGTTCTGTTTCAGAATGAGCAAGTATATACCAAACTGATTTACAAGTTTACCAGGGAGTAGTAAGTGATTGCACACATAGCGGAAAAGATGAATGGGTGGAAAACACCCACATGCTCCAGCAACATTAATTGTCTTGCTTGAAAAAGTTCAGTCCAAAGTCAAAACAGAACATGATTAAGTATAATTCTGGATAATCCAATCCAGAAATCTCGTTACCAAGGAGGTTAGTCAGCAAGACCAGGTTTGAAGAGTCAAGGTTCTAGATGTAAACAGGAATAAAAGCTTGCTTCATAAAGGCTCATTTCCAGCAAATGGACAGCTGCCAGTACCTAATATCAGGCATCCACAGGTGTGGCTCAATTAAGTTTTAGATCTTTGTTTCTTGAGGAGCTGAATAGGTCGCCTCCACTGTTTAGCCTTTGCAATGTGTTCTTGGACTATTTATTCGTGACTCCTTCTCAATCTGACTGTGGGCTAAGTCAGCCTCTAGTAGTTGACTGCTTATAAATCCTGAGCCTGATAATTTGTTGAGGAAGGGCCTTCAGCTTCTAGCTCCTCCATGTCAGAGTGTCAAGGCCATCCACGCTGAAAAAAACAGAAGATGAAACGTGGTATGGTCGACATCGAGGATTTCTTTACTCATGAAACTCCAGGTATCTACAAAGTCAGCGTTGGGAGCTAACTGCCCCAACGTGCCTTTAATACAGTGTGGGTAATCAGCCCCACCCTTTCCCATGCAAACCAGCATCCGGCTGGTCCTGGATAAATCCCACCTGTTCCCGTCTCCCCGCGTGGCCCGGCACCTGAGCTCTCACATTGACTTCTTGCCTAGCATCAGGTAAGCTTTTGTCTCTAACCCTCCTGTCATGCCCCCCCCAGCCCTCCTAACATGCTCCCCTCCACCACCCAGCACGTTACTGCCACAGCCCCTTCGGGCCCACCCGGCCCAGCAACGCCCTCCTGCAGGCCCCACCATAGCTTGTTGTCCGGACTCAGTCCTAGCCCATCCGGCGTCTCTGCTGAGGAACAGGCAGCTGCGGAGACAAGAAAGGTCCGGTGGCTGCCCTCCTGAATGCCTGTGGGGCCTTTTGTTAGCCCCGTTGATGCAGGTGCGCCTGAAGGCCCCAGAGCAGCTGCTCATCGGGGAAATGGCTGTGGATCCTGCGCGGCTGCCCATGGTGTCTGGCGCTTGGCCGGCTGTTGGGTATGCCGCTCCCAGGTGAGTTCAGCAACGGGGCTGTGTGGGCTGGCGGTTCGTGTGGCCTTCCCCGGACACCCTTCGTGATGTCGAGCCCATGGGGCTTGACACAGAGGAGACCATGACATTTAGGACAGAATTCTTAGAAGACATTATGAACCTGAAGTAGGTGACTGTGTTTCAGAATAAAGCATTAGCTTGCTGCCTTACCCAATTGTATTTTCTAAAAAAATCACTATCAGTAGATCTTAGGATTTGAGAACTGATGGTGCTAGAGCAGGGGTGTCAAACTCGCAACGTTAAGTGACATGTTGCGACACATCGCAACATTTTTGCCATTGCCGGCAATGGGATGGGTGCGTTTTCTCTATGATGCATCCAGCCCGCAGACTGGCAGTTTGACACCCCTGTGCTAGAGAATGGTGTTTTGCTTTGCAATATGTCAGCTTTTCTCTGTTTTTTAAATTAAAAGAATCTTTCAAAAGAAAAAAATGTCAGCTGAAGAAAATAGTTGAGGGATCATCAAGACAGGTGTCTGCAAGCATACTGATTCCCACAGGTATTATGTTGGCTATACCTGTCATAAGAGCATCTGAGTTCAGAGATAGTATACTGTTAAACTCCTATTATTGGGAAAAATCTAGAGGACAGCCCTTGCCTGAAGACATATGGCAGTTGGGTTCAAGGCTGCATTTATAACTTTACATTCTAATTTTATCCTAACAAAGAAAAATAGGTTATCGCTGGTGCAATAGGAGCCCCAGGAATAAGCATCCTTTAGAATTCAGAGTGAATTGAATTCCCGTTAGAAATGGCACCCATCCCAAAGCAAATGAAAGGTACAATATTCAACTTCCTGAAATATACAAATGTTACAATTGTTATCACATCTTTTCAAAGTATTAACAGAAATTATAATAATTTCTGAACTTTGTAGTTCCATCAGGATGGTTCATAGGGAAAGAAGTCCAAACCTCCTGGTAAGAATGAAAGAAGGGGCCTCAAATGTACTATTTTTTGAGTGTGTCAAATACTATTATTCGGTATATAAAAAGTGGCAGAAAGGGGGACAATTAAATCCAGAGTTCATAATATAACAAAAGGAGAGAAATAAGTTATAAATTGTTTGTTTATAGATTTTAGAACTACACATTATTAAAACTGTTAGGCATATGGTGCTAGCCTACAATGTTGGGTTGAAAATATATTAACCATAATGCTATGACTTTAAGAAGTTAATTGGCCAATGGGTGTGTAAGTGTTCTCATGGCCATAAGAGGAAGCTAGGAACGTAGCTTCTCTCTCTCTCTGAATTCACTGCTCTCTACTATTACTGTTTTTGCTCTGCTGTTGGTTTACTACTGTTGTAAACCTGAACTGTGTATTGACCTCTGGACCGGTAAGAAGACTTTGTAGTTTGGATTACTCCTTGGACTGTTGCTATTGTTTATGACCTGGACTGTTTATTTTTGACTGTGCATTTTTGTTTTTAAACCACCTCAAAAGTAAACTACTTTTTTGCTTTTACAACTCAGTGTACTCTTGTGGTTTCTGTGTGACTCTTGCTGCTCTCAGTACCCTTCCTTGTCTGTGCAACTCTTTGGTAGCACAAGGAGACCCTGCACAACAAAATTCTTTAATAAAAATTCTGGCACCCATTTGTAACCTTCAAGTGATTTGTCTCAAAAAGAGTAACTGTGAGAGAAACCTTGGAGCCCTAGTGGATGATTACTTGAATATGAGCCAGGAGTGTGCAGCAGCAGCCAAAAAATCTAATACAATTCTGGAATGTATAAACAGAGGCATAGAATCAAGACCATGCGAGGTATTAGTACCACTTTATAAAACCCTAGTAAGACCACACCTGGAATTCTGCAACCAATTTTGATCACCATACTACAAAAAACAAGTTGAGACTTTGGAAAAAGTTCAGAGAAGAGCAACTAAGATGATCAAGGGCCTGGAGACTAAAACATATGAAGAATGATTGCAGGACCTGGGTTTGGCTAGTCTAAAGAAAAGAAGAAATAGGGCTTACATGATATTTCACTATTTGAAGGGCTGCCACCAAGAAGAGGGGCCAAATTATTCTCCAAAGCACCAGAGGGCAGGACAAGAAACAATGGTTGGAAACTGATCAAAGAGAGAAGCAACTTGGAATTAAGCAGAAACTTCCTAACAGTGAGGACAATTAACCAGTGGAGCAGCTTGCCTTCAGAAATGGTGGGTGCTTCATCACTGGAGGTTTTTAAGAAGTGACTAGACAGTCACTTGTCTGAAATGGTATAGATTGTCCTGTTTGAGCAGGGGGCTGGACTAGAAGACTTCCAAGGTGCCTTCCGGCTGTATTCTGTTCTGTTCTGTTCTGTTCTGTTCTATTCTAGATGAGCCTTCTTCCTCCCTGGAGGGAGGGGCATCTTAGGGATACACTAGGATGGGGATTCTGAATTCAGTTTTCCTTGTGGTCCATAGTTTACTTTGTTCTCCCTCCCCTCAGCAAAGTGGCAGGCAGTTCTGTGGGTCAGGCAAGGAGGACAAGGAATGATTTCTGACAATCCTTGCCAGCTTCCCACAAGCAGAATCAATAGGGAAGCCATCAAGAAGTTGAAAGTCACTCTTGTTCTCACTGCTTTTTTGCCTACAGTGGTCATTTTGTCTCTCTATTTAGGTAAGGAAATATCTCTGGAAGGATAACCCAATGGGCCACAGGTTGTTTAATTATCACATTTAGTCCCCCATCCTTTCATTTAGAAAGATTTTTAGGATTCAGGAGTGCAGAAAACTATTTTTGGAAAACAAGAATATTGTTCAACACTTACATACTTAAAAAAAACCCTGCAAATGTTGATATTGTGAAATTTTTCATCATTGATAAAGAGATGTAAACAGAGAAGCTTTAGTTTTATGTAGTTTCAAGTGAAAGCTTTAAATATGCAGGCAAAATGAGATGTTCCATAATACTGACACATTTTCATATAACATGAGAGATTGTGGTTAAAATTGTATCAGTCACCACATGAGGTTTTTCAAGTAAAATTGTGCAGGCTGCTAGTATATCTACTGAGTTAATGCCCTAGTACAATGAAAATTCATAACAGCTCAATTGCTCTGGTATGAAACATGATTTTAGCTGTACAATATTCAGTTACCCTTTCTTCTGTAAAATTTTACTACATGCAAATGAAGAGTTACCTGTGGAGTCAACAGGCAACTTGAAAGAGGAAACATGATGGAGAATTATCTGTCATAAAAAACATATTCCAGAAATGGCAGTATTTGTCTGTTCTATTAACTCAATAAATTATTATAGGACTATAAATAATTTGAAGATCACAGTGCATGTTAAATTAGATAAATCACACTTATTATAATAAGTGTGTATTAATAGTGATTGGAATGCAGGGTTTCATGATTCATTTCAATGACACTGGATATTTTACAGAATATGTGAGGCTTGTAACAAAATGTGGCAGAAAGTGCTCTTATTCTAGAAATCCATCTTATTGTTTTCGAAAGCACTATATTTATTGTTCTTTCTTTCATTCTCTCCCTTTCTATTTATGGGTAGATTTGTGTGTGTGCATGTTTTTTAAAGGATCCACAAACATTTTGTTTTCAGAAAAATAAAATAAAATCCAAGTCCTCTTTGGAATGTTAGACTTCGACTGTTGATTCTGTGGAAAAAAACTCTGAAACATTTCAAGGATTCTGCTGATTGAAAGAAACAATAACTTCATTTAGGAGCTGTGTATTCACACCAAATGAGTTTGGTGGGCAATGTTAGAAACAGCTTCTCCCCTGTTGTCTCATGCTAGGTGCACATCATATTTGCTTATAACAGGGAAAAGGGTTGGTTATGACCGACAATCTTTGCTGGCATGGTGAGTTGCTAGTTGTTTTGGAACTGTTGGTGAGACCGTTAAAAGTCGTTGGTGCTGTTTGAATTTGTTCTACCAGCAGCAAGATCTGACTGCTGGCTCAGTGATGGATTGTATTGCAACTCAGGGCTGTTTCCAGAGGAGGCAGAGGAGGAGAGGACCTGGAGCTTATGGAGCGAAGGAACTGGATGAGGCTGTCGGCAGGCCCAGAGGAAGAGAGAGAGGCTTTTGGAGGAGTTGGTGGCGGCGGCAGCAGCGTGCTCCAGGGGCAAAAAGAAGCAAGGCCTCTTTAAGGAAAAGGTGGAAGAGTCAGGATCAGAAAAAGGAAAGAAGGCGAGGTTGTCAGAATACAAGCAAATTTGAGGGCTAATCCACATGGAGCCCCATTTCCATCTGTCCTGTTTGCCATCGTTCACTCCCTAGAGACTAAAATGGACAATGTGAAATTTGAGCGGGCCCCGAACAAGGAGTATATATCGTGTATTATATATGTAAACAGTTAAGGTAGATGTGATTAAACCATATACGTGAGGAAAAGCAAAATCTGACAGGAGAACACGCGGGAACTTTGACAGCTGTCAAAGTTCCCCGCACAGCGCAGGCGCAACCGCTGACAGCTCGCGGCTGTCATAACACCGAGCCATGCGGAAGCCTGAACTGTCAAGAAGAGACGACGCGGATTGGTCCAGACGGACGCGGCGCCAAATTGGACGTTCCTGATTGGCCCTCACTGACAGCTGCCGGCTATAAAAGCCGGGCGAGTTATTCTGTTTTGCCTTGCTCTAAATAAACCTTTTAAGTTAACTAGCCTGTCGTCCCGAGTGGTCCTTCGGCTACTTCATATCGGAGGTGGTGACCCTTTGAGAGCTGTTTGCAACGAAATTTCATTTTGATGTATGCCAATTGGTGTACATTCAAAGTGACAATAAAGTTATCATTATTATGTTTGCCATCTTAGTTATTTGTTAAAATAAAAAGGAGGGATATACTGCAAATAAACACATACATACATACATACATACATACATAAAAAATAAATAGTTGTGCTATCATGTCCCTCCCCCAAATCAAGACTGTGTGTGAGCTGGAAAGTGACAGTTCAAGATTTGTATGGGAGTCCTTGTGTGTAAAGGATGTTGGAACTAAATGACCTCTGAAGAAATAACTTTATGATGCCTTGCAGAGTCTCATGCTGTACCCATGGACAACTGGCAGAGGGCAGCTTCATAGAGCAGAGAATCTGCTCATGAACCATTTATGTAAAACAGTACTACGTGCTGTTTTAAGTACTACTTTAAGGCACTGCCTGAACAAAGATTGGTGGGGAGGTTACTTGTTTACTTGTGCTTGCTGTGTTTTGTTGCTTGCTTGAATAAGCTTACTTGGTGGGTTTCTCGTTGGGTTGTTTTTGTTGCTGTTTTGGCAGCCTGCCTCTCTAGCCTGTGTTTGTAGAGATGGTTGAAAAAGTGTGGCATGAATAATAACATTAACATTCCCAGTAAAACACAACATTACAACTGCATTTGCCAAGATTAAAGGCAACCCGATCTGATACATCAATAGGGACTGAAGCACAGAACACACGAACCCTCCAAAGCTTAACTGATGTGATATTCTTTGCATTGTGAGAATGGTAAAAGTTAAAGGACCAAAATAAAGGTCAAAAGTGAATTTTTGAAAAATAAATAAATCTAAAGGACCGTCCTCTGAAATAAAAGACTGTCCTTTATAATGAAAGGACATGTGGTCATTGTACACAAGTGGTATGAATATACATCCTTAGAGTGAATGTACCATGTTTGACTCAAATGATTTGACCCAACTTTGATCATATTTGACCCAGCAATGCCTCCTCATTGTTGTCTTTGGCCATGCAAAAAGGGGATGCAATATGGGAATGGTCAATATTAGAACATTTATTGTTGTGGCCTGAATAGTGAGATGAAGATTTTCTGCTATAAGAAAAATCTTTTCCTCTCTTTGCTCACTTTTCTGTTTTGAAATAAAATTAAAGCATATGAAAAGACACTTACAGTAAGACTGGAAAAAATAAGGGGTATTCCTGAGCTTTGTGTTGAAATTATTTTTGCCCTCATATGTCTCCCCATCCAGTTCAAACTAACTGCAGCAGAGACATATTAGCATTGTCCTGGCAATGCTGGTATTTAAAAATAAAATCACAAAATAAAACTCCAGTTGCAACACATAATATAATACTAAGCACCAAATATGGAGCAAACTGGTGTTCTTTGCATTCTTCCTTGCAACACGTATATTGTTTTTATACTCAAAACACTTGAAATAGCTGTTTTCAGCTGGGATATTTTGAACCTGAATTATTTTGCCCAATCTTTTCTTTTTCACTTCTGAAAAACTTGGCAATTTCCAAAGTCTATTGATACTCTCATTTGTGCACAATTAATGCAAAATTTGAATATATGAAGCCTAGTGTTTGCAAAACAGAATTTGCTATTAAAATATTTAATTATGGGTATCATTTTGTTATAATAACTGGTAATGCTAGTAATAATTAAAATAACTCTCTGAAGTAGCAAATAAGAGACAAAGAAGTAATTGGCTAGCAATAATAACTATTATTATAAAAAGTTTGATATTTTCAAAAGGCTTAAATTTGTGTACCAAGTCAGAAAAAGAATTGCACTTCCCATTTCCTAGCCATTTCTATTTAAAGTTTAGCATTTCCAGAAAGCTGGGGAATTAAGAAAAGCAAAGTACTAGATGTTTAGGTAGTGCTACTTTGGTAGAAATGGTAGAAAGATCTAGCTAGGAACTTGCCTTAAGATTTTAATTTGATTTCTGTGTGATGCTATTGTAAGGTCACTGGCCCTTGGAAAAACCTGAGAAATTATATAATCCAATCACGAACAACTCAGGCGGAGGCTTCTTAAAGGAACAGTACTTTAATTCAATTGAATGTAGTTCTGGGTGGGTCATAATCTGAAATGCTGGTAGCTGTTGCATTCAGAAATGCCACACCTTAGAAAGCTAATGGCATCGCTTGATAAACTTTGTTAGCCAATCAACATCAGACAATAGAGTTATTATGATATAGGGAAGACATCAACCATTCCTGTATACTCCCTTATTCCCTCCTCAGTACATCACATCCATTTACTTGTTTCCCATGCTTGCATGAAATTAGTCCCTGATGCAAACACTGATTACAGAAGCGAAATAGGCTAGGCTACACAATTTGTTTCTTTTTCTAGTTGCAGTTACAAAACCCCTACACTATGCTAAGTCTCCAAGTCCAAATGTTCCTTCTTACTCTGTAATGTTAACAAGCTGTGTGTAACTCATCTTTTATTCATACTTTAGACCATATCTCTAATTTTTGTTTTAACATTTTCAGATGATACATTGTTTTCTAGCATAACTTGCTGCTCTGTTATCTATTCGCACCCAGAATCATTCAGTGGGTGCTTTGGAGCACTAAGTTTTCTATTCATAATTTTAATTAATTAATTTTATTTGTATACCGCCCTTCTCCCGAAGGACTCAGGGCGGTGAACAGGGCAATACATGTTAAAAAGACAGAATACAAAAATTAAAAAAGATTAAACAAGTGCCCAGAACTCTTAGATAGATTAAAACACATTTAAAAGTAATAAAAACCCAACCCCCTCCCATCAGGCCAGGCCAGCTTGTTCAAAAAGATACGTCTTTAGATTGCGCCGGAAGGAGCGAAGGTCGGGCGCCGTCCGGAGCTCAACCGGAAGACGGTTCCATAAATCCGGCGCGCCCACAGAGAACGCCCTCCCCCTGGGGGCCACCAGTCGGCATTCTTTGACCGGTGGCACCCTGAGGAGACCCTCTCTGTGGGAGCGTATTGGGCGGAGGAAGTTGATGCCGGCCGCAGGTGCTCCCCAAGGTATTCCGGACCCATGCCATGTAGGGCTTTGTAGGTCAATACCAGCACCTTGAACCTCATTTTATGTTAAAGTTGTTGTGCCCTTATTTATCTTTTCCAACATTGAATATTTTAATTTTAATTTTAAAAGTTAAGAGGCAGCTTTACACGTTATATTTTCGTATTTTAAAATAAAGTTTAATTTTAACTATCCCAGGTGAAATTGGTCTATCTCCCAAGGAGAGAAGTAAAGTCACATATATTTAGTCTATAGGAAGGACAAGAGTTACGGAAATTATTTTGCTTTATTTTTTAACTGAAGAAGGGTGGCACAGTGCGGATGTGTTTCCTTTGATGTGAATCTGTGTGCATTTGGCTACATTTAATTTGAGACACAATGTATTAACAAATTGATTTGATCTAGTATAATGTAGATAGAGATATTTGTATACTTTTATATGTTTGTATAGAATTTAACCTGCTTGCTTTATGACAGTATTATAGTTTGAAGTTGGTTGGACAGTATTATAGTTTGAAGTTTGCGACAGACTGTGTCCACCATAGCAGCCATTTTGTGAATATGAAGCTTTTCTTTTAAAAGTGTCCAAGATGTTTTGGACTCTTTATATGGGAAAAACATTGTGCAGAAGTATACGCAATTGTGAAATTAATACTAATATTAATGGGCTTCTAAATTTGATATTATCAAGTGTTGTTAAGAACAGTTTCCTATAGATGCCACATTAAATAAGACCACAATAACTGCATGAAGTCTGATTCTGAGTTATTAATAACTTTTGCTTGTTTGGTTGCTTTATCTAAGGAAGAAAGGGAGAACTTGTCCATGTCTATTTATTTGAAATCAAAAGTAAATTTCAGTAGGATCTGGTCTGTGTGCCCTTCTCAAACATTTGAGTTCTACTAGCACAAATATTGGCAAGAAAAGGATTTAAAACTCAGTTGGCTAAATATTTGCCCAATGTCAGTTCTGGATTATTTTGCTTTAAATAATTACAATTTAATATTTTTGAATGGGTATTTTATATCTGGGATCATAACAAATACCACAAGAAAACTGTAATTTCCATTGTCCAAACTTAGAATTTTCTTCCAGGAAACATGGAAGATAGAATTCCTCTTGCTTCAAAATGCAAGCTGTGAGGGAAAACCAAAGATCTAATATCCCCTGCCTGGAAAGCCCTATAGAAGGATTTAGAAGATTCTTTAGAGCAGGGGTCCCCAACCACTGGTCCATGGACCAGTACCAGGCCACAGCATGCCCGCAACCAGTCCACACAAACAAGGAAAGCCCCATCCACAGGATGCAGGCAGCACACAAATTCATGCCCTCTCTGGTCCATGGAAAAACCTCTCTCCACAGAACCGGTCCCTGGTGCCCAAAAGGTTGGGGATCTCTGCTTTAGAGGATTCTTACCTCTAGCAATCCATCTTGCTGCTAACAAGGCAATGATCAGATAAAAGGGGCCTCAGCCTAGATCAAAATAGTAAGGTGACTAAACTTCTCATGTAGGCTCCTCCCGTGTCCACATGAAGATAAAGTGAGGGAGGGGAAAAGCACATTCAGACTTACAAGAGTTTGGTATTCTGGCTGTTCCAATAAAAACAGTTCTGGCCCACAAGGTATTGATTATTTAGTCTGATATGCGTTGTAGGTCTAATAGATTTCTGTTATCCACTCCTTGTTTTTAAGGAATTGGAATGCAGACAGGTGATGAGGTTAATTTTATTTATTAATTTGTATGGAAAAATTACTATTTTCTTCCAAACATTCAAGAAAGTGCTGGTAGGCAAGGATATTTACAACAAATACTTACAACAAAGCATTTTAGAAAATGTCTGGCCAACTCAGAAGATAAGACCTTATTTTAGGTGATAAAATAAATCCTTCTCGGGTTTATAGGAACCAGTGTTGTGGAAAAGTGTAATCACGACTCTTTGTGGGGGGAAAAATCATGAAAACCATCCAGGTATGGCTGATGTGGAACAACAACAAGAAAATCCTTAACTAAAAATAGATTTTATGGCAATATATAGACAGCGATACAGAAAATCAATTCATATCTGTCATTCTTGTCAGTTTGTATAAGTTAAGATATGTCTTGTACCAGAAAATCACTAGATATTGTAAGCTAACTTCATAGAAGCGCTTTTATATTGATTCTACTGGTTCTTTTTAAGAGGCAAAACTTTTTTATATTTGTAGAACTGGTCAAAAGACTAGATGTTATCTGTAGGTTTTCAGTTAATAGTCACAATACAGTACTATTGATTTTGAAACTTGTGAATTATCACTGTTATTGATAACTATATTTCCAGTCTGAGTTTTGGATAATTTTTTCTAATCTAATATAATATTGGCCATGCATAATCTACCTGATTCTAAGTGTTACACCAATAATAAGATGAATTAAAAGATGGGATCAAACTTTTCATCTATCTTAAAATAATTCCTAAAGAAGACAAGTGTTTTACTTTCAAAAGCAACCATTTATTTTGCCTTTCCCCACCTTTCGGTTGGGAATTTATAGGCATTCCAACTATGGAGAGAAAGTTATGAGGATTATTATTGTTAAATTGTTATGGTTGCCCACTGGACAGCTTACAAAATCCAAGAAACAATAAAAAGAGTTCAGAACATAAAACAACACAAAATGCATGGAGTAAAGAATAAATAAAGGTTAAGAACAAGAAGAAATCAACAGAAGCCTTGCAAACATATTCAATCCAGGCCTTGGGCAACCATATACAACTATGGGGGGTGGGAAATATAAGAATATTTAAAATAAAATTCACTAACTCTGCTAACCAATTACCACTAATTTCAGCCAGTTCTTTTTCTCTATATCCATTAAAAAGCAGCAACATTCATTTATCACACAAGTTAAAGACACATTTCTACCCCATATAATTCACACGCTAGTCCAGTGATGGCAAACCTTTTAGAGACCGAGTGCCCAAACTGCAACCCAAAACCCACTTATGTATCGTCAGGTGCCGGGTGGGTGTAGCCCATTGAGTGGTGTGGCCAATTGGGTGGGCATGGCCCATTGGTTGGGCATGGCTGTGGTGGTAATGGCAGACTGGGTGGGACTAAAAGGTTCAATCAATCAATTCCAACTTTGCGAGATCATTTTTTCCCCGTAAGAAATTGAAATTGATTGATTGATTGATTGAACCTTTTTTTTTTGCACACGGCAGGAGAGGCCTAAAGCGAAAAGGTTTTATAAAACCCAGCTGAAGACACTAGTCCATTCCAGACTAAAGGTTTTGCTCTGCTTGAGCTTCTCTCAAGCAGAGGCAATGCAGACTTTTAAGAAAGGTCTCAACGTCAGGATGGCTTTACTGATGCAGAGTTTTTAGCTTGGGATTCAGCTACCTAGTTTACAAGACACTAGTACTTCTATGAAGGTTGAATGGAAGGGAATACTTCCAATATGATAAGTCTCCAATAGAAGCTATGATGTGTTTTTAAGTATTTTTTTCTTTCATATCAATTGACGGAATGTTGCTTTGAGAAAAGCTTGTGTCATTCATTACTGGAAATGGAAGCCTGCAGTGAGTTCTTGCCAATGCACTTTAAGTAAGGTACTATGATTGATTTTTTTTTTACTGCTAAAGGTATTTGAAATTCACTACCAAATGCAGCATGTTTGTAGTGATGACTATGTTGACATGAATACTGTAGGTGTCTCCACCAAAACATGTAAATATGATGAACCAGGAAGAGCTGGCTTGCTTGTTCAAGAATGAAGTGGACAACCTATGACAGCAACCAACAAATTTCACATGAGAGAGGTTGATTAACTAATTAAAGACAATTAGTAGATCACTCAAAGGGAAATTGCTGTCAAGTTTGGCATTTCAAAAGAGCATATGGATCACACAAGAGAAGATTTGTGCAAGAAGGTTGCTTCTATGATAATAGCAGAAATGAAAGTTTCAGGAGCTGTAATTTGCTAGCAATTGTTATCATCTATGAGAATAAAGATGAGGAATTTCTTTAAAGTTTCATGGACACAAACTTGGACTCACCATTGTAACCCAGAAACAAAGCATCAGTCTATGGAATATCATCACAAGGCTTTACCTGGGATGGGGGAGTGGGAGATGAATTAAAAAAAAATAGGTTTAGGCAGGAAAACTCACAGTTTAGGGGAATTCAGGTAGTGTTATTCACATGGATTTCCTTGAACCTGGCACCCCTGATAACTCAGAGTGTTGCACTACAATATTCAACATTTTGAAACAACTATTAAGAATTTGGAAGCATTTGCTGTAACATATTGATCCTAGGCCTCATGCCTCATGAGGCATATAAGGAGCAATTCCTAAGTTAGATCTCACCCTTTTGTTCCATCCATTATACAATCCAGACTTGGTGCTATGGAATTTCCAGCTTTTCTCCACAATTGAGGTAATGTCTCTGTGAACATCTCTCTGACTCAACAGAAGAGGTGGAAAGACATGACAGGACCTGGATGGAGAGTCAAGTTATAAAGTTCTTTTGTGATAGCTTAAAGAAGCTAATCTATCCTGGGCAAAAGTGTGTTATTAATGGTGACAATTACTTTATGTGGAGAGGTAAATGCAGGAAACAAAAGACATCATTTCAGGAATTATTTTACAATTTTATTCATTAAAATATTCTTATTTAAAGTTATGAAGGTGAGGCATTACTTTTTATTCCACGCTTGTAGATGTTTTGTGGAGAAGGACTTAAGGACTCCTGAGGTTTGTTACAGATCCCTGTTGAATCATTATAAATTGCTGGATGGCAGCTCTGATTAGAGGTAGATCACTTTGAATAAAAAGAGGGGGGGAGAGCGCAAACATTATCCCCAGAAGACTGATGAATAAACCCTGTCCTTTGTTGGAAGATGAACCAAGACTCTTTGCATACGGAAGAGAAACAAGCATACATTTTTCCCCATACATTTTTCTTCACTATAGTGTAAAAATTCCTAGTTTCTTGGTATTATTCAAACTTTGCTTTCAACTGTTTATGAAGAATTTTCCAGACAGCAATGAAGAAAACTGGAGAGGGAGGGAATAATTCATACTGACTCTCTAGTTTAGTTATTGCTTTCACCCTATTTCTCTAGGAATGTTGGACTGAAAGAAATGACAACTGTCTACAACAATCCTTCAGTCTGTTTTATGATACGGAATGAACACATTGCAGGCAAATAGTCTGGCCCAATGCAAGGAGAATTATGTGCTTAGATTCTTTGATTGTCTATGAGTTCAATTTGTTCTAAATGTGAGTTGAGAAAAGCTGTTCTACTATCTGCTTTTTTATTATTATTATTATTATTATTATTATTATTATTATTATTATTATTATTATTATTATTATTATTATTATTATTATTATTATTATTATTATTATTCCGGGAACCTTTGCAGGCAAAGTAGACTTTCTATCACTGAACATTCCTTTTACTGCAAAATTGGAATTGGAATTTGGTTCCAATCATCAACCCAGGACATGCAAAATGAAATAGAACATAAAAGGAGAAGAGTATCAGGATCTGTTGTTGCTGTTGCTGCTATAATTGTGTTTTAGATCTTTTCTTCCATACACAAACCTCAGATTCAGATTAGAGGATCCCAAGAGACTAACCACAAAACCAGTGACCTCCTTGTGTCAAGCCTTTCCACTTAGCAGCTTGAATATAGTCTTGTCTCATGATCCGAAAACAAAAACATCCACTATCGCTTGCATTTGCACCAGAGAGTTTTCACTCTTTGAACAATGTACCCTTTAATTGCAGTAATGTTTTGTTGCATGCCTTCAGATTAAAATGCTATTTCTAACTGTCACTTAATAGGTTTTAATGAAAGCAATTTATTAAACATTATGTACTTAGTTTAATCTAAGAGGGTAACTAAACATTCAGATAACCAAGAATGGGATAGAAGAAAATCTATATCACTCTAATTTGCATTGTATGTTCTTCTCATTGAGTATAATTGCTATTGACTGCCTAGAGGAACACTTGCCAAATCACAAATAATCAGGAAAAAATATAATTAAGTAAAATAAGCACATTCGGGCATAAGTATGAGAAGGGAGGAAGGGAAGAATTCTAAAATGGCTTGAGTATAAGATGTGTGTGTGTGTGTGTGCGCGCGCATATGCACATACACAGATGTATACAGAGAAAAAGAGACATTCTACTCTAGACCCTCAAATTGTAATGGCTTCAGAATACTGTGATTCTTCATAAAATGTAGGATCTGCAGACTTTATATCCCTATAACTTTTTACTGCCACCTAAGGCTCACGCAGGTTTTTACAGCTCAGGTCTAGTAGCCTTAGGAACAATCAGACAATCACATTAAAATGCTATCCTCTTCTCTTTGTGCTGACATAAAGTTCATTGTCCACATTGACAATTGGTATTCTGCTTCATCATGAGTTTGGTGGGTAATATTGCTTTACTGTTTTAATGCAGGACAAATTAAAGAAAATGGTTGGCGGGGTTTCCTAGCCTTTTCCTTCTTCCATTGAACCTCCTCTGCCAGTGGGTGGGGAGGGGAGCTAAAACCCACCATCCATTACAGGCAGTGAAGTGGAGAGAAGCACAGGAAAGCTGGTGTTTGAAACAGCTGCTTTATGTTCCCTGAGTAATAGGTGGCAGGTATGGAGAGCTGCTGGAATGGCTATTGCTTATCAATCAATTTCTGAGCATGGGACTAGTCCTCTTCTGGGCCCAAAAGTAGCCTGGCTGAAAGATCACAGGTATAGGATGAAGTGAGAAGGGTATTAGCAACAAGCAAGTTCTTCCCTTGGGGAACAGCAGTGCTGGCAGCAAGTGGCTGTGACTGGAGGTAACCTATGGAGAGACTAATTATATAGACAAAATGGCATCTCACCCCAAGGTAATAAAAACAGTAAAAAGTTATTGCTACATAAACTTTTTGTCAGCAGAAATGATTAACATTCTGCAGTGCACTTGCTTGTGAGGGAACAAGCTGGTAAAATCTGTTTTTCATGGTTTAACCAAGTCTTCTATGTAGCATAAGTCTAGGATTTTCTGAAGACTTTGTACAAAAGAGCATTAAACCCATCTACATCAGAAGCACTCATAAAACCTGACATGCTCTTTTGAAAGTGACATTGGCCATCAGGTGTGTAGATGTCTCCATGAAAGCCAGATGACTGGTCTCCACTGCAATCCAAATAAAAAATGATCATGGAAAGGGCTTGTTTGCAACAGCTTAAAATGGCCAACAGTAGCTAGGCAGGACTCAACACTAATTGTGTCAACAACCACGCTGTCAATGGAGATTGCTGGAAAGTGTACATGGCAAAGTTGTGTCAGAACAAAAGATGAATACTCTTGTATATCTGTAATCACCAAATATGACTTTGTCTTTGGTGATTTTAGATGTACAGGAGTATGTAGTTGTGGGCTTGAGTATACAGTATTGGGTTGTGAGATTGTAAAGAAACTAAGGTTACTAGGGCATATTTGTATAATGGTTACAGAGATGAAAACAAAAACTGAGCTTATGTGATTGACTAGTGAGTTTTGATGAAGCATCTGCACAAATATAGTTTTGGTAGGATTAGGAGGTGGAATAAGGCAAGACCTGCAAATTTTGTCCAGTCAGAAGTAAGACCTACAAGATTAGAATATGACTGGAATTTTTTAAAAAATGAAGAATACCTTCTCATCCAACACACACTTTTGAAAACATCTAGTTCATTATATGAAGCTGATATGAAACATAAAAACTGAATAATGGACAGGCAATTACATTTACTAAGGCTAGATAAATGGAGAAGTTTCTTACAACCTTAAAACCAATTCTTCTGTTTCAGTTATATCTTAGTATTTAGTAGTTTAAACTTTTTCAGGAGTAAAAAGTAGGAAAATGAAGCTCTTTCATTTCTTTTAAGAAGC
This sequence comes from Vipera ursinii, assembly GCF_947247035.1. Lineage (NCBI taxonomy): Eukaryota > Metazoa > Chordata > Lepidosauria > Squamata > Viperidae > Vipera > Vipera ursinii. The sequence continues at coordinate 275,828,774 of NC_139512.1, read as the reverse complement.
CCTACTCTAAAGCATGCTTTGAATTTTAGAAAATTTTAAAAAGTCTTGTACCATAAAAACCTGCTGCTTTTTGCCTGCTTCTGCTTCTAAAGTATAGAAATGCTATAACTGCTGGTATAGTAGATTGAGAAAGACACTGAAACTTTCCAAAAAGTTCAATACATCAAGCAGCTATTAAAACATAATCACAGTGTGCTTTCTTCATTATATTTTTTTAAAAAATTTCAACTATTAAGAATACAATATTTTGCTTTTAGATTTTTTTTATATTAACACAGACATTCTCCAAAAATAATTTCCAAAGGTATCCCCTATCATTTGTTGGCAGAGGAAGAGAAAATGGAGATTAATATTACAATTCTATTCAATTCCTACCTGACATAGGGCTGTAAGCAGAGTCATCTTGGGGAAGAACATGTAGAAAGGGGACAAGACTTTGATCACACAGTTGCAGCCACCATTTCAATTGTTTGGACAATTCTGCTTCCTCCTCTATGCTCTTACCTGTGGATAGTCTCCAAAAAGCTAATGAATAAATGAAATTATTTGGAGAAACAAAGATAAGGATGAGAACATTTTGGAAAGACTAATTTTCCTTAGACTGTAATAGCAGCTCCATAATTTTTGATTCACTGCTTTTTCCTAGTTCATAGAAGTTTCATTCTCAACATTACTCTGAACCTATTAGATATTTTTAAAAGGCTGAATTATCAAGTAATACTCTCTCATGTTGTTATTTTGGCTTTCTGGTATGTTTTTTCTGATGTCACAAGCAATCAACTGGACTTACAGTAAAGTTGATCACTCAACATTGATCACTCAAACCTTTTCAAATAAAGGAATGGATGTACATATATTGAGACCCTCATAATGGACCAATTACAGTCATATGTGGATTATAAAAATGAGTTTTGCAGTATATTAATAGAATACTTGAGTAATTTAGCATCTGTATGGTAATCACTCACATTTTAACATACTGTAAACTAAGAAAAGACTTATGATTTACTCTTAATTTAATATAAAGATTGGTATGAAAAGAGTATTGAGATGGGGGAAACAGAAGAAATTTTAAATCTACTAAGTCGCACTTTGTCTGAGAAATATTAAAACAAACAAAAGGTTATTTTTGATGGTATCTGTAGATTTTATTCATGATCTCCTCTGAAGGAAGAGAAAGAAGAATTTATAAAATATACCGTAATGAAGGAAATGAAATCTCAGTGGAAAATTCTTTATTATTTTGGAGTTATTTGGATTAACTAAAGGATTATGTGCCATCGTGTCAGTACTATGTCTTAGCAACTGCAACTACAAGATCTTCTTCAAGAGGATCTGTCCCCAGCTGGTCCTTCCATTGTCTCTGTAATCCAGTTTGTCCATCTTATTGGAAGTCATCCTTTTTTTGTCTACCCTTCTAATTTTCCAGAAATATGATATGTTTCATATCATATATCTAAAGTATGATAGTTTGAGCTGCATTGAGTGAGAAATCTGGATGGTTTCTTAATTATGGTACTCTTAGGAATCACAAGGGATGCGATGGCTCAGTGGGTTAGGATGCTGAGCTTGTCGATCAGAAGGTTGGCAGTTTGGTGGGTCGAATCCCGAGTGCCGCGTAACAGAGTGAGCACCTGTTACTCGTCCCAGCTTCTGCCAACCTAGCAGTTCGAAAGCACGTAAAAATGCAAGTAGAAAAATAGGGACCACTACGGTGGGAAGGTAACAGCGTTCCGTGCACCTTTGGCGTCTAGTCATGCCAGCCACATGACCACGGAGACATCCTCAGACAAATGCTGGCTCTTTGGCTTTGAAACGGAGATGAGCACCAGCCCCTAGAGTCAGAAACGACTAGCACACATGTGCGGGGGAAACTTTACCTTTAGCTTTTACCTAGGAATCACCTCCAACACAATGTTCAAAGGCATGAATATTGTATCTACCATGTGTCTTTAAAGTGCAGCTTTTCATTCCATACATAGGGAAAATCATTGCCTGCACAATTCAGATGTTTATAGGTCAAAGGAAGCATTTTAATATGTTTTCTAAGACCTTGGAATTATTTTAGAGAAAGAATATTAAACTTGCATGCATAGTTTCATTTGCAATCCCTAATCTAGGCTAAAGAGGATGTCCATAGAATTTTATATGCTCTACTTAGTCAAGGAAAAATTCATTACTGCTTCTGTGCCTATCTATCAAATTTTGTGGTTCAACACAAGTGTACTAATCCCATCACAAACCTGTGAAAAGAATTTTGAAGAATTTTGAAGACTGATTGTATGGATTTAGTGGCTAAAAATGTCCAAAATAGTTTTATAAAATGTAACTGACAATTTAGACTGCATGCAATTTCTGACTCCAGCTGTACCCTTCATCTTCTTTTATCTACATTAATAGACTTTTCACCTGCTAAATAACTGCTGTGATTGTTAAATGAGAAAGCTGTGATATAAGGCGATAAATTCAACCATTTTCACATATTTAGAACCTGAAGTTTTAGTGGGGGATGATTTACTATATCCTGATAGCCTTAAAGCTTAAGATGAAGCTGAATGTTTGCAGGCAAAAAAGACCTATTTCTAAGAGCTTGTTCACAGTGTGTCTATACGTACACACTTACTTAAGCAAGTAGAATTTTGGGTAAATGAATCCCATGAATTTAGTCAAGCAATGGTCTACATTTTTTACTTCTTTGGAGAATTCACATTCAGCCATCCCTGAAGGTATCTCTGAATTACAGGCATAAGATGATAGAACTAAGTGGTAAATAATATATCCCTCCAACCACCAGCTAGTACGACATAATTTGGTTTCTATTGACTTTATGTCTATCATCTAAAATTAATCTTCAGCTTTACTTCTATAACTGTAGTATTTTTCTTTACTGCTCCTTTGTGCCTTAGAGCCTAAGTGTTAGAAGACATCACATGTCTGAATCCACATGGAGTGATTAAACACAGCAGGTTTTTTAATCTTACGATCCTAGTTAAATAAGCAAGATGGATATTAAAAATAAGTAGCCTTTTCTCTCAAACAGTAGCAGCAAAAATTTTACTGACTGAAAATATAGGGTACATAAGGTAAACAAAACCAAAAAGGTGCGCTGTATGGGTACTCTCAAAAAAGGAAGAATAGTTATAAGAGAATCCTTGTTTGTTGTTGTTAGCTGCAAAGTCGTGTCCGACCCATCGCGACCCTATGGACAACGTTCCTCCAGGCCTTCCTGTCCTCTACCATCTTCTGGAGTCCATTTAAGCTCATGCCTACTGCTTCTGTGACTCCATCCAGCCACCTCATTCTCTGTCGTCCCCTTCTTCTATTGCCCTCGATCTTTCCCAGCATTAGGCTCTTCTCCAGTGAGTCCTTCCTTCTCATTAGGTGGCCAAAGTATTTGAGTTTTAGCTTCAGGATCTGGCCTTCTAAAGAGCAGTCAGGATTGATCTCCTCTAGGACTGACCGGGTTGATCGCCTTGCAGTCCAAGGGACTCAAAGGAGTCTTCTCCAGCACCACAGTTCAAAGGCCTCAATTCTTTGGCGCTCAGCCTTTCTTATGGTCCAACTTTCACTGCCATACATTGCAACTGGAAGACCATAGCCTTGACTATACGCACTTTTGTTGACAGGGTGATGTCTCTGCTTTTTAGTGTGCTGTCTAGATTTGCCATGGCTTTTCTCCCCAGGAGCAAGCGTCTTTTAATTTCTTGGCTACAGTCCCCATCTGCAGTGATCTTGGAGCCCAGGAAAATAAAATCTGTCACTACTTCCATTTCTTCCCCATCTATTTGCCAGGAATTGAGAGGGCCAGATGCCATGATCTTGGTTTTCTTAATGTTAAGTTTCAATCCAACTTTTGCACTCTCCTTCTTCACCCGCAACAAGAGGCTCTTTAGTTCTTCTTCACTTTCTGCCATTAGAGTGGTATCATCTGCGTATCTTAGGTTGTTGATATTTCTTCCGGCAATCTTAATTCCAACTTTTGATTCATCTAGCCCTGCCTTTCTCATGATGTGCTCTGCATATAAGTTAAATAGGCAGGGCGACAGTATACAGCCTTGCCGGACTCCTTTCCCAATTTTGAACCAATCAGTGGTTCCGTGTCCAGTTCTCACTGTTGCTTCTTGACCCGCATATAGGTTTCTCAAGAGACAAATAAGATGGTCTGGTACTCCCATCTCTTTAAGAACTTGCCACAGTTTGTTATGATCCACACAATCAAAGGCTTTAGCATAGTCAATGAAGCAGAAGTAGATGTTTTTCTGGAACTCCCTAGCTTTCTCCATGATCCAGCGTATGTTGGCAATTTGATCTCTAGTTCCTCTGCCTCTTCGAAATCCTGCCTGTACTTCTGGTAGTTCTCGATCCACATACTGCTGAAGTCTAGCTTGTAGGATTTTAAGCATGACTTTACTAGCATGAGAAATGAGTGCAATGGTGCGATAGTTTGAACATTCTTTGGCATTGCCTTTCTTTGGAATTGGAATGTAAACTGATCTTTTCCAATCCTGTGGCCACTGTTGAGTTTTCCAAATTTGCTGGCAAATTGAGTGTAGCACTTTTACTGCACTGTCTTTTAAGATTTTGAATAGCTCAGCTGGAATACTGTCACCTCCACTAGCTTTGTTGTTGCTCAGCTTTTCTAAGGCCCACTTCACTTCACATTCTAGGATGTCTGGCTCGAGGTCAGTGACCACCTCATTGTGATTATCTGGGACGTTAAGCTCATTCTTGTATAGTTCTTCTGTGTAATTTTGCCACCTCTTCTTAATCTCTTCTGCCTCTGTTAGGTCCCTGCCATTTTGGTCCTTTATCATGCCCATTTTTGCATGAAACGTTCCCTTCATCTCTCCAATTTTCTTGAAAAGATCTCTGGTCCTCCCTATTCTATTGTTTTCTTCTATTTCTTTGCACTGTTCATTTAAGAAGGCATTCTTATCTCTTCTAGCTATTCTCTGGAATTCTGCATTCAATTGGCCATATCTTTCTTTTTCTCCCTTGCCTTTCGCTTCCCTCCTTTCCTCAGCTATTTGCAAAGCTTCCTCAGACAGCCATTTTGCTTTCTTGCATTTCTTTTTCTTTGGGATGGTTTTGGTTGCTACCTGTTGTACAATGTCACGAACCTCTGTCCATAGTTCTTCAGGCACTCTGTCTATCAGATCTAATTCCTTAAATCTATTTGTCACCTCTACTGTATATTCAACAGGGATATGATTTAATTCATACCTGAGTGGCCTAGTGCTTTTCCCTACTTTCTTCAGTTTGAGCCTAAACTTTGCAAGGAGAAGCTCATGGTCTGAGCCACAGTCAGCTCCTGGTCTTGTTTTTACTGACTGTATAGAGCTTCTCCATCTTTGGCTGCAGAGCATATAGTCAATCTGATTTCTGTGTTGACCGTCTGGTGATGTCCATGTGTAGAGCCGTCTCTTGGGTTGTTGGAAAAGAGTGTTTGCTATGACCATCGTATTCTCTTGACAAAATTCTATCAGCCTGTGCCCTGCTTCATTTTGTACTCCAAGGCCAAACTTGTCTGTTATTCCAGTTATCTTTTGGCTTCCTACTTTAGCATTCCAATCCCCCATGATGATAAGGACATCAATTTTTGGTGTTAGTTCTATAAGGTGCTGTAGGGCTTCGTAGAACCGGTCAATTTCATCCTCTTCAGCACTGGTGGTTGGGGCATAGACTTGGACTACTGTGATATTGAATGGTTTTCCTTGGATTCGAACTGAGATCATTCTGTCATTTTGAGGATTGTATCCCAGTATTGCTTTTCCTACTCTTTTATTGACTATGAAGGCTACTCCATTTCTTCTGAGGGATTCTTGTCCGCAGTAGTATACCTGATGGTCATCTGAATTAAATTCACCCATTCCTGTCCATTTTAGTTCGCTGATACCTAAGATGTCGATGTTCAGTCTTGTCATCTCTTGTTTGACCACGTCCAGCTTTCCTTGATTCATGGATCTTACATTCCAGGTTCCTATGGAGAAAAAATCTTTACAGCATCGGACTTTCCTTTCACCACCAGACACATCCACAGCTGAGCGTCCTTTCGGCTTTGGCCCAGTCGCTTCATTCTTTCTGGCGCTACTAGTACTAGCCCTCTGCTCTTCCCCAGTAGCATATTGGACGCCTTCCGACCTGAGGGGCTCATCTTCCAGCGTCATATCGTTTTGCCTTTTGGTACTGTCCATAGGGTTTTCATGGCAAAGATACTGGAGTGGGTTGCCATTTCCTTCTCCAGTGGATCACGTTTTGTCAGAACTCTCGACTATGACCTGTCCGTCTTGGGTAGCCCTGCACGGCATAGCTCATAGCTTCATTGAATTACGCAAGCCCCTTCGCCACGACAAGGCAGTAATCCATGAAGGGGGAATCCTTGTTTAGATGTGTTCAATTCAACTGAACAAATGGAGGGAGAAATACGACTACAAGTACTAGCTTAATACCAGTATTCTCAGCTTAATCCAACGGATGGGATTCCGTCGAAACGTTGCTCCTACACCTTTAGTTCTACGCGGGGAAAAACCCGAATAACCAAAGATCCACATACAAACACCCGCGAAAACCTCAGAAAACAAATATATATATATATATATATATATATATACACACACACACACACACACACACACATATATATATATATATATATTCAATAATACATATAATATATAATAAACAATATACTGTACACCCCTCTCCAAAGAAGTTCATATAAAACAAAAGATCAGGACTTAATTAAACATTAAACATGGATTACACTTTTCATAAGATTAAGAAAAAGCCTGTTTATCCATGGAAAATGAGTTCATCGTTTAAAATCAGGTGCGACAGAGTGTTTCCACGACAGGAAAATCTTGGTGAATGAGCCTACTCAAGGTAAACTTACTTTGATAGATTCTAAACTTTCAGAATAAAATTTAATATCATATTCACATCTTTAACTTAATTATTTTCCCAGAACCTTAATAATAGTAAAACAAAATGGTGCCACTATAGAACTAGCCCAGATGCCTGAGTCAGTATCTTTTTCAAATATTATATTTCTAGTATCCTGAAGTGTCCTGAAACCCATCCTGTACTTTATGTCCTCTGGAATTTTCAAAAATTTTGAACAATAATCTTATGTTCTATTAATCGCATTTCAGATTTAAGATTCTTAAAAACTCCAGGGCCATCGATCTGTTAAAAGATTACAGTATTTTTCAGTTCTTCCTTCCAACCTCCTGATTTGCAGGTTTCCCGTATCTATCTTAGTAGTAAGATAAAATTTAGTAAGTAAAAATAAACTTATTTTTAATAAAAAGTAGTAAGTAAAAATTAACTTTCCATTTGGGAATCTCCAAAACTTTACTCAATAATATTAATAGTTTATTGTTTTGGGATGTTGCTATGTCAGAACCATATCATAAAATTAAAAAAAGCAGAACAGCTTTGTTGCAGGACAGCTTATTTTTTGAAAGACTGTTTAATGAAGAGCTGATCCAAAGTACTGATATAGTTAATAATAATAATAATAATAATAATAATAATAATAATAATAATAATAATAATAATAATAATAAAAGTTGGAAGGGAACTTGGAGGTCATCTAGTCCAATCTTCTGCTCAGGCAGAAAAACCTACACCATTTCAAACAAATGGCTGTCTCTTCTTAAAAACTTCTAGTATTGGAGCATTCACAGATTCTGGAGGCAGGTTGTTCCATTGATTAATTGTTCTGTCAGGAAATTTCTCCTTAGTTCTAGGTTGCTTCTCTCTTTGGTTAGTTTTCATCCTTTTTAATTCCTACTTTTTTAAAAGTGAAAGTTATTTATTAGGGTTGGCCATGATGACTAAAATATTGAATAGAATCGTAGGCTATGAATATAAAAAGAAAGTTCCTCTCTTGTCTCCTGATGGTCAAACATATGTTGTTTTCTTGCAACAATATGGTGAGATTTTGCCACTGTCTTCCATCTTCTTGTAAACTTCCCAATCTAATCTACAGCCTCAACAATATACTTTTTAAAATTCCTTCAGGAATTAAGATCATTCCAGTTTTCAGCCTTCGAACTCTGTTTGTCCATGACTATTAATAGCAGTACTAGCAATCACAGTGTTTATATTTCCAAAGGAAGTGTTCTCTTGCTACTTCATGCACATTCTATGATATTATCACTGATGGGGTTTCTGTCACATCATTAATAAAGTTTTTTTCTTTTCTCTCTTTCTATTCATTTATATTTACATTATATTTCAACTACCTGTAGCACTCTAAAAAAAACTCAGAAGAATGAAATAACAGGAAGCTATTAAAGCAGCAATAAACATGGTTAAGACATGACATTAGCCTGACCTAGCAACATCCAAAAAATTATACCAATATCAAGCAGCATTTTTGCAACTCAGGAAGGGAATGGAATGGACTTTCCTTGGAAGGCTTAGTTACCAAAAGGCTTATTTCATAGTTGTTAGAATCTACAAGAACAGGCATGTCAAATTGCTGGCCCGTGGGCCAGATGCATCACGATGAAACCGCACCCTCCCCATTGCCGATAATGGGGAAAAAGTCACGATACGTTGCACGACGTCATGCGAATTTGACATGCCTGTACAAGAAGGACTCCAAAGGAGCTCAATAAATTGATATATTGATATAAGAAAAATAGTCTTTCAGTTATCCCTAATCAATAATAATTCAAGCTTTTAATGGTATTTTCCATCAAGTATATTCTGAATGATGTAAAGTCAAAACACCTTCAAGTTATGTTTAACTCCTCATTACTTCAACTATACAATTTTCATAGGAAAACTGCAGAAATAATTTGTCACTGGTTTCTATGATTTTTTTTAACTTCTCAGTCTGGCCTGCATCCTTGGAATTTTTTGCTTAGACTTGGAGATCATCCAGGTCATATCTGAAAACCAATGGAAAGCCAGCATAGCTGTTTATTAAGATCATCTGAGTATAATATGTAAATCACAAACACATACCACAAAGTATAATTGATATGTTTGTAATCATTTTAATCAATCCAGCACTAAGGCAAATGTTTAAAAGAGAAAAGCTCTCAAAGATGTCTAGGAAAACCCACTACCAAAGCCTAAAGAATGATTGTTCACTCTCAGCTTCAGAAAACTCAGATGAGCTTGTTTCTTGTATCACCAATAAGCCCTGGAGAAAACTAGACCCAGTTCTGCATAAAACAGAGAGAATTTCCCCTGTGAAGGACGTAGCTCATAAGATTCATAATTTCCCCATTGAAACACCCTAGTTGTTACAAAGAGAAGGGCCCCATTGCTGAAATAGCAAGCAAGGATTTCCCTCTGTGGGCATTTTTGGACCTTGCCAAAGAGAATAACTGGGGGAATAACAACAATCTGCCTATGACTTAATTAAAAGTGCTTGTGTGGGCCTGTGCATAGAAAAAAACAGAGCAGACTTTTGCCACAAAATAATCAGAGCTCCAGAGGGAATATGAAATGATACTTGCTGTCTTTTATGGTGCCAGGATTTTAATTGAAATTTTAAGAAGCTATTGGAAAGTGGTATTGATATTCCATAGATAGGTCATAAATATCTCTAGGGATAGATTCTCACTCTAGATAGGACATTTTTGGTTTCAAATCGGATAGGAAGTATCTGAAAACTACTTCAAATCACAGTCTGAAAAATGTATATTTTTGGCTTACTGTTTAAATTCAATTTACTGTTATTTTAGTTCTATGTAACTATGTGTAAAATTCCTAGATTGCTGAACTTGCCAATTCCAGATAATCCAGTCAAATAATCATGAGCTGTTCGGATTATATCCTTCCTATACTTCATCATTGCAGGTTTCAATTGAAATACTTATCAATTAGTAACACGTTAATTATAGCAGCAAGGTATAAGTCATACATTTTGTTATTTCTTTATTTCCGTTTCTGCAGAAGCTCTGCATCCATATATTGTTATTCTGATTTTAGCATAGGAGAAAAATGCACACAAATTCCAATCACTACGTTTGTCTTGATCAGAATTTGAGCACAACTCAAGATCAAGGAACAATCTCTGGAGAAAAAAACAAATAAATATAATTGCAGGGATAAAAATGGATCTCTGGATAATACCAGGAAAGGCATTTGTTAGTATAGATCTATAAGAAATTCAGGGAAGCCTCCAAATATTCTCCTTCTCAGAGGATACCAAGTCTGCTATTTTGGGGGGTGATCCAAATAATTCACAAGTATATAAGCTCTCTTGAAAGCCCTGGACCATAACTAGGTCTTGTCAATGAATCTGAGGCTTTTTCTGATACTATTTAGGCTCTTTCCCAGTGATGATTCAGATAGCTGGAAATGCTTTCAAATCCCTATGGAATAAATGAAGTGAGTTACAAGAATTAATTCATGCATCGTTAACTGAGTTTGAGGGCAGATTAAAACATTCTGCCTCTTGTATGTAGATGCATATTGTAGTCTTTACATGGAAAATACTCTAGTCTACAAGGCATGAACAGCTGGAAACTTACAGCAGCTACTGGAAATGCCACTCTAAGTTGCAATTGGTGTTGCAATGTCAATTACTCATTCCAATGAACCCTCAGTTGTTAATAGTTCAGGAAACTGTGTTTATAGTCCAAGGGGTACTATATTCTCCCAACAGGTGATGCAATATTTCAGCCAGCACAGAAAATGTATTGGGAAAGCTTATCCCAAATCAATAAATATAAATATAAAGTGACCCAGAAGATGAAAGAACTATATCCTACATGGTATTATTGTTATAAGCTTGTGGCAAAGAGCCTAATTATCAAAAGGAAAAGGAAAGATAAAATTCTGGGGAACAGATGTACTGGAACTATATAATTCATGTAATGTTTTAATGATAATAAATAACATTATTTGTATAAAATAAATAATGCTTAGTAGCATTACTACTAATATTCTCTATTTGACAAATTCCTCCTATTAGATTAAATGAAAAAAATTAGCTTTGTATACCAAGAAAAGATTTAAAATTAAAGCACTGTGGCTAAAAATCTACAAAGAAAAAAAATTCCCCAAATCACCCCAGAGGAATCCCTGAATACTCAGGTAGGGAATTATTTATTTGTAGCCAAAAAGTAGGTTTACAGTTGAAAAGTCAGTGGAATCAGTATCCAGAACATACATACATACATACATACATACATACATACATACATACATGCATACATACATATATACATAATTCTATCTATCTGTCTGTTTGTCTGTCTGTCTTTCTATCTATCTATCTATCTATCTATCTATCTATCTATCTATCTATCTATCTATCTATCTATTATCTATCTATCTATCTATCTATCTATCTATCTATCTATCTATCTATATCTTCATGTAAAGATTAGTTTAACCAGATACATATATAATAAGTGCAGTTCAAATGAAATCCACCATCTACCTTCCCTCAGGCTAACTGCCCATTCCCAATTAAACCAATTCTATCTACCAGTGAAGCTATGCTCTTTCTCCCTTCCATTATGAAGCAGGAGACGCTTTCCTTTGGATAGGCTTCATTACCAGCTTCAGATCACACTGCTGGTGAGTTACTGTAGCATCCTGATTACTTGAATTCATTCTCAGAAGGTAGGTCTTCTGGAAGAATTACCATATCTTTTTCAGATCCTTCAAAATGCCTTGCTGTAGTGGTTGTTTAATGCTTAACCGCCATTCCCAAACGGACTTACTTTCTGTAAGCAGTACTTTTGCTTAATAACATAAATAAAACACTTTATGAAATCCACTTAGGAAGGGATTTTTGTCAAGTAATACTGTGTGCTTAAAACTGGCCATTTAATTAATTCAAACAGAAACAGAACGTGCGTAATGTTGGGCATATGTTGAACTGCAGAATATTCTTCAAGCATAAAAATAAGCACTCAGAGTTACCATCTATGATGATCAGAGACTGAACAAATGGAGTTTGCTGCCTCTAATCCAATTAAGGTAAAGTGAAGTTCTAAGGAAGCAACATTAACAGGAATCATTGCATCAAACTCTACAGTATATATCCTTTTCTCCGTCTGTTAATAATTTTTAAAAACACACAGTATCTGCTTTTCTTTATAAGTTCAAAGTGGTTTATAAAAAGTTCACTGCACATGTAAAACAATATAAAAACACTGAAAATGACAATAAAAACCATTTATGTGAGCTTAACAGACAGAAGAATGGCTGTGACAATAAATTACTTATTCAAAAGAATTGCAAGACATTTTCAAAATCCAGTCCTGATGGCAATTAGCGAACTAGGCATTGTAATGCAAATATCTTCCAGAAATACAAGTGTTTGCAGAAAGCAGTCAAAAGGAGAAAGAGACAAAATATGTATTATGATGTAAACACCACACATTTTATATTGTGTCAAGATATTGAATGCTAATATATAAGAGTCTGAGTTTGTGTTGTTATGTCACAATGTAGGATATTTTTCTGCTTCTAGTTAGATATTTTTTTTAAAAAAAATCAATTTCTGTGCCCATCCATATCAACAAGCAACTCTGGGTGGCAAACAATCTCAAAATAAATTAAAAATAATTCCAATTAAATAAATCAAACCAAAAAATTAAATTAAAATGCACAACCGATGAGAAGTATCACAATTAACTGTCTGGGAAACAACCAGGATGCAGTGGCCTTTACAAACTTGAGGCCCTACATCTGGGCATAGCACCTTAAGCCTCACAAAAGGCCATGCTAATCTCTAGAGGGAGAATGCTCCATAGAGTGGGCATTGGGCAGAAAAGCTTGTGGAGAATGCCATCCTACTGGATAGGCAGAAACAACTAGGAAAAAGTGGTCCCTCAAGTTACTCGGTCCCAAGCCATAAAAAAGGCTTTAAAGGTGACAATCAATGCCTTTAGTTGTACCCAGAAGCACACCAGCAGTCAATGCTGCTCAGAAAGTAATGGTATTACTTGGTAATACTTAATGGTATTACATGAGCCGGGTATCTGTCACTATTTTACTACCCATGCACCAGCTAAAGCTTCCAAATGCGCTTCAAGGCAGCCCCATGTGGAATGCATTACAGTAATCTAAATGAGAACCCATAGGGGCACGAATAACAGGAAACAGGTCCTCCAGGTCCAGGAACAGGTACAACTGGTGCACAACCCAAAGGGGTGTAAAGGTCTGTTGATAGCTGCCACCTGCCATCTGTTCTTCCAACAGAGACTTGAGCAAAAGAGGATCTTCTGTTTGTATACTGTGGGGGTGGAGAAGCATGGCCCCTTTACTCACCTGTGGACTTCAACTCCTAGAATTCCTGAGCCAGCCATGGGAGTTGAAGTTCACAGATCATAAAAGGGTCATAGTTCCACACTCCGATATACTGGATCTGTCTGAGCCACACCAACTCCATCCCTGTCCCAGAACCAAAAATGGATTATTACTAGAAACAGAAAGTCATGCTTGGGATGAGCTGAATCCTGTTGCACCTCATACAGGCCCCACAGCCTACAATGACAGGATTTCCATGGCATCAGTCAGGCAGCCTTGGGTGGAAAGGTAATACTGACCCCAAATTGTCAGATTATCTCACCCAGCGGCCTCATGTGGAAAACTAAGTCTTTCGGCACTAAGCCCTGCAATGCATTTTTGCATAACCGGTGTCAGAAATGATTGCCAACAAATGGAAAGAAAAATATGCAAAGTGAAATCCAATTTTTTATTTATTTTTATTCATTTAAATAATTGATATGGTCAACATCTCACAACAGTGACTCTGGGTAGTATAAAAACAATAACCCATGGCACCATGACTAGATTCAGTTTTAAAAACAAATCAATGTAAAGCTAGCCTGACATCCTGGCCCAAACGTCTGAGGAAACAGCCCAGTCTTCAGTGCCTTATGAAAGGCCAATCGGTCATGGCCATGTGGATCCCTGGGAAGGTGCTATTCGATAATATAGTATCATTGGACATACACTCATTTAAAGGGACTTTCTCTTCTCCATATTAGATTACTTATATACCCTCTAATTCTGCTTCTGCTACTTATTAAAGCAGGATCCCCAACCCCTGGCCTGCGGCCTAGTGCTGAGCTGCAGCCCATTCAGAACCAGACTGCAGTAAGGGTAGGCAAGTGTGTGTGTGCATGAAGCTCCATTTGTGAAAGCTGCATGCATGTATGAAACCATCCCCCTGCTGCCACTGTTGATGCTGCCTCCACTGATCTGCCAAGCCCAAAAAGTTGTAGACTGCTGTATTAAAGCAAAGTTTTGGACCAGAACCTGTGAATGTTATGAGCTTTAGAGTGATCTCCCTGCCTTTCTATCAGTAGAAACGGCTTTTTTTAATGGAAATGTACCACTGGATTTATCACAAATATCTAGATTTGGTGAGAACCAGCTCTGTGTCTTAACACTACCTGAAATATTTGAAGGTCGTATAGGACAGGGGCCTCTTGGTGATGATATTTTGCCTCTGGAATTCCTTGACTGGCAATTGTTGATTTTATGCTAGTTTTCCTTTCCTTTCCTTTCCTTTCCTTTCCTTTCCTTTCCTTTCCTTTCCTTTCCTTTCCTTTCCTTTCCTTTCCTTTCCTTTCCTTTCCTTTCCTTTCCTTTCCTTTCCTTTAGAACAGCTTTCCTCTACTTGCAAGCAACCTAAGGACTGATTCTCATGTTACCTTTTGCAGCTAGGATATATGTAATCTGAATCCTGTGCAACATTGTTCTCTGAAGTGACAAGTGGCTGGGCAATTTTATTTAACTTTTTAGCCAGGTAAGATAGATACAGCAATGTGCCTGATGTTATTTTAAATCCACATGAGAGAAGATATAAGATTTTCAGTATACAAACTATACAATTTATATTTTAATGGCAAACATCCATGATGTTAACATGATAACTATGTCTGAATATACCAGGTAAGTTAACAACAACAATCAAAACCATTCTCTTTGCTGCTGTCTCTAAAGTAAATTGGTGTATGTGTGTATGTGTGTTCATGATGTGATACCAGTATAAGCTGAGTCTCTCTCTGTGTGTGTATATATAATCAAGTAACAGTATGATCAGCCAACTTCAATTAATTGCTGCATTTTCGTCTTCCTTATTTGGTGTTCAAAATGAATCTCTAAAATACTTTTGTCTTTGCCTTACTATGGGACATAGTGTATTTTTACCAACTTTTCAATGCCCTTTATATTTTAAAAAAACTGCATTATATCATCTGTATTTAATTAACATCAAGTTTAATAGCTGGCTCACTTCAGTTAGGTTTCAGTGTACTTAAGAGTTTTTAAAATATAATTTAATTGAGTTCTGTCTTTAATTAATTGTATAATTAATCTTCTCAAATTAGGTAACATTTTATAAAGGACTTTAATAAAAAAACCTGAATATTTTAAATTGCCATGCTATTAAGCACTAAGAAGTTTCTCTTCTGTATTGTTCTGCTTTAAAACACAAAGGCAGTAATTGCAATATAAAAGCTACCTTCTAGTGAATATTAATAATTGCTTGTACATTCATCCATATACTAGCCTTTTTAATTACTTCATTAAGTTGCTGAACTTTTTTTTAAAAAAAAGATTAAACACAAAACAAAGTATGTAGAATAAAGCATTGGAAGCTAGATTTGATGTCTGAAAAGTTTTTGATACTGTATTGAGCGATTATTTTCTGGCATTCCATATAAAATTCTCAGAAATCTTAAGGGCACACAAGGAAGAATGGAGTTTCTCCTTTTTCATCTAATTTCTTCTCATATCTAGGAATAAGCAACATGTTGACTTCTTTAGTCTAAGTGAAGGACTGTGGCTTTTCAATAAGCTTCACTGAGTTACAAACACATCATTTCTTTTTATGGAAGTGTTTCCTCCAGAGACCCCGTTCAGGGTGGCCATGAAATGATATGCAGAAGCCAGGAATTGGTGGTGGCGGCTATGATGGAGGAAAGGCAGCCAGACAGGCTGAGAAAAGAAGAATGGATAATGAAAGGCACCATCATTTTTTTATGTGTATGGAAATTATACTCAAGGTCATCATAAAGTCCAAATACTGTACTAAACTACTAATATACAAAGGCTCTTTTCACCAATGTCTGAAAGTTTAGGTCTTTCTATGTACTTATCTCCATTTCTTTCAAATTATGAAATCTAAATGCTTTGTACCAAGAATAGATACAATGTAAACACATAGTAAACTATATCTAGATTTGTTTATGACCATTTGCTGTTTGATTAGGAAAAACAAATCAAATCATGCTGTATATTTTATGACAAGCAAATAATACAGATACTTACCTAAATATTTAGAATAATCTGTTACTTAGACTATATTGTCCTTTGCTTAACAGTTTGCACTATGCCCCCTGTCCAATTTCTCAAAACTTTTTGAAGTTGGCTGTTTTATGGTCTTAATCACAGCAGAATTCAGAAGCCACAAAGCTATCCATGTTCTTTTTTTCCTGCTGACCAGTTGTTTCTCTTACTACAGATCCTAGTCTCTTCCTGTAGATCATAAAAGAATGAAGTGCTATCTCTCCCTTCACATTTCCAGGACATTTTGTCTATACTAAGCGGTATAAAGCTAAGAGGTAGCTTCAAAGCCACCAAGTCATCATTCCTCTGTTGAATTTAAAAGCTAGTTGTAACAATGAAAATATAGCATACTAGCCATTATCTCAATGACTGAACCATGTTTCAGTATTAAGCAGGATACTGAAGGCTGCTTGCTGGAGACAGGGAATAAAAACAAAATATCTCTCACACACAAACACACACACACACACACACACACACACACACGATAAGAAAAGAGTTTGTTAGCGTTCCGCCATCACCTCATAAAGTAGTCCCTGGAGGAGAAAGCAACAAAAAAGCTTCTTGGTCCTTTGATTCTTTGCAGCTGCTGGACCCCTATAGAACAGTGGCCCCCAACCTTTTGGGCACAAGGGTCCGGTTCCATGAAGAAAGGTTTTTCTGTGGACCAGAGGGGGCATGGTTTTGCATGCTGCTGGCATCCTGCAGATGGGGCTTTGCTTGTTTTGCATGGCCCTGTTGCTAACATGCCACGGACCAGTTCTGGTCTATGGACCGGGGGTTGGGGACCCCTGCTATAGAAGATAAAGCAGGAGAATTACTTTCTTCCATATCTCCTTTCCTCTTTGCTGCTGCACAAATAGGAATAGTTGGGCTGGGCTGAGCTGTGGAAAACACCTCCAATTCTTCTTGTTCTTTTTCTCCCCAGTAACAACAACAACAATAGTAATAATAATAATAATAATAATAATAATAATAATAATAATAATAATAATAATAATAAATAATAATAATAATAATAATAATAATAATAATAATAATAATAATAATAATAATAATAATTTGGAAGGGAACTTGGAGGTCATCTAGTCCAACCCTGCTCAGGCAGGAAACCCTATTCCATTTCAGACAAATGGCTGTCCAGTCTCTTCTTAAAAATTTCCAGTGTTGGAGCATTCACCGCTTCTGGAGGCAGGTTGTTCCACTGGTTAATTGTTCTAACTGTCAAGAAGTTTCTCATTAGTTCTAGGTTGCTTCTCTCTTTGACTAGCTTCCATCCATTGCTTTTTGTCCTGCTTTCAGGTGCTTTGGAGAATAGCTTGACTCCCTCTTTTTTGTGGCAGCCCCTGAGATATTGGAACACTGCTATCATGTCACCCCTCACCCTTCTCTTCGTTAAACTACACATACCCAATTCCAGCAACTGTTCCCTATATGTTTTATCCTTCAGTCCCCCAATCATCTTTGTTGCTCTTCTCTGTACTCTTTCTAGAGTCTCAACATCTTTTTTACATCGTGGTGACCAAAACTGGATGCAGTATTCCAAGTGTGGCCTTACCAAGGCATTGTTAAGTGGTATTAACACTTCACGTGATCTTGATTCTATCCGTCTGCTAATGCAGCCTAGCACTGTGTTGGCTTTTTTGGCAGCTGCAGCACACTGCTGGCTCATATTGAAGTGATTGTCCACTAGGACTCCGAGATGCCTCTCACAGTTACTACTGTTGAGCAAGATGCCACCTATACTATACCTGTGCATTTGATTTTTCCTGCCTAAATGTAGGAAAAATCAAATGGACAGGTATAGTATAGGTCACAGGTCTGCAACCCGCGGCACCGGAGCCGCATGCGGCTCTTTCAGACGTCTCCTGCGGCTTCCAGTCCTCTGCCATGTGCAGTCCAAAAAAAAAGAGGACTAAAAAAGTTCAACCAATCAATTCAAATATGCAGGGTAGGTGCATATCTCGCCTTGGCTCCACTCTTCAGTCAAACCCTGTTCTGCACATGTGCGCATGTACACGCATGCGCACACATTTTTTGCGGCTCCCAGTTTTTCCTTTTGTGAGGGAACCGGTTCCGAGTGGCTCTTTCACTGTTTCAGGTTGCTGAGCCCTGGTATAGGTGGTACCTTGCTCAATAGTAGTAACTTTGAGAGGGATCTCGGAGTCCTAGTGGACAATCACTTCAGTATGAGCCAGCAGTGTACAAACAAATGAATGCAGGCTATAATTTTTATTGTTCATTTTCTGAATTACCGTATTTTCCTGCATATAAGACGACTTTTTAACGCATGAAAATCTTCTCAAAAGTTGGGGGTCGTCTTATACGCCCAGTCGCCTTATACGCCGGAAAATAGTAAATCCTCAGGAGCAGAGACGGACAAATCCAGCGCTCGAGAATGGCAAAAGACGGCCTCCTCATAAATAAACCGACCAGCCCAACCGAGGCTGAGGCTCCAGCTTACCAGCGTCCTAGGGCAGCAGATCCCGTGTTTTTGGGGTTTTTTTTGGAAGGGAGCGGGAGTCAAGTGCGTGCCGAGCCGCCAGCGCTCGGCAAGCACGAGAGCTCAAGGGAGCACGGGAAGCCAGGCGGAGGCTGACCTGACATGCTATGGCTGAGCTTCACCCGACCCTGGGAGTTCGACTTCAGTTCGACTTCAGGGCGTGGTGCCGTGACCAGACCTACAGCAACACCCGCCCGGGAAGGCACAGCTCAGGAATTGCGACAGGCAGACCACAGCGGAAAGCTGGCGCTGGGGCTTCAGCAACCCAGGGTCGCCCCTCCGCCCTGAAGTAGAAGGCAGCCTTTTGAAAAATAAATATTATAATATGTGCGGGGTTTTTCCCCTTTATTTCTTTTTCCCCTTTCTGTATACTCCAGTGATAACTTATGCAAGTGAAAGGAGGAAAACCCCCGAGTTTGCATTGTCTTGGAAAACTTTAGAAAAGCACAGCAAAATGCAGGGGAGGGTAAACGGGCTTCTCGATCTCAGTGCCACGCAGGGCTCCTTCTGGTTTCTAGTTACTTGGAAACTCGGGGCTTTCTTTGAGGGAATCTCAAACTTGAGGCGCAGGGCTGAGCCCGTTTCTTTCACCACCACCCCCTGCCCTCCGCCGCCCTTTTCATTAACTAACCTATGGAAAGAACCGCCTTCTTTCAGACCTGGTTCCTTCCCGAAGAGTTGGGCCACAATGCTTGTCGCTCCTGGCTAAAACAGCCAGCGTGTGTGGCTGAAGTAGGAGGGGGCGCCAACGCGAGAGGAGACAAGGTTTAGGCGAGGCAGAGCAAAGCTGATCTCGAGGCCAAAAGCTCTTGATAAACCTTCACCTAATTGAGAAGCAGCCCTGACTTCCTACTTACCCGTATTTTCCAGCGTATAAGACTTTAACCCATGAAAATCATCTCAAAAGTTGGGGGTCGTCTTATACGCCCAGTCGTCTTATACGCCGGAAAATACGGTAAACATTTTCACATATTAGCTCCCAAAAATGTAGTTAGTCAAGCAATCTTTGAATGTAAGAAGTATCAAGGCAGCCTTCTGAGTGACTGCTTTCAAAAGCAGGAGGTTCCATATATTTTCCAGCAAGGCTTTGATAGTCAATTATAGCTCAGCCTGTTCTTCTTTGATATTTTTCTCATACCTCTTGGTGGTTTTCCATTCATGGGAAGTACATGTAGTTTTGGGAACCACATTTTACTGTAGTTTCCTCAAGTTTTTAATACTAGTACTTAACATGAATCTTTTCTTCTTTGGGCTGGCTTTGAGTGAGTCTCACATACATTGACTTTCATATACGTATGCTTTTCAGGTTGGTGAGGTGTCTTGGAACATTTAATCCAGTTTAACACATAAGACATTACTTTTAATTTGGTTACATTTAACTGCGTCTAATCTATGATTCACAAAAATCATTACTGCCTTGCGGTAGTAAAAAACCATAGTGACTCAGTATGCAAAGTCAATCCGTCTGTACAGTATGTAGCCAGTATAGGTTGCCTATCTATTATTGTCACTTGGCATCTATTACTGTTTTTGTATGTATGTTTGCTTTTATCTCCTGTTAGCCAATTAGACTTATTTGATTAAGATGGATATACTTTGCAGAATGAATGAATGGGTTTATTAACTGATACAAAATTGAACTAAATAGGGTAGAAAAACCTGCTATTTCAATCCCAAAGAATCTAACTTCTCATAATACAGAATTCTCTATTAATATCCATACAGGCAGTCAGCAAGTTAATTCAAAGATAATGTGCTGCTATGAAATCCATTGTTCACATATCTTTCTTGATAATTTAGGATAGGGGACTCAATATGGCTCTCCAATGTGCTATATTGGTATTAACCTTGGCACAATAAACATTTTTGGTTTGAGGGCTCATTTTTTTCATGGTGAATCCATGATCTTAGGAACTCAGTTTTAGCTGAACAGATACTATTTTCTTTTCTAGCCAAATGTCTATTTTGGAAAGAGATTTTGTGAGCCTATCCTACCCGTGCATCAACTGTCTCAGAGTAGAGAACCCAATGTGTAGGTGCTTACAATTGTTAGCAATACTTTCCTTCATAATTTGATAAGCCAGAGAGTTGCATTCTTGTTGATTTTTAGCAGAACTGTCATTCCGATTAGCTTGTGTTTTGGCTGTTTATAATGATATTTGTACTACCCCTGTGAATTTCATCTTCCCCACTCTCTATAATCTATAATACTAGCGTTCTGCATGATATTACTTTTCCCTGAGATTTGATTTTACTCGTGTCAGCCATACTGTTCAACCTGTCACCGGCCTCCTGCTGGTGTAACTGACATACTCAGGCACTTCTGCTGTTGATCTGTGGGGGGAAAAGAAAAAAAAAGAAGGGAAAGGAGGGGTACTTGGGATTTATTTCTGCCACAGCATTTATTACAATCAATCTTGCTCACCTGCAGGGTTTCTTTTATTATTTTAAACCTCCCTCCCACTGTCATTCCATATTATCATCAGTGGTTAATAAAAGTGGCCACTCACAGTGAGGGGGAAATGATTTTTTATCAGGTGCGTATTAGCAACACCTGCTGTGCCCAACTGGCTTTTTTTTTTACAGTTAGCTATTTGTATCTGGTGGCGATTCTTGATGTCATTAATATTTCCCACCTTCAGTCTTGGCAGAAACGAAGTTTGGTCCTGGCAGATACACAGTGCAGAGCAGTTCATCTTCTTGCTGAAACTAGCAAATGCAAACTGATCCCAACTCAGGTCAAATTCTTTATTTCCTCTCAGTGGTATGACTGGAGTTAGACCCCAGTGCCAAGGTCCAAGGCCTTATGGGTCAGGAGCTCTAAAATGACTACCAGGCAACAGCAGGTGATGCTAGTGGAGTAGCCAACAAGGCAGGAGGGCATGAGCTGCTTCCACCTCCTTCCTTTTGTTTATTTTGTAGATCATTTCAGAGTCATGGGGCAACCAGATGGTCCTATGTAGAATAAGAGCTGCTCGTTTTATTATCTTCACCTTTAATTCTGGCAAGTAGGAAGAACTTGGTTGAGAAGTGCCAGTTGCAAGAATGTTGGAGGAAATAAATAAGAGAGCTTGTCAAACATTTGAAAATGATGCTTTGCAAAGAGCAGCAGGGCGAACATGCTTCTTTTTTTGGAGTGTTAAAGTAACTGCCTCCTTAGGAAAGTTCAACATGGCTGCCTCAAAAACCTCCTGGCTGTCTTTTCTGGAGGAGGTGACTGCCACAATGTTCAAAAGGGAGAGAGGAGGATACTGATCTTAATAAACAATGCAAAATGCCCCTTTCAAATGCTTTTCACAACCCCAGGGAATGTTGTATCGTGTAATCTTTACTGCATGGTTGCTTGGCCTAAAATATCTAGGATAAAAAGCTAGATAAAAAGATAAAAAGTTCATGGAAGAATGAAAGGCTAGAATTTGAAAGGAGAAATCAAGTGTTCAAAAAGGAATGGGGAACGCTGAAATAGAATATTGAAGAAGATTCATAAACTATTTCATGTGGATGGTAAAAGACAACTTTTAAATAATCCAAGAAGCTCTCAATAAGCATGAAGATAAAAGGATTACATCTAGGAAATGTGTTCTGTAGTGAGTTCTTTGGAGGCAGGAAGCAAGACGAGAGGTTTCAAACAGGAACATTTCTTTATTGAGGCAAACAGGAACAGAACTGAATCAGAGGCTTCTGCGCAGCTACTTATACGGTGGCCAATAGGTTTTAAGGAACCCATTCCCGCCCCAAATCATCCAATGATCTTCTTGGAGACTGCATGTCTGGCTAGTCAGCGTCCGTTACACAGACACCTCAAATGAGCAACCTTAAGCAGCATTCAAAAGACACATTTTTTTATGTTAATTCCATTTATATCCTGCCCTTCTCCGAAGACTCATGAACACAGTTCAAGTAAAATCCCAATACATTACACAATGGATGGAGAAACATATAAACAACTAAAAGGATAAAGTGGGCCAAGCTTGTATGAGTGGTGCCTGGCCCTAATCTAAAACCCAAAGTGAGCAGAACGGATTTAAAAATAAAAAAGAATAGGAATAAGAACATTAATGAAGTGAATAAATTATGAACAGATGATGGGAAAAAACAATTGCTCAATTTCTACTTTGGCCTATTCTTCTGCCAGAGCAAAAGTTGTGTTCAGTTTGGGACAAATAAAAAAAATGATGAAATGCAGGAGGAATTCAAATCTTCAAGACTAGATCAACTGTACTCTCAATCTTTAAAAGAACTTGTATCCATAATTTCAGGCCATGTTTATTCTTTTGAGAATATCAGAAAAGAGAGAGTGAATAAATGTTAGCTTAAAAAAACCCAACAGAATAAAAGTAGAGCCAGGAAATCCACATTGATTGCAGCTGGAAATACCTATGTACTCACATTTACAACACTCTGTATGTAATAGTATGACAAGAGCTCTAGATAATAAAACTGCTAACAGGGCGAGGCCTCTTACAAGTCTTATAGCTTAATTGTTTAAAGGGAATCTATGGGCTATGTAACATCAGTCCTATTTTATTGCAGTGCATGCACTTTCCAAGTTTATAAAAACCATTAGCTAATACCCCATGGCTACATTTCCACATAACTTAGTCAATATTTTAAATTATGATTTATTAAACAAACCATAATAGCTTAGTTTATTCATACGCCTTGGGAAGATTCTCAAATCACACTAAATCAAATAAATTACCTGTGATTTTGCAGGTGGAGTCAAGGGGAGACTCAGCCTAGAATCATAACATGTGGGTCCACATATTTTATTTATTTAGCATATATGGCATATAATACGTGGACTAGCAATATATAGTAACATTTCAATTTAAGGGTCCACAAGCATTCTGTGTACAGCCTCCCCTTGAATTCCATTAACTGTAGCACCAATTTAGTGCTGAACATTAGTTGACCCAATTTTTGTGTGTAGGCTTGAGCAATAAATCTTCTGAACTGAAATTTACATGTGATCCTGATTCTTTGTGCCTGACAGATTTAGCATGATATACAATTCTTCTGGCAACTCTTTTCAGATATTGTGCATTCTCAAGTGTAGATTGAAAAATGTGGGAAGCAATCCTTTATCTTGCCAAGAATAAGACAGATGCTACCATATCAGCGAAAGACATGTGGGAAAATTTATGGTAACAATCAACATTTTTTATTTATATAAGATGTATAAGGCTCCTTGACTTTGGGTGGCCTACAACAATAAAAACACTACAGAAACCATATGACAAAAAGAAAGAACAATGCATATCCAGATTAAAAACATCCACCCCAACATACATAATCACATAAATGGCTTATCATTCAGCTTAACCCAAGGCCTAGGGAAAAAAAGATGTGTTTTAATAACCTTTTAAATTAGGAGAAGGTAGGAGCCATTTGGGTCTCTGGGGAATGTTATTCCAGAGTGCAGACATAGTCACAGAGAAGTTCTGTTTTCTAGGTCACATCAAATGATGCTGTTTAATCAATAGGACCAGGAATATGCCAACTCTGATTAATTGTAAAGAATATGCTACTTATTGCAGAGAAGGATTTATGTACAACTTTTAAAAATCAGGGACACGGTGGCTCAGTGGGTTAGGACGCTGAGCTTGTCGATCAGAAGATCGGCAGTTTGACGGGTTGAATCCCGAGTGCCGCGTAACAGAGTGAGCGCCTGTTACTCATCCCAGCTTCTGCCAACCTAGCAGTTCAAAAGCACGTAAAAATGCAAGTAGAAAAATAGGGACCACTATGGTGGGAATGTAACAGTGTTCCGTGTGCGTCTATTCATGCCGGCCACATGACCACGGAGACGTCCTTGGACAAGTGCTGGCTCTTTGGCTTTGAAATGGAGATAAGCACCGGCCCCTAGAGTCGGAAACGACTAGCACGCATGTGCGGGGGAACTTTTAACTTTACCTTTACCTTTAAAAATCAGAAATGATTGTCATGGGGGAAAGAGGGTCATAAAAGAGCAAGCATGATGATGGATGGAATCCTGCCCACTTTCACAGGTGTGTCAACACTGTACACATTTATAAAGTGATGGGACTCTGATTTAAAGCAGTACCCATCATACCTCTTTCTCCCTATCCTCATTGCAGATGTACTTGGACAGAGCAGGCATGGAAGTAAATCCTGGGATCCCAGGTTCAGGGGGTAATGACCCTAAAGCTGAGAAGCATAATCTAGAGCCCCAGGATCAGGTGCAGCCCTCCAAAAGCTGAATTATAGAACATTTTTTTTAAATCAAACTTATAAAGGCCATCCAACTTGCAAACATTCTTAGTGTCATAAAAATTAACAATGAAACCCAATACAATTAAATTGTCAGTGTGAAAGACCAGGACTACATGGGAAGTTCAATTAAACTATTTTATTTCTAGTCAAGCCTATGCACAGGAATCTACTCAACTAATGTTAGCACTACTTTAGTGCTAGATAAGAGTTAACAGAATTCAAGAGGAATTAGACTTAATCAGGTTGTGACTTCATAGAGATTCTAGGCTGATTCCTCTTTTGACTCCTTCCCCAGGTTCTGTCACTCCTTCTCCTCTATCACTCTCCCAGTCAACCCTCCCCCCTACACTTCCATAGCATCTTCACAGTCACCCTCTTCTTTCTGGTCCCTACCCCCTTACCATCAGGGAGTGAAAGCCAGAAGTGAAAGGCATAGTGTAATCAGACTCCCTGCCTCCCCTTGGATATGTCCATAGAGGCTGGTTAATCTCTTCATCTTGCTAGCCAGAAGCCTTAAATGACATTGGGAAATGTATTCTCATAGAATGTGAAGAGAAGAGAATGTGAATGAGTAGAGAAACTATTGGGTCATGTTAAGCTAAAATCTAAAGGGACGAGATGGCTCAGTGGGTTAGGACGCTGAGCTTGTCGATCGGAAGGTCCGGCTCGGTGGGTTAGGACGCTGAGCTTGTCGATCAGAAGGTCGGCAGTTTGGCGGGTCGAATCCCGAGTGCCGCGTAACAGAGTGAGCACCTGTTACTCGTCCCAGCTTCTGCCAACCTAGCAGTTCGAAAGCACGTAAAAATGCAAGTAGAAAAATAGGGACCACTACGGTGGGAAGGTAACAGCGTTCCGTGCGCCTTTGGCGTCTAGTCATGCCGGCCACATGACCACGGAGATGTCCTCGGACAAGCGCTGGCTCTTCGGCTTTGAAATGGAGATGAGCACTGGCCCCTAGAGTCGGAAACGACTAGCACACATGTGCGGGGAAAACTTTACCTTTACCTTTTTAAGCTAAAATCTAACCATCTTCTTAACAACCTTCCCCAAGAGTGCTAGGTTGGAAACTGGAAAAAAGTTGTCTAGAATCAGTCCAAGGCTGATCCTTGAGCAGAAAGGAGAACCTCCCCATCCCTAAAGATGCATTCACCACAATGTGAACCCAACCACATGCATTACTAACAAGAAGCTGACCAGCGAGGCGGGGCACAGATCTAACAGTGTTAGCCACTAGAGGAGATGTGGTTTTCTTTGTTTGTTTCCCTTCTTTCTTTTGAATTCTTTTTTTTATTTGATTTCTATAGCCACAAGTGACTCTTATGGGAAGTATAGTGCATAAATGTGGTTTATCTCTATGTGTCCATTGATGGCTGATTTGTCTGATTGCCAAACTTCCAGGAATTCTTTAGTATTTTTGGATTTGGCTTGACTTAAAATGCTAATAGTTTCTGTGCTGAATAATAGTTAAGTCTGTCCATGAATTTTGAGTTAAGGAGCTTTTGTTATGTCTTCTGATTATTAGTTGGTATTTCTGGATGCCTTCTGCCAATCTTCTGCCTGTCTGTCATACACAACACTCATTGTAGTATATATTGTAGTATATCTTGTAATGTAAAATCTAGGTGAGTCCTGTTTTTACTTCTTGGGTTACTGGGTCTTTTGATTTGCTTAAGATATTTTGGAGAGCTTTAGTTGGTTTACGTGCTATAGTGATACCAAGTGAGAAAACAAAACAAAATAAAACAAAATCTTCTATAAAGTCTTCCAAAAATGCAGCAGCTTTCTTTGATGTTGTATTAGCACATTGGTGGCAAAAGAATCCCCAGAATGAAAAAGTGCATACTTAAGTTATTCAATGAGTTCTAAGTATAATGTTATGTGAAATAAAAATAGCTGCCTTCTTCCCATACTCTTTATTTATACCCTCTCTAAATCTGCGGGGCTCTAGAGTTTCCTAGGAGAACAATTTTATTCTCTGCAGAGCAGAACTAAATCCTAAGGCTGCCTTCTCTCTAAGCTTTTCTTTCCTGCATTCTTAAAGTCTGACAAGAGTCTTTCTCTAGAGAACCATCTTCACCAGCTTCTTTGAATTTGCTGTCAGTATCTGGCATTTCCCTCCACGTTGAGGTGTCATCCCTGCCAACACCTTATAGATTGCCGACTAAAAACAAGATAAAAATAATTCCAAAGTGCTGGGTTAATGGTGATGAAGAAAGGTAATGTTCAATGGTAAACAGTAAGCATCATTTCTGACTTTGGAAACCATTCAAATCCATTGGAGAGAAAATAAATGGTGCCTTAGATAAATACTGATGTTTTCCAATGACTGGAATGTGAAGCAATCTATACAGCAAGACATGTTAATAATAATAATGGGTGATTGAAAATACAAAGTTTGGATTTTTTTAGCATCTTGAGTATTGGTTTTCATTCACTAGTTATAATGGATTGAAACGAGTTTTCTGGATTCCTTATGTTCATCTTGGAATAAAATTCAAGATAGTATGATGTCATCTAATCAGCATTTCTTCTCATACATTTATTTTTAAGAGTAAAACACAGCTTATCGGTTCAAAGTTTCTTAGTTATTTAAAACGTGTGCCATAAATATTCCTATGTCTCATATATCCAAGACTTTCAGATGTTCATTAATTTGAATATATGGGTACAATTCAACCAAAATTAAATACTGGATTTCAAGGGGTATTTTCCCACTGAAGTTAGTGGG
The DNA here is from genome assembly GCF_947247035.1 of Vipera ursinii. Taxonomy (NCBI): domain Eukaryota; kingdom Metazoa; phylum Chordata; class Lepidosauria; order Squamata; family Viperidae; genus Vipera; species Vipera ursinii. The sequence goes on along the minus strand of NC_139512.1, from coordinate 275,801,022 downwards.
ACTTAAAACTACTTAATTTTATCCAGATCCATGACTATTATTTATTGTTGGACTGGCTTTGGGGCAATAAAAATTGCAAGTGAAAATGAAATATTTTTAATTAATTCTCTTTCTTTTTTCATTTATTAGCCTTTTTCAGTGGAGTGAAATACAGTGCCCCACAACCTCTCAACTTTAAAAGAGCAGTTAAGCTATGTTAAATTGTTGCTAGCTTAAATATGAAGTATTTAAAATTATTTTTCTTGTGGGATATTGCAGTTCAAAATTAAATGTAGGTTGCTATGCTGTGTTTCCATCTAGCTCTCAATCATTTATATTTTATCAATCAGTCCTACGGTGTTATTTATTTATCTATCATGTAATAACCATACTGAAGAGAATAATTTATCTGGCATAGCATGATAATTTGTATTACAATTTCACCCCTGCTGCCATAACTTGCATTCTGTTAAAGTGATGGTTTAGAAAATTACAATTCTGGGGTCATTTTTTTTCTGGCTCTCTCTTCTGCCTTTCATAATTTTATTTGTCTAATTTCCAGCAGAGAATTCATCCCAATATTTGAGGGCTTGCGGTGGGGAAAGTGACTGGAGAAAGAGTTGTAAAACCTCCAGTTTTAAGCTAAGGTCTCAGAGACTCCTTAACATTAGTATCTCTAAAAAAGAGTTATTCAAGTATTTTTTTCACAATATCAGGGAACTCAAATCTCAATGTTTCCTTTTAATAAAACCATATTTAACTTTTAATTGTTCCAGGCTTTATATAATAGGTTTAAAGAAATGCGGGCTGCAGAAGAAATAATATTCACTTGGATCAAATATTACTTTCTACTTGTGAAGGGTAAAAGAGTTTGCTATGATTATATTATTATTTATTACTTAGTTCTTCATCAGTTCAACAGCCTATCTTCTCATCTTTTGAAAATAGCAGTCAAAAACCTGAATTTCATCCCGACCTATAAGAGAAGCTAGTTATACACAAAGGAAATTATGTGGAATTGCTCATCATTTTAAAATATCTTGTTTTAAAGCTCATGTAATACAATTGAAGTTTTGCAAAGAAAAAAAACTGAAGGAAATGAGATGAAGCATATTTTTTTTTGAAATCAAGAAGGGCTTGGTGATCTAAATCCAAAAATGATAATGTTAAGCATATTATTTCAAATGGAAAAAGAATAGCTGGAAAACTTTGATAAACAGCATGCCACCCATGTTGAGATAGTGCTGAAAGTTAAAAAGTTATTCAGATTAAGTTATCAGTTTGCCAAGTTTGTTTTTATTAATAATTCACAGTTTCCAAATATTTTTATAATGTTGAACAAGATTAGTCTTGATTGTTGGTTTGTTTGTTTGATTGATTGATTATGTGCCATCAAGTCATTTTTGACTCCTACTGACCACATAGATTTTCTCCATGATGCTCAATCTCTAACATGTTCTTTCAAGGCTCCTAATGGTGGACTTATCATCACTGTAACTGAGTCTATCCATCTTGCTGTTGGTCATCCTCTTTCCTTCTACCTTTCTCAGCATTAGAGCTTTCAGTATTCATGGACAAATTTAAACAAAAGATTTTTTTTTTCACCACAGTCAAAATGCAAGTGGTAATTGAAACTGCTTGATGTGTAGGTTTCTGCTTCCATTTAGCATGGAAATTCAAATCTGTTTAGGTTATTTGTAAATTCTACAATACAAGATTATATCTGCATTTATCTTGACAAGCATGATCTTTGGAATGGGATGCAAAGAAGTAATATTTTTTTCCATGATGCTCCTTCCTTTGTCCATTATTTGTGTGTAGCGGGGGTGGCTGAAAGGTTTTGCCGGAGCCTGGCTGGGGAGAGGGAAGCTCAGACAGCTGCTGCCAGTTTTGGGTGTGGTGGGTGTGTTAAACACTGCAGTTGTTCAGTTAATAACACAGTTATTAACGCAAGGTTTTGGTTACGATTTTTAAGTCCCTACATGGCATGGGTCCGGGATACCTCAGGGACCACCTGCTGCCGGCATCAACTCCCCTCCGCCCTGTGCGTTCCCACAGAGAGGGCCTCCTCAGGGTGCCGCCAGTCAAGGAATGCCGACTGGTGGCCCCCAGGGGGAGGGCCTTCTCTGTGGGCGCTCCGGCATTATGGAATCAACTGCCGGTGGAGCTCCGGACGGCATCAGACCTCCGAACTTTCCGTCGTGGCCTGAAGACCTACCTATTTGAAATGGCTGGTCTGGCCTGACGGGGGATTATGGGTTTTAATTTGTTGTTTTAGATCTATATTACTGTTTTTAACTGGGCATGGGTTTAATCTTTTTTAATTTTTGTATTGTCTTTTTTATATATGCCCTGTGAACCGCCCTGAGTCCCTACCAAGGAGAAGGGCGGTATACAAATTAAATAAAACTTAAACTTAAACTTAAACTTAAACTTAAACAGTTGTTCAGTGGCTTTCCCAATGACATTGCTTGCCATAAGATCTGAAAAGGGGATCATGTGTTCCCAGCTACTGCAACCATCATCAATATGAGCCAGTTGCCAAGGAACCAAATTTTGATCACTTGACCATGGAGATGCTGCAATCATTGTAAGTGTGAAGAATGGTCATAAGTCACTTTTTTCAATGCCGTAGTAACTTTGAATAGTCACTAAATGAATGGTTTCAAGTCAAGGACTACCTGTAATTTATCTCATTGCAGTTTAGTACATAATGGATTGTGAGCTTTCATATATATACGCATAGTATTGTGGTGACTTGACTCCCTCAAATATTCTTCACCCACAGTCCCTGATGTTGCACTTTCCTAAAATTCTTGGGAAAGTCCATCTGACCATTGCCATCATCTACTCTTTACTCTTCTCTACGCCTTTACTCTAGGTCCTCTTGCCTGGCTAATGGACTATCTATCTGTCTCGGAATATGCCTACTGGCTTTCAAAAAGATTAAGCTCATTTATTATGGAGATGAAGGTTAAGCTTACTGTGCCTAATTCATCACTCAGAATTAGAATTTCTTACTAGTCTCTGCCCACTACCCATCTTGATAGGCTGATATTTAATGGATTTATTCTTTTATATCTAAACCTCTTGGGACACAGAAAAATACACACACACACACACACACACACACACACACACACACACACATACACACAGTAACAGTCTTTTTAATGTGTTTGTGTGTATGTCTATGTGTGTGTGTGTGTTTGTATATATATATTACACACACCTAATTACCAAGCCTAGAAATCAAACCAAGAGGCCCAGCTACCAACCTGAGGTACTAGTATTTAAACATCTCTCTCTCTCTCCTCTCTCTCTCTCTCTCTCTCTCTCTCTCTCTCTCTCTCTCTCTCACACACACACACACACACACACACACACACACAGAGAGAGAGAGAGAGAGAGAGAGAGAGAGAGAGAGAGAGAGAGAGAGAGAGAGAGAGAGAGAGAGAGACATTATATATATTCCCATATTTTGAAGAAGAAGGTGTTGGCATTAGGAAGTTTTTTCAAGCTTAGAGTATTATTTCCAGAAGTCCCCACAATAGTATTTCCTGCTCCTTTAGTTTGTTTCTCTAATTTTCCTCTGTGCTTTGGGGTTTTTTATAAGTCTTCTTTTATATATATAAAATAAATGCATTTTCAAAATTTTAAATGTCTTTTGTTTGTTTGTGGTTTTTCATGTTTTTTGTAGTTCCTCAAAAAGTCTGTCCCAGTTAAATCATTTCTTTCCATTTTCTTTGATATGGAACAAAGTTTTCCTAGAATATAAAATGCCTTAGATGTTCTTCTAAGAGGAGCTAGATATCTTATGAAATTACATGTAAGAAAGAGCTTTTATCTAGAATATAGTTTGGTCAAATATGTATCAGTGGGAATAAAAGCCCCTAACTTGCAACTTTGATTATAAGTTACCAAAATGTGTATAGTGAAGCAAAAAAATAAAGATATTTCTTAAAATTCATGATTAAAAGTTTTAATAACTATATTGCATTTATTAATTGCTACGTCCTACTAAGGAACATCCAGATATTTTACACTGATGTTCTGAATATCTTTATATTTTTATAATTTAGTTATGGATCAAATAATTAAGACAGGAGTTTTTAATCAAGTGTTAGAATCTTCATTACATTGTAGTGCTGTTCCAGCTAAATTTAATTCTTGTACTACAAGTTTGTATGTTATGTTATAATTTGGTGGATATATCACCGAATTATATCCTGACTTTGCTCCAAAAGCTTCCTGGAAAGAAATAAAAAATATTAAACAAGAACATTTGGAAATTTAGATTATGGGACCTTTGAATATATGTACAAAATTTATTATTGTGAACTTTTGTTAAAAAAATATCTTTATGGTAAACTGCTGAGATTTGTGACTGAATGGGCAAACTTGGGGAAATGCAATAATTTGGGAGTGTAAGTCAAACCAAAAAAAATATTTTCCATGTGAGGCTTACCTTTGAGCTGGTTATCAATTCCTGACAATAAAAAGTTAGAAAATTTAATTCTAGTTATTCAAGAGACTTCAAGAAATAAGGAAAATTAACTTGATACATCAAATGAATGTTGGTAAAATATGCTCAGAGGCATTTTTTCTTCATTTCTATTTTAATATGGATAATATGGCACACGGGATATTAACACAGTTTTAAAGGCATTATTAGTTAAAAGGGATCACTACAATCCTAAACTTGCCAGTCACAGTTCAGTTTAGAACTGGGTTGCTGTGGTACCCTTCTCTGCCCCGGGACTTACATGTACTAAATAGCAATATTTAATTATAAACTTTGCAGATAAATTTTCATCTATACATCAAGTTCTATTAAAAATAAATCAGTATAAGTTAATTTCTGCACCAGATCATTGCATCTTAGTATTTTAAATATAATTAAGATACTAAGTTATACATTCACATTTTTCAGACTCTGCCTGGAGAAGCTGACTGTCCAGTGAGCCAGGAAAATGTTTCTGTCAGTGTTGTGGCATGTCTGTGCAGGGAAGCCTAATCCTTGTCAGATACACTTAAGGCCTTTTTTTTTAACTGTGCAAAAATGAAAAATACAACTTTTGAGTTTAGTTGTTCTAAGGCATATAAAAATTTAACAACAAATTCTTAGAATCAGACTCATGACCCAGTTAGATAAACACTCGTGAGTTGTGAGATCAGCAAGATAATATTTTTCAAAAAACTTCTAACTGGATTTTCTGAGATTTTTGCTATTCTGACTGTCAATGTTCCTCACAGGAATATTGAGGTAAATAATGTGTTAGATAGTGTTCATAACACTTGCACAACAAAAATTATAAAAATTTGGACTTCAGTTGCCTATATACTAACAAGTATATTTTTAAATGATTACAGAAAACATTGATTTAGAAAATCATATGTCCTTAATTTTGTAGACATACAACTAAAATGTAATAGCGCCTGCTATTTCAGAGCAGGAATCTCATTTACTCCCTCCTTCTTATCATATGGTTTTTCAATGAAGTAGGCAATTTTCCTACAGCATACCCCACCATTTTTAGTGTGTGTTGATTCTGAAATGCATCAGGATGGGTGTCAAAGATGTGGGATCATGAATTGAAAATTCTTATCTTTCTGTATGTGTTGTGTGCATGTGTTCATGTGTACATGTTCATGCACTATGTCTTTTGAGGATATTTTTGGTCCCCAAAACAAAAGTATTTCCCTGAGCCTCTATTTATCATAAGGTTGCACATTTGATAGAAGAAAATGCCACTGGCATGAAACCCTTTATCTCACTACTGTTGAAGTTTCAAAAAGACATTCTTTAAAGTGGGAATGTCAGGAAGAGAACACCTTTTTCACCTGTAATTATCAGAATAAATAGAATTAAACTAAACCCTACACTTTGCTATCTTAAATCTCTTAGTAATGACAGTCAGCTGAACTATGAATAGTTTGCTGCTAGTTGCTGGAATGCTTTAAACATTACCTGCAAACTCACGTAAATCTAGAGAGCTTATTATATCAAAAGAAGTATAATTAAATCTAATACTAATTTGATTATGGGAAGGATGAGGAAGAGACTCTAACTCTATTTTTCACTGCTCCATACAATGGAATTATTATCTCCACAGTATGGTGGCTTAATAGGTTTTACTTGATGTAGCTATGGTCTGAAGTATGAATATTTCAGAATAAGTGTTAAGTGTTAAAATAAATAAATGTTGGAAATAAAAGATTGATTAGCACAATCAGCAATTGTCAACATATCCTGTGCAGCAGGGATCCCTAAACCCTGGTCCACAGCCCAGTATAGGACTGTGACCCATTTGAAACTGGGTCACGCAAGTGGTGGGCGAGTGCACGAGTGTGTGATGCTCCATTTGTGCAAGTGGCAGATGCATGTGTAAAACCATACCTTCTCCCCCACCCTCCCATTGCCAACATTGCAGGTCCACAAGCTGAAAATTTGTATACAGTATACAGTACATTTTCCCCAACCCTACAGCACAAATGAAACATTTTTTATTCAACAGCATCCAGCATGTAAAACCGAATATGCACCAAAGTATAGACCAGGAGTCTCCAAACATGGCAACCTTAAGACTTGTGGACTTAAACTCCTAAATTTCCCCAGCCAGCATGGTATAGAGTAGACAAATTCCCCTGGTACAGACAAAAAAGGGCATTATATATTTAAGACCTCTTAAATTATATATGTTCAAATGATATCATTCATCATCTGAGACCTTGCTCCATATTGCATCAGCTATAGAGCTGTTGAATCTCAGGATGTAAGACTGAACCTTTTCACCAACTGAGTCCCCACTGTGGAATAGTTCAGTAGAGGTTCAGTTGTTCTCCTCTCATACTGTGACACTGTTTGAGGAGAACAATGAAGATCTGTCTAGTCAACAGTTCCTTTCATCTGTTTCAATCCATTTTTAAACTAACCCTGTTCTTTTATATTTCTTTGTTTATATCATTTTAATTATTTTATTAATATATTTTGCTTTGCTACTGCATAAATACATTATCTAATATATTGTTATTGCTACTATTAGGAGTTAGTAATCATTTATATTTTTTACAAGACTGAAATCCCCATAAAGAACTAAAATAAAATTTGAAAAATGGCTGCCTTTTTTGTGCAGTGCAAAATAAATCAAAGTAGCAATTGTTTTCACAGGAATGTAAAGAAAGTATGTGAAACAAACCTGAACCTGGAGGTGGAGTGAAAAGGGGGATCAGTCTAGAATCCTTATATAGCCATAAGTAAACTAAGCCCAATCCTCTTCTCAAATAGCTTTGGCCCTTATCCAACTCTTACCTGGTGTCAGCCATTAGCTGAGAAGATTCCTGTCCATAGGTTTTAGCAATAAATCATTTTAATTGAACCTTCACATGTGGACCTAGTCTTTCACACCTGGCAGTGAAAAAGAGCTATAGGGTGGTGCTTTGTTTTGTTTTTTCATAGAAGAAAGCATCATGAAATCACCAGAGGTGGATTTATAAAATTTATGAAAATACATAAAGCATAGTTTATATGCTGTTTTAAATATTTCTACCGAAGTGAATGGAAATGATCCAAGAGCTGATAACACTTTCAGGTGATGCCAGAAAAATGTAAGTGAAACTCTGGAAATATGTATTTTTGTAAATTAAGTACAGAGTGTTTATGAAGAAGCAACAAGGGACTATGTAAAATTCTCTCTCTCTCTCTCTCTCTCTCTCTCTCTCTCTCTCTCTCTCTCTCTCTCTCTCTCTCTCTTTCTCTCTCTCTCTCTCTCTCTCTCTCTCTCTCTCTTTCTCTCTCTCTCTCTCTCTCTCTCTCTCTCTCTCTCTCTCTCTCTCTTTCTCTCTCTCTCTCTCTCTCTCTCTCTCTCTCTCTCTGTCTCAATTTCAATTTCAATCTCTTTCTCACTCTGTATGGTGTGTATGTGTGTATGAGTGGTTACATCTATATTTGTATACACCTTTATCCCCATGAGAGGAATTATAAAACCACTGCATCTCAGGCTGCTCAGGCTGTACAGATAAACACAAATAAGGATGGTTCACACACCACTCAAGATTACATAGTTATTAGAAATCCATAAAATCATGGAAGCAAGTGAATGTGCAATTCAGTAACTTGGTAAAGTCACAGTTTGCCACTCATACCGTGACACTGTGCTTCTCAGTGCTGATTCTGGTGCCCCGTTCTAAAGTCCACCATCTTCTGCTATGATTCTTTTCTTCAGTTAAAAAGTCAGAAGGAATCTGATAGTATTACCTGTTCCAACTAACATATTTCATTAAAAGGCAAACCCTTTTGTAATCTGCAGTCACTCTGAGGTCTCACCTATCTCTCTTTTGGAAAAACAGCGCTTTAACCTCACCATTGAGGTTCCCATACATCAAACGTTTCAGGCCATCTCAGAAGGTCTCCTCAAACATAATAGGTTTTAACACATTAAGTTTGTTAATTAATAAGCTGCTTATAATCTGTCTCACATGTACTGTGCAACTTTTCTTGAACACCATCACTGGTGGTGATCAAGAAAACACTGGACAACCATTTGTCTGAGAGGGAATAAGAACTCCTGCCTAGGGCAGGGATTTGGACTAGAAGTCCTCCAATGTTCCTTCCAGCCATCCGATTCTGATTCTGTGACCCCCACCCCCACATCCTTTCTTTCCAACTCCATCTCCACCCAATTTAAATCCTAGCCACTCTGTGCATCTCATTAAAATGAGCTGCAGCTCACAAAAGCTTTTGCTATTTTTTGCCATGTTTAGACCAATATAGCTCTCCTCCTAGAATTTCTTCAGTCAAGCATCAGTTCTTTATTTGATACTGGAGCTTCACAAAAACGGCCATATGTATTTATGTGGGATGCTCCGTAGAATGAAAGATTATTTTAGGATTTGGGGAGTCTTTGTTTCTTATCTTCTAGTCATTCCCTTCCTTTGCCCAGTCCCAGGGGTTTTCTTTCTCCATGCACACATTTAGGTAAAAGAATGAGTTCCACTGAGGTTAACACTGTTGCCAAACATTCTTGTCCACCCTGCAAGATAATTTAGTAGTCATAAGGCTGGATTAGTTACCATTTCAAGCATACACATTTCAAGACTGCAGTGAATGTAATGAAGCCTATATGTGTTTTGCTGCAGTGTTGCAGAGTAGATGTGAATCTGGATGGTACTTTTTTCCTGCCTCTGTTTGCTGAGTCCTCAAGAGGTATAATGAAAATTTGGGCTTTTAAAGCGGGATTTCAACTTGCTATCATAACTGTCCCTGGAAGAGTGGTAATAACTTTCAAATCTATACAAAAGATGCATGAGTGAACAGATGTGTCGATTGGATATCCTATCAATAATTTCTGGACCAGTTTCAATATTAAGGGAGAAAAAGCTTTTTTTCCCCCTTCCTTCTGCTTCCTCATTAGTTCTTTTGTGGCATAATTTAATGAGAATGAGATTGATTCCTCTGTTGAAACTGAATGATCATGTTGGCAAAATGACATATCTGCACTTACAATAATAAAATGGAAAGCCCAGGAAATGATAATAGCTTCCTGTTTCTTGAAACATCAAGTGAGATTCCAAAAGTTTGCATCTGGGTTAAAAAGCTCAGTATTTTTAAAGTGGTTGTTCATCTTATGTAACTTTTCACCTAGAAAGCATAAGCACCTTGCTGCTGAAATCTGCATTCAGTTACTTAATTTCTGAATGCACTTTGTGTTTGTGATGATATGTCATTTTCAGTGATCTAATATTGCTACCAAAGCTGTACAGTAGAACTTAAGATGCAGGTTGGGAGTGGTAATGCTAAATGTGCAAAACATGAAAAGAGAAAGGGACGTAAGAGACGTAAAAAGAGGTAGAGAGAAAGAGAAGAGAGAGAGAGAGATCCATACCACTCTGAACCAAACTAATGACTAAAAAGCACCCCTCACCCCCAAATACAGGTTGTATTGATCCATTTGCCAGGCATAAGAAATAGGGAAAAAAAGCTGAAAAAAATGAGAACTCATTTCATGTTGGCACCCAGCAGCTTTGTCCTAAAGAATTGCATCCATTTTGATTCACTCAAAGTTTTCATCAAACAAAACATCGAAACTTTAGGTTTTAAGTATTTCAATAACCCTGAAAAATTTGATAGAATAGAACCATGCCTTCTGGCTAAAGCCCAAGATAACAACTCTTGTTAATAATAAATAGAAGTGCAATGACTGAGCTTAGATTTTTTAAAAATTGTATTTGATTTTTACTGATGTGTCACCATTTGAGTTCAATGGGGTTGCCAATGCAGATTATTATATCTGCTCAATTAAATATAACTGCCTAACACAACTCACCAAAAGTTCATAGTTTTTCTATGCCACTGGCTATTTGTTTTGGAGTCATGTTATTGCTACAATAAAATGCAAGCTAAGAATGCTCCTGAAACAAAGAACCTTATTGACTGAAATTGCAGTGAGTTACTATATAATAATAATAATCTTGAAAACCATTTGCTATTGTTGTTTTGAAATGAACCCTAAGGAGATGGAAAACTTGAGACAGCCAGGAAAGGAAATAAATGCTGATACAAGTATGCAAGACTGTTGCAGATGACGCTCAGCTATGTTTTGTTTGATTGATCTTTACACAAGATGGCTCTTTGACATCATCTGAATGTTGGATATTTCAAATGGAAGTATTTGTGAGTCTTCAATAAATGCCCAGCACCTGCTGAGGGTTTTTGCCTGGTGCTTCCAAATGATTTTGGAATCACCAAAATGATTTTGGAATCTTGAAGTACACTGGGGCAAACAAATATAAATTACCCTTGCCCTCCCACAGAAATCCATGGGAACTTAAAAACCCTAAGCAACAAATATCTTACACACAGGTCTACTGTAGATGCCCCATCGTAACAAGTCAGCAACCATTTGCTTCAGTTGTCTGGAAACTTAAGGTTCTGTAGAACTGATGAAACAGTACACCGCTGGACATGTTTTTTTATATATAAAAGACCAAGGGAATACATGGAATATAGGGAAAGGAAACAATGATGAAAAAAGTTCTACTGGATTTGAAAAAGGAATTTGTGAACCAAGTCTTCCAACTGCTATGCCATAGAAATAACATTAGCAAAAACATTTTGAGAATGAAAGAAAGAGAGAGAGAGAGAAAGAAAGAAAAAGAAAGAAAGAAAGAAAGAAAGAAAGAAAGAAAGAAAGAAAGAAAGAAAGCTAGCTAATAAAGGACAATATTTGTAGCTCAGAGTTGAGATGAGGGTCCTCAGTACTCTCTGAGTTTGGTTGTTTTCTTGAAGATGTTTCATTACCCAACCTAGGTAACATCATCAGTTCTAGTAAGGAGTTGGGTTTGAGTTCGCTCTCAGTTTATATTCTACAGTAGTTGGTAGGGATGGTCCAAAGAAACAGCTGTTTGTTATCCTTGCATGTATGCACATTTTAATGCTTTAATTATGTATAGCATGGGTGTCAAACTCGCCACGTCACGTGATATGTCAGGATGTATCGGGACTCTTTTTGCATTGCCAGAGCTGGGGTGGGTGCAGCCTCTGCATGATGCAACCAGCCCATGGGTTGGCAGTTTGGAAGGAAGGTGATTACCGTAGTGATTGTTTTTGTGGAACAGAAAGTTGGAAAGCACAGCAGCAAGAGATGGAAGGACATAGCAGCCTGCAGCACAAGCTAAATCCTTTCCAAAATTTTGCCAAATTATCTCAATCTACATAGGGTTTTTCTTATGCTATCTTCCATTTAAAGCTAACATGAGTACAAGACAACAACAGTTTAAATATGCAGTGAAGATATGCTCACCTTCTCAAACTTTTAAAGGCCAACAAATTCTAGATATATTTATATCTAGGTTTGATACTGTGTAGGTCACACTGATGCTGAAGAATTGATGCTTTCAAACTGTGGTTGTCTTGAGAGTCCCTTGGACTGCAAGGAGATCAAATCAGTCAATCCTAAAGGAAATCAACACTGACTGTTCCTTGAAAGGACAGATACTGAAGCTGAAGCTCAAATGCCTTGCCCAGCTAATGAGAAAAGAGGACTCATTGGAGGTGACCCGATGTTGGGAAAAATTGAAGGCAAAAGGAGAAGGGAATGCATGGTTAGATAGTATTATTGAGGCAATGAACATGAATTTGGGCAAACCTCAGGGGACAGTGGGGGACAAGGGGACCTGGCATACTACAGTCCATGGAGTCACAAAGAGTCAGACTTGACTTAGTGACTGACCAGCAACAAGATTTCACTGAAACTCTGCTGCTATGGTATTGAGCAGAAGTGGGGGGGGGTTGCCTTGACAAATACATTGAAATCAGTGCAATTAGCAATTATACGAACTTAAGAGCATCAGTATAACTGCATTCTAGATAAAGCTGGCTATTAATATTTCCTTCACATGCTTATCTTCATGTATTAATGCTGATTATAGTCAAGAGTTAACCACAAATACATTAAATAGCTCCATTTTTTTCATTCTTGATTTTTTTGGGGGGTGGAGGAGGAAAGTTTAGCATCTTCATTTGCTTTTTGGTATTATTTGGAATAGCAGTGCTATGGATCAGATAGTGTCCAATTACATTCCCTGCAGGGGGAGAAAAACCCAAGAGATCAGCAGTCTTTTATGTTTTTGCCTAAAGGTTTCAAATGTAAAAACAAATTAGGTGTCTAAAATAAAATTAAGGATAATAAAATTGATTTTTATGCCAGACTTGTTCGTACTCAATGACACAGACTGACTGGGCAGGTAATTGTTATAATCGGTTTTAGAATGAGAATTTGGGAAGCAAATTAATTTTATTTGTTCTTGGACAGTTAAAAAGGATATTGAAAGTTAAAACACTGGAACACTGGAAATGCATAGAGAAAAATGGACAACTTAGGTGGAGACAATGATTTTCTAGTAAACAAATTATAAAATAATGGAATAATAATAAATAAGTCAGCACAATTATATATTTTGGAAGGCTTTAGGAACAAACATCCACTTAATATTTTGTAAGTTTATAATACTCCTGGATAGGAAAAAACCTAGAGTGAGAGAAAAAAATGGTTTTGGTTTAATTAAAACTGTTTGTAGGACTACGCATGCTTCGAAAATGATTCAGAAATAGTCTTTCAGATCTGAAGCAAACCTAGCACCTTTTAGCCCTCCATTAGAGTCGTTCCTTTATTTCATCATAAAAATCTTTCATCCACTCAGCCTCCATACTCTGTAAAATTTCCACTGACTGATTCTGATTCCGAGGGTCAATTTCTCAACCATGTTGCCTGAGCACTTCCCATTGCTGGATGGGAATGCATCACTACCCTGACTACCAAGGGTGGATGCACACAAAGCTAGAGCATCTAGGATAAAGCAGAATAGAAAGCTTCATACTAACATAGATATGTTTCCTGCCTTGCACATTAGAAATTCGGTGGAGTAAGACCCGTGCAGAATTATACAAAGAATCTTTACATGTAATCTGTCTCCTTATTCTTTTCCTAGCACATGAATATTCCACCCCTCAAAGGCCAAGAACAAATCACTGTTTCAGTCTTGCTTGCTTGCTTATTCCCTTCCTCCCTAAAGTGACTTAAATCACTTTCTTCCTATTATTTTTCAATTTCCCAATTTTCTCTGGTTTACATTCATTTTTCTGATCAGGTATAAAGAGTAAATTAACCTTTTAATCCCAATTCAACTTGGGATCAAATAGCAAATGATATAGTATCAAAACAGTTACCAAGATGACTCTGACAATTTATAATTTTTCAGACAGTTCAGAAAGGCAGACCAGGCACTGCAAGATGAAGGAAATTCAGCCACAAAAACTTTTTATTCATTGCATCACTCAATACATGTCCAGTGGCATGGATCTGATGGGATACCTGTTGGAGGCATGATCAGGAAGAAGAGTTGATTTTCAGCAATTCTTCCACCAACTTTCTGTGCCTCAAATACCCACTTGCAAAGATGGATTAAAGAAGGGCCTGCAAATATCTCTTCTTTCAGTGAGGAACTGACCCTTTTCCAGCTTAGCATAGAAGGCAGTAATCTGGAAATGTTTTTTTCCCAAAGGTTAAGAGTGCCTTAAATTGCAAAGATACTTTTTAAAAATACATTTATAGGTTTATCTAATAGATTGCATAAACTGCAAATAAGTTCATGATTCGGTCTACTCAGACACTTAATATCAATTTAGTAATGAACTTACATTAAAAACAAATGTAGAACACTTAGATGTTATTTTATCTAATTAGGTTAGATGCAGTGGATTGCTGCTTGATTCAAATAAGATAAAGTTTTTGGTGTCTGTGTGATTAAAATACATCTGCCTTGAGTCAGAGATTTTGAGTCCCTAGTGCTGTTAACACTATGAACCAGTCATCCACATATATAAAAGCACCACTTCCTCAAACGTGACATATGGGCTGGTGCTTGGCAGAGGCTTTATATGACTGGGTAAATAATGGAAAGCTAATGACTACTGCACAAAGATAACATCTGTAATACTTCTGCTATCTACCCACCTCTGCTCAATAGATCCCTGTCTATCTGACTGGATATTATTGATATGCCTTGTTGGTTTGTGTTAACAGACCATTCCTTGGGAAGAAGAAATAAGTGAAGCAAAAGAAATAGCTCAGAAATTCGTCACCGGGAGATCAGGGAATAGATTTCCCCAAACAGATCATGTGCGGACTCTCACATTTTTTGTTTCAATTGCTTTTTGGAAGAGCTGGTGACTTAGACTGCAAGGATGGAGCAAATGAAATGTTCAGACTTGAAAAAAATCTGCCCAGGTTTTTCAATGAAAACAAAGTGTTCAAGATAAGCCTGAGGTACTCAACCACCTGTGGGCTGACAATCAACTTTTTTTTTTATTGAAAAGTTTTAACATACAATTTTTCTTTAAACCCCCCCTCCCCCTCCCTTCACCCTCCCCCCTACCTCTCCCCCCTCCCCCCTCCCCCCCCGACTTCCCAGAGCTAAATACAAGGTATATATATAAAAAAACCAATCATAAACAATCATATACTAACAACTATAAACTCTAAAATCCATCACTCTCTAGCTTATATAGGATAAAACAAACCTTAGTAATATTAAATATATATATAAAAAAAACTAAAAGAAAAAAAAGAAGAAAAAAGAAAGAAGACTTATTCAAATGCTACATAAAACTTCTTAACCCTATACTTATTCTGGATAAACTCAATCCATTTTCTCCATTCCATAATATAGCGTTCTTGCGAGTGATCTTTCAAATAGGCCGAAATCTTCACCATCTCTGCCAGGTCGGAAACCTTTAAAGTCCACTCTTCTATAGACGGCAATTCCTCTTTCTTCCAATACTGACCTATCAAGAGTCTTGCTGCCGTAATTAAATTCAACATCAACTTAGTGTCCACAACTGTAGCATCTGTAATTATTCCCAACAAAAAAAGTTGCGGACAAAACTTTATCCTCTGTTTAAAAATCTTCTGCATGTTCCACCAAACTTTTATCCAAAAGGCCTTAACCTTTTTACATGTCCACCATATATGAAAATATGTTGCATCTTCATCACCGCACCTCCAACATTTAGGCTGATAATTCGGATACATACTTGCGAGCTTTTTAGGATCTAAATGCCATCTATAAAACATTTTGTAAAAATTCTCTCTTAGATTTTGAGCTTGTGTAAATTTTACGTTCCTCACCCAAATCTTTTCCCACGTGTCCATTGTAATAACTTCCTGGATATTTTGGGCCCATTTTATCATACAATCCTTAACAAGCTCTGTTTCTGAATCAATCTCTATCAACGCAAGATATATCCGTTTAATATGTGCTGGTCCCTGGTTTCTAATTTGCTTTATCAAATTTTCATCAGTCATTGTAAAACCATTTTTCTGATCTTCTTTCCACCTGGCCCGTAACTGGCTGACAATCAACTTTTTATGATGACTGATTAAGGCCATAAAAGACAAGTGGATTGGGTTAGGTTGGATTGGGTTAATTTGATCTGGTCTGGTCAGCTGTCTGCCTATCTAATATTGCAAGGGGGTCAGCCAGCACACTGCAAATTGTACTAATTTGACCTGAAAATTGTACTTCTTCCAGGAGGGAATTTAGGATTTCAGCCTAGTTAAGACAAATGAATCCTGCTAAAAATATCCAAGATAAACCTCATAACTTCCTTTAGATAAGGAAGCTGAAAGAGCTGCATTAAGTGTATATTTATTTCTAGGCAACATTAAAAATATTTATCAAGCTCCAGTTGGGCTTAGAATCTCATATCTCAAGGAACAGCTTTTCCTCAAACAACCCGTCTATTTCTTAGATTTGGAAAACTATCTTGCCACATTGGCTGAAATGTATTGGAGGTGGTTTAAGGCCAGCCTTCTTACTGCAAATATTTTGTGTTGTTTCTCTGAATACTATATCTGGTATTAATTAAGGATATTTTAAGGTCTGGTGAAGGTCCAATTTTTTTGCTGAACATTTATGATTTTTTAGTGCTTCGATATTTATACTCAAATGAAGTTGGACAGAGAGAAAATAACTGTATTTCAGATCAATCACCAAGCACAAAGAGAGAGAGAATGAAGGAAAAAAATAAAAACAGTACTGAATAGAATGTGGGTGACATTATTCCTCAAGCAGAGATAGAACACAGTGTTATATCTGTATATCTACAGTATCAACTTTAGCTGACAAACTCATTACTAGGTGCATTCTTTCCAGGCAACAGTCTCTTAAAACAGTTTGGCAAATTATGTGCCCTGTGGGCCAAAGTCACTACTAGGTTTTACATCTCAAAATCACAGTTCCAAAGAATTGGATTTTAACTTCCTTGGGAATATAAACAGTTGAAATAATATACTTTTAAAATAATACACTTTTCAAAAGTCCAGTATCCCCTTGGGAAAAAATGTAACAGCCTTTAAACTGGGAAAAAAACCGTAAAGTTTAGTTACTCTATCCTGCTTTACTGTTTCAAAGGTAAACATTTGAGCTCTATTTATTTATTTATTTATTTTTGGGACTTATATGCCGCCCTATCTCCCGAAGGACTCAGGGCGGCTAACAACAATAAAAATACAATAATACAAAAGTTAAAAAGAATTAAACTAGCAGCCCCAATAATAAGTTAAAAACATTTTAAAAATCCCTGTCAGTCCAGGTCAGCCTGATGGAAAAGGAATGTTTTAAGGCCGCAGCGAAAGGACCGGAGATCCGGGGCCATCCGGAGCTCAAGGGGAAGTTGGTTCCACAGGGCTGGCGCTCCCACAGAGAAGGCCCTCCCCCTGGGGGTCGCCAGCCAACATTGTCTATCCGACGGCACCCTGAGGAGGCCCTCCCTGTGTGAGCGCACTGGGCGATGGGAAGTTGTTCCCAGCATTAGACGGTCCTGCAAATATCCCGGGCCTAAGCCATGTAGGGCTTTAAAGGTAAGTACCAACTCTAAACACAGTTATATTTTTTTTAAAAAACCATTGCCTTCCATGGTTGACTTGGCATGTGGTTCCTTCCACAACAAAATATCATGGTAAAAGAACATATTCTTGCCTTTGAGAAGATTTGTTTTTGGAGAATGAAGGATAGACATTGGGGATGCAAAGAAGTAGATTTCTGTGTTAGGTGGAGCATTGGGCTCTATTCTCTAAGGTTCCTTACGAAGATTACAAGTTCTGTAATCCTATAAGTATTTAAAAAAAAGGAAGAGAAAAACCAATATTTTAAGTCATTTTATGTGCCATATATGCATACATTTTGCAAAGAATCACTTTATTAAGGACAGATGAGAAAAAGAATCCATAATTATATATTGGATGGCAGAAACCATCCAGACTGAAACTGAATGTGTGCCTGTTTCCCAGGCCTTTAATAAAATATGCCTTGCTGAGCCTTATGTTCGTTTTAGATCAGGGTTCTTCAAACTTAGCCACTTTAAGATTTATGGGTTTCAAGTCCCAGAATTCCTCAGTCAGCTATGCTGGTTGGGGAATTCTGGCAATTGAAGTCCACAAGCCTTAAAGTTGGCAAGTTTGGAGACCCATGTTTTTAGATGATCTGGTCACTCTGTGTTTAAATATTTAAAAAAGTTAGCTAGTTTGATGATTTGATTTTAAGAGGATTTTTTTTAAAAAGACAAGAAAAGAAAAGTAGATTTCATGTAAATTGCTTGAGCTTGCTCACACCCTCAGATTGGGGTTGCTTTATGAATGAAAAATAAATTATGAGTTCTACACATAAATTTAAAAGTAGCACCAGAAGTACAGCAACCCTGCTGCCGAAAGGATGGCTATATTTTCACACCCTGATACCTGAAAACAAGTGCTGAACAATATTGTTGGCGTAGTTAAACACTATCCCAAACTCACTCTGAGAGCAAGAAGTTTTGTGACCTGAAAAAGATCTATGCTTTTGATATTGGTAAGATGAAATGGATGTCTCAGACACTGTGCCCGGCCTTAATTCATTTCCTCTTGCTATTAGTTTTCCGGCTTTGCTCTGAAGCTTTGTTGCTATAGTAATAGCATTTTTACCATCTCCTTCCCTCTCTCCATAATCTCAGTGATCAACTCCAATTGGATTTGGATAGAAGAAAGATGGGTCACTAGCCTGGACTTTATCTCAACCTCACAGTTCTTATCTGAGACAGGATCTCAAGGCCAAACAATACAGGCCCACAGTCGCATGGAGAAACATTGCAATCTGGGAAGAACCTGAAGGGGAAAAAAATAACACCCTTCCTCTTTGCCCCTTCCTTCTCTTTTTAAAGGAGGAAAACATTCTACAGAGCTTAACTCCCAATGATTATTTGAACATAAATCCACACATTTTTCTTGCCAATGAGATGGATGTGCTTTGCCATCATCCTCTTCTAGGATATTTTTTTTTTGAGTACCAGCTGAAATTAGCCACTGGTTTAAAAATTCACTTTAAAAAAGGTCACTCCTCTATCCATTGGCTGCATAGATTTTTTTTAATGCTTTTTCAAATAATTATATATTTATTTTAATTATCCCATTGCATGTGTGTACATGCTTAAAAGATATAGAAGAAAGAATTAGATTTCCTCTGGCCCCTGCAGAGGGCCCTGATCACGATCAGACTTCCCATGTTTATCCTTGAAACTGGGATGGTTATACATTGTACACATTTTATATCATGTTGATTACAACTCATAGCTATGTGGTTTGCACCAGTAGATATGAGAAGTTCATTGTCTCTAGCATTGATCTTTGTCCCAAATAAGCAGATAGTATAACTCATGGCAATGCATAGTAATTGTATTACTTTGGGGTGCTTTTCTCCTAGTTCAGGCCATTGGAAAAGGCAAGCAACCACTCTAATTTTTCAGTACTCTTAGTTCTGCTAGTGGAGTGATGAGGAGGATTTTGCTTACACTGCCACCTTGTTCAATGACAACAAAGTGGAACTATCTGGCATTTGACAAAGTACTCCATGACCTACTGCTTATTAAGCTAGAAAAAGGTGGGATAGACAACATCACCACCCGATGGATGGGTAGCTGGCTGACAAACCGTACTCAGTGGTACTACATCCATATGGAGATAAGTAAGCAGTGGGGTATCACAAGGTTCTGTCTTAGGCCCAGTACTTTTCAACATCTTCATAAATGACTTAGAGGGCAGGACAAGAAACAATAGTTGGAAACTGACCAAAGAGAGAAGCAACCTGGAATTAAGGAGAAACTTCCTAACAGTGAGGACAATTAACCAGTAGAACAGCTTGCCTTCAGAAATCGTGGGCGCTCCATCACTGGAGATTTTTAAGAAGAGACTAAACAGTCACTTGTCTGAAATAGTATTGGTTCTCCTGCTTGTGCAGGGGGCTGGACTATAAGACCTCCAAGGTCCCTTCCAGCTCTATTCTATTCTATTCTATTCTATTCTATTCTATTCTATTCTATTCTATTCTATTCTATTCTATTCTATTCTATTCTATTCTATTCTATTCTATTCTATTCTATTCTATTCTATTCTTTCTCTTGGACAATTAAAAACATTTGCCTGCATGGTTGCTGTGCCTGGTCAGCCTGTGAGTCAACACAGTTTGGCTGGGAAAGTGAAATTATTACTATAAGGCAGGGATCTTCAAACTTGGCAACTTTAAGATTTGTGAACTTTAACTCCCAATTCTGGGAGTTGAGGTCCACAAGTCTTAAAGTAGCCAATTTTGGAGACTCCTGCAATAAGGCATTCCATTCAGAAATCTGTTCTTGGGAACACAGAAAACAATTTGTAATTGATGAACTGGAGGAAACTCCCTCTAGGTGACTTCGGGTCAATTACTTTCTCTCAACCCAGTGTACTTCACAAAATGAATGTTGTGGAGAAGGAAGGAATTCTATATATTGCCTTGAACTCCTGTTCAAAAGGGAAAATAAAACTCAAAATAAATAAATATTCAGCAAAAAATATTTTCACTGCAGCCATCCACACCAATGGAGAATCTGAGGCCAGGACCCACAATGTGTTCTCATTTATCCACTATTTATAGCTTTTTCATGTGCAGGAGATTTACGTCCATATCATTAGTAATTATGAATAGAATACATATTAAAATAATAAGACAGATTGTTTATTATAAAAGATTCATTAGACTACCAAATGGCTGTGTTAGCCAGTTAGTACAAGAGCCCTAAAATGACATCCTGTATACCCCTTAAAATGAGGGAAAGAGGTTTTCTAACCAGCAAAACAGCCTCTGAAGGAAAACCTTTACAGTAAAACAAATAGGAAGATTGTGTGTTTGGGAGTTGTTTTTCCCCCCACAGTAACTTCCTAAACAAATACTTCAAACAGTGATGTGCCAAATTTGAGAAGGTGGAATTTCATGGGGCCCTGCCAATTCACAAGCCAAGAGACAATGCTGTCGCCTGGAATACAGGAGCTCAGCTTAAGCAGCCTTTGTGGGATAGCTGAGTCCCTAGGCACAAATCTACAGCAGTCTAATACAATGAGGTGATCTGCAGTATGGTAATTGTAACTGTGACTTGACTCATTAATTTTTGGTAACAGTTTCTTTGCAGCTCATTAGGCAGTTATTGAACAGCAGATGTCAATCCGGAGAGGTTTTCCTCTCAGGAAGAGGAGAGAATTGGGTATTTAGGTGTACCTTAGGTTCTGAATGGTTCAAGTTCTATAAACATGCTAGGCTTGGCAAGTCCATAAGCTTTCAGCTCGGTGAATCAGAGGCACTGTATTTATAGTGCGTTTCAATGAATGCATCTCTAGCTATGTACCAATTTTCATAACGAAAGCAGAGAGGGGGAGAAGAGACAAAAGTCCACTAACCATGCTAAGGAGTGGCACATAAATCCCAGAGTTTCATTTGTGAGTATGGATTTACATAGTAAGTGCATAGGCTGTTGCTTACTGTGCACTAGATCCTCCTCCTATATCCCATAGCTTGCTTTGAAGAATAAAGTTTTAGGAGCGGCAGTCATGAAAATTAAACTGGTCCGTGCAGAATGCAGAGCATATGCTTGAATCCCACTGCTGCTGTAAGGTTACCCAGTGGGTTTAATACCTGAGTAATGGGAGAAAAGCAATGTTCAGTCCAACAATACTGGAAATGCCTAATCATTGGTGTTACCATTCTGTCGGCAGAAATGAAATGAAACATACTGTAATCAAAGCAATGAAGAAAATGCTATGTAAGGTCACCCAATACATGCCCCAAACAGGACAATGTTGAACAAAATGGACTGATTTTACTTTTCTTTAAGATGGGAGAAAACGATTTTTATGGAAAGGTGTAAAATTTAAGATAAATTGAATTTTAGGTATGCTAGTTTGTTTAATGCAATCATCAAGTGGTGTCCTCCAAATAAGTCAGCTTCATCATTCCCAGAATTCAAGTCATCATGCCTTTGACTTGATAGCATGCTTAACTTCTCTAAATCAGTATGCTGCTCCTTAAAACAATTTGAACCACGTATAATGAGTCCTTGTCACAGTGCTTACTCCAGTAGCATCCTTACAATTTGATTCCTGGCTTTTTTTGGCAATGAACTCAGTCTACTCAATTCCCTTAAAGTTGCTTTGTTTTAAATAAATGGAATGAAGTTTTTTATTCTCTTGGACTACCATGTAAAGAATATATAAGGAGAATTTATAAAGGGTTCCAGAAAGCCTAGATTGTTATCAATGTCCATCATTTATTTATTTAGATTTAGATTTATTTTATTTAGATTTATTTCCTCTTTTTGTTCAGTAGAGCACTCCTTCCTTCTTATTATTCCCCAAACAGCAACCCTGTGAGGTAGACTGGGCTGAGAGCAGGGCTTTTTTCCTCATAGAACGCTCAGAACACGGTTCCGGCACCTTTTTTGGATGGAACCTTGTAGGGTAAGCAAGGCGGGTTGTATGACATGTGTGAGTTCCGGCACCTTTTTCTTTTACAAAAAAAAAGCACTGGCTGAGAGAGAATGATTCTAAGGCAAGACTAGAACCTGGGTCTTCCCAGAGTCACACCAACTCCTTTGCTACTGCACCACATTGGCAAGGGGCAAGAACTAATGCTCATATCAGACCCATTAATGGAATAAGCATCCATAGTTTGCTATATCAGGGAGAATAGGTGCATTACAGTGAGAGCGATGCATACAAAACTTTTTTTAAAAAAAAAGAAAAGTAAAATAAAGAGACTGCATGTTTTAGATAAGATAAGATAAGATAAGATAAGATAAGATAAGATAAGATAAGATAAGATAAGATAAGATAAGATAAGATAAGATAAGATAAGATAAACTTTATTGTCATTTTTTACTGTGGGCACAATGACACACATTAAAAATGAAATTTAGTTGCCCCCTCTCAAAGTGAACGTATACATGGCACACACCTAAACATATTATATACAACATATACATACTATATGCAACATATGTATAGACCTACACCCCTACATATACATAACATATGAATATTAAACACTCTCTATCTTGAATATATAACGGAAGGAGGAAGCTTGAGAGTTCACAAGGTTAATACTGTATGGAATGAAACTGTGGCTGAATCTGGATCTTCAGATACCATGGAGCCCCCTCCCAGAAGGTAACAAGGAAAACAGGTTGTGAAGAGGATGGGTAGTGTCCCAGACAATTTTACAGACCCTGCTCAAGCAACGCTTCTGTGCTATGTCCTGGATGGGAGGGAGGGAACTGCCAATGATCTTTTCAGCCATCCTCCTCACTCTCTGCACCGCCTTCATATCTGAAGCAGTGATGCTTCCAAACCAAACTGTGATGCTCTCGATCGTCCCCCTGTAGAAAGTGGTAAGGACAGGGGAAGGAGGATGTGCTTTCCTCATGCGATGCAGAAAATGCAGGTGCTGCTGTGCCCGCTTCACCAGTGTCATGCTGTTGAGCAACCAAGCCAGCCTACTCGTTAACTGCACACCCAGAAATTTGATGCTGGTAATCATTTCCACAGGTGAATCATTAATGCACAGAGAAGTGTCACTGTGCCTGCCTTTTCTGAAATCAACAATGATCTCTTTGGCTGTTCTCCTTATACCAGTTCACCAACCCCTCAACCTCCTTGCAGTAAGCACCATCATTGTCATCATGAATAAGGCCCACTACTATTGTATCATCTATGAACTTCACAATATGGCTGGTGGCAAACCATGCACAACAATCATGGGTCAACAGGGTGAACAGCAGCGGACTTAGGACACAGCCCTGAGGAGAACCTGTGCTCAAGAAAATGGTGTTAGAAGTATTTGTTCCAACTTGCACACATTGGGGCCTGTTGGTAATAAAATCAAGAATCCAATTGCACAAAGTGTTTAAGCCTAAAAGGCCCTGTTTCTCTACCAGATGCTGTGGAATGATTGTATGAAATGCTGAACTGAAGTTGACAAACAACAAATGCACATAAGTATTTCTTTCCTCTAAGTCAGGCATGTCAAACTGCTGGCCTGCGGGCCAGATGCATTATGTCAAAACTGCACCCACCCCATTGCCGGCAATGGGGAAAAAGTCCCAATACGTCACATTACATCACATGACATCATGAGTTTGACATGCCTGCTCTAAGTGCTTCAAGCTCAGATGGAGAATGGAAAAAATAGCATCCTCTGTAGATCAACAGAGGCCTGTAATTGTGGACTTTTTTGGCACTGGCAAGATGATGGCCATCTTAAAACACAATGGGACCACTGCCTGCTGCAATGAGAGATTGAAAATATCTGTGAGAACACAAGCCAGCTCATCTGTGCGTTCCCTCAGGACATGTCCAGGGATGTTATCTAGGCCTGTTGCTTTTCAAATGTTAACTTTCCACAGTGTTTTCCAGACAGAGGTGACATGAAAGCTAAGCACTTGCTCATCAGGATGGGGCACAGCTTTCGTAACAGGAGTGCTATTTGATGCTTCAATTTTTCCAAAGACTGTATTCAGCTTTTACATCTGTTCCATAAGCCATATCTAGGAATATATCATTAGATCGGTATGAACCCTTAAATATTGACCTCATATGTACTATTTCAACCTGTTTTCCATGCCCCCATTCAAAGGATGGAATTTGATTGTCCACATTGACACATATGAATGCTTCCCCTACATTAAACTCACCATCATCACTACCTTCCCCTTCTCACAGAAAAGAGAGAACTCTAATACCAGTTTTCCTAGTGACAAGTTAGTTTTCCAAAGATGGGAAATCTTTTATCTCAAGGATCATTCAAATGGATAGCCTGCTTCATGTGATCTGGATGATTCTGCAATTTATATGTACTTAAGAGCTCCAAATACTATGAGTTGTAGATAGCAGGACATCTTCTTAGCAGGGTTCATTTTTGCTTCTTATTTCTTCAAGCATTTGTCAGTAAAAACTGACCCAACAATGTTTTCCTATATCAATATTTTCATACTAGGTAAGGCTTTTTGTTATAAATTATTGGCTCTATATGTCCATTGCAATTCTTCTCACATTGCCTTCTTCTTCCCCTTCCTTTTTTCTTCTTCTTCTTTAATGTCATTCATGGTTCAGCTGTAGGAAAAGGAATAATTTCAAGGATTAGTAATAGGATATAGAGCTTTTCACCTCTAGGTCACTGGTTTAAATCCACCCTCCCATCAGCAGAGATTGAAAATCATTCCCATTTGATTGCTTTTCAGTGGCCTATCTGACATGAGCTGGTGATCCCAGTCTAGATCCTAATAGATGAGACGCATGTCCATTTTTAGCCTCCAAATTACCTTACTAGCTCATTTTAAACAAAAAAAACCACCCACAGGTGGAAATGCTCCTTTGGGGGAACCAGCATTGATTCTGATAGTGCTGACTTTCAAAGAAACCCTTGAATTAAATCTAGCATCCATATAGCATGAGTTGGTCTGCACGTATCATTTGATGGTCTGAATAGTTTCCTTCTTCTGTATGATCCAATCATTAACAGTGAGCTAGTATTAAAGACAGTAAGACCCCTTCAATTTATTATCATTGAATGCAACTTATTGATTCACCAGCCTTCATTTTCATTTTGTACAAAGTATTCATTCAGAAAAACAGATTCATGAACTGATTATATGAAATGGGAACAATAACAAGGACAATTGGGTTTCACATGATTGTTTCAGACTATATTTCTCATTTCAGCAGATGAAACTATTTTCTGTTAATCAGACAAAGAGAGACATGAGAAAATAGTACATTGCTGAAGAGTAAGAAAAATAATAATGTGTGGATAGTGGGGAAAAACGGGGGGGGAAAACCATGAGGGTTCCTGGGGAAGTAATGGCAGTCCGAAGATGGCTTTGTGCAGAATGGAGTCCAGGGTGGAAAAAGGAGGAATTCCTCTCAGGAGTAAGGAGGGACTAGGATTGCCCACAAGTGCTTCAAAAAGAGGCTTCCTGTAAACAGACCATAAGACAAGTGGTCCCTGGTAGGTATTAAAATCTAGGAACTGGGGGAGAAGGTTATCTCACCTAAGCCATAGTTCAGCATCTTCAAATGGACACCAGGTTCTCGTACCTCCTCTTTTAACCATCTTAGGACATTGCTTCTTAATGGCTCTTTGAATGTTAAGAACCTTTAGAAAGATAAGTTTCATTACCTCAGGTGAGTTTCCTTCTATCCTTGATGAAAGAAGTTCCATGCAAGTTTAAAGATTTTAAAGAGGGAAAATATTTTTGAATAAACAACAAAAGGATGTTTAGAACTTTGATTTTGGGAAAACTATAAGCAGATTAAGGGACCAAGTGTACTTGAAAGAATATTTCCTGTGAGTTGTTTAAAAAAATGATAAAAGGACTTTGAAGGCTAAGTAGAGGAAAGCAGAGAGAACTAAAGAGTACAATTAAAGGAGAAGAAACCCATTAATGCAGAGGAGCAATGTTTTTTTGACTGTGAAAGTATTCAAGGATATTTGGGAACAATTCACTCAGAAATTACTCTTAAAACTGTCTGCTACTGTAAAAATGAATTTAAAAGATGCTACAGAAGAGGAACAGATTTTATTGGACAAAATAGAGACTGAGACTGATTTGATATGGATCTGAAAGTGGATTTAAAATGCTAGACTAGATGCTAGATGGAATACTGTACTTAACAATGAGACTGACTGATATCTTAATAATTAAAGGGGACATACAAGTAATAAATCATAAGAATGGCTTGGATATCTTCCTTATCTTGGATAAACTAGTGAAGGAATTTCTGAGAGGAATCAAAAACAAAATGATAATTTATCAAAAATATTTGAAGGGATTAAAGTTTTTAAAAATAAATTGAAGGAATATAAAGTGTATTTATTTAATCAAGGTTAAAACATATGTTGTTTCTGGTAGTTCTTAATGGAGGTATTTTTTTTACTAGGACTGAATAACAAAGCTTTAAAGGTTTGTATATAGATAACAAATAGATATGGGAAGATTTTTTGCTGTATTTTTAATAATAATAATAATAATAATAATAATAATAATAATAATAATAATAATAATAATAATGATGATGATGATGATGATGATGATGATGATGATGATGATGATGATGATGGAAGGCACCTTGGAGGTCATCTAGTCCAACCCTGCTCAGGCAGGAAACCCTATATCATTTCAGACAAATGGCTGTCCAGTCTCTTCTTAAAAACTTCCAGTCTTGGAGCATTCACAGCTTCTGGAGGGAGGTTGTTCCACTGATTAATTGTTCTAACTGTCTGGAAGTTTCTCGTTAGTTCTAGGTTGCTTCTCAACTTGATTACTTTCCATCTGTTGCTTCTTGTCCTGCCTTCAGGCGCTTTGGAGAATAGCTTGACTCCCTCTTCTTTGAGGCAGCCCCTGAGATATTGGAACACTGCTATCATGTCACCCCTCGTCCTTCTCTTCATTAAACTAGACATACCCAATTCCAGCAACCATTCCTTATATGTTTTAGCCTCCAGTCCCCCAATCATCGTTGTTGCTCTTCTTGTACTCTTTCTAGAGTCTCAATATCTTTTTTACATCGTGGTGACCAAAACTGGATGTAGTATTCCAAGTGTGGCCTTATCAAGGCATTGTAAAGTGGTATTAATACTTCACGTGATCTTGATTCTATCCCTCTGTTAATGCAGCCTAGCACTGATAAGTGATAAGTTTCTGTGTTAAAAGTAAAATAAAAGACTATAAAACTGACTTATTTGATTAAGGTTAAAATACATATGGATTTTTGCTAATTAGGATTGAATGACAAGATTTTATAATCTGTACATTAATAAGAAATGAGATATTGAAAGAAAAGTTCTTTTATTGAAATATTAGAGAAGGTGGTAAGTTTGTACTAGTCTGGAAAGAGAAGGCAGTAATTTATATATCTATAATGTGATGCATATATACATAAGTTTTTTCTCTGCACTTTTTAATTTTTATACTTTTTATATTCTTCCTAGTTTAGATTAACTTTTTATCTTTATATTAGTAAACTTCAATTAAAAAACCCATTATAAAAATAATACAAAGGGAAGTCAGCAATTCAAGGGAGAAGTCACAATGTTTTTTCTTTTATCACTGAAAGCTTTGTTTGCTGTTGTTATCTACTACCAATGTAAGATCAAAACCTTTAAAAGTGTTGAAATTACTGCAAAAGAATCCCCTTATATCAAAAGGAACAGAAATTTCCAGAGTCACTATATTGGACACAATATTGTGCATAAGTGGCATTGACAGTCCCAACGGACTTCGATTATTCCCTGTTTTAATTTCTTCATGTACTGTATATAGTGGCAGAAGAATCAAGGTAGTAAATAGCAGCTACGTCAGTGATGGCAAACCTTTTTAGAAACTGAGTGCCCAAACTGCAACCCAAAACCCACTTATGTATCGTCAGGTGCCGGGTGGGTGTGGCCAATTGGGTGGGTGTGCCCATTGAGTGGTCATGGCTGCAGTGGTAACAGCAGACTGGGTGGGACTAAAAAGTTCAATAAATCAATTCCAACTTTACGAGATCTTTTTTTTCCCCACAAGAAGTTGAAATTAATTGATTGAACTTTTTTTTTTTGCACATGGTGGTGGAGGCCTAAAGCAAAAAGGTTTTATAAAACTCAGCTGAAGGCCTAGGACTGGGGCAACAGCGTATGTGCCCACAGAGAGGGCTCTGTGTGCCACCTGTGGCACGCATGCCATAGGTTCACCACCACGGAGCTAGGTGATCGATCTCTATTCTGAAAGGAAACAGTTTGGTGGATGAGGATGATGTTTCTGATAAAAAAAGCTTCATTGCCACTGTTAAATAGCGGGTTCTTTGGCGCAGGAATGAAAATGAGGAACTGAGTACAGGGTAAGTCATAGTTTATTTCGTGCAGAAACTGTACTGGGAAAATGGCTGCAACTAGCCGCGATATATAGTCTAGCCCCTAGGCAGCAGTCAATAGGTTTGAATCAACCATTGCTGCCTGGAGATAGCCAATTACAGCACAGGAGACTTGTAGTCTGGGTTGCTGGAGAGCTGTTAGCTGCTCCATCAACCCACGTGGTATTCCTCAAGAGCCCAGTACATAACATTGTCCCTTTAGAAACTCATTTTCCATCACAAGAATGCTAACTCTATTTTTTTTCTTCTGAAGGCTGTTTTATTATTTGCCATTGTATACATGTTTTTATTCTAACATTTCAATACTCAAACACAGAGTGTTTCACAAAACCTTTAAGAGAAAAAATAAGTGTCTCTGGAAGGTAAAGGAGCATTCTGATAAATGGAACGTTCCTCTTAGCTGAAATAAAACATGTATTCCTTTCTGTTCAAAGGCACATTGTGTCTTTTGATTTCATTAGTGCAACGGTGTTACTCTTCAAGATCTTCAGAACAGAGGTTGTGTGCAGTGGTGGGATTCAAATATGTGAACAACCAGTTCTCTGCATGGATGCCACTTCCAGAAGTCTGTTCTGGGCCTGGGCATGGCAGTACAAGCTCCTTGTCAGCCTTTTAAAGTAGTCCAGGGAAGAAACCCAAACCACAAGTATTGACATTACCTTTATTGTAAGATTACAGTAACAGAATATTGTAGTCTGAAAATGTGTTTCTCTTTTCTTGTTTTTACTTTCCAGGGAACTAAAGAGAGCCTTTTGGAGATGCTTTCCACATGCACACTTCTTCTGTTAATTAATTAATTAATTTATCTAACTATCTATCTATCATATGGTGATCGTACATTAGCTAGGAGACTATAGTGTTAATACAGAGGAATTGTTTGATTGCCTATGATTGCTAGTTCATTTGGTTCATGCTCACTTTGCTATCTAGAAGTGCACCACAGGGGGTGAACTAGCACTTCACTCCGAATGGCTAACAGCATTCTGCAGCATTATCCAGGGCTTTTTCATCCACTGATGTTGTCATACATTTGGGCGTCACATTTGAGCAGTCCAGCACCGGCTGGGTTCAGCTTTCATATGAAGCAACATTATTTTTCCCAGTGAAATGGTACTTGCATGTAGATAAACTGCTAGATTGGGAGAAGCTGAGGCAGGTGATGGGAGCTCACCCTGTCACATGATGCTAGGACTCAAATTGCTGGAGCACAGACCTTCTGCAGCTCTTTAAGCCACTGAGCCGTCTTGCCTCTTTCTATAGGCTGAGGTATCTCTTGCCTGACCATTGTCCTCTGTTCCTCCTGTCTCTCAAGGTTATTCTCACAGTCCATTAAATCCCTCCTTCTACATGTGCAATGACATTAAACAGACATTGAAATAGGACAGGACTTGCATTGCAACACTCAGTGCATTTTCTTGCTGATTTTCACTGCATTCTGCAGATACACTGATACAGAGACATCATTAAGAGCAAATAAAGGAAGACTGGATTGTTTCAAGCAAGATGGAGCATTGAACAGAAGGCATTTAAACTTGAGCATTCACAGCCACTGCTGAGGTTCAGCTGCAAGCCATAAATGTGAAAAACTCCACATTTATAAGCAAGATCTTACTCATGACTCTTTAAATACACAATTATACGCTTGATGGCTGACTGGCCTGCACTTTCTGCCATTTGAGATTTAGTTTCTTAGGTGACTATTCACATCCTAGAAGTAGATCCAACTATTCAGGCCCTGATTCCCCAAAACACATTGCATAAGTGGCTATCCTAGCAAGATGGAAAAAATAGCATTGTGATGTGACAAGACAAATTCTGTCCTTTTGCACTTGCCTTACAATATTGAAGCCAGGTTTGCAAGCATATAAGAAGCAGGGTTTTCACTGCAATGGAATGGCACAGATTTCATCATCACCCGTTCCCCAGGGATGGCCTTGGATTTCCTGGAACTCAGCCACTCCTCTCTCCTAGAACACGTTCCTACTTTTTAGGTCTTTGGACTCTTTTGCCATTTTAGAACGTGATTCATGCTTAATAGGCACCACACCATTTGCCTTTTATCTGCTAGATTCTGGTATGTCCTGTTGTGAAATTCTGCAGAATTACCAGCTCATTTAACAACTGTGATAACAGGAGTTTTTATATAGTTGCACCACAACAATCTTTGCTCCTTATTCCTTTCTTGGATGGGGGAGCTACTTATGAGTTGTATATTCCTAGGCTTTGTGTTGTTATGAAAAAAGAAATTAGTGCTTACTTGAATGCAGTTCAGAATGAAAATAAAATAAATGATAATATTTCTAACAGTCAGAGAAAATGGACAGAGGTGTATGGATAAAGCAATTAATAGAGCTAAATTTAATTACGTTTTATATTATCACTTATTAAATTTCACACATAGCATCATCCTGTCAATCATGATTCAGTAAGTTTGTAACGCATCCAGTGCAAGAAAGACATGTATCATTCAATGCTGTTCCTGTGTACTTCTGATTACTCTCTCTCTCTCTCTTTCTGTCCCTCACACAGACGCACACGCACAAACAGAGAAAGACAGAGAGACAGAGACAGAGAGAGACACTCCCAATTCAAGAAGCCATGGAACTAAATTCTCTTGTGGTTTAGAAAAGATATTTACAGGAAAGTAATGTGAATATTTAATCCTCCGTTATACCTTCCAGCCTCCCTCTCTTTTCTCATGTGATTAACCAAAGTATTACAAATTATTTTAATTTTGGATAGTTTTCTTCTGTTTTGTCTGCTATCTTTTGATACAGTTCCAGTAATTTAAGAATCACTTCGTAATCACTTTCATTTGTTTGAATCCATCAAATTATTTATAAAAGATTTGAACAAAAGTAGTTCCTCTCTCTCTTTTTTTTTCTTTTAAGTGTGCAGTGTTTATCAGGAGATGTTTAAGCTCAATAGCAGCTTTGAAGGCTTTGCACACTGACAAAGAAAATGAATTTAAAAATAATTGTTTTTAATGATTTCTAACAGGAAAAAAGGAAAATCACTGTTTTCAGCATACCAAAGAGAACTTTTATAAATCTACATGGAATGACAAAAGAACCTACACACAAATGCTCAAAATTATTAGGCATATTTTTAGAACTATTATATTTTCTTTAATCCAAATTCTGAGATGCTAATATAGAAACAGCGTATAAGAGCAGTGATTCTCAAAACAGTTTAGTCTCAGGACTCCTTCACATTCTTTAAAAATGACTGAGAATCCCAAAGAACTGTGGTTTATATGGGTAATATCTATCAATATTTAATGTATTAGAAATTAAAAGTGGAAAAAATTAAATATTTATTTGGCTTCACAGACCCCTGAAAGGGTCTCAGAGACCCCAAGGGTCCCCCAGACCACAGTTTGAGAACCGCAGTACTAGATATTGCTGAGCTCCCAGCATTCCTGTCTATTAATTCTGTCTGGGGCTTCTGGGAGTATTCTGTGATTCCCTTCTCCAAATCAACTCTTTTAATGGGAGATCAGATAATTTCTACATGAACCATCTCCTTCAGGATTCAAATCCAGCCACTACTCATGCAGGAGCAAAATTGTGTGCTGCTGCAATGATAATAAGGGAAAAAACACCTAAAGAACTAAAGATCTTTATTCATATTATTACTTTGCTTAGTTATTTTCCAATACTTTTTAGAGAACGTGTTTATTTTAATGTTTAATTTTTGTGTGGGTCTGTGACCATAATAAAGATTGATTCTGATTCAACTCTTCTAATGGAGCTTAATGAATTCCCTAGTCTTTCTTCCCCAAATTAATCCAAACTATACAGATTTATACACTCCTTTTTACTAGGCCTCATTTTCTATTCATGTTCCTTCTCTTCTCTTTGGCAGATTATTCGTGTGCACTGCTCAGATATAAAATTATTTTGAAAATGGAGCCACTTCTTTGCTCCAAAGAGATACTTGCAAGTCAAGGCTGGCAAGACCCATTTAGTCAACATATCCAGTTCCCAGAAAGAACAAAATACGAAGTTTTCAAATTTGAGGTGAGTCAAGCGTGTGTATATATATTTGACTTT
Organism: Vipera ursinii; assembly: GCF_947247035.1. Taxonomy (NCBI): domain Eukaryota; kingdom Metazoa; phylum Chordata; class Lepidosauria; order Squamata; family Viperidae; genus Vipera; species Vipera ursinii. The sequence continues at coordinate 275,768,189 of NC_139512.1, read as the reverse complement.
TCCAGCCCTCTCTTTCCATCCCACACTGGGAAGGAAGCATGGAAACTACAGGAGAATGGTAAAGTTGAGATCAGTGAAAATGACATGGGAGAAGGATGTGGCAGCTTAGGGAGGATTTGGACATGCTACAAATTGTGATGTGATAGAGCTCATGGTTGAAATTTAGGTGGAAGCTTCATAGGACAACATTCACGGGCATCCTACATGAGGCAAAGAGACACCCAACATGACACCCCAACCTTAGTAGCTCTGCTGGGGAGGGAAGAGGCAACCAGGCTGCACAAGTGGCAGGCCAGCACACATGTGCATGTATGCAGGCGTATGTGTCCCTGCCCAACACAGGCGCATTGAGCTGCGCTCTCAGATGTGCGCCGGCTTGCCACTCGCATGGCCAAGTTGCAAATAGGCCATGGCCCAGTAGTGGGCCTCAGCCTGGGGGTTGAGGACCTGCTGTAAAGGACAAGTCCTCACAATGACTGGACATACACAAGATTTAAAGAGAGAAGACCCTTTTTATTCTTCCCAACCCAATAAAATATTGGAAAGAAATTTGGTACTTAGGGCTTGGGATATCAGAAACTAACCCAATACGGGGTCAAATTTCATGTGCAGGGATGGGGAGATGTCAGCAAAACAAAGATCAAGTTTGAAGATGATCCAGATCTGATGCAAGAAAAGAAAAATCCCCCAGTGTCTCCCAATTGGCAGTAGCCTGGAAAGCTGCTGACTACTGTATTCTTCAGCCACCTGTCCTTCTTTCAGACTGAGCTCCTATTAAGGGATGGGGCAGAAATTATGTAAAGAGATTCAGGATTCCTGTCAGCAGGATTTGCTCTTCAAGCTGAACAGAATGAGACCAGATTTGGTTTCAGGGACAGAAACCAGTCAAACAAAGAACATGTTTTGTCCTGATCTAGATAGGGGTTGTGGAGAAAAAAGAAAAGCAATTTTTAAGTCCCCCTCCCTATTCCTGGTGTGCTTCCAAGTCCTTATATATACAGATTTAGCACAAGGGAAGAACTAAAACAGGCACATAGAGAAAATATAAACCTTGATTAGACCTGTTCTCTTTCCCACTCTCTCCCACTCAAAGACTAAAAGCGATCAGCCCACATGCTGATTAGTCCCTGGGAAGAAAGTGTGCATGCACACACATGCACAAAAGCGTACACACTGCTTGGTTACACCAAAGATTTCTGTGGTTCTGAATAGTCATTGTTGCCTCATTAGAAATAATTCATATACAGGATCCAGCTTTTTTCATATATTCATTTATTTAGATTAGGCCACCCAAGTTATCATTGACACTGAGTAGTACACAAAGTTAAAAAAAACCCATACAATAAATACAATATGCTAAGAAAAAAAATAAAACAAGATGACTCTAATGCGTAATAGATATCCACTATAAGAAAATAAAATCAGTCTCATAGGTCAGAGGTCCCCAACCTTTTGGGCATCAGGGACCGGTTAAGTGAAGATAGGTTTTTCTGCAGACCCAAGGGTGTGTGGTTTTGTGTACTGCCTGTATCCTGTAGATGGGGCTTAGCTTGTTTGTGCAGATCAGTTGCTGGTATGCTGCAGCCCAGTACCGGTCGACAGCCCGGGGGTTGGGCATCCCTGTCATAGGGGACATATACCCTACCCTAGTTGAGAAAACCACAAGATCTTCAAGTCTCATGCAAAGGAAATATATTTGAAGCTCAGGGTTATGTTATTGCAGAGGGCAGGTGCTATGACAGACAACTGTAGGACACACAACCAGGCTGAGCTCAAGGGAGGGGTCAAACATGTCATAAGTTATGAGTCCTTTCTTGCTCAAAAGAGATCTAAATCCAGCCCACCTTGAATACCACTGACTCTTATCTACTGCCAATTTGCTTGGACTGTTAGTAGTTCAGATTCTTGTAGAGAGCCTAAGGTTGCAATAAATCTTTATAACCATTTGAATTGCCTGGACCTTCTGATTTCCCCGGCACTTGACAACAATGCATACCTCCTGGCTCTCATAAAGTGGAATTACTGAAGAGATGACACATGGAGATAGACAACGACAACAAGAGAAAGCCAATCCCTCAAATAGCTAGGCCCTGTACCATCTGAAGGCTTTCTAGGTGATAAACCAGCATGGTAACCCACATAGCTCTTATAACAAAGCTGTGCCACTGATGTGCTGAAGCAGGCCCATTACTGCTGGCTCTGCTACATTGTTGATGAGCTGCAGCTTCCAAGTGGCCTTCAAGGGCAGCCAAGAGTGTGACATCACCACTAGGCAATAGTGTTGCTATTCAGGAATGAAAGATATTCTGTTCTTGTTGTTAGCTGCGAAGTCGTGTCCGACTCATCGCGACCCTATGGACAATGTTCCTCCAGGCCTTCCTGTCCTCTACCATCTTCTGGAGTCCATTTAAGCTCACACCTACTGCTTCAGTGACTCCATCCAGCCACCTCATTTTCTGTCGTCCCCTTCTTCTATTGCCCTCAGTCTTTCCCAGCATTAGGCTCTTCTCCAGTGAGTCCTTCCTTCTCATTAGGTGGCCAAAGTATTTGAGTTTTATTATTATTATTATTATTATTATTATTATTATTATTATTATTATTATTTATTAAATTTTTATACCGCCCTTCTCCCGAAGGACTCAGGGCGGTGAACAGGGCATATCTTAAAACTATAAAAATACAAAAATTAAAAAAGAATTAAATTATTGCCCACAATAAAAACAATAAAAATATATATAAATATCTGGCCTTCTAAAGAGCAGTCAGGGTTGATCTCCTCTAGGACTGACCGGTTTGATTGCCTTGCAGTCCAAGGGACTCGCAGGAGTCTTCTCCAGCACCATAATTCAAAGGCCTCAATTCTTTGGTGCTCAGCCTTTTTTATGGTCCAGCTTTCACTGCCATACATTGCAACTGGGAAGATCATAGCCTTGACTATACACACTTTTGTTGACAAGGTGATGTCACTGCTTTTTAGTGTGCTGTCTAGATTTGCCATGACTTTCCTCCCCAGGAGCAAGCGTCTTTTAATTTCTTGGCTACAGTCCCCATCTGCAGTGATCTTGGAGCCCAGGAAAATAAAATCTGTCACTACCTCCATTTCTTCCCCATCTATTTGCCAGGAATTGAGAGGGCCGGATGCCATGATCTTGGTTTTCTTAATGTTAAGTTTCAATCCAACTTTTGCACTCTCCTTCTTCACCCGCAACAAGAGGCTCTTTAGTTCTTCTTCACTTTCTGCCATTAGAGTGGTATCATTTGCATACCTTAGGTTGTTGATATTTCTTCCGGCAATCTTAATTCCACCTTTTGATTCATCTAGCCCTGCCTTTCTCATGATGTGCTCTGCATATAAGTTAAATAGGCAGGGCGACAGTATACAGCCTTGCCGGACTCCTTTCCCAATTTTGAACCAATCAGTGGTTCCGTGTCCAGTTCTCACTGTTCCTTCTTGACCCGCATATAGGTTTCTCAAGAGACAAATAAGATGGTCTGGTATGCCCATCTCTTTACGAACTTGCCACAGTTTGTTATGATCCACACAGCAAAGGCTTTAGCATAGTCAATAAAGCAGAAGTAGATGTTTTTCTGGAACTCTCTAGCTTTCTCCATGATCCAGCGTATGTTGGCAATTTGATCTCTAGTTCCTCTGCCTCTTCAAAATCCTGCCTGTACTTCTGGTAGTTCTCAATCCACATACTGCTGGAGTCTAGCTTGTAGGATTTTAAGCATAACTTTACTAGCATGAGAAATGAGTGCAATGGTGCGATAGTTTGAACATTGTTTGTAATTGGAATGTAAACTGATCTTTTCCAATCCTGTGGCCACTGTTGAGTTTTCCAAATTTGCTGGCAAATGGAGTGTAGCACTTTTACTGCATCATCTTTTAAGATTTTGAATAGCTCAGCTGGAATACTGTCACCTCCACTAGCTTTGTTGTTGCTCAGCTTTTCTAAGGCCCACTTCACTTCACATTCTAGGATGTCTGGCTTGAGGACAGTGACCACCTCATTGTGATTATCAGGGACGTTAAGCTCATTCTTGTATAGTTCCTGTGTAATTTTGCCACCTCTTCTTAATCTCTTCTGCCTCTGTTAGGTCCCTGCCATTTTGGTCCTTTATCATGCCCATTTTTGCATGAAACGTTCCCTTATCTCTCCAATTTTCTTCAAAAGATCTCTGGGCCTCCCTATTCTATTGTTTTCTTCTATTTTTTGCACTGTTCATTTAAGAAGGCATTCTTATCTCTTCTAGCTATTCTCTGGAATTCTGCATTCAATTGGGCCTATCTTTCTTTTTCTCCCTTGCCTTTCGCTTCCCTCCTTTCTTCAGCTATTTGCAAAGCTTCCTCAGACAGCCATTTTACTTTCTTGCATTTCTTTTTCTTTGGAATGGTTTTGGTTGCTACCTGTTGTACAATGTTGCAAACCTCTGTCCATAGTTCTTCAGGCACTCTGTCTATCAGATCTAATTCCTTAAATCTATTTGTCACCTCTACTGTATATTCAACAGGGATATGATTTAATTCATACCAGAGTGGCCTAGTGCTTTTCCCTACTTTCTTCAGTTTAAGCCTAAATTTTGCAATGAGAAGCTCATGGTCTGAGCCACAGTCAGCTCCTGGTCTTGTTTTTACTGACTGTATAGAGCTTCTCCATCTTTGGCTGCAGAGCATATGAAGTAGCCGAAGGACCACTCGGGACGACAGGTTACTTAACTAGGATTTATTTTAGAACAAGGCAGAGAACAGTATAACTTGTCCGGCTTTTATAGCCGGCAGCTGTCAGTGTAGTCCAATCAGGTTCGTTTCTTTTGGCGCCGCGTCTAGCTGAACCAATCACCACCGTCGCGTCTTGACAGTTCTTCTTTCCGCGTGGTGAGTCGGCTTCGGTGTTTTGACAGCCGCGAGTTGTCAAATGGCTGCGCCTGCGCACTGGCGGGGAACTTTGACAGCTGTCAAAGTTCCCGCGTGTTTCCCTGTCAGTGGTGTTTACCTCATAGAATAAAGTGGAATAAACGGTTCTAACTTGTTAATAATGTTTGTACATATACATTACACCCCTTACCCCTCCCCTGGATTGATTCCTCCCCCTTGTTGGTTGTTGGAGCCGGCCCATTCATAGTCCTTTAAATATGCTGGTGCTCTTCTGTTTCTATTAGAACGTCTTGGGGGTGGTGCGTTTTCTTGTTCCGGTGGTGGTATGTTTTCTTGCTCCCCTTCGTCCTGATCTGGTGCAGGTATGATGTCTAGGGGGGTGGGGTTTGGCTGTCCAGTAGGGGAAGGTCTGGGTGGTGTTGTGGTTGTCTTGGCCTGAGCTGATCTATGTGCCGTCGCAAGTTGCCTTCAGTAGGCATTTGTATTAAATAGGAAATGGGTCCTGTTTGTTGTAACACAGTCCCTAGGACCCATTTGTTTTTGGATGTGTATGATCGTGCCCAGATCATTTGCCCCGGTTTAAATGTACGGGGTGGTGGGGTGATCCGGTTCCGCAATATAAGTGTCGGGATGCAGTCTGTCGAGCCGCGTTATCAGTCTCCTTCCCCATCTTAGTTCCGCTGGTGTCTTGCCGGTTGCCGTACAGGGAGTTGTGTGTTGTGCCATCAGGAACTGGCTGAGTCGTCGCTGCCAGTTCCCCTTTACGAACTTTTTTAATGCTTCTTTAGTTGAGCGCACCATAATTTCAGCCATCTCATTCGTCGATGGGTGGAACGGTGCAGACGTGACCAGCCTAATACAGTTCTTCATAGCGAACATCTGAAATTCACGAGAGGTGAATTGTGGTCCATTGTCTGAAACCATGGTGTCTGGGAGGCCGTGGGTGGCGAAGATCTTTCTAAGGGCTTGTATGGTGGCTCCTGAAGTGATTTTTCTAAGGGGAATTACTTCTAGCCATTTTGAGTAGCTGTCAACTATTATTAGGAAACTCTGCCCTTGGATTGGTCCTGCAAAATCTAGATGTATGCGTGACCATGGGTTTTTTGTTGTTTCCCATCTATGTACTGGGGCCTGGGGTGGTTCGCTTCTTGTTGTTTGGCAGGGGTAGCACCCTCCCACATGTTTTTCTATATCCTTATCTATACCTGGCCACCACACATAACTCCTGGCTAGAGCTTTCATTTTAACTATGCCTGGATGTCCTTCGTGTAGGGTGTCTAGTGTTTGTGCTATGTTTTTGTCTGGTATCACTACTCTGTTCCCCCACAGAAGGCATCCCAAATGTGATGACATTTCATTTTGTCTGTTATAGTATGGCTAGAATTGTGGGTGTGGATTTTTGGCTGGCCATCCTGTGGTTGTCCACCTTAGAATCCTGCTCAGTACTTTGTCCTTAGCTGAATTTTTAGCTATGATTTTAGCGGAAAGGGAGCATTCTGGAAGTTGTGATATTGCCAGGATGAGCCCTGCAGGAGCTGGGTCAGTGTCATTGCTTTGAATGGGCAGTCTGCTGAGGCAGTCTGCGTGTCCTAATTCTTTCCCTGGTTTGTGTATTAATTTGTATGAATATGCTGACAAGAAGGTGGACCAGCGCAGTATTCTTGGTGATAGAATCTGTGGGGTTGTTTTGTCCCAGGTGAATATTCCTAGCAGGGGTTTGTGATCCGTGAATATAGTAAAGGGTCTGCCATAGAGATAGTCATGGAACTTTTTTACCCCTGCGACTATTGCTAGCACTTCTCTGTCGATCTGCGCGTAGTTTCTTTCAGCTTTTGAAAGTGTGCGGGAATAAAAGGCTATGGGTCTTTGGGTGCCATCCTTGTATAGGTGACTTAACACTGCCCCAATTCCATAGGGAGATGCATCACAAGCGATGCATACTGGTGTGTCTTCTCTAAAGAGTGTGACCGTTGAACTGTTACAAATAATATTTTTTAATGACTGGAAGCTATTCTCATGTGTTCTGGTCCAGGACCAGGCAGTGCCCTTGTCCAGGAGCCTGTGGAGAGGTTTGGCTATAGTGGCTTTGTGGGGAAGGAAGGCATGATAGAAGTTTAATAATCCCAAAAAGGCTTGGAGTTCTTGTTTATTTTTCGGACTGGGAGCTGTTTGAATAGCTTTTAATTTTTCTGTAGTGGGGTGGATGCCCTGGGCATCTATTTTGTACCCTAGGAACTCTGTGGTAGTGACTCCGATGGAGCACTTTTCTCGTTTTAGTTTGAGACCGGCTTCTCTGAGCCGGCTCAGCACAGCTGACAGTCTGTCAGCTAAGTTTGCTTCGTTTTCTCCGGTGATGAGGACATCGTCGAAATAGGGGCAGACCCCGGGTATTCCTTTTAAGGTTTTCTCCATGATACCTTGGAAGATACCCGGGGCTGCCGATATGCCGAATTGAAGTCTTTTCACTTTAAAAGCTCCGCGGTGCGTGACAATTGTTTGAGCTTCCGCGGTGTCATTTGTGACAGGCAGTTGCAAGTACGCCTGCGTCAGATCAAGTTTTGTGAAAATGGCGCCGGAGCGGATGGAAGCGAGGACGTCCCTCACTGCTGGCACCGGGTAAGCATGGGGGCTTAGAGCTAGGTTAAGGGTCGCCTTATAGTCTGCACATAATCTAATTTCCCTGTTAGGTTTCATTGGGGTGACTATTGGTGTCTCCCAGCTTCCCCCTTCAGTAGGTTCCAGTACCCCTAGTCTTACGAGGCGTTCTAATTCGTTCTCTATTTTTTCTTTGAGAGCGAATGGAACCCTCCTAGCCCTTATTTTTATGGGTTGGATGTTTGGGTTTAATTTTAAGGAGATGGGAGGGCCGGTGTATTTCCCAGTGTGCCATCAAAGACGTCTGCATACTTGTTGCAGACGGCTTCGAGGCTTGAGGCTTGCACTGTGTTTACCCCAGTAATGGCGATGCCCAAGGGGCTGAACCAGTTCAGCCCAATTAGATTGGTGCAGTTCCCTGGAGTCCCTAAGACTTCTAGGGGTCCCTTGAATTTTTTGTATTCTACTGCGACCTTAGCCTTCCCTTCTAGTGGAATGGGGTTTTTTTTGGAAGTCTGCTAGGTGGACTTGGGTTTTTTTAAGGGGAATTCCCTATTACTCCGCTGGCAGATCTCCTGATACGTTTTAAACGATATTAAGGAGACTGCTGACTGTTGCAGGTGACTCCTTGAATTTTTACCCTGATCTTTACTTTCAGGCTTAGGCTGTGCACCTTGTCTATCGTTCCCACTAGGTCCCCTGGTGTTCCTCCCCTGTTGACATGGGCAGTTGGCCTACCTGGGGGGTTGGCCTCCAGATCATGCACATTGTCGCGGGGCCGGCTTCGGCACACTGGCTTGATGTGGCCGGTTTTACCGCAATTGTGGCATTTTGCGTTTCGGAACCGGCAGCTTCCCCTGGCATGGTTGCCCCCGCAGCTGGCGCAGGTAGCCCGTTGATCGTGTCGTGGTGGCAGGGGGTTCCTGGCTCTTTGGCGGTCTGATGTGTCATTTCTTCACTGTTGTAGTCGCTCCATCCTGCGTTGTAGGGCCTCTCCGTCGGTGAAGTCTACTGACTCGTCGTCGTCACTGAAGGTTGCATTTTCGTGGTATACGGTTGCTGGACTTTCCGGTGTTGATGTGGTCAGTTTTTTCTTGTGGTTGTATTCATAGGCCATTATTTCTCGGGTTAGTTCGGCTAGGCTCATGTCGGGCTTTGATGTAAGTTTTTTCTGGAGACGTTCATCCCTTAAGCCTATTACCACTTGGTCCCGGATGCGGTCTTCCAGGTCAGGAAAGCTGCAGTTACGAGCGGCATGCCTGACCCCGGCGATGAAGTCGTTTGCGGGCTCGTCCGGTCGCTGCTTCTTCTGGACGAATTGTACTCGCCAGTATAGCTCTGAGCGAGATGGCATGTAATGTTTGTTGAGCTGGTCGACCAGGTCCACGTAGAAGACTTCAGTGATGGGCACCGGGCTGAACAGCCCGACGGTGTCGTCATATACCGGGGGCCCACTGATGTACAGGAGAGCGGCGGCCTTTGCTCTGTCGTCGGTAATTTTACTGACGAGGAGGAAACCCTCTACCTGCCCCAGGTGGGACTGCCATCTTTCCGGATGGCGGGTATCGAATTCCCTCACACGCCCGAAGTTGGCCATGTCGTCCGGTCCTGGGCTCGCTCCGTTCGGAAGTTAAAACGTCCAGTGACAGCTCTTGGCCGGGAATTCCCTTCCTCGGCCGTGACTTCAGCTCCGGAGCGATCCCACCTTCGTCACCAGTGAAGTAGCCGAAGGACCACTCGGGACGACAGGTTACTTAACTAGGATTTATTTTAGAACAAGGCAGAGAACAGTATAACTTGTCCGGCTTTTATAGCCGGCAGCTGTCAGTGTAATCCAATCAGGTTCGTTTCTTTTGGCGCCGCGTCTAGCTGAACCAATCACCGCCGTCGCGTCTTGACAGTTCTTCTTTCCACGTGGTGAGTCGGCTTCGGTGTTTTGACAGCCGCGAGCTGTCAAATGGCTGCGCCTGCGCCCTGGCGGGGAACTTTGACAGCTGTCAAAGTTCCCGCGTGTTTCCCTGTCAGTGGTGTTTACCTCATAGAATAAAGTGGAATAAACGGTTCTAACTTGTTAATAACGTTTGTACATATACATTACAGCATATAGTCAATCTGATTTCTGTGTTGACCGTCTGGTGATGTCCATGTGTACAGCCATCTCTTGGGTTGTTGGAAAAGAGTGTTTGCTATGACCATTGTATTCTCTTGACAAAATTCTATCAGCCTATGCCCTGCTTCATTTTGTACTCCAAGGCCAAACTTGCCTGTTATTCCAGTTATCTTTTGGCTTCCTACTTTAGCATTCCAATCCCCCATGATGATAAGGACATCATTTTTGGGTGTTAGTTCTATAAGGTGCTGTAGGGCTTCATAGAATCAATCAATTTCATCCTCTTCAGCATTGGTGGTTGGGGCATAGACTTGGACTACTGTGATATTGAATGGTTTGCCTTGGATTCGAACTGAGATCATTCTGTCATTTTGAGGATTGTATCTTGGTGATGACGTATTGTATGCTGGTGATGACCTATAAAGCCCTAAATGGCTTGGGTCCAGGATATTTGAGGGAACACCTGCTGCCAGCATCAAATTCCCTTCATCCAGTGCGCTCGCAGAGGGAGGGTCTTCTCAGGGTGCCGCCGGTAAAAGATTGCCGGCGGATAACACCCAGGGAAAGGGACTTTTCTGTGGGTGCGTCTACCATCTGGAACCAGCTGCCCGTGGAGCTCAGGACTGCCCCTGACCTATGCTCATTCCGCCGGGACCTGAAGACTTAGCTCTTTGAGCTCTCTGACCCAGGCTGAGAATTTTAACTGGGGTTTTATTTTCAGGGATAATTTAATCTTTTAATTCTCTTTTAACTTTGTATTTTATATTGATATGATTTTAAAATGCCCTGTAAACCACCCTGAGTCCTTCGGGAAAGGGCGGTATATAAATCTAATAAAATCTAAATCTAAATCCCAGTATTGCATTTCCTACCCTTATATTGACTATGAAGGCTACTCCATTTCTCCTGAGGGATTCTTGCCCGCAGTAGTATACCTGATGGTCATCTGAATTAAATTCACCCATTCCTGTCCATTTTAGTTCGCTGATACCTAAGATGTCAACGTTCAGTCTTGTCATCTCTTGTTTGACCATGTCCAGCTTTCCTTGATTCATGGATCTTACATTCCAGGTTCCTATGGAGAAAAAATCTTTAAGCATCAGACTTTCCTTTCACCACCAGACACATCCACAGCTGAGCGTCCTTTGGGCTTTGGCCCAGTCGCTTCATTCTTTCTGGCACTACTAGTACCAGCCCTCTGCTCTTCCCCAGTAGCATATTAGACACCTTCCGACCTGAGGGGCTCATCTTCCAGTGTCATATTGTTTTGCCTTTTGGTACTGTCCATAGGGTTTCATGGCAAAGATACTGGAGTGGGTTGCAATTTCCTTCTCCAGTGGATCACGTTTTGTCAGAACTCTCTGCTATGACCTTTCCATCTTGGGTGGCCCTGCACGGCATAGCTCATAGCTTCATTGAATTACGCAAGCCCCTTTGCCACAACAAGGCAATAATCCATGAAGGGGAAAGATACTCTATAAGCAGATAAATAAGTTTTTAATATCTTTAATTCAGCTCTTCCTTGCAAGTACTGAGTTTTGCTTCTAGAACCATTTTTTAAAAAGATATGCTGACATATTTATTTATTTATTTATTTATTTATTTATTTATTTATTTATTTATTTATTTATTTAATTTATATACCGCTTTATTCCCGAAGGACTCAGGGTGGTTCATATGCTTATATCAGCCTCACAAGGTAACTTTATTACATCTTTGGGTCCAGGAAGGAAATGGTTCTGATAACTTTATAGACTGGTTCATTGATGTTTTCCATTCTTCTGCAGTATTTTGTGGTTTGTTGGGTCTTTTTCAAAGGGGAAAATATTCCATACTTCATAAATAGATAAGCGCAAGAAATTCCTCATCCATGATAATTCTCCAAAAACCTTTTCTCCAGTGAAAGAATTGTTAAAGCCAATACTTTTTCATCAGGTTAAATGAGGAATGGTAGGGAAAAAGGCAGGAGAATTTACAGTATATACTTAGCACTAATTCATAATCTTTTTTATGATAAATTTAGTATTCAAAAACATAACAATTTACCTGCCCCATTAATCATCTTTATAGGATCTGAGTTAAAACTTAACACAAACTACTATTACTACTACAGAGAATAAGACAATTCATTACATTAAACACAAAAATAAGTAGAATTTTGAATTGTATATTTAAATATTTGGATATTAAATATCACTTTAGAATGATGGAATATTATATCAAAATATATACAATCTTTTTAGGATCTAAGGGTTTTAAGTAGTAGTATATTTCTATTTTAAGGAAGGATAAAATTATTTTAATGGAAGTTCTAACTCTTTAATTATAATTGTTTTTTTCTCTTATTTAATTAACCTGCTATCTGTAATGTTAGACTTAGTATAGCTTTATTTGTCTAATGGGAGTAAAATAAGGTTAAGAAAATTTGCACTGGTAATATGAAGTCAGAATAGCTTTTAAGTCCAATTTGCATTGGCATTTGATGGTAGAGAAGACACAAATTGATGCACGGGAACGTAAAGTCATTCTCTCACACTCTTGCCCTCACCTTATCTTTCCATAGCTGTTAAATTTGGTGACTTCTCTCACCCTATCCTGATTAAGAATTTTAACAATTTCTAACAGGGAAAAAAAAAGAAAATCACTTCTTTCAGCATCCCAAAGAGAACTTTAAGAATTTGGGTGTGGGGATCTTGACATCAACCACGCTGAAATCAAGAAGAAGGTTAGAATACATCATGAGAACGGAGAAGATCTTAAAGTCCAAACTCATTTGAGGAAATACCATCAAAGCAATTAAAATATGGGTAATACTAGTCATTAGATACAGCTGGAATAGTGGACTGGATTCAAGCAGAACTAAAAGTCCTGTATAGAAAAACCAGAAAAATATCAACAAGGAGCCCATGCAGCAATGTTGACAGATTCTAATTGGCAAGGAAACTAGGTGGGCTTAGAATGTTGCAAGTACACCAGACAGTTGAAGAATAAAAAAGGCCATTGGAAGAATATCTAAAGGACAGTGAAGAAGATGCATTGAAATTAGTATTCCATGAAGACTTACTGAGTATTAAAGAGACCAAGCAGTGGTCTACAAGAAAGACTAAAGGGATATGGCAAGGCAAAGTATTTCATGGCCAGTACATAAAAAAATAGCAAGCCAGTAACAATAAGACATAGCAATGGTTAAGAGCAGGAAAATTGAAGAAAGAGACAGAGGGGCTAACCCTGGCTGCCCAAGACCAAGCCTTAAAAACAAATGTATACAGAGCCAGAATTGAAAAGATAGCAACAGACAACAAATGTTAAGAAGATGAAGAAACTGTGGACCACTTTGCTCAGTCTAGGACAATTCAGCAAAGCCAGCTTGGCACAGCCAGCTCACTGCTGCCAGCTCACCACTGTCAAGTCGCCTTTGCCAACTCATTGCCTCCAAGTTGCCGTAGGACAATTCTACACGGCCAACTCACTGCAGTGACAACTCGCCGTAGGCAGCCCGAGGGAAAGCCAGGTGAGTGGTGAGCAAGCAGATCAGCAGAGTGCAGAGCAGTAGCAGTGGTCAGGGGCGTCCCATTTCCACACATCCTCACTGCCATCGCTGCTGCTGCTGCCACCGAGCCCCACACCAAAGAGGCTAGGGACAGCAGTGGAGTTGTTGGACAGGGAAGGCAGCAGGAAGGCAGTGTGGATTTTTACACACCTCGCTGCCACCATGCCAAGTCCAGGCCAAATATATTGCATAGTACATTGGCATATCTGCAAAAAAAAAATCCCATTTGCCTGCAAGCAAGAACTGGTGAGACCACAAAATAGACAATGTAATAGAGAATGAGGAAGCTAAACTGCTCTGGGATTTTAGAATTAAAACAGGCCATCATCATTAACAACTGTCCATAAAAAAGAGAAAAACTCTGGGTAGTGGACTGGCAGTACCTGGAGACAGCAGAAGAGAAGAGAAAGTATTGGAGAAAATAACAAAATACACAGAGACCTGCAAATAGAAGTAGAATGACTGTAGCCAAAGAAAGCAAAGATAGCACCAAAAAATAATAATTACCATGGGGGTAACCCCAAAACTTCTAGAGTACCACTTAAACACCATCAGCATTGACAAAATTACCACCAGTCAATTGTAAAAGGCAGCTTTACCTGGAACAACTTACATCCTGTAACAATACCTTTAACACCATCATAGAACAGCATCTGCCTATCCCAATTCCTTGGGAAGGACTCAAAAGGTGGTTAAAAATGCAAAATCCAGTCTAACATCTGGCTGATTATGCAACCAACCATAATAATAATACCCTTTTCAATTCTGAAGAATTCAGTCATGTGCAAAAATGAAGGAAGCTCAGTCATGTGTAAGTCTTCTAATGGAACTCAAATTTAACTATAAATGGCTAGAATCTAAAAGTGCAAGAAATATACATTTGCATGGCAGAATCCGAGTTAAGAAATATGATGACAAATCACCCAAAAGATGTTACAAAATCTAAACAAAAATATTATTTTATCCAAAGGAGAAATTTACTAAGAACAAAAAAAACCCTAAAGAGTAAAATAGATATAATTTCTTGAAAATAATAAAGAACTGTGAGCTTATTTTGGCTATCCGTATTTGCAGATAGTACACATGTGCCTGGAATAATGAATAAGAAGTTAAGATATAGCATTTTGTGGTCTAATTTAGCAACTATTGTATGAGAATGTAGTGATTCAAGTATTATTTATGGTAGACCTTTTTCCTTCTACTTTGCGAAAACAGCTCTTTCCAGCATGTTGCCACTTCCTTGATCCTCAACAACTGCTAAAAAAAAAGATCTAAAATAAATGTGGCTGAAAGAGATTGAGCTTAGCATTTACATTCACAGAAGCATTGTACATGGAAATGAACGAAAGAGGGAGAGTTTAGGTCCATGTCAATTCCCTCGTATAATCTGCTTACTATTTGACTTTAAAAATATCTGCCCACAGCAGCCCAGCAGAGCCTTCACATTTATTCATTGTGAGCTCTTCTGCTCTTGGATATTTTCTTATTAAGTCTGAGTAACAGCACAAATCATAAATGGAAGCCAACTACTCTGGCTAACTGGCTTTCTTCTGAAGGCTGGGTTGGGTGGAAAAATAAACATTATTTCAGAAAGCTCTGCAGTAAGGAAAGTGGTTGTATAGTATGTTATTTATCAAGAGTTTTTACTTTGCCTTTCAGCCTAAATCTATCCCGAAGACAGCTTCTAATATACTAAAAAATACAGTAGCAAAGCCAACCAGAAAAAAAAATAAATTTTACAAACCAGAAAGCTAAGACCAGAGCCAAATAGTAGAAGCCCAGCACCAGTGAGTGCACATACATACAAAATCAAGCTAGAGGGTTAGTGAATATATAAATATAAATGTGCATATAAAACAATCTAGTGACTATCAAGACTGAGGTTAGGGATGGGGAAATTTTACATTTTGGATCACATGACTAAAAAGGCCCTTTGTGGCATCCCAATCCACAGTATTTTCATGGACTTGATAAGCTTCCTTTAAAATTTGGACAACAAACCTGTTATTTGGTAGATGTTCTTATTCCTAGAGTGTAGCATTGCCCAACCTGATGATTTCCCAATAAAGTGAGACTGGAATTGCTAGCAGAGAGCTCCATAGAGAGAGATCATTAAAAGAGTGAATAGGGCAGCTGTGATCATGACCTGTGCAGCATGTTTAGAAGGATGGAGGGCTTTAATTGCACCCTCATAGCCAATCTCTTGCAGATGCCCTTGATTTACAGAATTGCCAGCTAGCACAGGGCAGGTTGAGAAAGGTCTAATAGGGTATTTTATTTCAGATGGACTGATTTGCCAGAGGCCACAGAGGCCACTTTTGAATGGTTGTACATCTTTACAGGAGCAGCAGATCAACCCTTTTTCTCTTCGCTTTCCTCTCTTTCTTGCAAGCACAAACTTTAGAAGTCATGACCTAGAGAATCCTTTCAGTCATCTAAAGCAAGGAAACTGGGCTTCCTGTCAGCTGATCATAAGCCAGGATCAGAATGTCTGTTTCAGTTAGATTGGAATCATTTTTCTGAAACTTCTCTTTCTTCCCCTTGAAAAATTCATCCAAATTGAACTGGACTACATTATCCTGATTCCTGATCGTACATGGGTCACACAATGATGACAATTACTTGGTCTACTTTATTCAAGCATTTTGAATAAAGGAGGGAATAAAGGAGGGAAGTGAAAGGCAAAGGAGAAAAAGAAAGATACACCCAATTGAATGCAGAATTCCAGAGAATAGCTAGAAGAGATAAGAATGCCTTCTTAAATGAACAGTGCAAAGAAATAGAAGAAAACAATAGAATAGGGAGGACTAGAGATCTCTTCAAGAAAATTGGAGAGATGAAGGGAACGTTTCATGCAAAAATGGGAATGATAAAGGACCAAATTGGTAGGGACCTAACAGAGGCAGAAGAGATTAAGAAGAGGTGGCAAAATTACACAGAAGAACTATACAAGAACAAGTTTAACATCCCTGATAACCACAATGAGGTGGTCACTGACCTTGAGCCAGACATCCTAGAATGTGAAGTGAAATGGGCCTTACGAAAGCTGAGCAACAACAAAGATAGTGGAGGTGACAGTATTCCAGCTCAGCTATTCAAAAAGACGATGCAGTAAAATTGCTACATTCAATTTGCCAGCAAATTTGGAAAACTCAACAGTGGCCACAGGATTAGAAAAGATCAGTTTACATTCCAATTACAAAGAAAGGCAGTTTAAGTTTTAAGTTTAAGTTTATTATATTTGTATACCGCCCTTCTCCCAAAGGACTCAGGGCGGTGAGTGCCAAAGAATGTTCAAACTATCGCACCATTGCACTAATTTCACTTGCTAGTAAAGTTATGCTTAAAATCCTACAAGCTAGACTCCAGCAGTATGTGGATCGAGAACTACCAGAAGTACAGGCAGGATTTTGAAGAGGCAGAGGAACTAGAGATCAAGTTGCCAACTTATGCTGGATCATGGAGAAAGCTAGGGAGTTCCAGAAAAGCATCTACTTCTGCTTCATTAACTATGCTAAAGCATTTGATTGTGTGGATCACAACAAACTGTGGCAAGTTCTTAAAGAGATGGGAGTACTAGACTATCTTATTTGTCTCTTGAGAAATTCTAAATGTGTAATTCAAGTTTGCAAACTGCTGAAAATAGCAATAATGTTAAGCATGCAGTGGCTTACCACTGTGTCAGTGTTCTGACAAATAGTCAGCCCACTGGATCTGAGCTACAAAATTCTCACCAGTCAACCTGGAAATGATATTTTAAAAATCTAGTAAGTAATCCAGATTTTTGCAGCTTAAATCTGGTAGCCCTAGGAATGGAGTTTTCCCTACTTGGAAATGCCAGGAGAAACTGGATATTTTTTTAAAAAAAATCCATGGAATGTTATTAACAAAAAGACATTTTCTTTTATTATTCTCTAAAATCTGCAAACGGGCTATGTAAAACATACTCATATACAGGCAAACATATGTATATGCCCTTGAACATATTTGTTTGTTTACTTACTTACTTATTTATACCTTGCTTTGAAGTTACAACATATTGTTATTGCTGTCAACAGGTAGAGTTAACGCTTTGCCCACTTTTTACATTTCTTGTGAGTAAAGGTTTCTGTCATGGAAATCTCTTGACCTAGAATAAGTTGTTGTTGGTTGGAAAGGACCATTTATATTGTTGCTATTGGAAAGAGACAATTTGAGATAGATCTCCTACTATAACATTCTAACCTAGAAATGAGACATTCTCCTAGCATTTAGAGCAACCTGTGGTGGAGTTGGAATGTTATATGGCATAACACTTATTTACTGTATATGTTTAGGACAAGAACTTCACCAGGTATTTTAACAGACCTGGGGATCCCCTGGCAACAGGAGACCCACATACAGGCTGCATCAGATGAAACACTCTGGTGCATTCCCTCTCGTGATCTTGTCCTTATTTATATTTAATTGGTTTAATAATGGTGTAGAATGTTTTAATCGTTGCTTTTGTTGCTGCGTCTCCCAGAGGTGGGCAGCCACATAAATTTGAGAAATAAATAAAGATATAAACAAAGAAATATATATAGCCTATTAGTGCTGGAGTTCAATGGCAGAACAAATACTGTTGTCAGGAGGGAAGTATGAATGCAGAGTTATCTGAAAGCAGAAGAAATGTCTGGATTTGTTTTTGAGAACATTTTACTCAGGTTTCAGTTGCTTTTTTATGTACTTTTCATCTATCACAGTTATATATCTGTTGTGTGTACATTTATTTTGTAAGAATGTATGTAGCAAAAGCCATTAGTCTCAAAAGAAGTATCCATTAAACATTTCAAAGTTTATTCAGGATTGAATCAACCATGCTACATAAACCACCACCACCAATTTCTTTCAGTTTTATTAAAAGAAAATAATGGCTTCCACTATACTTCCAAAGCTAATTTCCTAATAAGCATCTATGAGGCCCAAAATTCCCTTCAGTCCTTTGTTCTGTGACCTCACAGCCATGACTCCGCATGTTAATTGCCCAGGCTTCAGCAATCCATTTGGCGGCTGCTTTAAACACTCAGGGTTAATATGTATATGCTGTTGCTCCTCTTGACTTTACAGAATATAAAATATAAATTATAGGCAGATCAACCTGAAGTTGCCACATCGGTCAGTAATGCCAATCTTTCTGGGAATATATCAGGCTGGATTTTACAAAGGACGTGCTGTAAATATGAAAGAATTCAAGAGCAATTCAGGAGACGAGAGGTGTTTTTCTTTTGGTTACCTTCCACATCCTTTTAATTCTTTGATCAATTGTTTATTCTTTACTATTTTCCAAAGTGTTAACCAGTTTAAATTGTTCTTCATGTAGTGGATTGGAACTGGAAAGACCAAGGTGGGGAGGCTTCCAAAATTTTCCATGTTATCAAAAATGTCATCTGCAAAGGTAGACTTCACTTCAAGTCAAGCAAATCAGTGGACCTTTTAACAGAATAATTCTAGATACAATGCAAGCATGGCCATCTGGAATACAATGGGTGCAACCCCTTGCCACAAGAAAGGTCCTTCTTGGTGGTGGCCCCTTCTTTATGGAATATCATTCCCCCTGAGATATGGTTGTTCCCACCTGTTGCTCTTCAGAAAGGCCCTGAAATGAATGGAGATGGAGCTGATCAAGTGATTCATTTGATTGTGTTGTTGCTGCAATGGGGTCTGGGGTGGTGGTTTTTTATAGGATTTTTATTATGTTTATTATATATTTTTTAAATGTGATAAGCTGCCCTGAGTCACCTACTCCAGGGCTTTTCGACCAGTACAATATACATGGTACATTGGCACCTGGCAGGTGGTACGCGACCGTCCTAGAAAAGTGTAGCGGGGGAGGGGAATGAGCTGAACCAGTGGCATCACAGCATAATCCTGAGTGAGACACAGCTGGAGCTGCAGGGCTGTCAGGGCTCAGTGGAAGCGCCAGGATCAGCACCAGCCTCCAGCTGGAGCTCAGCGCTGATCCTGGCGCTTCTGCTGAGCCCAGAAGAAGCGCCCATCAGCTGGAATGTTGCAGGGTCTTGTGATTTACATTCAGATGCTTGGCAACTGATTCATATTTATGACGATCACAGTGTCCCAGAGTCATGTGAAGTGACCAAAACCTGCTGCAACCACCCAGGAGATGGGGGGAATAAAAACCAAACAGCCCCCCCACCCCACCCCCACTGCCAATCCTCAACAGAAATGCTCACAACAATGAAAACCTCGGACAGGAGGAAGAGTGTCACTGGGCAGGCAGGCAGGTGTCTTGCTCAGCTATGGCTTGGGGGGCAGTTTTTTCAGTGCCATTGTACTGTCACCAAGCGAACTGTTGTAAGTCGAGGACTGCCTGTACTTCATCACTTTTTTCCTTTTTTTTGTCATCAAGTTTTTGACACCTTGCTAGGTGACTGGTAGTACTTGGATGTTGCCATATCCTAAAAGTGGTACAATGGGTGAAAAAGTTGAAAAGCCCTGTCCTACTGTATATGTGAGTTGGGAAGTTATGTACATTTATTTAATTAAATAATAAATGGATAAAAATAAAATATTAAAACACGATTTGAAAAGTGGAAATTGTTTATAAATGGTAGAAAACTGAGCTGACTCATACATTTTACTGTAAATGTTTTAATCTACAATATATATCCTATGTCAATGTGCTAGTTTGATTGTTTCAGCATGTCATGTAATTGTTACTATATGATAAATTGTGTGTGACACAATATCCTTCCATCCCAATTAATATTGTATAGAAAACTGAGTAGCTCTCATTTTCACTGTTTATGCTTGGATTTTATATATACTAAACATTATAAGTTTCATTAATTTCTGTGGAATTGACCTTTATAGAGTTAAGAATCTCAGACTTACTGTTCTGTTTGCACTATACATAATTATGTTCTTGTTATTCATTTGACAGCATTATAGTTGATATACTTACGTCAGCTTGATTATATAGTCAGGTGAAATTTTGTAAAACCTTTTTTTTAGATATTTTATGTATAGAGAATAAAAAAGCGTCTTTTCCTTAAAAGGGACCTACAAACTTCTGTATTTCAGTCATAAGTGAAATAACGATTGCAGATTATTACACTGTAATTTGCAAAGTACTATATCCTGTGATCCTTTCAGATAATGGTTATTATAGCAAATCTGACATCATAATGCAAACATGCAAGGGCAATAATGAACATTAAGAATGCTGGGAGAATTGATATGAATTTCCTATTTAATGCTACATTAAGACTAGCTTGGCTCTGACTCTAAGTGGAGCAAATGAACACACATACATAAATATGTTTCCATGAAAAATACCTGACTGTCTTATGAGTCAGAATATACTCAAGGAGCCACATTCTTTTCTTTAGCCTTCTAGAAGAAATCAAGGAAATACTTTCAAATCAAATTGTGATCTAATGAAGCACGTAAGTCTAGTAATAAGAGGAATGTGGTATTCTTTCCTCCTTCTTAACTACAACATGCTTCTACTTCTCCTCTGCTTTCTGGCTATTTGTTTGAAAATCACTTTTGTACCAAATAACACAAAACCTATGCCACACAGCTCTAGTCCCATGGCATAAGTATTTAAATCCCTGCCATTCAAGCAGGATTGTCTCTCCACGCCCCATTTCTTTCTTTTCTGGGTATTCTGATGGACTGTGGTCTCAAGTAGATTCTCCTGTGGTTCTATGTAAAACAATTAATAACCATCTTCCAATACAAAATGGCGCCATTTGCAATAACCTGCCCTTCTCCACCAATGTATTTTCTTCAGTGAGTAAATATGAGATGACATTCATCTGCCACTAAGGCTTACCATTTTGCTATTCTTGAACATCCAAAGGTAACTTAAAATGTAATGGTTTGCTCTATTTTGTCTCTGTTGGATGTGATGACTTATAATGAGATTGCATACTGGTGTGACTGTGGTTGGACTTCCATTCCTTTTGCCTTCTAGGACTAGTAGCGATAGAAAATATGATTCATGGTCTGACATAATGCATACATAAAATGATTTTGATTTGATAATGTGCATCTGATCTGCACCGATTATGCACAGCACTGCTATTGGACAGCCTAAGCTTCTCTTAGTGTTTACCAATTCACAAACACAGCAGATACTATAAAGGGATTTTGAAATCCTTTGTAAATATCCTATCTGACAACACAACTGGTAATGATTATGTAAATACATATTTTTTCTAACACTTCTCGTTTCAAAGGCTACCAGAATTACAATAGGATGCACAAAGGTTGGCGTTTTCCCCAGAGTCTATTGCATGTGAATGTGCAAAGAAGCTTGTTATAAACCTTCTCATTTTATACTGTATGGTGATCATGACCATAAGTGCATAATTACCCAGCTTTTAATGGTTTAATAAACTACTGTGTCACCCAATTTTAACAGTCTACTTTCACTGTAGCAACAGAACAATATTTGTTTATACTGTCACAGTTGTATATCAATGCAACTGCACATCTGTGGAGGCATGAAAACACCTCCTTATTGCTATTTGGAACTGTGCTAATAAAGGTGCCACACAATGTGTGGCAAGAACTCCATTTTGAATTGGGTTTGGCGTGGTTCCATATATTATCAGCTCAGAACAAAAGCCATTTCAGTCTGAAAATCATTTTCTTGCTCCTCTCAAACTTCACATTTGGAATCTAAATCCTGCTTTAAACTGGCACTATTTGGGCAATGGCAATATTTGAGGAATGAGTGCAGGAAGGTGCCAACAGCTACTTTCTTACGAGCTCTGAAAGTTGCATTGTTTCCTCAGTAAAGCCCCTAAATTCTCAGTCTTAAGATATTCTGAAGTGTCACATGACATTTTCTAGTAGAGCAGATGGACATGGCTCCAACCACAGGTTATCTGGGGGAAGGATCTGAATTGACTAAATCTGATGAGTTGAATTGTATCTAGGACACTGACCAGAGAAAACCAAACTGAGGCCTTCAAACCAGGCTTTGAATCCCCTCAAATTTCTTTTTCTTTCTTTCTTTCTTTCTTTCTTTCTTTCTTTCTTTCTTTCTTTCTTTCTTTCTTTCTTTCTTTCTTTCTTTCTTTCTTTCTCTCTCTCTCTTTCTCTCTCTCTCTCTTTCTTTCTTTCTTTCTTTCTTTCTTTCTTTCTTTCTTTCTTTCTTTCTTTCTTTCTTTCTTTCTTTCTTTCTTTCTTTCTTTCTTTCTTTCTTTCTACCTAACAGAGGAATAGAATCAAAATCACGTGAAGTACTAATACCACTTTACAATGCCTTGGTAAGGCCACACCTGGAATACTGCATCCAGTTTTGGTCACCACGATGTAAAAAAGATGTTGAGACTCTAGAAAGAGTACAGAGAAGAGCAACAAAGATAATTGGGGGGACTGGAGGCTAAAACATATAGGGAACGGTTGCTGGAATTGGGTATCTGTAGTTTAATGAAGAGAAGGACGAGGGGTGACATGATAGCAGTGATCCAATATCTCAGGGGCCACCACAAAGAAGAGGGAGCCAAGCTATTCTCCAAAGCACCTGAAAGCAGGACAAGAAGCAATGGATGGAAACTAGTCAAGGAGAGAAGCAACCTAGAACTAAGGAGAAACTTCCTGACAGTTAGAACAATTAACCAGTGGAACAACCTGCCTCCAGAAGTGGTGAATGCTCCAACACTGGAAGTTTTTAAGAAGAGACTGGACAGCCATTTGTCTGAAATGGTATAGGGTTTCCTGCCTTAGCAGGGGGTTGGACTAGATGACCTCCAAGGTCCCTTCCAACTTATTATTATTATTATTATTATTATTATTATTATTATTATTATTATTATTATTATTATTATTATTATTATTATTATTATTATATGCCACTCATCTTGTCTGGAGGCAACTCTAGGCAGCTAACAATAATTAAAAACCAATAAAACAATTTAAATGTCACAGCAACAAACAGTAAAATTAAATTAAATAAAATTGACAAAGATGGGCAAGAAGGAAGGAAGAAGCACACAGTGGGGAGGTGAGCTCAGTCCATTAACCACCTCCAGATTGATGCACTCCCCATTGGGGCCCCAGACCAGCTGGCAGACCCAGTTCTTCAGGCTCTTCTGGAAGGCCAAAGGGCTAGGTGCAGATCTCACTTTGGTGTGATACAATGTTTCAAAGAGCAGGAATCATGGCAGAAAAGGCTCATCTCCTGGATCCCACCAGCCAAACTTCCTTGGCTGACAAGATCTGCAGTATGTCCCCTCTGCCAGCATGGGTGGAGTGGGTTAATCCCACAGGGGTGCAACAGTTCCTCAGATAACCTGGATCAATGCCATGAAGGGCTTTAACTAATTGTACCTGGAAGGAAACTCTTTCTCCTGAGCACTTGGAAAACACTACATGAAAATGGCTCCGTCAAATTCAGTGGGAATTTTGTTGCAGAGCAGGCTACACATAGGTTTTTGTGAAGTTGTCTGTCATTAATTTGATGCACCATAACCTGCCAGTGAATTAGGGTACAAGAGTTGTTTAACTATTGCAATAATCATCTTGTCAGATGAAGCCCAAAATTCTACTCCAAATAATCTGACAGTTATCGAGAATGGCACAATGGAAGGTTATTCAATTTGAATCATGCTGGATTGGAAAACTGGCATCAGCAGGAGAGAAATGGCCCAAATTGGAAACATTCCATGTAATGGAAGCCAGAGGGCAAGACAAGCCTACAAAGCACATGAAATTCATGTATGTTACTTGATTGTACAGTTTATTGCATCAACACAAAATTATGTATAGAGGACTTTTGTTTGTTTGATTGATTGATTAGCACTGCTCTCATTCTGCTTGTGTTAAAAACCATGGGAATGTTCTATCTGGCTCTGAATTTGGCTTGACTGGGCTCTAATTCAGAGCTAGCATTTATTTTTAACATTGCATAGGGAGAGGCTTGCTTAGTTTGCCACATCCACAGGAGTATGGAGTGAGTGAAGCTTGAAGGCAGAAACTGTAAACAGATGCTGACGGCAGATGCACAAGTGGGAATTTGCCACATGGAGCAGAAATCAGAAGCTTCTGTAACTCCTGTGGAAATAGGGCAGGATGTGTATGCAGGCAGTCTTGAAATTCACCTACTTTCCTCTTAATAAACTGCACACACGAGCTCCAGTCAAAAACATCATACTAAAACAAGCATTTGCCACACAGCCAATCATTACATTAGCATAACCATCATTACAAAACCCAACCAAATAACCAATATTCTCTGTCTGAAAGGCAAAGAGTCTGCTAAAGAGCTTGATCTGTTTTCTGGGGTGGGAGTGAAAGTGTCAAAATTGTCAGGATGGCAGATGGAGCACTGCAGTGCAAGCTCTGCCCCTTTTGAACAAGCATGCAAACATCTTGTTGATTTTGACTCTCTCCTGTGAGATCTTGTTGAATTTATTAAAAAAAAACCATTATTTTACATAGAATTGTAATACAGGTGGCAATGCAACCCTGCAGAATTTGGTCTTCACTGATATAAAATTCGCATCTTCAGTACCATATTAGCAGATGAATACTATGTAACTATGAGTCCCTGGCTGATAGTAAACCAAGTTCTTAAACTATGTTTTGTTGAATAATGAACAATATGAAAGAAAAGTCATCATCGGGGTCCAGTCCAAGCTGGGAGTAAACAAAATGGAGACTGCTTTGGAAAGAAGGTTGTAGTTGATTGAAGAGCAGAGCCAGACAGAAATGTGGCTCTGGGAAAGCTGACCACATGTAGCTGGGAGTGGTGGGTTTTTATACCTTCTTGGGCTTTTGTGTTTGGAGTTCCTATTCCTGTGGCATGAACTTTGACCTGAGGTTCAGTGTGTCCTTTTGGTATTCTGGTGGGTTAATTCCTATTATGTCCTAAAGGTCATGTCTTTAGAGTTTGGGTGGGGTATGTAGATTTTAGTGGTCTTTGTCTTTCTAATCTCATCAGCTTCTAGCTTCCTGGCTCCAGCCTTTCTGAATAGGTTTATCAAATCTGCATTTATACAGACCTGGTCTCTGCTTAGGGCTATTAAGAAATCTGGGCCTGCTTTTCTGCCTTTAAGATCCTTTGAGGAAATATAATATTCTGCCTTTTAATATTCCCGAAATATTTCTTTCTGGGGGGGTGCTGTCCTCCTACACTGGGGACAGGTGGCAATGCAACCCAGCAGAATTTGGTCTTCACTGGTATCAAATTCACATCTTCGGTATCCAATTAGCAGATGAATACTGTGTAACTATGAGTTCCTGGCTGATAGCAAACCAAGTTCTTAAACTATGTTTTGTTGAATAATGAACAATGGTTTCTTGTTCAATGAGGAACAGTTGCAGAAATTGGTTATGGCTAGTCTAGAGGGGGGGAAAATGACTAGGGGTGACATAATAGCAGTGATCCAATATTTATTTATTTATTTATTTATTTATTTATTTAATTTATATACCGCCCTTCTCTCAAGAGACTCAGGGCGGTTAACGGGGCAATACGTAAAAGACAGATACAAAAGTTAAAATTATTAAAACATGATTAAACAATGCCCATAGTACAAATTTAAAATTAAAGTCATAATAACAAACCCACCCCATCCCATCAGGCCAGGCCCGCTTCCTTAAAGAGATGGGTTTTAAGGTCGCGCCGGAAGGAGCGGAGGTCGGGCGCCATCCGGAGCTCTACCGGAAGATGGTTCCATAAGTCCGGTGCACCCACAGAGAACGCTCTCCCCCTGGGGGCCACCAGTCGACATTCTTTGACCGGTGGCACCCTGAGGAGGTCCTCTCTGTGGGAGCGTACTGGGCGGAGGGAAGTTGACGCCGGCTGCAGGTGCTCCCCAAGGTATTCTGGACCCATGCCATGGAGGGCTTTGTAGGTCATTACCAACACCTTGAACCTCACCCGGAAGACAACTGGCAACCAATGCAGCTCGCGGAGCAAAGGTGTAACATGGGAGTATCGGGAGACCCCCGACACAACTCTCGCGGCTGCATTCTGTGCCAGCTGGAGCCTCCGAGTGGTCTTCAAGGGTAGCCCCATGTAGAGAGCGTTGCAGTAATCAAGACGAGAGGTCACGAGCGCATGAGTGACCGTGCGCATGGCATCCCGGTCTAGATAGGGCTGCAACTGGCGCACCAGGCGAACCTGGGCGAACGCCCCCCTAGTTACAGCTACAATATGGTCTTCTAAAGAGAGCTGTGAATCTAGGAGGACTCCCAAGTTGCGAGCCCTATCTACAGGAGGTAATGACTCACCCCCCATAATGAGGGGTGGGATATCCTGAATATCCCGGGATGCCGGTACGCATAGCCACTCCGTCTTGTCAGGGTTGAGACGAAGCCTGTTCCTCCCCATCCAGACCCGGACCGCCTCCAGGCACCGGGACATCACGTCGAGGGCATCACTGGGGTGGTTTGGGGTCGAAATGAAAAGTTGGGTATCATCAGCATACTGATGATACCCAACTCCAAAACCACGAATGATCTCACCCAGCGGTTTCATGTAGATGTTGAACAGAAGGGGCGAGAGGACTGACCCCTGAGGGACTCCACAAGCGAGAGGCCTCGCGGTCGACCTCTGCCCCCCCGTCAACACCGACTGCGAACGTCCCAGGAGATAGGAGGAGAACCACTGAAGAACCGTGCCTCCCACTCCCAATCCCCTGAGACGCCGCAGCAAGATACCATGGTCGATGGTATCGAAAGCCGCTGAGAGGTCTAATAGGACTAGAACAGAGGAGTATCCTCTGTCCCGAGCCCTCCAGAGATCATTCACCAGCGCGACCAATGCCGTCTCCGTGCTGTACCCAGGCCTGAAGCCCGATTGGTACGGGTCTAGATAATCCGCTTCATCCAGGACCAGAGGGAGCTGATGCGCCACCACACTCTCAACAACCTTCGCAAGAAAGCGAAGGTTGGAGACCGGACAAAAGTTATTCAAAACAGCCGGATCCAAGGTAGGCTTCTTGAGGAGAGGTCTCACCACCGCCTCCTTCAAGGCGGCAGGAAAACTGCCCTCACTCAAAGAAGCAGCTATAACCGCCTGGAACCAGCCTCGTGTCCCCTCCCGGGCTGCATAAACCAGCCAGGAAGGGCACGGGTCCAATAAACATGTGGTGGAGCTCAGCCTCCCCATGATCCTGTCCACTTCCTCCGGAGTCACAGGATCGAACTCCTCCCAGATGACATCGACAAGATCACTCGTGTCCTGATCGTCCGATACTGCCCAGTCGGAGTCCAAACCGGTCCGAATCCGAGCGATTTTGTCCGACAGATGTTGACTAAATTCCTCGGCACGCCCCTGCAAGGGATCCTCACTGACCTCCTGGTTGAGGAGGGAGCGGGTCACCCTAAACAGGGCGGCCGGGCGATTATCTGCGGACGCGATGAGGGCAGCGAAATAGTTAGATCTCGCTACCCTCATCGCAGCGAGATAAGACCTAATATGGGTTCTTAGTCGCAATCAGTCGGATTCAGATCGGGTGGACCTCCAGACGCTCTCTAGGCCCCGTCTCCGACGCTTCATCTCCCGGAGCTCCGCGGAAAACCATGGAGCCCATTGGGATCTGCGCCGGGTCAGGGGCCGCAAGGGTACAACTCGGTCAAGTGCCTCCGTGGCCGTCCTTTCCCAGGCCTCCACTAAGGCATCCGCCGAGCTGTGAGCTGGGGAGGCAGGTGGGGCCCCCAGCGCTGCCTGAAACCTCTCAGGGTCCATTAAGCACCTGGGGCGGAACCATCTAGTTGGCTCAACAACCCCACGGTGGGGAGTGGAAAAACGGAAGGGGCTGCCACAAAGAAGAGGGGGGTCAACCTATTTTCCAAAGCCCCAGAAAGCAAGACAAGAAATAGTGGATAGAAACTAATCAAGGAGATAAGCCACCTAAGGAGAAATTTCCTAACAGTGAGAACAATTAACCAGTGAAACACTTGCTTTCAGACGTTGTGGGTGTTCCGTCACTGGAGGCTTTTAAGAAGAATCTGGACAGCCACATGGGTACCTGGTGTCCTGCTTGAGCAGAGGATTGGAGGACTAGAAGACCTCCAAAGTCCCTTACAACTCTGTTATTCCGTAATTATTTTGTTATTCTGTTAATTCCCCAGTTTACATAACATAAAAAGGTAAAGGTTCCCCCACACACGCGTGCTAGTCGTTTCCGACTCTAGGGGCCGGTGCTCATCTCCGTTTCAAAGCCGAAGAGCCAGCACTTGTCCGAGGACATCTCCGTGGTCATGTGGCTGGCATGACTAGACGCCAAAGGCGCACAGAACGCTGTTACCTTCCCACCGGAGTGGTCCCTATTTTTCTACTTGCATTTTTACGTGCTTTCGAACTGCTAGGTTGGCAGAAGCTGGGACGAGTAACAGGTGCTCACTCTGTTATGCAGCACTCGGGATTCGACCTGCCAAACTGCCGACCTTCTGATGGACAAGCTCAGTGTCTTAACCCACTGAGCCACCGCGTCCCTTATTTACATAACATACTAAGCCATAAAGAAAGTAAAACATGAAAGTTGCAGGTAGAAAATGAAACATGAAACTCCTGGTTTCTCTTCATAGAAACTATTACTACGTGGAATTGTCTTGCTATCCATGGATTATCCACTTCCCTATTCAATTTAGGCATGGGACATGTAGGCAGTGTTCAGATCAAAGCCAACAAAAGCTGTGGACCCTGATTTTTTGTTTGTTTGTTTTTTTTTGTTTGGCAAACAAGGCCAATAATATTTAGATACAGTGAAGGAATCATGCCAAGTCTCTGTTATATTAGATTTTTCTATTAAGAATTTCAAACTTATTCTAGACCCATTGCAACCTGAAGCCTTGACAAACTTTTTTTCCATGTACCTCTTTCTTTGGGCAAGAAGACACCACAACTAACAAGCACAGCAGTCAACATAAATAAAACAGGAGAGAATTTCTTCTCCTCTATAGCATAGCCTTATTACACTTGGGCTATATTTTATCCTTCAGAATTCAAAGTTTTGCTTTAAATTCTGCATATCACAGCCATACTAAATATCGCCTCAGACAAGGCACAAAGTTGCTGAGTAAGACCCTTGCAAATCAGGAGGCTTTTTCATAAGGCCAACATGCATAATTTATGTCTGCATACAATTAGCCTGTTTACATTTATACATTTTCAGTTTCCTTTCATGTGAAGCATTCCAGAAGATGCTTGGTAATGCATTCATAGAGAAAGAAAGGAAGGAAGGAAGAGGCAGGGTGGGGGGGGGGGAACCCACCTCTTTCTTTTTAAAATAAAAGCTTCAGGACCAAGCAATTGATAAAACCTAACAACTAATAAATACTTTATGAGGAAAAGGAAGGGAGAAAGGTATGTTTTGTCCACACAGTATGATTATATTGACATTACTGAGAGTTTTTGTACTTTTGGGAAGTTTGGCATTGTATCAGGTGCAAGTTCATTGTTACTTCATGAAATAGTTTTGCATTCCATTTTTAGTTCGCAGGATGAAAGTATTTTATTTGGTGCTAACAACTCTCTAAAGACTGTTTTTAGTAGCTCACTCTGTACAGCTTTTTTTTTTCTCTGCATGGAGAAGTAAATGAAGGGAAGGACTTCACCTGTTGAAATTTCAGCCTATTATGTGAAAAAGATGGCAATTTCCTATTGATTTATGTCACCATAAAATAATGCCTATTTATTACCAGAAATATTTTAAATATAAAGCAGAATATATTTTCACCAATAGCTACAGCTGTCTGCATTTCATACCCCAAACAAATACTAGCATATTTGTTATCATATAGATAAGAAATGCATTTTTTGTAAAGTTCCCTCCATCAGAATAAATTATTTTTAAAAAATCAGAATTAAAGTATCTGTGTATTAGCAGAAAATACCATCAGTGGCAGCTCCTTAAATATTAGTGATGAGGATGTGTTTGAGGGGGGGAAATTTAATCCAGCAACAAAACCTGAAGAGATTTTATCTGCATACTAAGCAATGATTATAACTTATTATGGAGAATGTGTTTCTGAAAATTCAACCAATTAAATTGTTTCCAATTATATTGTCATATACTGTACTGGATAGCTTTTCAGAGAATTCCTTTGAAATTACAGGAAGAACGCAACAAGAATTATCCTCAAGAAAATTATTTCTAATGCAGCTTGACAGATTTTGTTTTATAATTCTCTTGCAAGGAATTCGATATTCTGCATTTTCCATAACCTGCTTCTTTTTTTCTAGGATTGATATGGCCGCTCTAATCAAAATTCTTAGGACAGATGTTTGACCAAATGATATTGCACAATTTTTATTTGCTTGTGGCAATCATTTTGTTCTAATATCAGTGAAGGCCAATAGCTCAATGATAGCAATATTGTGACCTACTTTTATACTGGCAGTCTAGCTGCATCTTGTACTATATGTTAGAACACTGAAGCAAATCCTTCCGTAAGTACCTGAACAATTTATAGGAAAAATGGATGAAAATTAAGGCAAAATTGTTAATTTTGCAGCACTGCAGTTGCAAAAAGGATAAGAAACTTGGGGGTCAACTGAGAGACAAGGTTGTCAAAGTATTCCTTCCTCTTATCCCTGGATCCTTTCTTCTAATTATCTCCAAAACAATGTTTTTCTATCTTTTTTTGTGACCCATGTGATTACTACAAAGTATTTTATCTGAAACACTTAAAGGTTTCCACCAGGAAATATTTCTCATTTAACCAATTCAAATGTCTTCGGATTTATTTATTTATTTATTTTGCAAGGGTCATGCATTTTATTTCAATCTGCCAGAAATTTGACAAATATAGTAACTATTATTTTAAGCAATCCTAATCAGATGTTCCTAATAATCCAATACTCTTCAGATAACTCCATTTGTGTTGTAGAATAGGGTTGCTGGTCAGATGTGGAACACAACTTTAGGTTCTTTAGCTTTGTAATCAAGCTAACTCTCTTACTATTCCTTGTAACGAGGAGATGTTTGAATGGGAACATGTGTACATAGAAACACAGAATTTTGGAACCTCAGTCATGCAAGATTGTGAATACAAGAGAAATCCAAGTTTACAATTCTATTTAAATCAGTTTTCCTTATCATAATGAATAGAGCCAGAACTATCGTAGACAACTTTAGGATTAGAGTCACAGGACCTTCCCTGCAGTGCATTCATTAAAAATATAGAAATTAAGGAGGATTTATTTAGGCAGCAGTCTTTTTCATATTTACTTGGAATGACATCCCACAAAATTCATATGTCTTCTGCTTGTTTTCTGATTGGTACAGTTCCAATAACATGAAGAATATATTATCTAAATTATTGTTTCTATATAAATCATTTTTAAACAGAAAGGCAGGCTATTTACAATCTATTACGTAAGGCTCCAAAATGTGACAGTGTTCAGAATAAAAATAAATAAAATGTCATAATTCTTGATGCTCTATTCTTTTATATATAAATATAGTTTATTAAAATGAAAGATTGCTTGCTTAGGGATGTAATTGTTTTTATAAAATGTATTATATCAAATATCATTTTTAAAATGCATTTATGAGTTGCAAAATGTTGCCCAAGTAAACTCTGAAGAGAATATCTAGATCTTCCACTATTTTGCCAAGTTATAAAGCATATTCAGATATAAAATATTTGCTCTTTCTATACCTACAGAGAACACCCTTCATGATTTCTGTTTATTTTATACCTTTTCTAATTGCTCTATTCCATACTGATATATTGAAATATGCATGAATGTGCATGTAACTCAGAATCCCTTGCTATCTGCTCATATATATTCAAACATCAGCCTATCCACCAAATCCCATCATATGCGCAAGTAGGTAAAGTTCACAAAAATGCCAATGCAAAAGACAAGTTGATACAATAATCCATTTTTTGCAGAAGGAAAGAAAAATACAGCATTAGGTTAAAGAATAAACACTATACAATATTGAATCATTTTTAACCCTTGAAATGTATAAAATTATACTGAATTTACAGCATAATCCTATCCATACCTACTAAGAAACGCAATGAATTCAGTGTGGATTGTCTGAAGACTACTCATTGTATGAGCCAGCAGTATGAATTGGCAACCCATTTAAGAATTGTCAACTTCAAATCCTTCTTGGGTAGGGGAGGCAGTCAGAATTGCAGGTGTGCAGGTGTGACTACAGGAAGGCAAAAGTTGCATTTGAGGTATTCAAAGGTCATGCAGAAGAGAAAAGAGGTGTTGGGGATGCCTCTGGGAGAGAATAAGGCATCTTCCTCCCTCAAGAATAGGAAAGTAAAAGCCAAACGTTAACCTACATTCCTACAAAATGTTTTCAGGTCCCTTCTATTAAACATTGTCATCTTGTAGGACCTAGAAAGCCTTCTCTGTTGCAGGCCCCTGGTTTTCTCAAATAATTCCCCTCAAAGTTATGCTTGGTGCCCATGCTCCTGGGGTTCCTCCAAAGCCTTAACATTCAGCTTTGTTCCAGGATTGTGCTTAATGTTGTCAAGTGGTAAGGAGACTGCTATGCTATGTTTTACCATGCTTGTTTTTGGTCTAGACCAGACATGTCAAAGTCGTGATGTCACGTGACGTCGCTCAATGTATTGGAGCTTTTTCCCCATTGCCGGCAATGGGGTGGGCGCAGTTTCATTGTGACGCGTCTGGCCTGCGGGCTAGCAGTTTGACACCCCTGGTCTAGACTGTTCTGTTTAGGTTTTTAATTGTTTTAACTAAGTATTAGACTTTGTAAGCTACCCAGAATCTAATGGTTTATGAGTGACCAATAGAAATTTAATGAAATAAATAACTATGTTTTCCTGGAAATAAATGTCATGATGTTTCATGGGTTCCTTGTTCTAGGGAATCTAGTTGGAGACAGCTGTTACCTAATTTAGGAAACATCCTTGGTTCCTGTTGTAGTTTTACTTGCATCAAAAGATAAATTAAGTATCCAAATCACATGGACCACAATAGTGATTTTTTGAGTTGAAGGGAAGAATGAAATCAAGAAAGTAAAGTATCAAAAGAACAATATAGCCCAATGATGAAGACTAAAAGAAATGTAATTGCTGCTGTGAACTACCAAATTTCTGTGAGACTGGATCATTTATTTTTGGCTTGTTTTCAGTACCTGTGGATAAGAGAGTACTGAATTACACTGTTTAGTGTGCTGAGGTTTTTGAAAGCTCACTTGATGTGCATTTTAGACATACAGCCTAATTATTTATGTTTAACTTTCCCATGAAATTTAATTGGTTCTTACTAAACTTAACTCCCTACTTCTAAATCATATCCGTTCCGAGATTTTTGTTATAATGGATGCAAAAAATAAGAACTTTCCCATTTATATAACAAATATATGTTGGACCACAAACTCTTTCTAACTTGCCTTCTTGATAATACAGAAGACGTAAATCTAGAACAGTATTATATTCACAGCCAAGCAAATACAGTAGTACTATTGGAATGTCTACACACCCACTGGGAAAATTTTTACACATAACCATCAGTATTATCAATCTGAGATATTCAGCTTTCAATAATAAGTCATACCATTTCACCTGTTTGGAGAGAAGAAAAAAACAATTTTTGTTACTGAATGAATTAAAATGACCAGTCAGAGAAAACGAAATGACTTGGAGATCTATGAAAAAAAAGTGCAGACTATATAAATCATGCTAAAGTCTGAGTGATTCATGACAAGCTGGTCAAGCCCATGGCAAGATCCATGACTATTTAATAGTTCTTACAATAATTCATGAAAGATGTATGAGGTTGATGCTTCTGCAAAGAAAATATATTCTTTTAGCTATGCTTTTGTGAGTATCACAATGGCCAATGTACTGGAAGGAAAATACAATGTTCTGCGATACATAAAGTTGCCAGTCTACAAACAAATTAAGTAGGTAAATGACTATACCTGTATTGCTTAGGTAAATGAGGATATAATAATTCATGGAACTATAAATGTTATGGGACCAAGGAGAATTGATCCTGATCTCTTGGTATTTTGTACATAACATTATATTCAGATTCAAGGATTTTTCCATCAGATCAGAGTTCTTTTCTGCACAGTTCAGTGAGCTGCATGGGAAATAATCACAGGCTATGAGGTTAATAGATCCATTCTGCTGCTTGAAAATTAGGTCTGAATCACATATTATATTAAGGATATAATCAGAAGTCATCTGGCCTGGAACTGTGACTGATATTTTAGTGCATGGCGAAGTGTGGTTTAAACTCAGTTTTTTTTAAAAAAAAAACAACCTCCATGTAATGTGGTAATCAAGATTAAGAGAAAAATATAGTGCTGTAGTGTTTATGGCCTCAGATTGGTGACATTTGAAGCTGCTTTTTTCTCATAACTGCACTCTTCAATCGTTGTCTTTATTCTCACACTATGCAGAAATCCTGGGACCAGATCCAGATGTCTACCTGTTCTGATGGGGTGGTCAACACGCAAACATAGGACTAAGCAGAACAATGTTAAGAAATGAGAGTCAATGTTTAAAAATCAGTTCTGTGGTTACCCATTTCTCCATTCATAGTGCCTCATAGTGAGGCACTATGTCTCATAGTGAGGCATCACTACCTCTAGCTTAATTTTATAAAAGTGCCCTGTGCAGGGTAAAGCACACAAACAACATTTATCTCTTCTTCATTTATCTGTTCACCAGGAATCATCTTACAGGAGCTTTTTCTGGTTTGGGCATGGTCTTTGTATACATGTATTAGGAGAGAATAAGTACATGTTGCTCATCTTATGAAATTATGACTTATTTTGGGTTAGGCAGAGATGGAGAATGGGACACAGAAAGGGAGCAAATATTGAAGTAGTATCTGACAAAGTGAGACATGAAGTTGACTACTATCAGGACTTGAGATAAAATAGGTTTGGAATCGAATTGTATTCCTCGAAAAGACAAATTTTCTGTTCCGGAATTCTCCTTGAACCCATTAATAGTTATGGTGAGGAGCACGTTCGCAAAAATAGTACCCATCCTGAGCCAGTCAAATTTAATAATCCGCACCTTGACTGTATCTTGAATTACTGCAATGCACTTGCATGGGGTTGCCCTTTGGAAACATGTTGCAGTTTGAAACAAAATACAACAGCTGAGCTGCAAAAAACAAGAATCATATTGTTAAATAGCAGGTTCTTTGGCGCAGGAATGAAGACGCGGAACAGAGTACAGGGTAACTCATCATTTGTTGCGTTCAGGAACTGTACTGAGGAAATGGCTGCAACTAGTTGCAATATATAGTCTAGCCCCTAGGCAGCAGCCAATAGGTTTGAATCAACCATTGCCGCCTGGAGATAGCCAATTGCAGCACAGGAGATTTGTAGTCTGGGTTGCTGGAGAGCCGTTAGCTGCTCCAGCAACCCACATGGTATTCCTCAGGAGCCCAGTACATAACACCCCTCCCCTCTTAGAACAGACCATAATAACACCAATTAGTCTCAACAATTGTTAAGACTCATTATCCAAACACACTAAAGTAAAAGTGATAATAATAATAAAAATAAAAAACAATGTAGGTTACAATGTTATTATACAACATCTGAATGAATAGGCTTCAAAAATGGCACTTAATACAGTTATATCATAGCACTAGTTTCTGTAGTCTAGTGGCAACAGGATTTACAACAATATATAGCTCAACATAATCTGCAAGATATGAAGGAGGCTTGTGTGCCCTAGAGGAACGTCTCGGAGTTCCCATCACTTTGTGGTTTACCAGCTTACCCAGTGGGCTGGGTAGACTTGTGTCCCTTTGTGCTCCTGAGTCAAGGGGATTTGATGCACTCTGGCTGGCCTCTCCAGGTTGGCCCACCACAGAGTCAGAGTGCTCAGCAGAGTAGGCACAGTGGTTGCTGAAGTTCGGTTTGCCTGCTCCTTCAGGGGATCCATGTTGCACTCCAGGGCTCCCCAGTTCTTCCTCCGGTTCCACCTCAGTTAAGAAGGAAAAGTCCTGAAAGTCCATGTGAGGACTGGCTTGGCCGCAGGTTTGAAGACCTTGGGAGGGACTTATGACACAGTCCTCACTTAGTGGCCATTCTGGAAATCATTTCCTGAGCTGATCAATGTGTCGTATAACAACTCGCCCTCCCTCCAACCCCAGTTCATAAGATAGGGGTCCGGATGCCTTGGTAATTTGACCAGGAACCCACAGATTCCCATGACCATAGTTCCTGGCCCAAACCCAATCACCCATGTGCAGCCCCTCAGGGGTTTTGGTCGAGAAGCTTCTGCTGCCACTCTATCTGGATGCAACCTGTCCAGTTTAGTGATCAAATGCCTCCCCCAATGTAGTTCTGCAGGACTTTTGCCAGTAGCAGTGCAGGGCATAGAATGCTGGCAGAGTAAAAAATCTGCCAATCTGTGATACCAGTCACCTGAGAAAATGCGCTTGAGTGCTTCCTTCATTGTCCTCACCATGCGTTCAGCTTGACCATTAGAAGATGGATGAAAAGGTGCAGATGTTGCATGTCTGATGAGATTAGCTCTAAGGAAGGCCTGAAATTCAGCAGCAGTGAATTGGGCCCCATTGTCTGAAACTGAGACATCTGGCAACCCATGTGTTGCAAAGAGTTTTCTCAGCACCTGGATGGTCCTAGCAGTAGTCATGTTAGGAACTGGAATTACTTCCAGCCATTTAGAGTGGCTATCCACTACTATAAGGAAGAGCTGTCCCTGAAAGGGACCAATGTAGTCTATGGGAACCCTAGAACAGGAAGTGTGCGTTTCCTCCCACCTGTGAACTGGAGCCTGTGGCATTTCAGACCTAGATTGCTGGCATGTATAACAACCATGGACTTGAGCCTCAATGGCCTTATCAAGGCCAGGCCACCAGAGATAGCTTCTAGCTAAAGCTTTCATTCTGACAATGCCAGGATGGCCTTCATGTAATTATTGTAAAACCCTATCTCTTAGGGAAGTGGGAATTATGACTCTGTTTCCCCATAATATGCACCCTTTATGGGGAGATAACTCGTGCCTCCTGACAAAGTAGCTCTGAAATTCTGAGCCTGGACTTTTATCCAACCAGCCCGTGTATACCCATGACAACACTCTACTAAGTATTTTATCTGGGGCAGTTTCAGCAGCAGTGTCCCTGCATGGAGGGGAAACTCAGGTATGTCCTGTATGGACAATATTCTAGCAGCAGGAGCCGGGTAAGTGTGTTGCTTGAGGGCTTTATTTAGTGTGCATTTATAGTCAGCACAAATGTGAATTTCCCTGTTGGCTTCCCCCTTAACTTTAACGTGAGCATTTTGAAAATCCATTAGGATTATATCTGAGGGTTTTAGTTTGGCCCAATTGTTACTGTGCCTACACACAAAGTTAAAAGTGTCTTGAGAAATGATTGAGACTGCAGAGCCAGAGTCCAATTCCATCTTACATGGAACTCCTTGTAGCTCTACCATTAGCTTAAGTAACTGTCCTCTTGCTGCTGGCTGTTGCAGTGTTGGGTTGCTTGTGCAGTTGGTTGATTTCAGGTTCTTCTTCCTCAGAAGATTCTCTGGTGCATTTGGCATCCCCAATGTGGACCGTTTCTTCAAACTTTGTCGATTTGGCAGGCTGTACTGTTTGAATGGTGCCCCCAGCAGCTTAATTGGCCATCACCTCGTCCTGTGCTTCAGAAAACGTTAAATTTGACCTAGCAAACAGTCTCTGCTAAAGCGTTCTGTCCCGTAGGCCGCAGATGAGCTGGTCTCGTAATCGTTCTTCTAAATTTGGAAATTTGCATAGGCATGCGGCCTGCCTTAGGCCCGCTATGAATTCCGAAGCTGACTTCCCGGGTAGCTGCACTCTTTGGTCGAACTTGAACCGCCAAGCCATTTCTGACATCTTGGGCTGGAAGTGCCCGGTTAGCTTCTTTTTTAGATCTGCATAGGAGACCGCTTCGATTGGTGTCGGCATGAAAACATTCTCTTCCAAATCAAAGGTTGCTGGGCTGCACACACAGAGTAGTGTTGCAGCTTTTAGTCCTTCTTCCGCAATCTGATTGGCTCTGAGGTAGTTTTCTACTCGTGATAAATATGATGGCCATTCCTCCGGGTGTTTCATGTCAAATTCTCACAGTTTTCCGACGTTTGGCATTCTTTCTTGCTGGTTCCTGTGTTCTTCCAGATCCTGCTTCCAGGCTCAGGGAATGAGCACGAGGTTGCTAGCGTAGCTTGCTAGCCGACCTTGAGGGGGGGGAAATGCCTCTTCCCTCTGGTGTGTGCTGCCTTTCCCTCATAGACTTCAACTCTTTATTCGGTGAAGCAGGATCCCATCCTCGTCGCCACTGTTAAATAGCAGGTTCTTTGGCTCAGGAATGAAGACACAGAACGGAGTACAGGGTAACTCATCGTTTATTGTGTTCAGGAACTGTACTGGGGAAATGGCTGCAACTAGTTGCAATATATAGTCTAGCCCCTAGGCAGCAGCCAATAGGTTTGAATCAACCATTCCCACCTGGAGATAGCCAATTGCAGCACAGGAGACTTGTAGTCTGGGTTGCTGGAGAGCTGTTAGCTGCTCCAGCAACCCATGTGGTATTCCTCAAGAGCCCAGTACATAACACATATGATGTCTGTATTGAGAGATCTTCACTAGTTTACATTTGCCTACCCAAACAATTTAAAATGCTGAGGCTGACTTTCAGGTGTCTACGTTTCTGAGAGACTATGCCTTCTGTTATTAACTTGGTCAGTTAGATTGGCAAGAGAGGGCCATCTGAAGATCCCTCCATCCACAGACAAAAGATTGTCTATCAAGTATGAAGGAGAAGGCCTTTCCCTGTTTGGACCCAGAGTATAGAATGTCTTCTAAAAAAGGGTAGATTGAAACCCTTGTTTTCCAGGATTTAGGATCACGCAAAGCCCCAATATTTCCACCAACCCTTGATAGCTGAAATGATTTTAGTTTCACTTATATTGATTTTAATTTGCTTTGATTTCAGTTATATTTTTATTCTTATACCATAATCTATTTTAAAAAAAATTCTGTAACCACACTGAGCATTGTACAAATAGAAATCACATTTGTGTCAGAGGCACCAAGGCACATCTGAGTTGAAAGGATTAGCCAGTGACATCACAGTTGCCTGGGGTATGCCCAGTTGGGGCTCCTTTCATGTCTCTGGCAGGAAGTGGAGCAAAGGTTGAGAGCTCACCTCGCCTTCCCCACCCTCCGCAAGGCTGCACTCAGGTCTCAAATGAATAGAAATACAAAATATACATAGAATAGAATAGAATAGAATAGAATAGAATAGAATAGAATAGAATAGAATAGAATAGAATGGAATGGAATAGAATAGAATAGAATAGAATAGAATAGAATAGAATAGAATAGAATAGAATAGAATAGAATAGAATAGAAGCTTGAAGGGACCTTGGAGGTCTTCTAGTCCAGCCCCCTGCTCAAGCAGGAGAACCTATACCATCTCAGCCAGGTGATTGTCTAGTTTCTTCTTAAAAATCTCCAGTGATGGAGCACCCATGATTTCTGGAGGCAAGCTGTTCCACTGGTTGATTGTCCTCACTGTCAGGAAGTTTCTCCTTAATTCCAGGTTGCTTCTCTCTTTGATCAGTTTCCAACCATTGGTTCTCATCCTTCCCTCTGGTGCTCTGGTGAACAACATGACCCCCTCTTCCTTGCGGCAGCCCCTCAGATACTGGAATACTGCTATCATGGTTCCTCTATTCCTTCTTTTCTTTAGACTAGCCAAACCCAAGTCCTGCACCCGTTCTTTGTATGCTTTAGTCTCCAGGCCTTTGTTCATCTTAGTTGCTCTTCGCTGAATTTTTTCTAAACTCTCAACATCTTTTTTGTGATATGGTGACCAAAATTGGCTGCAATATTCCAGGTGTGGTCTTACTAGGGTTTATAAAGTGATACTAATACTTTGTGTGATCTTGATTTTATGCCTCTGTTTCTACAATCCAGGATTGTATTGGCTTTTTTGTTGCTGCTGGACACTGCTGGCTTATGGTCAAGTGATTGTCCACTAGAACTCCAAGGTCCCTCTCACAGTTACTGTTTTTAAGCCAGGCCTCACCCAATCTGTACTTGTAGCTTTGGTTTTTCCTGCCTAAATGTGAAACTGTTTTTCTCCACATTGAAACTCATTTTGTTGGATAGGGCCCAATGTTCAAGTTTGTCTAGATCTTTTGGGATCCTAAGTTTGTCTTCTGGGGTGTTGGATATTCCTGTCATTTTTGGTGTCATCTACAAATTTGATAAGTTCCCCTTCAGTTCCTTCATCTAAGTCATTTATGAAGTTATTGAAAAGTACTAGGCCTAAGACAGAACCTTGCTTCTCTTCATGTGGATGAAGTGCCCTCATTGAGTACAGTTTGCCAGCCAGCTACAGATCCATCTGATGGTGATGTTGTCTATTCCACCCTTTTCTAGCTTACCAAGGAGTAGGCTGTGGTCTACTTTATCAAATGCCTTACTGAAATGTAAGTATACTACGTCCACAGCATTTTTCTGGTCTACTAGTTTAGTCACTTTATCAAATAAGATTGGTTTGGCATGATCTGTTTTTAAGAAACCCGTGCTGGCTACTGGTTATGACTTTGTTTGCTTCTAGTTGTTTGGAGATCTGTTTTTTGATTATCTTTTCTAGAATCTTGCCAGGTATTGATGTTAAACTGATTGGTCTGTAGTTTCCTGGGTCGGTTTTTTTTTCCTTTCTTGAAGATGGGAACCA